>NC_135767.1:11250682-11978182 GCF_052425735.1 Oculina patagonica
AATAAGCAAGTTAAATTTCGAAGTTTCGCCAAATCACATGGATGTTGACGATGTTATAGTTTATACTTAACCTTGTATCATGTTGTATGTCTGATTTCATAATTAAAACTCATGAGCATATAAAAACTTAATTAGCTCATAATTTTGTTTGCGATGACTCTAGATCATAGACTGTGCGATTGCTGGACTTCAAGATAATGAAAATAAAGTTTTGATTTGTTGATTTACTAAGATAGATTGTTGTGTACGTTTCTTTTAGTTAGAAAACTTTGTAGTCTTTCTAGCGCTAGCAAATTTTGCATAGTCATATTAGCGTGATGTATTTTGTATCTCACTGAGTGTATCAGGGAAGCGCCGTGCGCTTCGGTCGTATTTGCAGCCTAAAGTAACGCTGCAAAGCGCTGCTTTACAGCTGCTTTATCGACCCCATGGCTTCGTGTGGGTTATGATCAGCAGCTCTCCTGCAGCTCTTGAGCAGCGCTCACCGTCGCTCCTGCAGCACTCACGCAGTCATTTTTCGAAACTTCTGCAGCGCTACGAAAACAGCGTTCGCGCAACCTACACGCAGCGCTGGTTGCAGCGCTCATGAGTGGCTAAAACAGCGCTGCATAAACGGCTTATGTTTCGTACGGGTTATTGGATGAAATCTACTGAATGAAATATTCTGCTAGGTTCTGCTTAATAGGAAACATTCGATCTTGCTTGACACGTGATTCCGCGCGAACGTACGCAATAAACTATGTAGTAGTGTTTAACTCGCACAAAATCGTTATCAAATCTCACTTTTAAAGAGAGACTTTAACTTCTACACAGAGCTACGATGTACCATAACTGGTCATAACTTTAAAATGGTTGGGTATTCAATCGACTAACGATTTAAACAATTCAAACCTTTTGTTCAAACGATATGTGTTATGTGTGCAAGATTAACTTTGACATTCAATCCCGAACCGCCAACTAATTGCTTAGATTACAATCCCTCTTTAACCCCACGGCTAATTTAAAAAAAGTTGTCTACACAAAGATAAGAACAATGCTTACAGATCGAACAACTGATATTTACATCGTATACTAGTTACGTTGATATGAAAGCTATATCTGCTATATTCCACGACTGTAATCTCTATAAATACAGTTGTAACAGTAAATATCCTGTTGAAACCTGCACCATTTTCCTACGCGTTGTAAACAGAAATGATTTGCAACTACTTTCCAAAACTCTCAAGATAAAATAATAGATATCAAATGAAAGCACGCTATTCTTTAAATTGGCAAAGTAAAGCTGTTATTCTGATACATCTTACAATTGCACAAATCAAAACTTTACAAGCGACCACAAGACAAGACATTCCAAAGAGATTTTAGAGCTTCATGTTAAAAACTGCTTTTCTCGCTCAATTTAAGTTGCGGTATACTAGCGTTATATGCACAACAACGACAACGAAAACTTTACAGGCAGGTCCATCTACTGACATCTTGTTGATTATTAGACACTTCTGCTTTTCAGATCCGTTCTAAAACTCATCAATATATTTCTCTCTTTCGGTTAGTACATTGTATTATGCGTTTGTAATAACCTGGTGTATTTCATTCTTCTTTTACGCGTTTTCTGCTTGAGTTACAATTAATTTCATTGATTTTCAGTACAATCTTGTCGCAAAGGTTAGAATGTTATTTTAAGAACGTAAAACATGTCTGTATTTTTCTTGATAACTGCTGACTGCAGCTCAAATATATCCAAAATTGAAAAGCGTACAGCTAATTTAAAGAAAAAAAAAAATGCGTCACATCTAGAGTTTCATTCATCCACTGAAAAGGCTGTTGTTGTCGTCTATAAAAGTTGTGTTCATTGTAGCGTGGAATTCACAGCAGGATATATGAACCTACATGTAGTGCCTCTTGACTCAGGTCAATCTTCGGGTCAAAAAAATACAAAACAATGTATGTTTTGCGCTTTAGATTGACATTTCTGCTCTTCAATCCTAAGAAAACTCCTCAAATATAATTTCCCTCTTTCGGTCATACATTGAGTTCTACCTTTACCTCAGAGCCGAGTGTAAACGAGGCTTTGCAAATCGAAAGTGTAAATGTTTCTCTCGATGAATCAGAACCGCCTGCAAAAAGAAAGGCAAGAAAGTACGACTCCAGACTGGCAGAGTTCTTTTTTTGAAATGTGGGAAAAAGTATGGAACAGCACAACGCAAGATTTGAACGATCGGCTGAAATGTTCCGTGACGCCCAGAGCGGCAAATGGAACAAACAAACGCCACAGTTGACATTTTTAAAGATTTGGCATCAAAATAATTGTCTTTATCGAATCGTTTATCTTCTGTTATTAAATTGTTGTTATTCATGCCACAAAGGTCACCCCTTTCAATACAAATGTTTTGCAAAAGTCACGTAGCAATCATAGTCTTTTTTAGGATGCTCGTTTTTTGTTCAACCTTTTTCAACACAATTCTCCAACGAACTTTCAACATGCCAAATGCTCGTTCCACTACAGATCGTAGCGAACCGAACTTTAGGTTTTAAACTTTCTCTGCTCCTGAGTCAGGCGTCCTCTGTCCGGGTAGGGTTTCACTAGCCAGTTCGTTAGCGGATAGGCACTGTTGCCAGCTAAAAGGGGCCTTATTTCTGTTCCATTTTTATTGCCTGTTGGACCACTTAAAATTTGCTCGTTTGCTGCAAGTTCAGAAAAAACGTCATCTCTTTTTAGCATGCCTGTATTTTTACATAATAAGCCCTTTACAATAAATACTCCTAACCTACTGTTTGATAAACCAGCGCGTTAGTTGCGACCTTTGTAAAGAAACATTATCTGTTCTTTGATATGAAATTCCGGCGGCCTCAGATCACAAAACAAATGGCGGGAAAATTCCGCGGCCTCACAAAGCAAATGTTGACATGGCGGGAAAAATATTGACATGGCGGGAAAATTCGGCGGCCTCAGAAAGCAAACACGCATGGAATGCACCTTTCCCCCTGTAGAATTATCTCGTGTCGTCATGACAACGTCATGACGTCACGAGACAAAAATGGCACGCGATGCATGCAGAAGCGATGGCGTTTCACAAGGGGTCTTACATAATTTTGAGGAAAAACTTAAAGTAAATAAAAGTAGCTGACACCTTGTGTGTGAAAAAAACTGCAGCTTACATTTTTTAAACATAAGAAGCTTGTTAGTGATTTTATAGCTTTTATGAATTCACAGACCAAGGATGCAAATAATACATTTTCTTCGTACATTTTCTCAATTGAACAACAGTAATATTTTATTTTATATTTTTATACATTTTTTAGATTTCCCTATGTTGTCTCAACAAATATTGCGTTATACTGTAGTGTGGCATCACGGATAAACGACATACGATACGCGCGAGCAAGCTTTTAAGCTGCGAGAAAGGTAAAACGGTCTCTTGCTCACAGTGTCCCTTTGTATTATAAGAATTACAAATTTCCCCGGGGGGGGGGGTACTCCCATAAATTTCGGATAGGGGTGTGCCGCCAAGGTTCTTAAACCCTGACCCTATTTAAGGATAAAGAAAACGAAAATTGATACTCTTTTTAAGGCCCAAAACCGAAAAATGACACCCTATTTAAGGGGAGGAGAAACGTTCCGTGACGACCCAAATAACGGCAAACCGCGCACGGCAAGACACAAATCTTTATAAAATCGCTTTTCTAATACCTGAACTGAAAATTCAGTTTTCAGATATCTTTTTCTCGTTTAGCTGGGCGTTTATTTTAGCTAATAGAATTTAGGTACCCTATCTAAGGATCACAGCGGGAACACATTGCCAAAAGTAGCAAAAATGATACCCTATTTAAGGACCGAGAACCTCAAAAACCATACCCTATCGGGCGGCACATACCTATATAGGCCACATATGGGAGTACCCCCCCCCCCCCCGGGAAAATTTCTGTCAACTAAATCTTATAGCGGTAGCCCATATAGGACATGAGCAATTTTTTTTTTCGATTGAAATTTTAACTCAAATTTCAGTTACAAAAATCCGTATTGTGTAATTGTCTAGGCGTACAACTCGGATTTTTACCGCAAAAATCCGAGTTGTTGAATTTCCAGAAACACAACTCGGATTTTTACCGCAAAAATCCGAGTTGTTAAATTTCCAGAAACACAACTCGGATTTTTAACACAAAAATCCGAGTTGTTAAATTTTCAAAAACACAGCTCAGATTTTTAACACAAAAATCCGAGTTGTTAAATTTTCAAAAACACAACTCGGATTTTTACTTCAGACACGTGGTTTTCCGCCGGGAACAGCTTAAAGTGCTCGGTCTTTCGACCGTATTTGCTTCTGACTTCTTTCTGAGGGTACTGTTATTATTTGGAGGCATTATGTATTGTAGAGCCGTAAGATTGTGGCCAAGGAAGTGTCTAGAGGTCATAAGTCTCGAATAAGTTAAGTCCGCGCTGCGTGGTTTCCGTTTGTAGAGTTGAATGACGCCTCTAAATCTGTACTCTGCCACACGTGTGCTAGTTTAGTTGGTTTGGGCTAAATTCTAATTGCAAGATATGCTTTGAGCTCTCAAAATGTTCGCTCTGGAAGGACAAGATCTGAAATGTTCCGTGAAAATGTAAACTACTGCAAGATGCAAGATGTATTGTCTTATCACGGATTATCTTGGTCCGGCTTCGCCAGAGACTGTTTCAGCTTTACTATGAAAAAGCTGAAAGTTGGTTTCAGAGAGACATTCTGTGTTGTAAAGGCTATGCTTCTTGCATTATTTTGATCGAGCGCTCTGTCTTTTAAGCTCGATGTTTAGAATTTTACTACCTCCTTTGCTCGTTGCGTTACGTTGGCACCACATGATTCAAATATAAATTTGAAATCTATCACGCGCAAGTCCTACTGACTGTTTTGCGTTTTGTATATGCCACTATATAGTTTAGTTCAGGCAAAAACCATGAAACCATGAAACCATGGTCTTGCCTGATGTCACGAACGAAACCTTGGTCTTGCCTGATGTCACGAACGTAGGAGTCGTGTAGGCCCGTCACCTTTATTTACCATGCACTTTAAGCTGTTCCCGGCGGAAAACCACGTGTCTGAAGTAAAAATCCGAGTTGTGTTTTTGGAAATTTAACAACTCGGATTTTTGCGATAGAAATCCGAGTTGTGTTTTTGGAAATTTAACAACTCGGATTTGTGCGGTAAAAATCCGAGTTGTGTTTTTGAAAATTTAACAACTCGGATTTTTGTGTTAAAAATCCGAGTTGTGTTTTTGAAAATTTAACAACTCGGATTTTTGTGTTAAAAATCCGAGTTGTGTTTCTGGAAATTTAACAACTCGGATTTTTGCGGTAAAAATCCGAGTTGTACATTGAACGATGTTTACAACTAAGATTTTTTAGTATAAATCCGAGTTGTACGCTTAGACAATTACACAATACGGATTTTTGTAACTGAAATTTGAGTTAAAATTTCAATCGAAAAAAAAAATTGCTCATGTCCTATATGGGCCACCGCCCATCATGTATAATTAGTCTCTTTCGTTTATACATTGTAGTGTTCCATTCTAACTGCACGGAAGTATATTGCTTTTGTGTTTGCGCGGCGATTTCTTGTTAAGTTAAACTTGATTTTCTGTTCAATCGGGCCAAACAGACAAACCGAACCGTTCGTTCGATGGCATAAAGCGATCTCACGCCATCGCTTAAAATCGCGAAATTTAAGTGTCGCAAAATATGCGCACCTAAAAATCGCGAAATTAACGTGTCGCGAAAATTTCCTGTAATACGGTAATAAAGAGTCAAGAGAGGTTCCTAAACCTTTGAGTGTCTTACTGCTGCTAAAACGCTGTCCGACTGATAAGAAACTAAAGACCCTGTACCTCTGGCATAGTAACGAGTGCCGTGCAGCGAGCCTATACTCTACCAAGCTTTTCCCCGATAGTATCCGTCCGTCCGTCCGTTTATCAGTCCGTTAACGAGCGCCCCAGCTGAGTATTCACATCCGTCCCAAAACGCGCAGTATCGCCCAAAACCTATCGTTACACAACTGTTGTGTACCAATTCAACAAGGAACATTGAATAAGGGCTAGTTTTAGCTCGAGATGAACGTCAATTGTTCTAAATTATAATTTTTCGAATTAAGGAGACTGCTTTTACGGCATTTTGTTCAAATCATGAATTCTACCAATTTAATTAACTTGTTTACAACATGAAATAACGTCAAATGAACACAAACTTAAAAAGTGCTAAAGCGAGAGTTGAACCTGAAATCACAACATCAAACAGGGCAACATTTCATTGAAAGAAAGCCGAACAATTCTCTATGTCCTAAAAAAAATTGAAGCCCAGGCCCGTTGGGAGGGGAGGCGGTGCGATGGGTGCGTCCGCACCCCCACGAGCCTTGGAAGTCCGCTCATTGTGAAAAAAATATATTAAAGTAAATAAATTTAGGGAAATGGTATTTCTGTACTTCGACTTTTTACATTCGGTTGAAGGTCCACCATTTGTAGATTCGTGTGGTATATTTTGGACCAAATAGTGTCTTTCTAGGTTAATTTCAACGATACATTCCACCTAATGTCCTTCATAGTCGAACCGTTCGAAGTTCCATTAACATTCCCAGGAGAGGAGACTGGGTACTTGTTGGGCTCGGAAGCACCCAAGAAGGTTGAAGTGCTAAAGAATCAACAAACCGACTCTGCGGCTGAGTGATGTAATTACCATATGTTCTGCCGTACTGCCGTCATTGTTACCTAAATAAATTGTAAATTACGTTTTCAAGTTTCTGTTTCGAAAAATATGATTTCAATTTAAAAAATGTACCAGAATTATTGTCGTTGATATCTTCACTTTTACCTGCCTTTTTTCCTAACAAACTGTCTTCAAAACGCACGAAATGCTGTCTCAGTTAACCTTTTTTTTTCAAACTTTCCTGGGGGAGGATACCCCCAATAAGGCAGTATTCGTACAAGTTTATTACATTTTAAATTAAATTAGCCCAATCTATTTTGACGCTAAACCCTCACTGGTTAGATCGCGATTTTTTGTCTTTATTTAATTGCCCAAAGCAACTAAAGAAAGTGTTTTACTTTTGCATTTTTGCATCAAAACCGCTAGTATTTAAATCGCCATTTTTGTGTTTGATAACCGCCTAGTGCAACTCAAGTTAATATTGGGAAATTAGTTTAAATATAACCAATAGCTAGATTGCCTATTCGCTTTTGATAACCACATGCTTTTGTATTGTATTTCCATCGTCATAGCAACCCAAATAAACTTCAATAAAAAGCAAAAGGATGCTAGGTAAAAAAAGGCAGATGGGTTTTCAAGACAACTTTTCAGAACTTTTTTACGACCAAGCTCGTCGTCAAGTTGAATTTGGATTTAAAAACTGCAAAAAAAAAAATTAAAGATAAACTTATCTATATTGTATGGCACATTTTTGATGTAATATAAATTTCTTCGCGATTATATTGATAACCACAAGCTTCTGTATTAATTCCATCTCTCAGAGCATATCTATTATCCTCACTTACGCGCGCTCTGATTGGTCAAATTGGGGAAAAAAACCTATGTACAATTTGGAGTCACATGATAAGAGCGCGAGGTCTGTTGACTTAAAATATTCATGCTGAATCTGTCGATCGAAATCTAAAACAGCGCACAGATTTCGAATTTGAATGAAACACACTTCGTTTTATTAACTAAACGGAAATTCACAGCTTACAGAAAGAAAACAAATATGCCATTGACCTTCCTCAATCAGGAATAAGTAAATCGGAGATGAGCGTTTATTTTAAATCCTTTTCTGCCGTGCGCTATGCACATAACACTATATTAAGTAAATTAAAAGAAGCTATGACCTCCACTTTTAAAATAAGACATTCTCGCAATTTGCGCCACATCAATCACTGAGTTAAGCATTCTTGGCCTAACCTGCGTTGCAGACGAACGCAGGCTACCTGGGCCTTACTTTATTCAAAGCTTGCAGAAAGAAAAACATGTGCCGTTGATCTCCTAGTCTGGGAGCGAGTAAAGCGGAAACGAGGGTTTTGCGTCGCGCGTTATGTAACACTAAGCACTTAGTTTAGGTAAATTTAAAAAGGCTATGAACTCCGTTTTTAAAATAAGATACTTTCACAATTTTCGCCACATCGATCAAGTAACTCAGCATCCCGGGGTTTAGCTTAGCGACGTTTAAAATCATACTAAATTTAAAGAACTTTGTCGTTGTAAGAGCTTTCCCGTGTTAATAGCCCGATTTATACTAGAGACGGATGATCCGTCTGGATGAACTTGCATTTTAATTAGGCGAGCATTTTTTAGTTCGTGCGATAATTCGTCTGTGTATAAATACGGGCAAACAGACGGATTATCGGTCCAGACCGACTATCTTCATAATTCACTGGACTTAAAATGCAAGTTCGTCCAGACGGATCATCCGTCTCTAGTATAAATCGGGCCATTTTTTTGTGACTCATGGCTATGGCCCGAAGATCAACGCGTGTTCCGGTAACTACCATTACAAAGCAAAAGTGGCCTACCCATGATCCTTGTGGTACAAACCGCGGACACCATGTGAAAAATGTGGTAAATCCACAGAGGAACATTTTTATCCGTTAATTATAAGCTGTTCGGCACAAACAATGTAATTCATGACAGTCGAGTTGAAAACAAGTTTAATGCTCTTCTGTTTTAAAAAGGAAAATTAATGTTTTCCGACTGTACCTATAGTAGACGCAGTTTTAATAAAGGTTTACGCAAAGAAATGCTGCAGTTAACCTTTTGGCACATATATTGGTAAAAAAAAACTCGGCGAGGGCATTTATGATAATCTCTCAATTCCTCATCCATTCGTCTCCGTTTCGCTGGCCGTTACTAGGAAGGGCCTGAGGAGTGGAGGTGGCGGTGCAGGACGAAATAGACAGTTATTGCTCTTGCTTTCTTTGCAAATAACAATCATGTTTTCTAAAGTGACAAAAGCTCAGTATTTAAACAAGGTAAGTAGCCTTAGATGTCAGATATTTCCGAGTACACTTACTAGATACTTATGGACGGTATTCATAATACAACTTTATTTATTCATATCCACAACTTTTTCGTGTGTTTTGGTGACCAATTTAACACCTTACATTCTGTTTACGTACCTCCTTTTTCCTAAAAATTAATATGTTTTATTGTTTTCTCATGTTCACAACGGTAAAGTAAGTCGGGTTTTACCCAGGATATAGTATAAAAAGCGAAAATATTCTCAACACTAAATATTCCCGTTACAAGAAGAGAAACAGTTTTCCGGCAGTTTTCCTTATGGAACAAACCGAGTTAGTGTGAACATAGTCTGTGAATACAGCCGCGTCTCATCGCTCCTGCTACTACTCTTCGCAGCAATTTTTATTCCCGTTCACATTCTCATTTTATTCGTCTCTTTGTCGTTGCGTACACATGCGCAAAAATATAAACTCTTGGCAATTGGCGAAGGAGCGTTTGGACCGCAAAAGTCTTCATGGAAGAAATATATACTATATTGTAAGCTGGCAAAAAGCTGTAGAAACACATCCGATCCGTACAAAAAAAAGATTGGGACCGGAAGTGAACATTTTGACTTGTTGATAGTGGACCTTTGGCTTTACAGGTAAATGTAATTTATACATAACCGAGAGAATTCTCGCTCGCTGATTGGTCAGAAATTATGGTCGATGAGAGTTTATATAATAACCTGAATTCTACGTGCATTTTGATTGGTTCTTACTTATGATCTATCAGAGTACAGACACATAGATGACGTCACGCGGTGGTGTGACTCGCGCGCGTGATCAGAGTTCATAGTCCAAATCAGAGTTGTCGGCAAAGTTTTACAAACTTGCGGGGCCACAACAAAGCAAAAAAGTTCAGCTTAATTACAAATCTTCAGTGAGAAACAAAACGCCAAGCATCGTTCACCTTTCAAAGCATTTAACTGGGCGAAATAAGCTTGAAGAAGACAGTGAATTATTCGAGAAATTATCCGAAATCTGTATGAAAGTTTGACCGATGTTGTACAGTTGGACGACGCCACGAGAAACAAACGAATTGCGGTTGAATGCTTCGGTTAATGCTTTCAGATTTGAACAACTTTCCAAATCGGAATAAAGGTTAGTTGTTTCATCGACTTTCAATTGACCATTTTTCTGTTTATTCAATCGGATTAACAGTGCTTCGTGTTAACGAAAACTTAATAGTGAAATCAAAACAACTTAGCTCATCGGTACGGCAGCATTGCTCACACAGAAGTGTGCTGAAGTCTTGTGTTATTATATAAAACAAATAGATTTCATTTTGCCGTGCGTCTGTTCAGTAATAGATCACAGAAGACGTCAAAATGTGGTATGAACATCAGTGACCCACTCGGCTAGCGCCTCGTGGGCCACTTCTCTGTTCATACCACATTTTGACGTCATCTGTGATCTATTACTGAACAGACGCACGGCAAAATGAAATCTATTTGTTAAATAGACCATGAGAGGACGTCAGATCACGCCACGCACACGCGCGGGTGAAAAGATGTGTAAGTTTGGTCTCCATAAATGAAAGCGAATTTCATTGTGTTTTGTTTGAATCAAGTGCGTACTTGTTTTCGGAATTCAGGATTGGACTTCTACTCAGGTGATCTGTCAAAAGAAAATTAACCAGGCTTTTGAATTTTTGGTCTAACTGAGAAGAACGGTGCTAGCAAACTGGCAGCGGACTGTCGATGTTCAGTGAACGAGCGCTAACAAGATCTTCAGAAAGAAAAATAATCTTGCTCACTTCAAGCGATAGGCACACACTCAACGAGAGAGGAAAAGGTAATTAAAATTGGGCTTTGAATTCTTGTTCATCTTCTTTTGTGTCATTAAGCTTATTAATTTTGTCGTTTTTACGCGTCGGGCCAAAATCTTTACGTCCCACGTACCGGCAAAGTTTCTTCACGGTCACTCATCGCTTTTGATAAATACTTGTTCGAGTTGTTATGGTATAAAACAAATCGACCACATTTTTCCATGGTCTACACTCCTATAGACCATAGAAATGACGCCATAAAATGTCCAAAACTTTGCAGTGAAACCACTCGCCTACGGCTCGTTTCCACTTGAGTTTTGAACATTTTCTGACGTCATTTCTATGGTCTATAAGAGTGTAGACCATGCAAAAATGTGGTCGATTTGTTAAATGAAGTATATAAAACACAGTATTGCTCATATCAGTGTATATCCTACCATATTCCATCTTCCAAGTAGTTAATTCATACCCGATCCAGCAACTTTTAGTCTTTGTTTAAAATTGTTATGCCGTGTTTAAATGAAAATCTTTGTTTTAAAATTTATTAAAATTGATCTGAATAGGAATAACTGCATTAACGAAATGGCTATACCATTATATAATAACCAGTAACTACGTTTAATCGAAGCAAGAACAGATGACTAACAGATAAATTGTGTAGCAAAAAGCATGTGATACGCTTTTAGCTCTCTAATAATTTCGAGTCTTATTTAATACAATATTAATATAATATAAATGGTATAAACAAATAATCGGATATAAAGTTCTCCACAGTTAAAAATATCCGCAATCAACATTTGCTAATCACTTAAAGCCCTGTTTAGGCGCTCTTTTTGTTTATTAATGCTAATTCATTTTAATTGTATTGATTTTCGATTTAGAGGTTTTTACGATAATTTAAACAATGACGTAATATAATTAAACTATAATTTTCTTTTTGAGAATATACACATGAAATATAGTAAATATGATTCAATACTGTTGTGCATTTTTAGTAACATACTTAAAAATGACTAAAGAGTCACTTTTGGTATGATAAGAGAAGAAAGTAATGGATTCATTTTGTTATTTACTAATTAGTTGTAACTATCCAACAATGGGGACTTTCACTTTCACACTGCGGAATCAATCACAGGTTTTTGCCGAAAAAGTCCAACTCTCGAAACTGCTTGCTTTGGGTTGCGGCAGTTACTTGTAGTTAAATTTGTTTGCTCTACTTCTGAACGACAAGGCTTTTTATCACCATTGCTCGTGGGAATTTGTGGACCGTCCGTTTCATCTGGACCATCTGTTTGAAATACGCACTGTGGAAACTGTGGAGGTCCTGGAGGTCTAGCGACGACTTCTTGTGCTGTGAATGCAGGGCTCTCTGGTGACGGTATGACGAAGAACATTCTATATTTAGAATTCACTTCATGGGACACTGCTTTAATCCGAGCCATAGAGGCTTCCGTTTGGTCTGCGTCCTGGAATAACTTCGCTACGTTCTCTTTAGCGCTCTGTTTGGCGAGCTCTTTTGCTGTAGCGTGGAACTGTTTCAAGGCTTCTTCTGCTTCTTTATGGCGGTAGTAGTCCAAACTCGGCATTTCAAGTTCCTTTTCCCTTTGAATAAATCGACGAATGCAGACTGAGGTGAACAGAATGCACACCGCCATCACCATCAGAGACCAGCCTGTTATCTGACTGCGGGCTTTGTAACTTTCCTCGAGCTCCCTCGAGCGGAAGCCGAGTATAACATGACATTTATCAGTTAGATTGGATACAATGACATCACTGTCAAGCGGAGGACCGAAATACGCGCATGTGTAGTACTGTTGTTGTAGAAAAGATAACACCAGCCAAGCAGTCGGGGCGATACCTGCGTTTATGAAAATATATGGCGTGGATAGAAATGCTTTGAGATAGCGACGGGCTGGTGGCTTTGATTTGTTTTTGTTCTTGATTCTTGCGATCTTCCACAAATCTCTGTCTATCAGGATTCCGGCGAGAAACAGAAGGAAAGCCGGTGCCCAAAGGAACGCCAATCCATAAGCAAAGTGTCCTTCACACGGGCACTTGAACACGACACTCTCGATCAACTCTTCTAGGCCTATTGTCAATGCCGCCATAGAACCATACAACAAGGATCGCTTGGAGTTTTTGAACAGCACTGCTGCACTTGAAAGTAAGGTATTCATCTTGAGGCAGATGTGAACCGCCTGAGTAGACCTTAGTTATGGAAAAATAGTACTCAACAACTATACTTTATCAGGAAGGATATGTTTCGCGACGGAAATAATAGAATTATTGGCTTTATATCGTAAAGAATCATTTGGTTTCGTAACCACATTTAGCTTACCGGATGAAACAGAAGTTTCGTTATGTCACAGTTCAACGAGCGAAAGACAAAGAAAAAGCTTGGAGGAATTCAACCCGCAACTTAAACAATTTGCTCTTCTAGGTTTATTTTCGTTGCATTCATAAATCTATGCAAGAAAATAAAATAAAAATAGCGTAACAGTGCCAAATAATGATTTCAAAGGGAGGGTTTCAGAGCTTAACGAATTATTTAATGGATATGCATTTCAACTCACGAATAATGCACACATGTCAAAGGAAAATGGTCAATAATGAATAGTAATGAATTGACATCAAACGAAACAAGTACTACAGTTGAATACCGATAAATCGAACTCCCGCTAACTCGAACCTTTTTCGATTCCCCTTCAGGCCATTTTCTTACTTATTTTACCCTTGATAACTCGAACTCCCGATATCTGGAACCTTTTTCCATTTCCCTTGAAGGTTCGAGTTATCGGGATTCGACTATACTGCCTGTTAAACACCAGACATCCATGGTGACAGAGATAACAAGGGGTGTCGAATCGTAAATGCGAGACTTTGCGAGACGGAAAGACTGATATATTTTTCTACGAGCCCAAGACCTTTTTAGCCTCTCAAAAGAGATCGAGACTCCGAGAAGGCATCAAGACGTTTAGACCCCTAAAATTTGGCTGACATTCTGCGAGACTCGCTTTTTTGAAGGATCATTCACCATCCCTATGAGAAGTGCTTAATTGGCCTTGTCATGATTTGAAAAGACTAGAGGTGGTATATTGAGTAATTGTGAAAACAAATCTCAAGAGGAAACAAAAGGGAACGAAGGTTGAGCAATATCGATACGGATGCACATGAAAAACTTCAAAAAGTTACGCTAGTTTTTTTAAAAAATCCACAAAGCAGGACAAAGTATCTTTAATGCAAAGAACAACCTCTCTTTGATAATGAGAAGAATATTTTTCCTGTCGGAAGCAATAAGTTCTTTATCCGCTTTAGATATAAAGTATTTCAGTTTCGTACTGGAAGCTAAAGGATGGAAAAAAAGGTTTCGTTACAGTTCATTTGATGAATAGAAAGAAAATCACGAGGTTAGATCAATTTACGCGCCCACATACTTATTCAGTTGAAAATCAATTAATACTGTCCGTTCATTTTCACAATGTGCTGTTGATGTGCTCTCTATGGGTACCCACTGTCATCGTTTCTTCGCATTTTTTTGCAAATCTTCGTTTTTTAAGCAGATCTTCTTTTTATCTTTTATCTTTATCTTTTGGCAGTTTTATATCTGAGTGTTCCGTTTGATCACGTGAATTTTGGTCAATTTCAGATCTTTGCTGCAATCTTGAGATCTTCGTTATTTCCGCGTTGTTCTTCGCGTCTTCAATTACTTCGGAAATACCCATAGAGAATATTCTTCTGTTCATCTGAACAATAGCAAGAACACGACGAAAATTGAAGGATACAACAAATGTTAATTAATTTTATTTTTTTCTGAAGCATCTTTCCGGTCCGGAATCCGGAATCCTTGGACGCGCGTTCCGTCGGTCCCGTTTTTTCATATCCCGACCGGCTTTGCGAATTTTTTAACTTTGGTCGGAGAAATTTATAGTATCCTACGAACAGAAAGGCTGAAGTCGATTTTAAAGTGTTTAGTTTTATGAATGAGAATGCTTTGACTCGATTTTACATGTGTGCTATATTTAGTACTTCAGTTTCTTTCTTGAATCTGTTCAGTGTTAATTTAATATGCTGACACTTTCTGCAAGTACGTTGTGTTTTAAGCAATGCTATTTTCGGAATTAAATAATAAACAGCATATTTCACTTTCGCTAACCCGTCGATCGACATAACATCGAAATGACGCGCGTATACAAACAAAGATTTTCTGACGTCACAATCTTTTTAAAAACATAAATAAAGTAGGAAAAAAATAAAAATGTTATTTGCCGGCCTAGGTCGGTCCGGATGGGTCCGTATGGAAAATCGAACGCGAACTCACTTAACATTGAAAAGGAAAATACTTCAGTCTTAAACCCACAATTTCAGCTCATTCATATAATGAACACCAACTTTGACATATGGCTAGTCTTTTTTTGGTATTTGTTGACAGATATTTCTTCATTAAACACGATTTCATGGATTTTTGTGCGACAACAAGAACGTGCGTTTGCAGAACGTTTGTAGCTTAGTAACTAGGCATTCGATCGGACGTCAATAAGAGACTGGGGCGAGAACGAAGAAGAGAAACAAGGTGGAGACGTTCGGGTTTCGTTGCTAGCCTATGAAAGAGATTTGGGAGCCATCCGTTGGAGATAAACTTGTCGCATCAAGAGTTTCATAATCAGTTTGGCGCATTTGCCATCAAAGTGCAAAACGGGGAAGAAACATAGGCCATGATTCTCGTCTACCACGCGAATACTTGAGTATTTTCTCGCTCGTGTGGAAAATATAGGCCATTGTCAGCACTTAAAACAGCTTTTAGGGGTATGCATATATAGGTGGGCCGCGGGCCGTGAGGTGGGCCGCCGGGCTGCGGGCCTACTTTTAGTAAAACCCCGGTCCTACGGCCTCGGGCCGTACTCAAGACCTCGGGCACAGTTTTTCCCTATACGGACCTCCCTGCCGGCAAATAACATACTATGTATTATCATATTAAAACTTTGATGAAGGTGGATGGGTAGATATAGAAACAGCCGGAACAGTAAAAGATGATCTTTATAATAAACTGTAAGCAGAGTAACAAAAGTGTTCTGTCTACAAGCCAGGGTTAGGTTTTGTTCTTATGCACATTCTTTGAAACAGATCTTTTATTTATTTTCATTTTCGAATTGGAAAAATATAATAATGTTGTGTTAAACCTTTCAGAGGTCGCTATTTTCTGAGGATCATTATTTTCATAACTCTTATGGTAATTTTTCCTCGACCAAGTTTCGCAACAAAATACTACCGATCACAAATGGATGATTTTCGGAACTGTATAACTTTATCAACCAAATACATGGACATGATACAAAGGGTAATGTCAATCACAGAATATCTTTAATCCTCTTAATATATAGATTTAGGCAAGCCTAAAAGCGGAGCTCCCTGGTTATTTGCCCTTTAAACCTTTTAGACTGATTCATGTTATTTTCTTTATATACATATATAGTTGTATCCTTTTTAACCATGAACAACAGCACCATATAAGAGCAAAAAAATTGATCAATAAAAAAGGATTGTCAATTAGCAGTCTGTGCATTAAACCTCCTAAAGATAAACTAGTATAAACTTTCGAAGATGAACTAGAACAAAGAAAGCTTGCGTTGTTCTAGAAAATATTCATACCCCCACCATGACTGGTATGTTATGTATCAGTCAATTTTAAAACCGCCTATGCCCCACCCCCTGGGGGCATTTGACATTTTGAAAAGTTTGGTCATATTCCTCACTTTGTAGATGCCCCACCTGTTAAGGATTTCAAACAGGGTCAAATCCTCCCCCCCCCCACACACACACACTTTCCAGATTTTACAAAAGATGAAAGAAAGAAAACGCCGATGTTGCTTTTGTTTTTTGTAGCTAAGTGATAAACAAACATTAGGATAAAATCTCTTCTGACAAGGAATCCACACTTACATGTAACTTGTTCCTCCCCCGCTCCCTCTCTCCTCCCCCCGCCCCCTCCCCCACCCCCTCACCCCAAATGGCAGCTTTTTTTTGATGGAAATGGTGGACCAATACGAAAAATAACAGCTTTCTGCTAGCAAACCGGAGTTAAACAAGCAAGCAAGCCCCAGGCAAAAATAGTGACATTTTGTCATAGTGCCAAATACAGTCTGTAGGGTCCCCCAAAAGGATTAAGCACCTTTTTCCCTTCATATCAGTTCTGTTAACTACATGTAAACTAAGCAAAAATTAATTTTGCACAAGCGGAAATACTGTTTGTTAGTCATAAACTCAGGTATAGATTGTTTGGCAAAAATTTAACCATTCATTTGCCTGCATATCAAACCATGCAAGTGTAATATATTTAGACTACTGTTACATAACCGGAAGTTGTGTTAAGCTATTGCACCATATGTACCCAGGATGCTTAGCGAATAAAGTGTTGTGTTGTTCAGCCATATTGAAGCTGTGTTGTTTCCTTGTTCAGAAGCTATCTTTATTGATATGCTACAGCAAGCATGAGCAACAAATATAACATAATAATTAACTGTACTGAAACAGAAGACTTTTCAACAAATAACTGATCTGTGAGACACAACTGAGACACACCCACAAACCAAAATAGCTGTGTTCAATGTTTATCATTTAATGACTGAGTTTGGTTTCGGTGAAGTAAAAATTTGGCTGGCTACAAACAACAGATTGCATTATATTGCAACATGTGATATTTGTTAATAGAGATTGATGAACTGCAGCCTATCCCATTATCATGATTACTGTTCTTTGCAGTGTGAGCACTGGGAATTAAATGTTTGGGTAGCAATAAATGAATAATATTTTTATATTGTGTTACCAGAGATCCTTTAAGAAATATGTACATGGTTGTATCACCTCTGGCTTTATTTTATTAACTTAAAAATTACACCAGTCCATATACAGTGCAAGTACATAAGTATTAGTTTGTACATGCAATGAAAAAAATAATCTGAATGAATAAATAATAATGTGTTCATTTATCTCTCTGTGTGTCTGCATTTCTCTGTGAAAATTCCACTACTCGTGTACGTTAACCCTGAAAAAGGCAAAAGACAGATAATTTTGTTGATGATCATTGGCATCAATATTTTTTAATTTTAAAGTAATTCAGAAGACTCTATAGATAAATAAAAAAGAGATATTTTTCAAAGTTTTGCCTGGGCCGCCCAGGAACTGTGTTCACTTGGGAGATATGTTCAGGACCAAAAAATCCTTAATTCACAGTGAGTGTGACAGCATAATTTTTTCAACCTACTGAAGACATTAATAGTGCTTAATCAATAAGCTTAGGACCTGGCACATGCCGGAGCTTTGGTGAGTTTTTTAAGTTTTGGGGTGAATCAGCAGCTAAAATTAATGAGTTTTCCCTACAAAATAACTTGCTTTAAGACTCTTATCTTAATTGCTTTCTAACAGGTGCTGTTGAAAGCACTGTGATTAATTCCATGAAAGCATGCATATTCTGCCCAAAACTTTAATCAGGGGTGTAGCTAGGCTTTAAAAAACTCTACCCCGGCTCATCAACAAGCTCAGCTGGCTTTTCTGGCCTTAGCAGCTATCAAAGTTAACTCAGTAAGTCTTTCCTTCCATGTGGAATTTCAGCTGAATTTAAGTTCTATGTATACTTATACCTAGTACGACAACAAGATAAGATAGGGCTTGAGCTTAGTTATTAAAGTTAGGTATTAACAATCGGAATTCCAACAGGTCAATTTGCACTTCTCCCACAAAATCATTACAAGTAGTCCAGAAAATTTATCAGGTCAGGTTAAGCAGATCTTGTAGGCCCAGTTTTGTCCTCAATGGGGAGGGGTGGGGGTAAATGACGGGGATGATCGAATGGAGGCAAAACTCAGAACCCCCAAAAAAATCCCTAAGTCTTCTGACATTACCCAAAAAATCCCTGGACCAAATACAACCCCCCCCCCCCTAAAAAAAAAATCCTTGTCAAATTACCCCTAATTTGCCAGGAGGGGCAATAACATAACACAAAGAACGCCCATTTTGTTTATTTGTCATACCATAAAATACGCTAAGGCCCATGGACAAAGGCACTTAAGTTCGTTTTTAATACCCCGAAAAATCCGGGATCCCCTATCTAAATACAGACACCCAAAAAAAATACTTGCCAAATTTTCCAACCCAAAAAAATCTCGGAATTGAAAATTTCAAACCCAAAAAATTCTTCGATCATCCCCGTCAGTAACCCTGGGCCTCAACCGTCCCCACCCCCTCTTTTCTTAAACAATGAAAACATTATATTTACTATGCTGTTACATGTTAATTGTGCATATTTAATTCCTCAAGAACCAGGATAATTTTTAGGGAAAAACAAATTTTCCAAGGGGTTAAAACAAATAAAATGACATATAATTAATTAGCGATAGATTGATATTTTTCTGTTCCTAAAATCAAAGGAACTATTTACATGTACCAAGATCTCAATGCAGTAATTCTGTGCAAACATAAAGTCAAAGTCATGTTTTGGACTAGCAAATATCTTTTTTATTGTACTTGAATGGCAATAAAAGAAATTCAATTCACACAAAGTATATACGTATAGTACAAGTACAAGTCTTATAAAAGAAAAGTATTTTAAAATTTATAAATTGACTGCCTTTTTGTTTACTGAGCTACTTGATAGATGAATTTGCTGTGTAATGACCTTTTTTGTTCACGGTGGAAGATAAGGAAAATTCTTATGCCCAAAAGATATTTAATTAGTTGCACTTGTAGAAATTAAGTAACTTTCAGCCCTGGAAGTTAGTGGGGAAAGGGGACTCCCATATCGAACAGGCAGAGATGCTCGTCAGAAAATTTGAATTAAACCGTCCCTTAAAGGGGACCAATCTGGGCATTGATTACACTTTTTGACCCCTAAAAGATACCATTTTGGTACATTTTAAAATTGATATTTTTCTATATTTTTTCTTGTGCAACCCTAAACGAGACCTTGAAGGCAAAAAATACCCTCCTTTTTCCCAGAACACACAAAGAGAGACCAAAATCTGAAATAATTTAAATCATGTATACCTCTAAGCAAAACAATAAAAACATCCCTGTCTCTTCCATTGGATTGGCCCCCCAGGGCTTTCAGCCAATTTCTTCGTAAACAATTTTCATGATCAATTTTACTTATAAAGTCTATAGAAAGAGTAACAAAGTAAATCAGAATACATTAATAATATGTTCCAACGAAATATTGTACCCAGACGTGTGTTTTCAAAACCCCTAAAAACTGTTTAGAAAAAGACAGAACGACAAAGAGCAAAAAGAGTCGAAGAAAGAGAAACAAAGAGCAGCATGAAGCAGAGATGGAAAGGCGAAGGTAAAAAGCAAGGAACAAAAACGGAAGAGCAGCGTAAAGTCAAGCGAGAAAGACAACGGGAAAAAAGAGGGAACAGTACCAAAGTGCATGACATGAAAAGGACACAAGTCAATCTAAAACAAAGTTGGGCACTCAAGCAAGAAGTAGCTCCTATGCATTTTAAAGCCTGTGTGATCAATCAACAAATAAGGCAGTGAAATTATAAACAAAATCGCACTTGTGAGAAAATGCTTTAAGGGGAAATCCGCCAGGACTTCGAGTAGTTATTGGACAAAATTATGTACCTTATTGCAAACTTTTTTGTTACTGCTTCAAATATCTTATCAAAAGAAATCTTTTCTAACAACACCAAACATCAAAAACAAATTTCGAAGTTCCGCTAAATTCCACTGAATCGCTTAAGACGAATTTACAAAACTGAATGGCTACACGTGAGATGTTGCCTATACCTTGTGAACTTTGAAATTCATTTTCTCAGACTCTGATAAGAAATTATTGTTGGTGTTATCACGGATAATTACTTACATCTTTACCTTTTATTAAGGGTAGGAAATAACGCAATAAGGAATAGGATATTTTAAATTATTCTGGTACTTGACTTTTGTCCAACTTTAATAAATATTAATTACTCGACTTCCTAGTGGATTCCATCTTAAACACTAAAATCAAGTCTTTTTTTTATAAATTATGGAATAATGAATGTTAGTAGTTTTTACTAACAAAATTACAATGTCACTTGAAACACTATCAATGACTTACCAAGTTGTAATTTTCCTTTAGGAATTGCACCAAATTCACTCTCAGTTCTTCATGTGAAATTTCTATTCCTTTCACATTATTTGAAGTTGCTCCACCAGTGCATAGAGCATACAATTGCCCAAACCATGATTTTCAGAAATTAAGAATCCTTTATGTGATGCAATCCTTTCCAAATCTTCAGGCCTCTGCGACTCGTCTGCACCATAATAGTACATTCCTAGCAAAAACGTGCAAAAATATGTCAATTATCATTATTATCTGGATGATGACAATAACTGATCAGAAATATTTATCTCTCAGTGTTGATACTTAGTGATTCACTGAAAGAGAGGGGCACACAGGTAATGAATAGGCTCAGCTAAAATGTATGACATAAATCAACAACTCTATTGCATTCAGAAAGAATCAAACACTGTCGTCATTCTAAAGTTGTTCTGATAAAAGGACTCAGTCTGATATTTCCATGTAATGTGTTAGGACTGCTAAAATTCAATGTCATTTATTAGATCGATAATTGATAATTACTGTGTTGTCTGCTATTTAAGGATAAAATTTAAAATGGATGATATTGGATAACAACAAAGGCTTATGCATTCAATATTGTTTATCAATTATCAATATTGTTATTGAATGATTTGGATTGTCACCTCTTCAGTCATATCGATTGCAATGCAATATCATGCATTTTGACCATTTTATAGATCGTTCATTGCCTTCAGTTTTCATCAAATGAAAACGGAATGTAAAAAGAAGCCCTGGTATCTTAGTCGTTTAACCGTGAATAAATAGAAGACAGTAGTAAATCACACAATGAAATACAGTAGTCCAAGAACTGCGTTAAACATTCAGGCAAACGTTAGCTATAAATGACATCAATTTGATTGCACAGTTTCGGAGAAGCGGTAATTCGAGATGATAAAAATATTTGCAAATCACAGCAGCATAAAACAGCACGAAATGTCTATAAATCAATCTACAGAATTTCTAAACTTATACTCAATTCAACAGTGCTGTCAGATCAGCTGTCAGTAAGGGCCGGTAGTATTTTGATTATCAATATCAACCGACTGATTGAGTTTAATAAGCTTATTCATTTTCGATAATTTGCAATACTGATTGATCATGAGCTGTCATGGCTTTCATCGATTGCTCATAGCCTTCGGTTTCGATTTATTCACAACGTAACACGCATAACTAAGAAAAGAATTATAATACAAAATAAACGTCAGGTTACTGTACCGTAAATTCCGGGAAAGTGCTAGACAAATTCCGAGAAACGTCAAAACTACAGCGCCAGCATAAACCAGATCAAAAGGTCCGAAAATCCATGGTGGGCAATTTATGCAGAATTTCTTCTCTATTAGCGCAGCAGATTCTGTTTTTAGGCACACAGCTTTCTCTGGGATTTTTTAAGTCCGTTGCTACATTTAAGATGGGCTCTTGTCCTTCCAAAAAGCGGAAGATTTACATTATCTGGCATCAGCAGCCATTTTGTCCGCATTAGTATTGTGAAATGATGTCACAAAACTCACTCTCTACTACTCCCTAAGTTTTGATAAGTTCACAACGCGCCGGGTATACCGGTATTACAGTAAATTCAAAATTTTTAATATAAAACAAACTGAGCTATCGGCTTTTATGCGAACCCGGAGAACGCATTAAACGAGAGAAAAAAATCAAAAATTCGTGACAGCTAGTATGAAAGAAAACATATCGAACATACTGGAAAATGAAATGTTGTTTTTCAGTGTTTTTACTCCTTCTGACACTGAACCGGAATGCTTTTAGCCCGGTTTTCATCGAGCATTTGCTTTCCAGTCTCGAAGACATTTTTATCACAGAATCAAACTCTCAGGCTCCTATTTATAAAACTGAATTTCAACGAATAGTAATATTTTTTTAGTGGCAAAACTAAGGAATAACATAAGCTTTAAGCAAGTAAAATACGGTATAAATGTAACACTGCAGTTTCGTACTCACCTTCACCAAAACACTGTTCGTTTTGTCTCCGTTGCCTTTCCTGTTGTTCTTCCCTACATCTTTGCCTTCTTTGCCGTCCTCTTTGTCGTTCTCTTTCTCGCTGTTCTTCGCTATTTCTTTGCCTGTTCTGTCGGCACCTTTCTTGCTCTTTTTGTCGCTGTTCTTCGCTACGTTTTCGTCTGTTCTCTCTTGATATTTCTCGCTCTCTTTCCCGTCGCAGTTCGCTTAAACCCTGTCTCCTCGAAGTTAAGTTTCCTCCACTCTCGTTTGTCGACATTGACATAACAAGAGACCGAAATAAATACGTTTTTCTCAAGTTCTAACCTTCAGACTCGCTGAATAGAATTTGACAATAGCCCGAGTCGTTTTGAAAAATTTCTTTGCCAAGAGAATTTAACGCTGAGATTTCGCGCCAAAAAAACGCGGGTTGCCACAGTAATTCATCCCCAGTCCTTTTCCGTGCGTACGGTCGGACGGTCACGTGACAACCAAAATTTTCCGGCTCGATGGTTTCCCAAAAATTCTAAGGTATGGGGCTACGCATGCGCGCGCCTTCGGCGCTTGCGAGCTCCGCTATTAATAAAACAGAATTAAACGATTTGTTGAAGGTAATATTCCATAAAAAATGTTGTGGTTATTCATCGTGGTAGAGTACAATAATAAAGTGTTATTTCGTTTGTCTCACGACGTAGTCGCGTGTGATGGAGATCGCAACGTTTCGACTGCATACTGCTAGTCTTCATCAGGCGACTGGTTTGTGCGTTAGCTTATAAAGCACACGGCTGCGCTGTGATTGGTTGGTTTTCAACAGCTCTGATTGGTGCATTTCGATCCTCAGTGTTCGGCATGCTGGTGTACTGTTGCTCCCTCGGCGGTCCGCAGTCGTACCGTTCTCCTGTTGTTGTGTTTTTTGATCGTGGGCATCCATGCTTCAGGAATTTCAATTCCACTGTCCCTGTTGATATTATTAGGGTGAAGTCTTATGTGAATCGCCTCTTTGACCCGGCGTGTGTACCAGTGCGAGTCACGATCAATAAACTTTACCTCATTCCAAAGCGGGTAGTGTCCCGTGCAATGCAATATGCTTTGACTTTTGCGACATCGCATTCAATAAATCGTTGGATCGTCGCGAATCACGACGGCATATAAGGCAAAAATCACTGAACTAGATCTCTGTGCTATACTGCCTATGAAATTACAAAAGCAAATGATGTCCGTGATATTCCAACAAAAAAGAATGTGCTCCGAATGCAAAGATCCTGTCGTGGCGGTATAGCATCCTGCCAGCCTGGCATCCTGCGAAGTGTGCAAGTGTTGCGCTTAATTTTGATTTCATTGAAGCAATAAGCAAACGGCTGGCCTTTCTCCTCGTTTGATCCTTGAAGAGATCAGTGATGTATACCAATGTTGATTTCTCTGATGACACTTTGCCTTTTTGAATTTGTCGTTTTGGTTTTTGTTTCGTTGCTTCACAAACCCGTCGATTCGTCCTATTGTACAGTTAAGCAATCGGAATCTTGTGGCCACCAACGATTGCCGAAATAAACCAATCGGGGTCTTTACAGCAGGCGTCCTCTTTCCTTCGACGTTCGCCAAGCGTAGCCCAGAAGAGATGAATCAACCAGATTCTCCGTTTTATTTAGCAATAAAACACCAACGAAAACCAGGCGATCCATTCAAGTATTTGACAGCCACTCTTCAAGCGTGTAAGCCAATGAAATGATTTGATTTTCTGCTTGGCCCAATCAGGATAAAGTTGTACGCGTCATTGATTTCGCATGTAAAGGGCTTCTTTTTTCAGTGGTTTCAATAAACATTTACAGTCTTTCGCTTCTTCGGGTCATATAATAAATCCTTTATTGACCAAGCCTGTTCGGTCAAGATGGCGCGATATTGGCCTCGTTCTTTTTTTTGCGTGTTTATGGACCTCGACTTCGTCTCGGTCCATAAACACGCAAAAAAAAGAACTTGGCCAATATCCCGCCATCTTGACCTCACGCTTGGCCAATAACCCATATATGTTAAAGCAAAATTAAATTTTCCGAAGAAAACATAACTGATGAACTCAAGTGAATGGACCGACCTCTTTCCCAGTAACAGACGGTTTAATAAGTCAGAGAGAATCATTGTAACAAACAATCAAAGGTCTCTATGAGACTACGACTATTTTGTTATGGTCTATCTGTTGGCTGTCAATTGTGGTATGGAGTAGTGTTTTGCTAAAGGGTGAAAGACGCTTTTCATGTTGTTTAGGAGTGGAAGTCTTGAAAATAACTTAGCTTACCTGAATACTTTACACTTCCACATCACATTCTAAATTAAAACTGAAACCTAGAAGTCAACAACGCGCTGTTTACAAAACTCAACCGCAAATTAAGGAGCCAAAGAAAACCCAATCGAAAACAAGCAAACAAACAGTTCAGCGGTTCAATACATTCTTCATATATACCCACACCCCCGGCCCACACCGAAAAGAAATCCCTAGAATTGAAGTAATTGAGAACGCGAATAAATGATTATTTACTCGTGTTTAGCGAGACTAACGCAATCGATTGTCGCGAATGTGAAAGACTTGTAAAAGTACAAATTTGCATTCTTAATCGTTTTAGGTTAAATATTAGCGCTCCTTTAGTGTGTTAGACGCTTGTACCAGTCCAAACTTGCGTTCTTACGTTCTTGGTTACATATTAGCGTCGCTTTAGTCTGTGAAAGACTTATACATTGCCTTCAAGTGTTGGCTGACGCTTTGTTCACCCACACCGAAAAGAACTCCCTTGAATTGAGAACGCGAATGATTATTTACTCGTGTTTAGCGTGACTAACGCAATCGATTGTCGCGAAAACAAATCCTTTAGGTTAAATATTAGCGCGACTTATACGTTGCCTTCAAGTGTTGACTGACGCATTGTTCACCCACACCGAAAAGAAATCCCTTGAATTGAGAACGCGAATAAATGATTATTCACTCGTGTTAAGCGTGACTAACGCAATCGATTGTCGCGAAAATATCTGATTTGAGATACTCACGCATAAAAATAATTGTTATATAACGTTTATACATGTGACAAGTCACGTTTGTAACACGAGATAGCAAGTGTTGACGCAATACTAATGAGATACCCTTTCATCACCCACAGCGGCTAATGGAGTTCAAGTCTAATTTCCGGTCCAAAAATATCGCACGTAGACAAAAACAATTGTTATCATGGCGGGTGTTGAGCGCAGGTTGAGCGGAATGAAGTAGAAAGCGAGTTCTTCTAGGTTTTAGAAAATCTCTCAAGAGTTTTGTTCACAAAACATTTAAAGACGAACAAAGGGAGTGTATTCGACGAATAGTTTGTGAAAGAAAAGATAATTTCCGTTCTTAATCATTTTAGGTTAAATATTAGCGCCCGGCTTCAGTGAGTGAGACGCTTGTACTAGTACAACGCTTTAGACTGTGAAACACTGAACCACTCACATTCTCGATTAGTTGTGTCATATCTCATTTGAGATACTCACGCATAAAAATAACTGTTATATAACGTTTATACATGAGACAAGTCACGTTTTTAACACGAGATCGCAATTGTTGACGCAATACTAATGAGAGACCCTTTCATCACCTACAGCGGAATATGTGACAAGTCACGTCTTTAACACGAGATCGGAAGTGTTGACGCAATAATAATAAGAGACCCTTTCATCGCCCACTAAGCGGAAAGAACTCCCTTGAGAAATTAAAACAGTCCCTTGAGAAATTAAAAAAGTCCCTTGAGAGTAGACAAGAATGTTCCAAATTTTGCCCACATCACTCCTAATCTCCTACTTCTGCTTGTAAACAAGCAAAATAGTCGAAAAAATGTTTATTTTTTTTTTCATCGTTTTTGTTTTACAAATATATACATAGATGTGCCATATAAGTCATATTAGAAGGTAATTTCGATAAGATAAGAATGCGGTGTTCAACAGAGAGTGATGAGTAAATCATAGTGAAATATGGCAATTGTATGATAAGAATCACGAAGTTATAACACAGACCTTTTTTGGATTATTCTCTCCTGGGATGATAAATAGCAGCACTTAAAGAAAGGCAATAAATTTTTCCCTGTCAAATGCGAACCTTGATAAAAAAAAAAAAGGGAGATGTGGATAGTACGTCTATGCAAACAGTTTTCGATAGTCAGATTCTCTTTTTCTTTGGAAAAAAAATGTATCTCATAAAGTTGCAAACTTAGAAGGCCTTTTTAAGTTCAAAAGTATTTTCACCACAACATTATATATCATCAATTTACAACAAGATGAGGGTGTTTTCGCCTTCGCAATCAAATGCTTTCTTCATCGCTGTCAATTTCAAGTCCAGACATCCCCCTAACAACGAAAAGCATAAATCAATTACAGTGCGGCTACTTGAACCGTTCCACGTATATAGAGGGAAGTTGACCAATCGAAAGTTTAATAGAGACCAATGGAGTGTAACGGTGTACTGTTACCTTCTGACGTCAAGGATTTTGCAACGTTACGCGCTCAGAGACTTTTGGCGGGAAACAGTTTAATTTAGATGTCAACATTCGCGGCAACATGTCGCGGCCAACATAACTTGGTAACAGTGCATTGTTCTGTTACCCTCTGACGCATAGGTTTTGAAATTTGCTCACTCAGAGACTTTGGCGGAAAACAGTAACATTTTTAGATGTTCTGACCTCGCAGTAGCCAATGGGAACTCGCGCTCTTGGGAAAATTCAAACCAAATAATAACAATGTGCAATGCGAGCTATATCTTGACAGGCTCTAGCCATATGGTAATCTGGTCTAGCGATGGACAAAATTCCATCAAAGAGGGGAGGGGGTGAAGGAGGGGGATTGTAGAAAAACTTTAAGACGCCTCATGCTAGGGAAACCAGAAATAAGCGCGGGGGCCAATAGCGGCGGCGCTACTGTACAAGGCTTGCACTTAGCTTTAGTCATGATAACAAATTATTCAATTACTTTGTCAACTCATCGACCTCTTGACTTTGAACAGGCTGTGTATTCCTGAACAGGAGGTGGTCAAGTATGTCAGAGTAGCTGTAGCTCTGGCAACCGCGTGGCACTTGTTCATCAATCATCTGTCAACATTGAAAACAGAAAATTATGATACTGGCTGAAGAGAAGACTGTGCATCTACTGCTACATGTATCGCATCGTTGTAGTTTTAAAAACCAACAACAGTTGTGGTGATCAGCCGAAAATTTCCTTTCACGTTTCCCCTTAAAATGTTCATGACACTAATAGACTATGAGCGATGTTTTGCGTAAGTTTTTTTGTAATCTTCAACTGAAAATTGCACGAAAATTTCTTAAACTTTAGCTCCCCATTTCTGGTTTTGGCACCTAAATCCTGGCTAGCTGATTTAGTAATGTGAAATCAGATTTTTATCAGTTACCTCTTCCACCACAGCTGGTGGTATTTCATACTTCCTTTCACTATCCACAATGACTTCCTTAGCAACTCCAATCTCCTCTGCAAGTGATTGCCTCCTCTTTCCAGTGCACTGATCCTTAATTTTGCGGCATCTCTCCTTTGACCGTTCCACGCTTTTTGTGTGATCCTGGTCTGGTGTTATCACGGAGCGACCAGTTTGAAGCTCCTCGGCAAAAGACATGCACCGTTTATTCTCACCAGTTGGCGACCCATGTGCTGAAGTACACTGTTTGATCACACGCCGCCGTTCAGAAGCCTTCTTCTCAAATTGCTTGTTCTTGGTACAGCCGTCAATAACTGATTTGGCAACATTTATGCTGTCAGCAAGCGAGCCTCTTCTTTGGGATGTTTGCTGTTTAATTATCTTCCTCCTCTCGGCATTTCGCGAGTCTCTCTTTTTATCATCATTAATAACATCTTCTTTTGTCTTAATTTTCTTTTTGTCGGAGGTTGCTTCTGTTTCATCATTCTGGGCACTTCAGGCTGCCAGTTACAAACAACTGCATTGCGTCCATTGCCTGTCACAACCTGACCTGCTAAAAAAGCACATTGGTATAAACAAGCAGAAAAAAAAACAAAAGAATTACAAATGTAGATTCATCTTTTAGGTTACAGCTGTATAACTGGCATATTGTGTTAAAGAAACACAAAAATATGTATTAAAAATATTTTGCCTTGACCTATACAGAAGAACCATGCCTTACGGCCATCTCGTTAATAAGGCATCCCCATTAATACAATAGCCCAAAAGGTCGATCCTTCATTGGTTTTTAGTTTAAGACCGCCTCTTAAAGCAACCAGCCTTCGGTTAGGCGATAGTTGTCAGATGAACGGTTCTTTGTTCTTGTTTTTAATTTGTTGTTGTTGAAAAGAGGTCATTCAGAGGTGTACATAAAAGTCGTAGCCGCCCACGCAGTCTTTTTTAGGGGCTCGAGAGGCTATAACAATTGTAGAATTATCAGTCAATGCCCGATTCCTTCTACGGCGCGCACCTGCAGGGAATCATGGTAGTTGCATCCATCAAACAATGCGCAAGACTTCGCAACGATCAATACAACTACCATAATTCCCTGCTAGCATGCGCCATAGAGGAAATCAGGCATTTTCCAGCTATTAATTTAACACAATATTTACTGGCATTATAAAAATAACGAGGGTAAACTGTCAGTAACTACATATTGTAACCTAACACAAAACTCTAACTATGCATAAAACTATATTCAACTGTTCATTGTGTAATTAATTTGGACCCTAATTCTGTACCTTGAGCTTGATAACCTGATGAGGTTGGTTCCTGCTGACGGGGAAGGTAAGTGGGGGTGGGTTGACTCACTGGAGGATGACTTCTGTCAACTCTGATGCTGGTTAGCTCATAATCATCACGCCGCCCAGATTCCACATCAATATCCTCGTTTCGCTTAGATAGCTTTTCAAAATACTTTCTTATTGGCCTGTGTAGAAAATAGCAATTGCATCAATTACCATGCAATGTACAGTGGGAACACTTAAAAGGCTGTCTTTCTAAAAACCGCCCACTCAAATTCGCATCCGACAACAACAAAAAATGGAAACTCGATCTACTAACTGGAACAGTTTACCGAGACTTGAACTAAAACAGGTTTAGTTTGATTCAAAATAATTTTTCTGGCCGATAAGGAGCCATTAAATATTTGGCCCCTTCGGGCTCGCCGCAACGTCCGGAAAATTTGAAAAATGGGCATTTTTCGAGCCACTCTAAAATATTTCTTTCGCATCGAACACCGAAATTTTTTATACCAATTTGTAATGTAATGTAATGTAAAAACTTTATTTATACACGGGAAACCATCAGTTTTTTTTGTTCATTAACATTTTTTAGTTTTATAGGAAAGAAGCAATTTTTTCTGTCAAATTTCCTGGAAATGCGATATAACGGCCACTACTGATCGGCATCGAACGAGTTTAAGACGTGGGCAGCGAACAGTATAAAAGTCACAAAGCGACAAAAATGTGCCATTAAAAGATAAATGAACATTTGCGGCATAAATAATGCATTTACTTTGGAGGAAGAATTAAAAATTTGAAGAATAATTTTGTCTAGGAATAGACATAGCTGAAATTGATAGCACGAAGTTGTTTCAAAGGGGGCAAGTAGTCCTTATCAAATTTTTATTATGTTTAACCCTCGGACGTACAAAAAAAAAGGGTTTACTCTACAATGCTGAAACTTTCAGTAGCTGTTCATACATCCTTTGCGGAAATTTTGATATGTCAACCATGTCTCCATGGTATTTGACGTTGCCATGGCAACATCATAAATACAGGCAGGTCTTGCCAAAAATCGTCATTTTTAACATTTTTCTTGATTTTTTCCAGTTTTTTTAAACAGAAGTGCAAAAGTTGTTTATTTTTACATTCCATAAGCGTTCTGGCTTGATTTTGCATCAATTTCCGTTATTTTGTGACTTTCTAAGAAAATGTTGAAATCCAAGTTGGCGGATCCAAGATGGCGGCTCTTATGACGTCACGTGAAGTCATATGACGTCACAGCCAATTAAAATTATGTCATCTTGTAGAGCAAGCTAAGGGCTTTCTTCTCAGTGAAAAATATTTTCGCTACGCCTTAATATGACGAAAACTCCGGGGAGGGGTTCCATCCACCCCCCCCCCCCTGTACGATGGTGGGGGTATGAGTTTGCTTGTACGTCCGAGGGTTAATTTCATAACAAGTTTGTCTTGACAAGTTTCCGCTTTCACCAATGAAATACATGATGTGAAGGATCATTGTGGTTTATAATATAAAATTTTCTTAATGAAGATGAAGTATTCAACATGACACGAGCGTGGGACAAAGAAAAATTTTTCTTTGCCCCATGCTCGTGTCATGTTGAATACTTCATCTTCATTATTTATTACCGAGCTTAAAATTTACCATCTTTATTATTTACTACAAACTTGATGAATTCGACATTGCTGATCCTAGCAGTATGCAGGACGCGTGTCACTTATCAACCTAGTAAAATGGCCCACCTCTCGTAGCTAGCTCAGTTGGTTAGAGCGCCCAACCGGTATCTGGGAGGCCATGGGTTCGATTCCCGTCGAGGACTCAGAATTTTTCTTTGCCCCATGCTCGTGTCATGTTGAATACTTCATCTTCATTACTAATTACCGAGCTTAAAATTTACCATCTTTACTATTTATTATTAAAATTTTCTTATCAATGACATCACCAACCCATGAAATTCAGCAGTTCCGGCGAAAGCACCAACTCGCCCCTTGCAAGGTAAAGAGTGCAGCGACATTTATGACATGTAGATTGTCTAAATTACTACATCCAACATTTCAGGAAAATCTGTGACTAGAAATTTAGTCATCCCTACCCCCTACCCCCTCGCTCCTCTTTAACTCTCTAAATCCACCCCTACAATACAAAATATTAGCTTACCATGCGAACACGAAAAAGGCAGCCATTAGTAGCACCACCAGCAATATTCCCAGGACAAACAAAGTAGTGACAGCAGTGACGACAGATCCTGAACTTTCTTGCTGTGACTTTTCCGTTTTTGTTTTCTCGATATGAACACGGCCATTTCTGTCATTTAAATTCAGATGAATATTGACATTTAAATCCCGATCTGTGCCTTGTGCCATAGAGACACCCCTCCAACGAGAACCAGATGATGACAGCATGTTTGCTTTTTTCTTAGAGTTTTTTCGTTGAAAACCATTTGCTTCTTTTGGTTCGAATTCCTTGCCTTTGACAGAAGGCTGCGTCATATATTCAGTATCTTTATTATTAGCTACATTCAGGTGCAATGCCTCCTTCATCTTTTCTATGGTAAGATGTTGTCGTACTTTATTACTTGCTGAAGAAACTGATTCTGGGGTGACTTGAGACCGTGGTGACCTCAGTCGTTTCGATCCAGGTGCTTCTGGAGCAGCACGATTACTCCTCTCCTCGTGAGCTGCTGAATGCATATTTGTTTCTGTCTCACGTCCCATATCTGCAGGTTCCTCATCTTCAGGTGCACCAGTGCTCCACTCACGGTCAGATGGTGATTGTTCATCAGTTTGTGGTTCATGTTCCTCATCTTTAGGTGCACCAGAGCTCCAGTCAGTTTCAGATAGTGATAGTTCATCTGCTTCAGATTCCACATCTTCAGGGAACCTAAATTCTTTCTCACTGTCAGATGGTGATAGGTCATCTCTTTCTGATTCAGATTCCTCATCTTCAAGGGCACTAAATTCTTTCTCACTGTCAGATGGTGATAGGTAATCTCTTTCTGATTCAGATTTCTCATCTTCAGGGGCACTAAATTCTTTCTCACTGTCAGATGGTGATAGGTCATCTCTTTCTGATTCAGATTCCTCATCTGCAGGGACACCAAATTCTTCCTCACTGTCAGATGGCGATTGTTCATCTGTTTCTGATTCAGGTTCCTCATCTTCAGGGGCGCTAAATTCTTTCTCACTGTCAGATGGTGATTGTTCATCTGTCTCTGATTCAGATTCCACATCTTCAGGGGCACTAAATTCTGTCTCACTGTCAGATGGTGATCGTTCATCTGTTTCTGATTCAGGTTCCTCATCTTCAGGTGCACCAGAGTCCCACTTAGTGTCAGATGGTGATTGTTCATCTGTTTCTGATTCAGATTTTTCATCTTCAGGGGCACCAGAGTCTTGCTCACTGTCAGATGGTGATTGTTCGTCTGTTTCTGATTCAGGTTCCTCATCTTCAGGGGCACTTGAGTCCCACTCAGTGTAAGATGGTGATAGTTCATCTGTTTCTGATTCAGTTTCCTCATCTTCAGGGGCACTAGAGTCCCACTCAGTGTCAGATGGTGATAGTTCATCTGTTTCTGATTCAGATCCCTCATCTTCAGGGGCACTAAATTCTTTCTCACTGTCAGGTGGTGATAGTTCATCTGTTTCTGATTCAGGTTCCACATCTTCAGGAGCACCAGAGTTCTTCTCAGGGTCAGGTGGTGATAGTTCACCTGTTTCTGATTCAGATTCCTTATCTTCAGGGGCACTAGAGTATTGCTCACTGTCAGATGGTGATAGTTCATTTGTTTCTGATTCAGGTTCCACATCTTCAGGGGCACTAAATTCTTTCTCACTGTCAGATGGCGTTAGTTCATCTGTTTCAGATTCAGGTTCCTCGTCTTCAGGTGCACCAGAGCGGGGGGCCCCCACTCAGTATCAGGAGGTGTTAGTCCAACAGAAGCACCAGCGCTCCATTCATTATTGGATGGTGTAAGTACATATGGCTCTGATTCTGTACGGGATTGTTTCACTTTAGATAAGTAACGATCCAGGACTTTCTGATATATCCTTTTTAAAGAAGCATATTGCTTCGGGTTTGACTTCCGGCTATGTTCAAGTTTCTTGGCAAGCTTTTCAGTTAGCCAGTTGATATATTTACCTGAACGGTGCCAGCTGTGTTTCAAGTAAGGAGTCCCTTTTCGGGTCCCCTTTGATGGTCGATTAGAAGATTGTTTATCGTTGACATATAAGCCAGATCCAGTAAAATCATCTGTCGTCCCATCAGGACTGGGTTTGACAGTCTTTGACGGAAACGCAGGGGAAACATTTGCCTCCTTGAGATTTCTTGATGGTGCAGAATTCACTAGAGAAACAACAAATATTTTAGTTATAGTCTGTTCACTGTAGTTGCTAAGATAACATATAAACATTTAAAATGCAACCAAATCATTTTAGTACAACGTCACGATATATCATATTTGCAAAAACAATCGAACTTCACCTAAAACTAAAAAAAAGTCACTACAAACAGAAAACTTCAAAGAAATTATTCTTGCAGACACTGTGTTAAGTTGGCTATATATAGTTTTCCAAACTTTGCAGTGCCTTTGTTGTATTTCGCGCGCTTCCAAACTGTTGGAGTTGACGAGCACAAAATTTGCAGAGTAACAGATAAGGGACTAGAGATTTTTAAAGTTCTACATGCATGTTGCAAAACTGTTAAGTATGTTAGCAATTGGCAACATCAGTTGTATAACAACTGGAAAAATATATATTAAATAGATTTAGCCAAGCCTAAAAGCGGAGCTCCCCGATTATTTACTTCGCCCTTTTCGTTAATCCGAATTTACCGACCGTTAACAGGAAAAAATAAGGCACTTGAGTCCGCGATCAAATGTTAACCATTAATTGGTCAGCGGTAAACTCCAAAAAGCTTTCTACCTCGATGTGTTCTTTCTGTGGGTCCGCGATATGGTCATGTGATACAGGTCAGCGGATACGTTTCTTTGACAGCTGTCAACTGACCATGACATGGATGTCCAATATCAAATATTTAAGCTGACGTTAACCATAACCTAAAACCTATTTCTGGAGTATGGCAGGCCATGTTGGGACAACATCGTCGCACGCGCCCGCGAACCATACCGCTAGCCATGATGACCATGAAAAACCAAAAGCACGGGTCTGTTAATTTTTTATGGGTATGGGTATGGGGCTCTGCTCTGCGGCCCTTCGGCCGCTGGGAGCTCCGCTATAAAGGAAAAAAATGTTTTCGGTCTGAGAAAATTCTATCATCGTTTGTGAACAACATCATACTCCCCTGACATATATAACGTTTGAACAAAGATAAAGTCTATTATCATTCCATGCATTTTTCCTTCCTTATCATTGGCCGAGAGCCCAACACGTGATCTGCAAATAACTGCCTACAAATAATGGTCTGCTTATGCGCATTAACGCCTGTCAGTGATTTTGCTACAAATAATATTCTGCTCATGCGTGGTTGTTCATGCGTAGTTGTTTCCACTTCCGAGAAAAATATCAGCTCGTTTAACAGAGATGAAAAAGAGAGGTCGTGGATTTTTCTACCAGGCCCGAAAAATAGCAAAATTAACTACAAAGAAGACAATGGAAATTCGTCTTATCGTATTTCGGCAATATCTGCATGAAAGAAAGAGAATTGGATGAAGACCAGCTCGTATTATCGAAGTTACGTTTTCGACTGACGTTATTCAGCAAGAAATACTACGGTTTCATCGCCGTTTTCGAAGGTACTTGTGCAAAACAAATTCATTGATCGAATGATAAAAAAATTATTGAATTCGTTTAGTTTTTGCAAAATATCGTGATCTGTTAGTGTCTCGCGGATCAAATATTTGCCTAAGACGAAGATCTGTTCGCCACTGACGAATCAAGAGATTTTGCTCAACCTCGTCCAGTAACTGTTAATTGTTCACATTATGCCCTTTAAAATTGAAATAGCTACTTCACCTTTTTTGTTTTTTGAAATAAACCTTTTAAAATAATGTACCTATTTCTGCCGAATACAATATTCCAAGAGCATATTCTCTTGAAGATTTGAAGGCGAGGGGTAAACTGAAATTGAAATAAAGATCACATTCAAAACAAAATGAAAGTGGAAAGAACACTAGTGATAACTTTTAGGGAAGCTAAGTGAATATTTAAAGGTGTCAAAGAAATATGGGTTATTGACCGAACAAGCTTGGTCAATAAAGGATTTATTATTTGACTTTTTTCGAGTACAGAAATGGAAGCCAGTTGCATGCACAATCAATGGCGCGCGCTAAAATCATTTCATTGGTTTAAAAGTATAACGAGCGACTGTCAAATTCTTGAATGAATCGAGTTGAGTAAAACGACGCGACAACAGCGAAATTGAACTCTTTTTAACCGTCAAAAGGATATTGAAATGGCTAAAATTGTGAATCAACGTTGAGTTTGAAGCCTTAAAACAAGAATGTCCATTCCATCTGACCGCCAGCTTTTGATAATGATTATTGGACGTTTTGCAGAGTATTTGCTCGCTTCTGGCGCTTTTGTGGTGCAAACCTGCCCTGACACGAGCTGAATATTGAAATTGTGATTGTTGAAAGCGTTTGGGATTTACCACTTTACGGGAAAAGCTTGAACTTTCCTACATCGTTGATATTAATCTTCGACCAGACCTGTTTGCCGTGCCGTCCGCTTTCTTCCATTTTGAAGATTTTACACAAACGACAAGTTTGCCGAAGTCTTTATTCTTCAGGTATGTCACTGACTTCTCTCCCTTTTCCGCCGAAAAAAACCGATAACATGTCTTCAAGTCGCTTTGCGTTTTAATTTTTGTATTAGGTGGTTGTTGTGGCAAATAAAATTCACGAAGTTCGTTAGCATTTGTTGATTAATTTGTTAAAATTAGTTTGTTCAATACCTATTTCTTTGTTATCGGACTCCATTTCGCTAGAAACAGACAGAAAATACTTGTGTTGTTTCGGAAAATACTTTCATAGCTCAAATTTACGACGGAAAAGCTTTTTGAAGTAGCGACGACGGAACTAAAAAGTTTTTTCGCTTGCGGGAACACAGCGGGCGATCCCGAGCGGTCAAGATGGCTCCATCTTGACCGCTCAAGTATTCGTTTCATCTTGACCGCTCACGGAGCTAGTAAAATAATAAGTGCGTGTTATTGCAATTTTTCCCGTCGGTCACCGATCTACAAAAGGTTAATCCGCTAGGCGCTTCGTTACATTTTAAGCACAGGCAATGCGATTTTGATTCCACAAGTCAACAAAACTGGATAAAACAATAGTAAAGTGTCCTTCTTCAGTTTCAAAAATCTGGCATTTCTTAGCTGCGGCTCGCGCTTTGTTGTCAACTTCCGCGCGCTTTCACTCAGGTAAGAAATTAAAAAATCACGAAAACTAACAGTTCGTTACAAAAGACACTAAATGATTACTAACCTTGTGCAAGGAAGGCAAATGAAAACGCAAACAAAACGATCCAAATCACTCTCATGTCATTTTCGAAGGTAAACCATCGCTGCAAAATAACTGCGAAAATATTCCGAATGAATACTAAACTTGAACGTGACGTCATGAATGTTAATAACCAAAATCAGAGGTAATTGGCAATTACCTGCCTTACTAATGACTTAATTAATTGCTCTTTCTTAATTAAAGCCATCAAAAGTACTCTTAATCGACCTTAAAAGGCACTCTAATGGCGCGCCTTTCTTACTAAACCAGAAATCATTATCAACAATGAGCTTGAAAAAGCTTAGTAAAACCGAGCGACCAAAGTCCAAAGCTGAACTGTTTCTTTTCAGTCAGAAATAAACGTCGTAATGGAGTTGATGTTCTTGTGCGTAAATGTTTCTGGCCCTTTTCAGAGCTCATTTCAGCCCTTGCCTGCGGCTCGGGCTAAACTGAGCTTGAGTCGGGCCATAAACATATCAACGTACAAGAACATCAACTCTATTGTTATATTAGACAACCCGTCCAAAACGTAGTGGGACCTTTTTTCACCTACTTTTTCAGATATAAGCGAAGTCAAAATTGCCATATCCACACAGAAAAAGATAGAGGCGAAAAATAAAATGGAGACTAACACTCTTTTTTCGCGCTTTGCGCACGTTTCGCCAGTCTTTTGACTGATCTCAACACAGCAAAGCTTTTGACTTAACGTTGGAAATGTGACGAAAACCAGGCTTCCGGGGTGGTAAAAGGTGTACTCTGCGTCCGAGCGTAGTTGCCTATCAGGTCCGAGCTTATCCCAGTTTCATTGGCATGAAGGGACTAGGAATATTTCTATTCCCCTCTGGATGGGATGCTAGTCCCAGCACCCATTTATAATAGACTTCTGGGTGGACAGAGGCACCATGAAAGTAGAGTGTCTTGCCCAAGAACACAACGCGTTGCAATGTTCAGGGATCGAGACCGATTCGCTCCAGTGCACCGGCCGGGGTGGTATGACGCCAGACGGTAAAAGCGACTGGGAACAAGACTTTCGTTTCCAAACCCACGCGATTTTCTTAGTTGACGGGGCCCTGCTTTCAATAGTTAGCGAGGAGACACACCACAGATGTCACTCTTATTTTTATTTTCAAAAATATTGAACACAATGTATTGTTTTGAGCATTTGACTTCTCTTGTAGTTTTCTTTAGAACATTTTGCAAACAGTGTCGCATTTGTTTGAAGGAAATAACGGAATAAGACCGGTGCAGAATAAATAACGCCATAAAACAGTAACAGAAATCACTTAGGGCATAAAAAGTCTTGTTTCAAGTCTGATTTCTTTACTGTGAGAGAGTAAAGAAAGATGATTTTCAAGTATTTTTGTGTTCATAAAAAATGAAATAAAATAAAATGATTGGTCATCTGTCATGGAAATAGAGTATTGTTTTACACATACAAGAAAGCCTTCTCTTGTCAGCTTTAGTTACATTACCATCAGAGTAACAGTTTTTATAAACATTTGAACAAGTTTTCTCGTTTAAAACTAACAGTGAGAAATTCAGTTTAACAATTGTGCCAGCTTACAAGTTTTGGTATGAGAGTACAAAAGAAAAAAAATCCATGACTTTTGTCAGAAATGACACTTTGTTTCACCACAATCCACGGCATCTGTAAATAAAATGATGAGTAGTCGGTTAAAGGGACCGTGTCACGGATTTTAGCCAAACTTAGGCATAGGAAATGACCATCAAATTTGCCGTTTAAATGTATAAAATAACCTCTTAAAACAGTGAAGGAATATTTAAATAACACACCAAATGCAAAAGAAGATACGGATGGCCAAAAGTGTCGAAGATTGAAACGGATTGCGATGTGGGCTTTTGAAATTTGGTCCGGCGGAACAGTTTTCAAAGTTAATCTTGTCTGCTTGTAACTTTAATTTATGACGCCCGGGAGACACATTTAGCTGCAAGGAAGCTATGGTTTTGTCATTTAGTATCAAAGAATTAATTTCTTTTTAAACATTTAGTTTCATAGCGAATATTTGGCAAATTTAATAACATAAGATTAACTTAGCCGTGACATAGTCCCTTTAACAACAGGTATATTTTGATAACATTGCTAACCCTTTTTAGTACTAAGATTCTTAGTAGATTAATATTCCATACATTTCCTTTAAATCTAGTTATAAGAAATCGGTCTTACGTCAAAATAATTTTGCCAGCGTGAAACTTAAAGGAATTAAAGTTAATCCTCAGTCACCATAGTCTAAAAACAAATTCTTCAAAAAGAAATCCATAAACATCTTGTTGTACAAGTAACGAATCTCTTTTGTTTATCAATTGACTGCAGACAGCAAACAGCAAGAATACATACCTTCTTAAAAAATGTTACCAGACCAGAGCACCTTTAAAATGAAAGTGGAAAAAATTGTTCAAAACAACAGCAACAACAATTTAATTCACGTTTGGCTAGAATACAGTAAAAACCCGCGTGTAAGACCTTCTTTTTTCAGAGTTTGGCAAAGCAGGTTCTTGTATTATGGGGTACTTATTGACAGTTTAGGCTAAGTAGGTTCTTAATTTCTACAGAGTAGACATTGTTGTTGATTATCAGAAAAATAGTATAAAATCTGGTCTGTTCTTCATTATAAATATTTATTAATGTACCCATATTGCCAGAAGTCCAACAACATTAATTGATCAATGATACAGTACTGTATTATCGATCAACTTTTTGGTTTTTGGTAAAAAAATATAAATTAAATAGTTAAACCCCACATATCAGAACCTGTTGGAATTTGTTTGGCTAAACAGGTTCTTATATTTTGGGGCATTAAAAAAGCAAATTTCTTCCAGAAAAATCTTAAATCCCTAGGTTCTTACACGCGGGTTTTTACTGTATCCATAATAGGGTGCAAAAAGTCCTTCGGGAATACAAGGCGCGCTTTCCATTTGACCAAAAATTCCGGATTGAAATTCCGAGTATTCAGTGTTGTGAATGGAACAGTATTTTCCGGTTGGCTGCATTAACAAAGCAAAACAACTGGCGAACTCGTTGCCTCGTTTACCTGCTTTAATTGAAGTTGTTGGACGACTTTGCAGTTAAAACGGACGCTATCTAAAGCGAGGACGATGATATTTTAAGTGCAGCTTACATGCGAAGGAATTTAAATCGAGTCCACGACCACTTTGAGTATACGATACCAGCGTATTTTTCTGGCGAGCTCAAGAGCCACGTTCGAAGGACGATAGGAACATGCGAGCTGTTTACTCGCCAGGTCGTGCCCACAGGAAGGATACCACTGGTAACGCCTCTGAACCAGCAATCATCCGTGCTCGAGTAAGAGCTGAAAGCTTTAGGTAAGACATAAACACACCGAGCACAGCTATTGCAATTAAGGAGTCATTTTGACTATGAGGATTCCGGCTCGGAGAAGCTAGGGCCAAGCAGGAATGGACGAATGGCACCAAATTTTCCAGTAATTCCAATTTTCCGGAACGTTAGGACAACTTCGCGAGGTTGTCCTAAAATTCCGGAAATTTATTCCGGGAAATTTCTGTTTATTCGCTTCCCATCCCGGAATTTCCGGAATTTTTGTTTGAATGGAAAGCGCCCAAGGAATGGTTGCAGCAACCAGGCCAAGAACCGGATCTTAACCCGATACTTCCGGATTTCGAGCCCAGTGCTCTAACCACGCGACCACGCTGCCCCCTCGTAATGTCTGAGTGGAAATGAGTCTCAGTAGGATGCGATTAAATACCTTGTTGCGTGTAGTTTTAAACACGAGTTACCTAACTTATTCTTGCTCAACTGGGATTCAAACAATTATTTAAGTTGGTATTTTTGCCTGATAGAGCTGTACTATATATTGGGCTTGAAAATTGACATCAAGGGTCAGGAAAGCCATTTGAAATCACCTTACCTCATTTTCTACCATGGACTGCTGTTCTGCAGGTGAAGTAGGAGCTCCATTTCTGGATACTCGCTTTCTATCCAGTTCACTATAGTTAAATCAAAAAATGATATGCATTGATTAGTAATTAGAGGAAAACCACAACGGTAATTTCTACGGGAACGTGTACTGTCGTGAATTGTAATTAAACGTCGTGAATTGTAATAGCTGTCGCAAATTGTAATAACAGTTGTCGTAAACTGTAATAACGCACCGATCGCAAATCGCACCTATCGTAAAATCGCAACCTATCGCAAATCACACCTATCGTAAATTGTAATAACGCACCTATCGCAAATTGTAATAACATACTGCCGTAATTTGTAATACTCCGAGCTGTCGTAAATTGTAATAGCACATTGCCGTGTTTTGAAATAACCAGTACTATCGTATTTTATTTTGCTATTTAACCCTGGAAAACTGTTAATCTAGTAGTTGCAAGCATTTCACAGCGAAGGGAGTCAGTAAGAGGTTCCGGCATTTTTTTTAAATAAAAATGTGCATTTGAGTGATTTCATTTAACCCGTGAAACACTATCTACCAGTCAGTGCGTAATAGTAAAAAATAAACAAAAGAAAACAATGGAAAACAAGTGTCTTATAGTATCAAAAAGTGTAATAACTATTTCACGGGTTTATTGAAATCACTCTATTTTCATTAAAGGGACTATGTCACGGATTTTAGCTAGAATTAGGCATCGGAAATGACCATCAATTCAGTGAAATATAATAATAACCCCCTAAAACAGTGAACGAACATTTTAATAACAAAGCAAATGCAAACGAAGGTACGGATGGCCAAAAGTGATAAAGATTAAATCGGATTGCAATATGGGTTTTTGAAATATTGTTGGGCTGAACAGTTTTTAAAGTTAGTCTCGCTTGCTTGTAACTTTAAATTATAACGCCTGGGAGACAAATTTTGTTGCAATGAAGCTATGGTTTTGTCATTTGTATGCATAGGAGTAATTGCTTTGCAAACATAAAAGTTTCACAGCAAGTATTTGGCAAAACTTAAAAAATAAACTTAACTCAGCCGTGACACAGTCCATTTAAAGAAGGAAAGAACCAAAGGAAGATAAAGAAGGGAGTGACTTTACATTAGACAATCATTCAAAAAAGAAGATAATATTTGAAATAAGACCCATTATCCACCTTAAAAAATTAAGACCAATGACTAGTTAGGGACCCACTAGAGAAATCACAATGAAAACACACGTTTCCCATCATGTGCTTTGCTGCAAATTTGTTCCGGTGAGAAGATTAATAATTATACCTAATCGTACCTTTTTGGTACGCTTCGGCGGTACCAAAAAGGTACTATTAGGTATTTACCGTACCCAAATTCAGCCAAAAATCCGGTGATATTATTCGATCTGTTGAAGCCATGCTTGCCAGACACGTAGTACAAAATGTGTTGATCTGCTTGTATTGATACTTTTTTGGTCTTCAACACTTTTATCAAGTCCTCTTCTTACATTTTTTTACTCGTTTGTTTGGAGTTTCATTCCCTAAATTTTCAAAATCCAAATTTAGCGAAAAATTTGGAAACTCCGACTCCATTGTTTCAGTGTGAATGTTTCAGTACTCGTCGGCAAACATCGCGCAATTGGCGAGCGCGCTCAATTTTAGTTTTGGCGGGAAAGTTTTTTCTCAATTTACGACCGGTAAACACCAGCTAATTAAAAATACTAGTTTCTGTTTTATTGGTAAAACCTCTTTTCAATTCATCGTACAGAAACACTACTTTAATTCAAAGTGACCGCGATATGGTGGCATATCAGGTCAGTGACTTGATATCGTAGGATATCAGGACAGTAGATCGCGCTTCTGATTGGCTACTTGCGAATTTGGGTACGGTAATGTTGGATAGCCCTCGTGACGATATCAAGCAGTAAAATAAATTTATGCCATTCGTTCTTTAATTGTTATTCCTTATAGATCTAGTTAACGAAAATGAGATTTCTAAATGATTGATTTCCTAATTCTCATTTCAGGTCTGTAACTAGCAAGAGGCAAGATGAGGCACTTTCCTTGTCTAAATTGTTACCCAAAATTAATAACAAAATATTTCTGTTGGGAAAATAATCCCCAGTTGAACAAGATTGAGTTTTCTCAAGAAATACCTCATGAAAAATGTCTCTGAAAGAGATTCAAATTTTCTGGAGGGCATGCCCCCAAAACCCACTAGCAAGATCTTGCCTCGTCTATGGCAAAGGTCTGGTTACGGACCTGCATTTTATATAATTTTTACAAAACACGGCAATGTGCTATTACAAATTACGGCAGTATGTTCTTTTAATTTGCTATAGGTGCATTATTACAATTTACGACAACTGTTATTACAATTTACGACAGCTATTACAAATTTCGACAACTGTTATTACAATTTACGACTGCTATTCACGACGTTATTACAATTCACGACAGTACAAACGTCGCTAAACAAAAATTTTTATGAGGGGCAAAATAGCTCTGTACGTGCGCTATTAATGTTTTTTGTTGTTGTTTAAAGAGTGGTTTTACTTAACCAGTAAAACAAAAACTGTTAGTTAGCGTGTCATAGTGTTACTAATAAGTATTAGTGCGTGGTACACACACACAAAAAAAACAAAGAATAAAATTAAAACCAAAACAAAAGAATTACTAACAAAAGCGGGAATAAAAAGAACTAATACGAAGTAGTAGCGCGTATTATCCCACTACCTATTTCACGGTTTAAGTAAAACCGCTCCAACAACTTTTTATTTACATCACGTTACATTACATTGCAATACTGACAAACAAGTTTCACGAAAAAAGGAGAAAAAGAAAAAAATAAAGAAAAAGAAGTAACATCAATTTACACGAAAAAAAAAATCCGTCCTCTGCAAAACAACTCACATTTCTCAACCAAACTTTACACATATCATCATTCCCTTCCAATTCATTAACTAGCCAACAAATTATTTGATTCTACACAAGCTTTCTGGGGACTGTTTAAATATTTCCAACTAAAATACATGTGGAAAGCCAATGAACAGACCTGTTCTCCCGGATAAGCTTGTCAAGAATGTCACCATAATATTTCATTTGTCCACCGGGTGACATGTGTGCAATCACCATCTGCCAATAAAAAACAAAAACAAAATACGATTATGTTATGTTAGGATAGGTGAAAGATGAAAGAGGATGTTATTCCTGTTGGTACCAGTGTGGAAAAAAGAAAATGAGTCTCCCAAGGGAAACAACATTCTCGTCCCCATAGCCCATCTCATTTCTCTTAGCTGGCGAAGCCTTGGCACGAGAGACGGAAGGGTTTGGGGAAACAGGATTTCCAGCCCTAGATTTTAGGACTTCCGACTCTTCATGTATGCAGTCGTGATGTTTCAAAATAATGTATGAGAGAGTCACTGCGTTTTAGACTTCCGTTTTGTGTTGTGTTCTTGGGCAAGACACTGTACTCTCATAGTGCCTCTCTCCACCCAGGTGTATAAATGGGTACCGGCGACATAATGCTGGGGGGGAACCCTGCAATGGACTAGCATCCCATTCAGGGGGGAGTAGAAATATTCCTAGCCGCTTAATGCTACGGAAACCGGGATAAGCTCCGGCAGTGTGGGCCGCTTGGCTCGTGGCTTCTCCTTTTCAAGAATTATCCGTTTCAAACATGTAGCCAATAAAAAAAAATCGAATTAATTCAAAAATAATATGTCCCTGGAGCCCTTCATTTCTCGTGCCAAAGCTTCATCAGCTAAGAGCAAGGATAAGAGCTATGGGGAGGAGAATGGGGAAACAAACCCATGAACTTCCGCACACCGTACCGGAAGTTCTAACTAGTGAGTTAAAGGGAGGCTCTTTGTAAGCTAGGCCATTTTTTCTAGGTTCATGTGTGACACGCATCCTCCATACTGCTACGATCGGCGATGTCGAAAGACTCCGGTGTGAGAGAGATGGTTATTTTAAGCTCGTTAAATAAAAAAAGAAAGACATTTTTTTCGGGAGGCAAGAGTTACATCAAATGAGCTGAGTATTGGGCAGTGTTTTGATAAGCCACTACTAACAATGATGTATTTCCACGAGCGATAGTCAGGACGACTAACTGTTTTGTATTTGTTTCATGGGGAGTGCAATTGATTTTTCAAAGAAGGCATAAGGCGGATGTTTTTTTTGCGTGCAACCTTGTAGTGTTGCGGCTCAATGTTCCGATATTGATTGACAGTTGGCTCGAGCAACTTTCAATTAAAATTTACTGGCACAGTTGCCAAGTCCTGTTATAAAGAGGAAGAAAATAATTGTTCTCCGGTTGACTGTTTATCAACAAACTGCGAAATAGTAGTGATAGGTAAAGTTCAAATCACCAACGGAGAATCTTGTTTTTAAATTTCAATTTGCGCCAGAAGGCTTCCGTTTTTAAATTTTTAGTGCTGTTCCCAGTTGTTGTAGCCTGACTCGCAGACGGTCCAGGACGCTTGCAGCCTCGCACTCTGAACTGTCTGAGAATCAGGCTAAACCTGGTGATAACTTCTTGCAGTCTGTCAGTTATTTTCCCGCTCTTTGACGCAGAGTAACTGAGTTGGTACTAATTCATTTTATAAACAAAAAAATGAAAACCGGAACTTTCGTATCAACTTCCTTAACTCAAATGAAGTAAATGCACTTACCATAAAGGCCGGTTTACACCCTACGATTTGTCGAACCGATTTGTTCCAAACAAATTTACATGCTGTGTTTCTGCCCGTTTTCTTTGCCTTATGAATTGCGAGGATTAAATCGGCCCAATTTCTTAAATCTGTGGCACTGCAACAGATTTTTAAAAATCGGGCCAATTTTTTGACTGCACACTCATTTTCCTATCAAATCTGGGCCAAATCAGGCCGACAAATCGTACCGTGTAAACCGACCTTAAGAATACAACAGCACCACGATATTACAGTAAAGCCAAAAATAAACAGTCAAACCTTCCCTAATGGCTACCTCCCTGCAACGGCAACCGCTACAGCGATTAGGATTTGTCTGACCGTGCTCCTATCCAGACACTTAACTCTTATTGAAATCTCCCTACAACGGTCACCCTTCTAAAGAAGCCATTGCAAAGAGGGTTCAACTGTAATTTAATTATATTATTTAAAAATAAGGACGATAAACTGACCTCCTCAACAACAGCAGGTGGGAGTGCATATTTCCTTCTCTCACTGTCCACAATGACATCCTTAGCAACTTCAATCTCCTCTAACAGTGATGGCCTCCTCTTCCCAGCAAACTGTTCCTTTATTGTGTGACGTTTCTCCTTGGACCGTTCCAAGCTCTCTTTGTAGTCCCACTTGGGCACTATTACTGAACAAGCTGTTTCCAGCTCATCAGCAAAACACACACGTCGTTCACCAGTCACTGATTCAGGGGCTGACTGGCAGCATTTAATCACACGCCGCCGTTCAGAAGCCTTCTTCTCAAATTGTTGGTTCTTGGCACAGCCGTCAATAAGAGATTTGGCAATCATTATGCTGTCAGCAAGCGAGTCTCTTCTTTGGGAAGTTTGCTGTTTAATTATCTTTCTTCTTTCCCAATTTCTGGAGTCTCTTTTCTTGTCCGCAGCAAGAGCCTTTTCTGTTGCTGATTGTTCGCTGTTGTCGGCTGGGGTGCCCTCTGATTGGGCAGTCTGCTGTGACACTGCACTGGACCAGGGTTGCACATTATCCACAAGCATATTACCAGTAGTTGCAACAACCAACTGTCGGACAACTGTTAAAAGCAGACAAAGAGAATTATATTTTTTATGCATTAGCCCCTACACTTTAAGTAATCGAACATAGGACCAGAAAAGAAGACTGATAACACATATCATGTACATGACTGTGTGGTATCAGACTCTAAATGCCAAGAAAAGTAGTATAAATAGAAAGAAGAAGAAATATGCATGCATCCTGCAAACACTTAAGGCATCTAATACATGTACTACAGTAATATTCGTCTCAGTTGTGAAGACTGGTATCTTAAAAAAACAACAACTACAAAAAGAAAACAAAACAGAGAAGTGTTATAATTGTTGGTTAAAAACATCAGAGAAGATAATAAATGACCGTTCCCCCAATTTGTGGAAGCAACAATTGTGTTAGCCCTTATTTCTCAAACATCTGCACAGTACATGAAATGAATATATGAAATTCATATATTTGTGCTGCGGATATACATTTTAAGCAAATGAAAGATCATCGCAGTAATGTACTCAACGTAAGCAGTTGAGAAAAGCAAGCCTCTGCGATACTAGTGCAGCTCCCAGTTGGCTTGATAGCTCAGTTGGTTAGAGCGCTGCACTAGTATCGCAGAGGTCATGGGTTCGATTCCCGTTCAAGCCTTAATTTTTTTTCAGGCTTGCTTTTCTCAACTGCTTAAGTTGAGTACATTACTGTGATGATCTTTCATTTGTTTAAAATCTGCACATTATGTTCACACGATACACCTTTCTTCTTACAACAATTACCATTTTCTTATATTTTGTTTATTCTCACTTCCAGAGATCAATTCTTTATTTTTGCAATTTGTCGACCTGCATCCTGTAGACAGTAACAAGCATGGAAAAATGAAGACATTTGTACCTGGGGCTTCATAAGGTCCTGCCAAAGGTCCCTGCTGTGGGATAAAATAACAAGTGGTGGTTCCACTCTGTGGTGGATGACTTCTATCAACTCTGATACTTGTTAACTCGTCGTCTTGCTGTCCAGATCCTCCATCTTTTTGGTTTCTTCGTTTCCACTCCTCCTTATAATACTTCCTTATCGGCCTTCATTGAAAACAAACGAATTTTGAAGGTAAAACGTAGGTTGGAAGAACTCCATAGAATAAGGGGGGGGCCCCCCCAAATAAGACTGAAGGATCCAATTCATCATTTTTGGGTTGAAAAGTGCGGGCTTCCAAATCTAAGAAGACCAAAGTTGAGTAACCCCAAACAGGGTAACTCAATAACAATTACTTAAATCTCCTGATAACTCAAACGCTCAAGTCGCTTCCCTTGGAATGCTTCAATTTTACACAGGATTTCTCGAACTCCCAAACCACTTTTTTTACTTCCCTTGGGGGTTTGAAAAATGGGAATTCCACTGCAGGCATACCGTATCATTTTTGATAGCTTTACTTTGGATTCTCCTTATGCAGTACTGCACATAGAATGATTATGATGCTATGGCACATACTGCTACATTTACAACCGGTGCCACGTGCTTTTGCTTTGACCCCAGTTCAAGTAGTTTCGAACCCTGGCTGGCGTCATTGTCCTGTGTTCTTGGACAGGACGCTCTACAGCAGTGCAGTGCCTGTCTCCAGCAAGGTGTATAAGGTGTATACTTAAAGCTTGGGGTGGGCAGCTCTGCAATGGACTAGCATCCCATCCAAGTAGAAATATTAACAACACTTCAATTCCTAAAACTGACAGTTTCAGACAATCTCCGTTTTGGTGAGAAATGAATAAACCCCTTTAGGCTGCTAGACTGGCGAGGCTGTGAAAGGCTGAAAGATTCTCTGAGAAATGAATATGGCCCATTATTGACTTCGTGCGATAATGGGTTTTATGCTGGGGCGGAGCCGTATCTTATCTTGCGATACAAGCTGCAGAGGCTGATAACGAAATCTTAATGTTTGCATGCTAGACACCGCATGCTGAGCGAACTATAAATTCGGAAGCTCGCTTTTACTCGCCCCTTTTTCTGCCAACGTTGACGGTGATAGCTGTTTAGCTTACAAGCGTATTTTACTTTCAGTTTCATCGACCCTCCACCTTCCCCTAGACTCCACCTCCACTCTTGCTACCGCTTTGTGGGCTGTTTGTCTATTTTTCCGCCCCAACTTAATTCACTGAATAAACACTAGGAGTTTACACTATTAAAGCGATGTTTAATTGATTAATTGACACTTTTGCAGTTGAATGGTTTGAAATAAACGCCACGTGAGTAGCCAAAGTAATCCAAACAAGTGTCTCCACAATTCAGTGAATCTTGCCGCATGCACGCCCGCAAATATGATGATTGATAATTTATCTTTCGTGTTTGTAGGTTATACATGTATTTGGGCTCCACTCGTGGCATAAACAGTAGTTCACGGAAAAGGATCGAGACAATGCAGTTGAGGACAATCTTTTAGCCAAAAACATTATCCTTCAATTCCCAGCAAGGCATAAATGAGTTTATTCATCTTATTACCCTCTGATTAATTTCTTTAACATGCTTTATTGTAGTAAAAAGGGCGGGGGGGGGGGGGGAAAAAAAAAAAAAAAAAAAAAAAAAACCCCAGGAGAAATAAATGCAAGTTGATTCGTTTACGTAACTTGATTACCCTGTGTTTGATTAAAAAGTACATCTTAAAAGGTGACTTTCTTTGTTTTGGACTCCACTTTAAAATCGGGCACGGGGTATTACATCTGTAAGGGTATGTTGTCTTTCATCATTCAGCGGATTTTGTGCCACATATAGTAGGTTTTTTTTTAATTTTAAGGACATGTAAACTTTACTTACCATGCAAACACGAAGAAAGAAATCATCAGCAGCAGAAAAAATACTCCTCCAAGAATGACCATCGTTAAAACAGCAATAGAAATACCACCTCCACTTTGCTGCTTCTTTGTCCCTTTTCCTTCATCTGCACTGACAGCACCATCAAAGGTTCTTCTATCTGCCAGGTCAGTACCAGTCCAGCGAATATCAGATACAGGCACTGTAAACGGTTCTGGACTTGACTCAGCCTGGGAATCATCATGCTCAAGATGATTTGCGAGCTCTGGTGCATCCCTTTTGTCTTTGGGAAAAGATCTAGTAGCCTCTTCCTCAAATTCAATGTCTTCTGCATCAAGAGTACGAGGAGGCAATTTCCTCTTACTAGGCTGACTCAACAGCTGTTCAAGTGCCATTTTCATGTTCATATAAGCATTGTTGCCAGAAACAGAAGAGGTTAATTTTGAAGAATCCTCCACTCCCCTTGTAGACTGGTCAAGACTGGCATCTTTACCAGTTTCCAACCCCCTCTCAGTAGAAAGTAACTTATTGCGTGTTACTGATCTCATTTTTTCATTTTGAGGTGTACCAGAGCCCCACTCTGTGCCAGATGGTGTTAGCTCATCTGTTTCTGATTCAGGTTCCATATCATCAGGTCCACCAGAGTCCCACTCACTATCTTCTGGTGAAAGCTCATCTGTTTTTGATTCATGTTCTGTATTTTGAGTTTCACCAGAGCCCCAGTCAGTGTCAGCTGATTCTGGTTCCTCATCTTCAGGTCCACCAGAGTCCCACTCACTATCTTCTTGTGAAAGCTCATCTGTTTCCAATTCAGGTTCCAGATCTCGAGTTTCACCTGAGCCCCACTCAGTGTCAGCTGATTTTGGTTCCATATCAACAGGTGCACCAGAGTCCCACTCAATGTCTTCTGGTAAAAGCTCATCTGTTTCCAATTCAGGTTCCAGATGTTGAGTTTCACCAGAGCCCCAGTCAGCTTCAACTGATTCAGGTTCCTCATCTTCAGGTGCACCAGAGTCCCACTCACTATCTTCTTGTAAAAGCTCATCTGTTTCCAATTCAGGTTCCAGATCTCGAGTTTCACCTGAGCCCCACTCAGTGTCAGCTGATTTTGGTTCCATATCAACAGGTGCACCAGAGTCCCACTCAATGTCTTCAGGTAAAAGCTCATCTGTTTCCAATTCAGGTTCCAGATGTTGAGTTTCACCAGAGCCCCAGTCAGCTTCAACTGATTCAGGTTCCTCATCTTCAGGTGCGCCAGAGTCCCACTCAGTGTATTCTGGTGAAAACTTATCTGTTTCCAATTCAGGTTCCAGGTCTTGACTTTCACCAGAGCCCCAGTCAGTTTCAACTGATTCAGGTTCCTCATCTTCAGGTGCACCAGAGTACCACTCAGTGTCAGATGGTGATAGTTCATCTGTTTGTGATTCAGGTTCCTCATCTTCAGGTGCACCAGAGCCAAACTCTGTGTCAGATGGTGATTGTTCAACTGTTTCAGATTCAGATTCCTCATCTTCAGGGGCACTAAATTCTTTCTCACTGTCAGATGGCGATTGTTCATCTGTTTCTGATTCAGGTTCCTCATCTTCAGGGGCACTAAATTCTTTCTCACTGTCAGATGGTGATAGTTCATCTGTTTCTGATTCAGATTCCTCATCTTCAGGGGCACTAAATTGTTGCTCACTGTCAGATGGCGATTGTTCATCTGTTTCTGATCCAGGTGTCTCGTCTTCAGGTGCACCAGAGCCACGCTCAGTGTCAGATGGTGATTGTTCATCAGTTTCTGATTCAGGATCCTCATCTTCAGGGGCACTTAATTCTTGCTCACTGTCAGATGGCGATTGTTCATCAGTTTCTGATTCAGATTCCTCATCTTCAGGGGCACTAAATTCTTGCTCACTGTCAGATGGTGATTGTTCATCTGTTTCTGATCCAGGTTCCTCGTCTTCAGGTGCACCAGAGCCACGCTCAGTGTCAGATGGTGATTGTTCATCAGTTTCTGATTCAGGATCCTCATCTTCAGGGGCACTTAATTCTTGCTCAGTGTCAGATGGTGATAGTTCATCTGTTACTGATTCAGGTTCCTTATCTTCAGGGGCACTTAATTCTTGCTCACTGTCAGATGGTGATTGTTCATCAGTTTCTGATTCAGATTCCTCATCTTCAGGTGCACCAGAGTCCCACTCAGTGTCAGATGGTGATAGTTCATCTGTTTCTGATTCAGATTCCACATCTTCAGGGGCACTAAATTCTTGCTCACTGTCAGATGGTGATTGTTCATCAGTTTCTGATTCAGATTCCTCATCTTCAGGTGTACCAGAGTCCCACTCAGTGTCAGATGGTGATAGTTCATCTGTTTCTGATTCAGATTCCACATCTTCAGGGGCACTAAATTCTTGCTCACTGTCAGTTGGTGATTGTTCATCTGTTTCTGATTCAGGTTCCTCATGCTCAGGTGCACGAGAGTCCCTATCAGTGTCATCTGGTGAAAGCTCATCTGTTTCTGATTCAGGTTCTGTATCTTGAATATCACCAGAGCCCCATTCAGTGTTCTCTGAATCTGGTTCCATATCAACAGGTGCACCAGAGTCCCACTCAGTGTCTTCTGATGAAATCTCATCCGTCTCTGATTCAGGTTCCATAGTCTGAGTTCCACCAGAGCCCCACTCAGTGTCACCTGATTCTGGTTCCATATCAAGAGGTGCACCAGAGTCCCAGTCAGTGTCTCCAGGTGAAAGCTCATCTGCTTCTGTTTCAGAAGATGGAAAGAAGATTTATTAACTCTAATGTACAGTACAGCTCAAATGTAAGTGACAGTCTCGGCTCGATCCTCTCGAGTCTCAAAGTTCAAGTCACTTGAATTTTGAGTCACAAGGAACGAGTCTCCAGTCTCGAGAAATAAGGCAACCTCAAAGGAGACAATGACAGGCTGTTTGCACATCATCAAGTGTTTTGCGCCCGCCACGAGTGCATGAGATATAAACTTCAACATTCAACAGTACGACAAATTTGAGGAGACCTTATTCTGACAAAAACCCGTCCGAAAAAGACGGTATTAATAATGAAATTGGTAGAAACCGAACCAAAAACTTCTGCTCACCCTAATCAAAGTATGATCCCACTGCAAGTGCATGTTATCAATGAATATTTCAGACCCAAGTAAATCTTGGGTTTCAGCAGCCTAAATTTCAGGTGTCTCTTTCTGGTCGCTAAATTTTCGTAAAAAAAAACTGGTTCTTAAATTTGTGTAGTAAAAACTCTGTAGTCGGCAAACAAAACATTGGATGTGAAAAACATGGGAGCTGTGAGATGAGAGATTAAACCCTTTCGCTCCCCATGGAGCATAGGTCCACGGAAACCACTGCTCGCCATCGTGTTCTGTTTTGGGCTATCCTTTCGATCTGCCTCCAGGTGTAGCCTGCTTTGCTCGCCTCGTCATCTACCGTCCTCCTCCAGCTGTTTCTGGGACGGCCTCGGCTCCTCTTCCCCTGTGGGTTCCATCTCAGTGCCTGCTTGGTGACATTGCAGTTTGTTTTCCTGAGGGTGTGCCCAATCCAACCCCACTTTCGCCTTCTTATCTGGATGTTGATCCTTTCCTGCTCAGTTGTTGTCCAAAGCTCTTCATTTGTTATGACCTTTGGCCAGTGGATGCCCATGATGGATCTCAGGCATTTGTTGATAAAGGTCTGCAGTTTGGCGGAGTTCGCTTTTGTTACTCTCCACGTTTCAGAGCCGTAAAGGAGGACTGACTTTACGTTGGTATTAAATAACCGTAGTTTGGTCTTTCTGGAAATCACTTTTGATCTCCAAACAGGTGTCAAGATGGTGAATGCAGTTCTTGCCTTTCCGATCCTCACTCGTATGTCCTGATCAGATCCACCGTCCTTGCTGATGTTACTTCCAAGGTACGCAAAGTCCTCCACCTCGTCGATTTCATCCTCATCTAGTTCTATCCTATCTGCATTCTTGGTGTTAACCCTCATCACCTTCGTCTTGGATTTACTGATCCTAAGGCCCGGGAGCTGTGAAGCCTTCCGTAAATAAACAAATGCAATCTTGTGTCGCGCCATTGTGTCTAGCCAGAATTTCAGACATCCCTCTCTAGTCGCCTACTCCTGAGAAGGGACGTCTGAAAAAATCCGGCCCTAATGCCGTCCAGAGACATCACTAACCGAAAACAGGGTAGTGATTTTGATTTGTTGATTTGGAAAAAAAAATTGCAGAATTATGTGAAATTATGACTGAATTTTAACATGCGAGTAATGTAATTTGAAAGACTGAAAACATTTGCAAAGAGTTCAAATGAGTTCACCTTCCCAGAAATGAATTTACTAGTCATTTACCTTGTGTGTTTTTTTTTTTTTTTTTTTTTTTTTTTTCTAGCAAAGAACCGTGTACGCTGGAGGAAACTGGTGGACGCCCTATGCTCCCAAGGGGGTGAAAAGGAACAATGATGATGACCTTGTGTTTATTACTTTTTTAGTATACCTACAGATGCAGAAAAGTTATGGGAGACTGATAGCTTTTAAGTTGGCGACATCCGTTGCTTCAACATGCAGTGTTTTGCAAAATTAAATACGTATTCTTGTTTTGTCAACAAAGCCGCCCAACGCTTTTGTCCTGCAGCCTTAACGAGCCAGTGATTTCACAACTCAGTGTCCACAGTCAAGTAGGATATTCTTGTTATATTGAATTCCGTTTCTTAATGCCTCTGTATAACCATCTAAATTGATTCGGTCAAGTACTCACGAGTGTGTTGTAATTGTCCGCTACATAACATATTATATTTTGATCACAAGATAAAGCAAATCAGTTCAGATTAAATCTGTTCCATAAAGAATATAGCCTGCAGTCGATGAAAATCTTATCCATTTGTTTTATACCCTGTAATCCTTTTTGAAGTGATTTTTTATTCACAGAGGCATAGCCTTGACAGAAACTTTTCCACATGAATTAAACTAAAGTGTAGTGACATCACCAGACGGCATTTTGGCCGGATTTTTTTTTTTTCAGACATCCCTTATCGGGAGTAGGCGACCAGAGAGGGATGTCTGAAATTCAGGCTACATCGTGTCTAGCTTGAAATAAACACTTTTTTGTGAATTTGGCATAAAATCTTAAAACCTTAATTCTACTTGAATGAAACTTGTCTTTATTAATAAAACAGATAATGGTATCAATTGTAATTACACCTTTGAAGAAGTTATACAAATTTTGCTTTTTAAAACCGGTGCCGGGGCAAAATTTGCATATGTCAAAAGTAATTTGAAACCTTTCGAATACTTTCAGCTAAATAAATGAAACATATCGCCGCATGCAAGTATCCGATTAAAATTTTTCAATACACATGTAACTGCACATTTACAAAGAATAAAAACTAAATAAAAGAGTGACTTTTAAGGTGAAGTATTTGCATTCTTAATCGTATCTATAACAAAATTCTCGATTTTGATTGGTTCTGCGCACGCCTATTTGTCGCATAATCGGCGCGCGATCACGTGGGTGTCCAATTACAGGTATCCAATTTGAGCAACTTCAAATTGGATACCTGTAATTGGACACCTACGCCATTTGCGCGTCAATCATGCGCATTTCAATGGGTTCTTTCTTGCTATTTTCCTACTTTTTGCACAACCAATTGAATTAACCTTTGACTTTTTCTCAGAAAAAAGGTTCTTAAAGACTTCCTAACCTCGAATTTTGTTATTGATACGATCAATTAGTAACTGGACCTCGTGTCATACAATTCAGAGAGTAATCATGCTTGTAATTTCAAATCGGCCTCACGCTGCGCACTCTGCCGATTTAGAAATTACTCGCCCGATTACTCTCTGAATTGTACTCCACTCAGTCCAATTACAATTACAAATCATGGCACAAACAATCGTATGCATGACATTACACATGTGCTTCATGTTTGTCCTAAGAACGCCTGATCGCAAGTTATGTTTGTCCATGTTTATTCAGCAGGACTGTGCTAATTCCAACTCGGGTTCAATTTCTGGTTTGATTTGCCCTTGATTCATTCACTATCCATTTTTTCAAGCTCTCGCTATTTCAGACTTTTTGTTTATATACCTGATGGATCGATAATATTACACAATTAATGTCACGCACAATCGAAAGGACATCGTTTATGTGGGAGAAAGGTAGGGGGAATAAGTGTTGTCCTGGACCCGAGAGCTGCCTGCCATGGGCGAGGCCAGTACTCGGGGCTAGTGTCAGCGAGTGGCATATACATGTAAGACCGTGAGATGGGTGTCACGGGGCACAGAAGCAGGGTGGCGTGTACCTATGCCAAGCTCCTGGAGGGATGGTAGCGAGGGGAAGTGGATGTGTCCACCGTTTCTCACCCAAGCTAAGGCAACCCAGGCATAGCTTCAGTGTGGGACTGAAGGGTTGTCGCCAGCAACACTTATCCCCATAATTCTGGAAACAGAATCCTCCCACACTGAGGCTGCTAAGAGAGCTGTATATTTAGGGAAGGGAACGGTTGCCCCACCCAGGATGGTGCGGGAGTAGCATACTGTTAGAAGCCTCAGACAGGATTCCTAGTGCGTAGTTGCCACTCTCTAAACTAGTAGATATGTTAACCAAAGAAAACTATCAATGATAATTAACAAAAATTAAGGTATCAGTTTTAGACTACTGTCCGTGCAGAATACAAGTACATGTTTACGGTTCAAAGAGCGGGATACAGATTGCCGGAAAAACACATCCACGGGGAGAGCAAGGTTTAATTGAGCTAAACATTAACTCCAGTTTATGCTTTGGCAAAAACAGCCACCAAGTGCATGTTGTTACAGTAGAGATGGGAAGCCTCAGTGTACGGAATCATGCTGCCTTCGACTGTAACAACACTCTGCGAGAGTGCGGACCGCTTGAGCAATTTATTTCTCAAGGAATCATTCAAGCGACAAGCTCATTATTTTTCTTGATTCCGGACTCGATACTCGAACCTCAAAATTTTCGACTCGAGACTCAAAATTTTAGATTTTCGAGCACCGAGTCTCAAGGCTCGAAGATCGAGGCTCGAGGGACTGTCAACTTGTACATTTTGTAATTTTTAATTGCTTGGAAATAAACAGGGTCGTACCTAGTGGGGGGGGGGGTTGGGGGTAAGAGGGGGGCGGGGGGGTAGTTGATCCGGCCAGGAAAACTAAAAAATCTAAGAAAAACTAAACTTAAAAAACTTCAGTTGCCCCCGCCAGGAAAACTTGCCCCCGCAGACCAAAAATCCTATGTACGGCCATGATAACCCAGGATTTCCATCTGAGCAAAGGAAATCGGGGACACACGATGCAAAGAAAAACGTATTTTGACCTCAATGTGATCGCAACCCATGATATTGATACAGGTTCTGCATCTTGGGTTACACTTGAGCCCCACTCATAATCAGACCGTGTCAGTTCACCCATTTTTGGTTCAGGTTTTATATCTTGAGGAGCAACAGAACCCTACTCAGTTTCATGTTGTAATTCTTCCAAGTCTAGTTCCTTACCTGAAGTTAGTTCTTTTGTCAGAGGGAGATGTTTTACAGCCTTCTTATGGTGCAGATTTGCTGCTGGTGATAATTCCTGGTCGTCATATCCAGACTTTTTGCGAGACACAGTGTCAGCGCCTTTCAACACCGTGGAGCCTGTAATCACCTGGTCATCCATCTCTGGATACTGCATATTTGATTCTTTAGTTGTCCTATGTATGGACGATGGTGATCCATTTAAATGTGCATGTCTTCCTTTAAAAGCGTGATGGCTAAAATCCTCCAATTCCTTCTTTAAAGAAGCCAACAGGCCTGGTCTTGATTTCAGGAGCCGTGCAACTTTCTTGGAAATGTGTTTTCCAAAATTGATGTTTGGAAACAGTTTCTTTAATTCACTTAAAGTGAATGCATCTTTGTTGTCCAGAATCCCATTTTGGGTCCCCTTTGATGGGTAATAAGAAGATTGTTTATCATTGGCATATAAGCCAGTTCCAGTAAAATCATCTGTAGTCCCCTCAGGTCTGAGTCTGGTAGACTCTGAAGGAAACACAGGAGAAACATTTGCCTCCTTGGGATTTCTTCTTGATGGTAGAGAATTTCCTAGAGATAAAACAGATAAATTCAGACTCTTGTTTTAACAAGTTACTGAGGAAAAATGCCAGTTATTGCAAACATCTATTAAAGAGGTTTTCACCTGAGTGTGGAAAGAGATTCACATTTGCTTTGGTTAATTTGTATTATTAGCATAGTGATTAGTTTACACAACGAACATCAATTTCGTTACCAATAAAAAGTAAAACCAAACCCTACCATGACTCATTTTGTTTTGTTTGTTTTTTTCTGCACATTACATGGCTACATATATTTTAAGTTTTAATTGGTTAACTTTGTGCCCTTTTGCGATTGACCACAATGATTGCGTTGGTTTTTGTCCAAAACAAAGACAACTGAATAATGCTCTAATTTTACTTAAACCACATCATGTTAATAATGACATTGAAATTCTGAAATCATCAATTAAACTACATGAATAACAGCAAATTAATCATTATAAAGAGAACATTACAAGCCATTTTTGTTCTGACTGATAAGTGTATGTTGATTTAAATCGTACATGTATTTACCAACACAGTCTTACATGTAACTTAAAATTCATGTTATCAATCATAGGAAAAACAAGTGGCCTAATGACAAGTGCCCTGGACTTTGGGCGAGTGGTCCAAGTTTAAGCCCTGGCGAGTAAAAAAAAAAACCCGCGAGTATAAACCTTACATTTAAGAACCTGTTAGGCTAAAATTTGCAAATTAATTACCATTTTTATAAGAACCTATAAGCCTCAAATTTGGAAACAGGTTCTTGTTTTCTCAAATTGATTAAAAATGTTTACTTTTGGGAAATAAGTTTGGACAAAGCATTAATATGCATGTATATCATGTCATATTCTTAATGATTATTGCTTCATTTTTACATAAGCACTTAATGTGGTATGCAAATTTTATACAAGGAATAGGCCCTATAACAATATTGAAATTTTTCCTTCAGAAATTAAGAACCTATTAAGAACCTAATTAGCCTAAATTTGTGTTATAACCCTTCATGTAAGAACCTGTTTAGGCTAACCTGAAAAATAATAGGTTCTTACTCGCAGGTTTTTACTGTACCCTCCTGGTTGTTTTATGCTGCTGAAAATGGGATACTCTCGGGTGCTATGGCTTTATGACACTGTGGCCAAATTTAGACTTTTCCTTGTCACTTATAACAGCAATGGTAGTCAAAAGAAAACCAGCAACAGAAAGTGTCCATTTGTATGTGACTCTACACCTTGTTTCAACCATATTCTTCATTATACTAGTAAGTATTTTTGTCAGATAAACCCTAATGTTTCGATTGTTAGCGGTGAGTAACTTTAGCAATCTACTTGAAGCAAGATGGGCGAAAGTTGCTATATTTAGTACCCCCTTAATTGTCATAGTCTATAAGATTCGAACTTTGGTCGGACACCGTACCTCACCGATTTCGCTGAAATTTGGCATGCAGTCTTGTTTTAGGGTCCTAACTACCAAATGGATATTAAAAAGTTTCAATTCTTTTTATTTTGGAAAATATCGAGAAGGCCGATTTGAAGCGTCCGTGACGGCTCGCCAACATGGCGGATCGAAGGTGTTCTTGTTAGTTCGACACTGAACCTGCCGTCACAGTTTCTCGATCATACTTGGCATAGTTATAAAGAACTATCTTTCTTCTTTCTATATATCAAAATAGATTTGGCAAATGTTGAGTTTGGATGATCAACGGCCAAGAAGTTCGAAGGTATGTTAACGATGTTTTGAACAGTCTCAAATTTACTACAAAATGAAAGGCTAATAACTCCACTGTTATCTCGATTTAGAAGTAGCCATTTACCATGAACAAAGCTTGTTCATTGGTGAATTGATTCCATTAATAAAAAAATTGGGGAAATGTAACCGTTAAGAATAAAAAATTATGGAACCTCTAGTAAATTGGCCATTTCAGCGCCATTTCAGCGGATCAGCTCATTTAACAGCAAATAATCGGGAGAAACATGAAAGGGTTACAGTCGTTTATAATAAGCAGTTTCCATGTATTCTTTGCTTATCTGAAACAAATACATGATCTTTGCCAAAGATATGGCGATTTTTGAGCGTACGATCGTTTCTCCAAATTTTTATGTCGGCAACTTTATTTTATTTGTTGTCGAGATTATACGCTGTTGTTATTCAATATTCGTTTCACAAGAACTTCTGTTGCTCGCATTTCCCAAATCACTGTTTAAGAAATTGCCCATTCCGTAACAGGGTCATTCTTACTTTTTCTTTAAAAATTACTAGGAAAGCAAGAATGTCATAGAACGGTTTTATACTAGTAAAAATACCTGTCAGACAAAAATTCAACTGTTTGTGTTATCTGGCTGTTTTCACAAATATGCAAATTTAGGAATTCTTAAAGTGCCTATCTTTAACTATTTCACGCTTAAAGATTCCTCTAAATCTTTTCGCCTACCTTTAGGACAAACGAAGTTTTGTGTCTCCAAGCAGAATGCTCGTTATCAGCAATGAAAGTCGAAGAGATACAGAAGCTCGAGTAAAATTCTAACTGCTGTGAAATGAACATCGTTTGAGCTTGACGTGTATTTATAGATTGCTCATTTAACAGCAAATAATCGGGAGAAACATGAAAGGGTTACAGTCGTTTATAATAAGCAGTTTTCAGGTATTCTTTGCTTATCTTAAACAAACACATGATCTTTGCCAAAGATATGGCGATTTTTGAGCGTACGATCGTTTCTCCAAATTTTTATGTCGGCAACTTTATTTTATTTGTTGTCGAGATTATACGCTGTTGTTATTCAAGTATTCGTTTCACAAGAACTTCTGTTGCTCGCATTTCCCAAATCACTGTTTAAGAAATTGCCCATTCCGTAACAGGGTCATTCTTACTTTTTCTTTAAAAATTACTAGGAAAGCAAGAATGCCATAGAACGGTTTTATACTAGTGAAAATACCTGTCAGACATAACTTCAACTGTTTGTGTTATCTGGCTGTTTTCACAAATATGCAAATTTAGGAATTCTTAAAGTGCCTATCTTTAACTATTTCACGCTTAAAGATTCCTCTAAATCTTTTCGCCTACCTTTTGGCCAAACGAAGTTTTGTGTCTCCGGGCAGAATGCTCGTTATCAGCAATGAAAGTCGAAGAGATACAGAAGCTCGAGTAAAATTCTAACTGCTGTGAAATGAACATCGTTTGAGCTTGCGTGTATTTATAGATTGCGCTCGAGCTCCGTTAATTAAGTTTATTCATTTGGCGATCAGATAAAAATCAATGAATGATCAGTGGTGCCTTCGTATCCTCTTTTGTTCTTTTACACAGTGGCCTGAATTTGGAACCGTTCGGGGAATGGATTATCAATTACTCTTCGTTATGCCATGTCACCCCTTAATGTGGGAGCGCCGCGCCTCAATTCACGATAAAAAATTTATGGCCGCCCGGTCCATTTATGTCGTTCTCCGCCAGGTCTCTCAATAGGCAGGTTACGAGCCTAGTGGCCCATCCGGCCGGAGCTCATACCGGTTTCCGCAACGTGAAGCGACAACGAGTATTTTTTACTCCACCCGGATGGGATGCTATTCCATCGCAGGGTTACCTCCCTTCCCGAAAAGCTAAAGATTGACTGGCAATCATTTTTTAACCTGGGTAAGGAAAGGGACTCTGGGAGTTGAGAGGCTTTCCAAAGAACTTAACGCATTGTCCCCCAAAAGCTCTATCCAGGACTGTTTGGTCCAGAGTCCAGCGCAGTGACAATTATTAGGCCATCACGCTCCCCAACCGTGAAAGAAAGTGCAAAAATCTGCTTGTATAAGCCCTGGGGTTGTACAGTTTGGTACGAAATGTGGGCTTTTAAATGTGTTAATTAAGTTTATTCATTTGGCGATCAGATAAAAATCAATGAATGATCAGAGTTATTAAAGTCCATTTCTAAGCACGAGAGACACGGAAGTTTGTTTCAGAAGCATTTATGTATAGAAATACCGGTTTATTATTGACTGACGCGGTTAAAAAATACTCGGCTTCTAGCGGTAAATCTGCATTTATAATAGCTGGGAGTTTGGGGTTTTTTTTGGTGTTGTTGTAGGAAGGCGGGGGGAGGGGGTGGAAGTGGTGCCTCCGAATCCTCTTTAGATCTCTGACACAGTGGTCTGAATGTTGAACAAAAGAGCTCATCTGTTAATAAGCATAATGCGAGCTGATTTTGAAATGAACATGACTTTACGTTTGTGTCATCAGTAATTATCGTGTTCGAAGAAGGCGTGGCTTACTCGCGGCAAGAACAACATAACAGTGAAGCTAACACATTTTCCTCATTGATTTGAAATGAATTTCGAATCAATTCTTTTTAGGGCAAGTTAAAAGATACAAATGTTTTTCGTCCAGATTTTTACAAAAAAAGCAGGTGAGAACTTGGCTGTTTTTGTTATCTCGGACTTTTTTTTTATTAAAGTTGAACCTCTCGAGCTCCATAAGGACACCTCTCGTGATGCGTCATGACTTACATCACGTATGTCCTTATCGCCGACCTAGCTAGGTGAAGAAAGGGACTACCGTAATTACTCGAGTAAGCGCCGCGGCGCTTATTAAATTTTTTACGCCTCCAGTGCGGCGCTTATTCGAGGGCGGCGCTTATTAAAAAGTTTGACGCCACAAAGAATCTAATCCTTTACATTTATTAAAATAGGGTCCCCTGATTGCCAAAAGTCGTCTCTTGCTGAAGATTGTACTGAAGAATGTTCAATAGAAAAACTGAGCGGTAAAACAAGCACTTTGAACTGCAGAACGTCGCTTTTGATGGAAAGAAATGGAAAAGATTTCTGTTTCTAGTTAAACAGATTTCCTTGAATAAGCGCCGCATCGGGACTGCGGCGCCGGGGGCGGCGCTTATTCGAGGACGGCGCTTATTCGGGGGCAGCGCTTATTCGAGTAGATACGGTATGATAGTACAGAGGCTTTCCGAAGAACTCAACGCAATATCCCCCCAAAGCTCGAACCGGGATTTAAAAATCTCAAAAAAGTGTTAATATGAATTGTAAATCCACTCATAGCGGTCTGGCCTTACTAAAACCTGGAGAGAGAAAAGACAGTGGGCAGATAAATGAAAGCTGTTCGAGAGTACGCTGTTGAGCAGATTCTGTGAAATTCCCCTTTTTATCCTTTTCTCTCATAAGCCCTCCCAATTCAAGGCCCATATATTTCTTCCAAGTCAACTGTCAAAGTTTAAGGCCACTTTTTTCCTACCAGGTTACCGTCTTGAGAGTTTTAAATTTTATTAAATCTTGGTGACACTGTCCCTTTAATTCATTAATGTAATTCAAATCAGTTTATAAAAACGTTTTTCAGAAAACAAGAATTTTTTTTAATTTCGCTTTAAGCCACCGCACCCCAACCACGGATATAAGACCTACCACATTTAAAAGCCCACATTTCGTACCAAACTGTACAACCCCAGGGCTTATACAAGCAGATTTTTGCACTTTCTTACACGGTTGGGGAGCGTGATGGCCTAACAATGGTCACTGCGCTGGACTCTGGACCAAACAGTCCTGGATAGAGCTTTTGGGGGACAATGCGTTAAGTTCTTTGGAAAGCCTCTCAACTCCCAGAGTCCCTTTCCTTACCCAGGTTAAAAAATGATTGCCAGTCAATCTTTAGCTTTTCGGGAAGGGAGGTAACCCTGCGATGGAATAGCATCCCATCCGGGTGGAGTAAAAAATACTCGTTGTCGCTTCACGTTGCGGAAACCGGTATGAGCTCCGGCCGGATGGGCCACTAGGCTCGTAACCTGCCTATTGAGAGACCTGGCGGAGAACGACATAAATGGACCGGGCGGCCATAAAATTTTTTATCGTAAATTGAGGCACGGCGCTCCCACATTAAGGGGTGACATGGCATAACGAAGAGTAATTGATAATCCATTCCCCGAACGGTTCCAAATTCAGGCCACTGTGTAAAAGAACAAAAGAGGATAGGAAGGCACCACTTCCACACTCCCTCCCCCCCCCCCCCCCCGAGCCCCCTCAAAAAAAAACTACACCAAAAAACACCCCAAACTCCCAGCTATTATAAATGCAGATTTCCCGCTCAAAAATAAACCGGTATTTCTATGCATAAATGCTTCTGAAACAAACTTCCGTGTCTCTCGTGCTTAGAAATGGACTTTAATAACTCTGATCATTCATTGATTTTTATCTGATCGCCAAATGAATAAACTTAATTAACGGAGCTCGAGCGCAATCTATAAATACACGTCAAGCTCAAACGATGTTCATTTCACAGCAGTTAGAATTTTACTCGAGCTTCTGTATCTCTTCGACTTTCATTGCTGATAACGAGCATTCTGCCTGGAGACACAAAACTTCGTTTGGCCAAAAGGTAGGCGAAAAGATTTAGAGGAATCTTTAAGCGTGAAATAGTTAAAGATAGGCACTTTAAGAATTCCTAAATTTGCATATTTGTGAAAACATCCAGATAACACAAACAGTTGAATTTTTGTGTGACAGGTATTTTTACTAGTATAAAACCGTTCTATGACATTCTTGCTTTCCTAGTAATTTTTAAAGAAAAAGTAAGAATGACCCTGTTACGGAATGGGCAATTTCTTAAACAGTGATTTGGGAAATGCGAGCAACAGAAGTTCTTGTGAAACGAATATTGAATAACAACAGCGTATAATCTCGACAACAAATAAAATAAAGTTGCCGACATAAAAATTTGGAGAAACGATCGTACGCTCAAAAATCGCCATATCTTTGGCAAAGATCATGTATTTGTTTAAGATAAGCAAATAATACCTGAAAACTGCTTATTATAAACGACTGTAACCCTTTCATGTTTCTCCCGATTATTTGCTGTTAAATGAGCAATCTATAAATACACGTCAAGCTCAAACGATGTTCATTTCACAGCAGTTAGAATTTTACTCGAGCTTCTGTATCTCTTCGACTTTCATTGCTGATAACGAGCATTCTGCTTGGAGACACAAAACTTCGTTTGTCCTAAAGGTAGGCGAAAAGATTTAGAGGAATCTTTAAGCGTGAAATAGTTAAAGATAGGCACTTTAAGAATTCCTAAATTTGCATATTTGTGAAAACATCCAGATAACACAAACAGTTGAATTTTTGTGTGACAGGTATTTTTACTAGTACAAAACCGTTCTATGACATTGTTGCTTTCCTAGTAATTTTTAAAGAAAAAGTAAGAATGACCCTGTTACGGAATGGGCAATTTCTTAAACAGTGATTTGGGAAATGCGAGCAACAGAAGTTCTTGTGAAACGAATATTGAATAACAACAGCGTATAATCTCGACAACAAATAAAATAAAGTTGCCGACATAAAAATTTGGAGAAACGATCGTACGCTCAAAAATCGCCATATCTTTGGCAAAGATCATGTATTTGTTTCAGATAAGCAAAGAATACATGGAAACTGCTTATTATAAACGACTGTAACCCTTTCATGTTTCTCCCGATTATTTGCTGTTAAATGAGCTGATCCGCTGAATTGGCGCTGAAATGGCCAATTTACTAGAGGTTCCATAATTTTTTATTCTTAACGGTTACATTTCCCCAATTTTTTTATTAATGGAATCAATTCACCAATGAACAAGCTTTGTTCATGGTAAATGGCTTGTTCTAAATCGAGATAACAGTGGAGTTATAAGCCTTTCATTTTGTAGTAAATTTGAGACTGTTCAAAACATCGTTAACATACCTTCGAACTTCTTGGCCGTTGATCATCCAAACTCAACATTTGCCAAATCTATTTTGATATATAGAAAGAAGAAAGATAGTTCTTTATAACTATGCCAAGTATGATCGAGAAACTGTGACGGCAGGTTCAGTGTCGAACTAACAAGAACACCTTCGATCCGCCATGTTGGCGAGCCGTCACGGACGCTTCAAATCGGCCTTCTCGATATTTTCCAAAATAAAAAGAATTGAAACTTTTTAATATCCATTTGGTAGTTAGGACCCTAAAACAAGACTGCATGCCAAATTTCAGCGAAATCGGTGAGGTACGGTGTCCGCGAACTTTAAAAAAAGCTCGAAAATTATGGAGTATTACACTTAAGTTTGCTTTGGTCAAATTTGATACACGTTAAATTTAGTTCCCCTACCCCCCCCCCCCCTCTCAGGAAAACAAATTACTTATTTGTCTGCTAGTGGCCCTGTGTAACTATAATTAAATTTATGACAGTGTCCATGTCAGAAGGCTGTGCAACAATTAAAAGGGTTGGGGAAGAGTTGGGATCTCTGCCATCCGTCATACAAGGCAAAACCGCTTTTCTTGACAAGAACCATTTTCCAATATTTTTCAATTATCTTTGTTCTTTTGGCAGCTGAAACTATCTAACTGGCTCACTGGTTTACACGGAATTAAACACTCAAGGTTAGGTACAGTCTGCATTGAGCCTAGTGGCCCAAACAGGCCAGAGCTTAACCCAGTTTCTGTAGCATGAAGCAACAGCATCTAGGAGCATTTCTACACCCCCCTGGATGGGATGCTAGTCCATTGCAGGTTACCCACCAGAATTACTTTGCCTGTACCCATTTACAACCCTCCAAGTTAAGACCATTTTAGTCGCCATGGCGACTAAAATTTTGGGGCTGGCGACTAAATTTGAACCAAGGTCGCCAGCCTGGCGACTAAAATTGAGAGGAAAGATTGAAAGCATCAGCTTAATTTGGTGACTAAAATTTTTCACTGGCGACCAAAACTTGAGTAGTTGGTGGCCAAATGGCCACTAAGGAAAAAAATAAACTTGGAGGGTTGATTTATACACCTGGGTGGAGAGAGGCACTGTGACAGTAAAGACAACAGTGTCTTGCCCAAGAACACAACACAATGATCCCAGCCAAGCTCAAACCCGGATCACTCGATCCAGAGTCCAGTGCGTTAATTAAGAGAGGGTCCATATGAAATCCATGCAATATTAAAATTTGAGTCTACATCGACCCTCTCAGATTTCCTTTATATTTTGCATGGGGCTACATATTGAGATGATAATGCTGTAGGTAGAATATTATCGCAAAATTCTTTAACGTGTGAAAGATATCGTGGTCAACGTGCCCATGGTCGGTTTTAAGCCAAAAAATACCTAAATTTTGACCCATCTTTCGACCAAAATATCTCTGCAAGAATTGAAGCTTTCCATATAAAAATACCACTGTAATTAGTATCACCTAGTACAATTTAAATGATATCATCAAGATTTTTCATCGCTCTCACGTTTAGTAGTAAACCTATTTTAAAAATAAGGTATTTCGGGCAATGCGTGACACTAGAGATTTTAGGTTAAAATTACGTTTGAATATCGCCGATGCGGCGTTATTCTGATGGTTCCATTAGCCATTATTTTGTAAACCATTTACTAAATAATAAATTAAAGTCAAAAAAAGTATGTTAAGTTCAATCGGCACGTATGATTTTAGCGTACAAAAATGTGGTACATGTGAGCAAAACAAAAACAAAGTTCTGAAAGTTTTAGAACGAGTTTCATAACATGATGGATAGGTCGGCTGAGGACGTGTGAAATACTGCTTACATAAATCCAATAAACCTTTTAGCATCTAAAGTGGTTCGTGATGTTAATTATCCGGCTATTTAGTGCCCATAAATACAGACTTACAGCGTGAGAAAAGGTAAACAAGCCACTTGACATGTTCATCATCGATCGAATTCAAGCGTATCTTCACGTGCAGATTGGAAAGAGAAAACGTCGCTCACTTCTGTCTACCCGGTAGTTATAATGTTCATAAACAATTCTGCAAGGAGTTAGTATCCACCTTTCTCGTAAGCGATGGCCTCAGTGCTTCACATTTTCATAAGCCTGGTAAGTTACTTTTCACCCGGGCGCCATGTTGTTTTGGACTAGTACCCAGTCTCTCAAGACTGGCTCAGTGCTCGATCGAAACGCTGGAATGGACCATTGTTTTACTCGAAGCGTAGTATAGTACAGTACAGACGATTTCTTTCCGTGGCGCTCTGTCCAAACAATTTTTCCAGCTGCATCTTTCTGCAGACAATGTTTTTTGATGTCTTCAAACAATTTATGTGGGCATTTTGCTATTGCAAAACAATTTTTTTTCAGGATTTTTGATCCCACTTGGCCACTCCTCCAAAAAAATAATGTTGCTTCCCTAACTGAATGTCTGATTTATAGTGTGGATTTCAAAACCATTAATGCCAATTGAAAGGTCTTTCAAAGGCCTTGTTAACAAAATCGAACGACCGCGCAGTTCGATTTTGTTAATAACGCGTATAATTACATACCCAATTGGACTTCACTCAATCTTTATACACTGGGGTTATATCCACCATCTCTCTAGCTCCTGTTCGTACTATATTGCAGATCAATGTGATATATGAAAAAGTTAAAGTAGCTTATATTAATTATACACAATATTACTTTCAAATTAATGAAAACACTAATGAAGTACTAATAAACCTTAAGTGAGGTTCTCTGCGACAAATCGCTTCGTGTGTACTACTTCAAAAAGTCCCTGCAACAAGGCGTTTGTTCGGTGCACCTGCAGCGAATTTGGAAGAGGGAGAATGTAAACTAGTTTTGAATTCAATACATGAAGCTCTCTCATTGGTTAGTTTATATTTTGTCGCAGAAGTGCACACACGCTGCGACAAGGCTGCTTTCACTCATTTTGTCACTGCGATCAGTCGCACGAATTTAAACTGGTTTGAGTTCGTGCCTGGTGCAGCCTCGCCCTCGTGGATCATGCCTTTCGTGCGCTGTCGACATGTCGTCATACTGACGCGTATATTTGCATTCTGCTCGCTTGCTGCAAGTAGTTTCTTTTTCGTTGCTCTAGCCTTCACTATATCCTTCTTTCTTTCATCCGTGCTCTCCACTGGCTTCGGGCAGTGTGACTTAGGGCTTTCCACAAGTTGCTCGAGATTTCCCAAAAAGTTGCCCGTAATATCTCAAAAAGTTGCTCCAAAAATCCAAAAACGTTGCTTCATATAATAAAGGTTGATCGAAAGTTGCTCCAAAAAATCCAAAACGCTACTTCTAACCAAAAGAATTTTTTCTAAATATATGCTAATTTCCCTTTGAGAGTAAGATCTTCAAAGCAGTTTTAAGCAATTTTACAGCAAAAGTATCTAAATAACATATTAAAGGGAATATTATTTTGTTAAGTGACAAGGATTCCTTTAACTGGGAAAAATCGTGAAGATATTGATGACGTCATGTTTGCTGACGAGTTTTGTAATGTTTTATACAGAATGAGCCGAATGTTGAAACGTCTTCAGATGTCCCTCGAAAATCTTCGGCAAACGTCGTGAAAGTTCGTTTTGCCTTAGAACAGCACTCGTATAATCTTCGGAAATCTTCGGTCTGGAAATTGCCCAAAATGCAACAAGTTGCTCGAGAGGAAAAAAGTTGCTCCAAGGGGGAAAAAGTTGCTCGAAACATGAAAAAATGCCAAAAAGTTGCCGAGCAACTTGTGGAAAGCCCTAGTGTGACTCAAAGGGTCTTGATGTGGAGCCGTTTTCTATAGCAACCGTCCAAGCACTTACCTCTCAGTCGGGTTTCCGCTTTCGCCTCGGGGCCACTCCGCTGGTGCCTCATTCCTTTTCATTCCCAGCCAAACCCCGCCTTCAATTCGTTGCGTAGCTTAACAGACATTAACGGCAGAGGTCTCGATCCCTGGCGCAGAACAGAAGGACCGTAGACTCTGGGAGCGAGAACGGATCATTCCATCTCAAGTCTCCGGTGCATGCGCACAATTAAACCGGAACCATAAATAGCCCAGAGGGCAGAGGACGGCCCAGTTCGGTCAAGGCTGACGGAAAATGCGCAAGTTCTTGGAACGAAATTTAATGTCCAAACTCGTTTATCAACCGCTGGTTTAGGGGAACGAAGACCCTGGGAACAAGGATCCAGAACAGTTTCAACAAATTTGGAATCACCTGTATCTCTGATAGTGCTCCTACTGATTTCCTAATTTAAAGCTAGAATGACGGACCGACGTATCGACGGAATTAAATATTTGTATAAGTGTAGATCAGCGTGCCTTTTTACAACTCATGATTCGTCTTTGCCTTGACCAGGTTGTTGAAAGTTCGTTTTCAATGATACTCATAATCATACTCTTTTGTTCTATTTTATTTTTCCCGTAGGCAATCCTTAGAATAAATGTAAATGAGTGAAATACTGTAAATGATTTAATAAACGCCCCACTCTTAAATAAACGCCTCCCCCTGAGGTGTAAAATTTGTATTAGAGGCCTCTACTAATAAACGTCCCGTGTCTAATAGACACCCCCTGCCCCCATCACCCCCCCCCCCACCCCCCTCCTCAATAAAAAAAGAAAAAATATATTCGCCTCAAAATTCAAGTAAACGTTTCATGGAGTAAAAAACACGCAATTTTCTTTAGTTAGTTAATTGATTCACTCGGACATCGAAGGGACCAAAGGAGCTAGCTAGCCAACATGGTTAACCCCGATGCGATGACGATGAAGACATCGATATCGAACAATCTGTGAACGACATCTTTAGGCTTTGCATTAGAAAAGATGAGAGTAGTCTCCTACTCACAAAATCTGTTTCCTATCTTTATCCGGGAGCAAACTACGCGTCATATTTACATACTTGTTTGTCTATTTGTTTCGTTACAGTTAGAGTGAAATCATGGGCTCCTGGTGATATGAATGCCCCTCTTCTACTAAACGCCTCATATTTATTTAAAACTCCCGCATGTTCCCCTTAAATTAAAATGCCCTGGCGTTTATAAGATTATTTACGGTAAGTCGGTATTAAAGGCTAATTTTTCGATTTCAGATTTTCAAAATTAAAAAAGGTGGAAAATTAAAGCCATGGCGATTTGTGGCGTATTGGATCATTTATAAATGAGTCAATACATATCCCATGGCCCCTGAATGTCAGGTCCTTCTTGAAAGCACATAAACGAAGCCATGACGATCGCAATATGATCTGAGTCAGAGTGAAATTTGAGACATGAAATTTGAGATAAAATTCACAAGTCGGTCTGTCACGCAATCAACTATTGTCGGTGTTCTTCGAAGAACGACAGCACCAAAAACCACTTGTGCCACAGATTCTTACTGGATGAAAACGATGACTACATAATTTCTTTGCAGTGGAAACATGTTTTTTTATATGTGAACAAAACACGCGACCGAATTCTAAAACAAGTCGGTTTTCATGATCGGTGGATATTATATTCGATGTCTCGCCGCCAACTTGTTTTGATAACATCTGTTCTTAAATTACTATGGTGCTGGCAAATACGGCAAAACGCAGCTTACACACCAAGAGCGCGATGCCAAAAACCCTTGAAGGAAATGACTTTTATGCAATGATGCTTGCTTGTGGGGATATCTTTCAAATTGGTGCAGTACGACCAGCAGGTCGGTATGACCTTTGTGTTCGTTTGAATTTGTTTAATTTGCTTATTACCAGCCAACGACTTCCAGTAGTTAAAACTACTAACGATTTAAAAGTATTTTTATGCAAAAAGCTTCATAACGATGTTTTACTTCTTATAGCAACATTTTATTTAGTTTATATTTTACAAACTCTGAACTTATCACGATTTCCGTGTTGAGCTCATTTGCATATTGTCACGAAGTTAACACCATTTATTGATGCGAACCTGTAATTCCTCTTAAACTTAACAGAGATTTTATTTGATAAATAGGGACACCATTTCCTTGGCAATCTATTGATACTTTCAAATTCGATTGAAGAAACGCCGCATGTCTACAAACAACGACTTTTGAAACCCCACTTTTTTGATACGAATTGAATAAGGAGATTTGGAATTTGCTTTCAGCCAAACGCAGCAAATGACACAAGTTTACTGAACGTTTTTCTATTGTTCGGGACTTGATTTGTCTTATGTAAAAGTTTCGTATCATTTCTTTTTATATTTAGCATGTAGCAGGGGATCAAACATGGTGAATATTTTTAGGTCAAATTTAAGTACTTTCCACTTTCTGACAGTTTGATTGACATTTCTCCAAAACAATAAACAATTGAACCAAAATATTGCACATGGTTAATGTACTAGTGAAGTTACACAAGTGTGCCAAATTTGAGGGAAATCGGTGAGATGCGCTGTAGACTCGCCTGCATGGTTCTCGTGCGGACTCACTCTTAAATAACCATTAGGCCACTGCACCTCCAAACACTCAAGGTACCATGAAATATTAATGTGTCAAAAAATCTCAGGGAAAAATTATTTTATTTAACACCCTAGGCAAACAAATAAGAAAAAAAGGTTTCCGATAAGTTTGAAAAAAGGTGTCAATAAGGAATTCCAGCATGTCAATAGATTTTGTGAGAAGTGTTTATGTGAATGTTTACTTGTTCATGGGGGTGATCTGACCGCTTTTTGTAGCAGAATTTGTTGCCAGATGTTTTCATTGATTTTCAGTGCCATGTTGGAGCCCAAGCAGTTGGGCTTCAACATGGTGTTTCCATACTGTGCTCTCTAAATTTGTGTGAAACATTTTGACGGATAACTTAAGTACAGAATAATGTACGGACCTGAGACTTAGATAAGTAGTTCATATAGTAGTTTTCTACAACCTGAAATATTCTTGATTTTTTTGACATGGTAGATTTGGATTTTTTTTCCTGGCATGACAGTGGCGTGACAGTTAGTGAAAACCACCTATAGTCTTTGTGAATTAATTTGTGGCCAGATTATTTTGAGAGCTAAAGCTGTTATTACATGTATCTTTCTTATTATCTAATGGTAAGAGAAGTTTAACATGTTATCTATGCTGCAAATTAATTAAGCTGATGTTTATTTTAGTAATTAAAATATACATCATTAAAAACACATGCGTATGAAGGGGGTCCTCTTATAAATTCCCTAATACCCTGGCATTTTTATACTCCTGCTTGCCCAGGCTGCAATCTACGTAGGTAAAGCCAAAGATCTTCCTCATGGATTTAAATTTGCACAGCATACTGGCATAGGATCGCAGTCAGCACCTTTAAACTGGCATACAGATGACTTATTTTATGGAAAGAATTTTAAAAGACCTTGGCACAGACCTATTAAAAAAAACTTGGCATATATTTGGCATGGTGTGTACACAGAATGCACCCTGGCTGCTTGGTGGAATAAAGTACTACGTACATTTATGACAATAAAGTATCTTGCTAATACAAGTGACCCCTTCATCAAGCCCTTATGCAAAGCACTCAATCCAGAAACCACACAATTATAGACCATTCCACGGTTTCTGACGCCATCTTGGTTGGGGGGCAAACACGGCAAAATTTACAGTAGATGTATGGGAAAAATCGGGAGTTTGATGCTCGATAATTCGAGGACCGTTGACATTGTGAAACTTTTGTGAATTGCAAACTAAAGATACTTTTATAGCTGAAAGAGTTAACCGATTAAATTTGAAGGGGATCGGTATTAGAAGTGAGAAATCGTACTTTTAGTTTTTCATACAAATGCTTCTAAATTTTCCTGCGAACGGCGGCTCCATTTTAAAAACAAATATATGAAAAATGAAAATCTTAATTTGAAGCTTTCTTAGTGAGAGTAAAACTCTCAAATTTGATCGGTTAACTCTTTCAGCTAGTATTTTAAGTTTGTAATTCATGGAAATTGCAGAATGTCTACCTTTCTCGAATTATTGAAGGTCAAACTCCCGATTTTTCCCATATATTTACTGTAAATTTTGCCGCGTTTGCCCCCCAACTAAGATGGCGTCAGAAACCGTGGAAGGGTCTATTATCATATGAGTCCAGCAGACTATAAATGCCCCTTAGTGAAAACAAAACATGGAATTTAAAATCATATGAAAAGTTAAACCAAGCAGATCTTCAGGCAAAACAAGGATTTTCTCAGGATATAATTTAATACGACAAAAAATTGTTATGTCTTTCAATAATTTGGGGCCTTTCTTTTTTTTACCATTCATCTTTATTAGAATGATTTTGCCCGCGGTTTTGCTGGATTTTGGCGCGCGTATTTCAGAGTGGTTGGCTATAAATTAATTCAGCTTCGAAAAAGAAAAAAAAAAAAACCTACCTTGCAGTAGCCAAGACGGAAATATTTTGAGTAAGCGGTCTTGAAATGCTATTTACAGGCCAAGCGCTGTACATTTTGCTTTGCGAACGAGTAAAACGTTTACTTTGCATGGAAGTCGCCATGTTGTTTTTGTAGCTACTGTCAGCTGGGGGACTGGGCTGAAAAAATGTGGCGAAAAGTTCTGAAATGTTTGCGTTAAAATATTTTCCGAATGTCATTCGAGTTACTTTCGGAACAGTCCAGAAAAACCTCGGAAACATAGCCTTTCAAAAATGTTCGGAAATTGAAATTTCGGAAGCCATATTGTTCGATTCGAAAAAAATGTGGAAATATCAAATTGAAAAAGTTTTACGCTAGTAACTATGTTCGCGGGAAACGCAACAAAATTGGACAGAAAACAAAAAGGCGAATATTCAAGCTTTAGAAATCTGGCATTTTTAGACGCTGCCTGCGCTTTGTTGACGACTTCCGCGCGCATTCGTTGCTAGCAGAAAATACAGAAAAAAATATAGGCGAAAACAAACAACTCGCTACAAAGAAACAAAGATACAACTTACCTTGTGCAAGGAAGGCAAATGAAAACGCAAACAAAACGATCCAAACCACTCTCATGTCATTTTCGAAGGTAAATCATCGCGGCGAAAAAAACTGCGAAAATTTCCGAATGAAAACTGAGCGTTATCGTGACGTCATAAAGGTTAATAACCAAAACCAGCAGTAAATGAAAATTAACGTCATTTATTAGCGAGCTTGCCAATGACGTATAACATATTACTCTCTTTAAAAGCCACAAAACTTTTTTGTGTGTTTTTTTTTTTTTTGTTTTTTTTGTTTATGCTCCTAAAAAATATTTCACAATGTGATAAACTGCATTCCTATTCATTCTCTCCCTTTCCCCCCAAGCGGCTCTGGGGACGAGAATCGCTTTGCCATTTCACTGACTAGTTCCCAGGGTTTTTTCTTGCAGGTAATGTGAACGAGGTTGCTACATGCGATGCCGCCGTTGTCGTTATGAATAATGCCCTTGATTCGTAAATGTCCCGTGTTATTTAGCTGATTCAGTCTTACCAGAAAAGCTAGTAATTTAAAGTCGTTTTATAATATAGTGAGAGGTAAGAACATTCTCAAAAATATCAGCTTTGAGGCGTCATCTGCGCAGACAGTCACGTACTGAAAGATGATGTTTTTAAATTTTATTAAATTTTTAAATTTATGTTATAGTAGTGAATTATATAAATTTTTTTTTTAAATTTTTTAGAGTATCATTTTACCTTAAATTTTAAATTTTAATTTGTACGCCACCGGCACAAGCTTTGTACAGTCCATTATCGCCTTGCGGACACCTCGCTATTACGGACAGCCCGTTATTACGAACAGGAGTATTAGTCCCAGCGAATAAGAATTACTCAAAATAACTCCCGCTACAACCAACTTTCTCTATTGCGGACACCAAGTCGTGGTCCCGAAGGTGTCCGTTTTAGTGAGAGTTGACTGTAGCTTTAAACTTCTTACCGTGGATTAAAAAAGTTATTATTATTATTAGAAAAGTAGATCGTAGGGTGGTGTTGTTTTTTTTTTGGGGGGGCCCCCCCCTTTCGCCCCGCGCCCAGAAAATGCGCTTAAACAGTACTTGCTCTATTTCGCCTACCCCTTCCCACGGACAGTGTGAAACAGACATTAAAAATAGCAACGATGCGTCAATCAGAACGAAGACTTTTTGAAACGAATAAATTATAACGTTGGGATTCTTTACCCCTTTTCCCAACCAGTGTGTTGTTTTATATAGGAAATAAACTAAGAAAGTGCATCGAAACAAACTAAATACGCTTATCGTTTAGAGACATTTACTAGTGTTAAACCGCGCGCATCTTGTATCCTCGTTCGAGTCATTTTGAAGCGAACTGTGGTAAAAAATTTGCATTGTTCAGTCTGCGTTTGCTATTGTTAATTGTTCTTTCATGTTTACACTCTTTTATGATTCAGTGGCGTTTCAGTCAACCTTATCAAAAAAATAAACAGCTTAACCGACAATACAAATAGCTTACAGTTCTTGTTTATACGCGATCAAAATGGGGACCATAAGTTGTGTAAAACTTTGCCAAGTTAACAGTCTCATCACCTTTGCTTGTAATCGAAAGTTGTACTGCTTTTTTCTACGAAACACCCATTTCTGCGGACATGAAGTTACGTTCGGTCCTATTTTTGGCAGGGCTTTTCCTCGGCTCAATTGCTGCTAAAACCACACAGACTGGTGCGAGCAAACCCTCCCAAGGGTTGGCTGGCGATGGGAAGATTGTTATGCATCAACTTTGCAATTCAGGCCCGTCCAACGTGGAGATCTCTTCGCTCAAGAAAGAATTGAAAGAGTTGAGAAAAGAACTGAACCGGCCATATGACAAGAATGGAACCAAAGGTAAAAGAAGTCAATAGATGAAGACATTTAAGAGCTCCTTATCCATGCATTCAACTGATTTTGGTGAATGATTTATCCACAGTGCTATACTCAAGAATAACTTTGCTGAGGAAAAAAGTCGAGAAACTCGGGAACGAGTTGAAACAGCGGTTGGATAAAATTCAGCAAAAGGGTAAGCGTCGTGCTTTCTAAATTAATCCGATATAAATAATTCTTCAGATTCTTCAGTATATATACAGTAAGACAGTTCAGGCGCGTTGAAGCGAGCGTAACTTGATCTGAATAAATGAATCTCCCATCGGAAACAAAACTGCGTAGGTACTTCAAGTTTTTCAAATTTCCAATTCTTCTTCACGCCATCTTACAGATACCACCAGTTACGCTTTTGTAATAACCCGCGCTTAATGAGAACTTCGGCGTAGGCTCCTAGTGTTATATACATATACCTTTTCGCTCATGGTCCCCGTATGTTTTTTGATTTCACGAAGTATGGGTCCTTTTAGTGCGTTATCTTTTTTAACGCGTCCTCTTCTTGGCGGCGGGAATATTTAATCAAATTTCGGGAAAATCACTACTGACGTAAGTGTCACAAAATCCAAGTTTATTAAAACAAGGGAAACAGGGCTTTTGTGCGTTCTTTTTTTTCTCTCTATCTCTGTAGTAAATAATTATATGGCTTATATACAATTTCAGACCCATGGATCAAGCTTAACTCGGCTCCAGTGTGTTTTGGCGCGAAAGGTGACCAGTTTGGCAAGTTCTCTGTTCCATCTGGTGGCAGCCTGCTGTCAATCAAACTTGTTCATCTAAACGGTTATGTCTCGTGCAACACCAGACGAATTGGTCTTACTGGGCCGGGGCTGCGGTACACAGCATAGCAGCGTAAAAGATCACGTTGATGTTGTCATAACAACCTCTTCCAATCGCCTCCTTTTGCCTCCAAGCCAATTCATCACAGATAAGACCCATAGGTGGTCCAAGATTCCTGGGTATAATTCGATGTCTCCTGAGCTTGTGCTGACTGTGTTCTCCAGTCCCCCGACCGTGAGTTCAGGGCAAGAGTTACGCCTGTGGTATGGTGAAGATTTGGCGAATAAGTGAAAGCGACAACGGAGGAAAATCGTGTTGTGATTTGTTTGCTCGCATCATGTAAGACTGCACGAATAGTCTCCTTTGCTTGTTCGTTTTAACATGATAAGGGTATGGTGTTGGTTAATTAATTTATTTTATTTTTTTCACAAGTGATTCTTTTGTATTACAAAAGCAAACTTCAAGAAATCAATAAACTTACTTGGAAATGCCTTAGCTTGTGTGGGTTATTTATCGCTTATCTTTTTCATCAATTACAGATGTACATACAATGCCGTGAAATCCGATTAAATGCCCTGGAATTATTTTTGTTCAAAAATCGTCTTTCGGTGGACTTATTTTCGGGGCCCTATTACTGGATAGAATTTCGCGTCTCATAATGGTCGGAGTTATACAAGGAAGGGACTTAGTGGACATAAAGGTTAGGCATATTAAAGCTTAAAACCCAAAATGTTGAAATCTGTAACGTTCAAAACACAAAACAAATTCTTCAAACTGATCGATCAGTTGAACACCAAAAGTTTCTGAAAGGTTGTACTAGTGTACTTTTAAAACCTCTTTTTTTTTCCTTGGAGAGAGGGCAAAATAAGCCACAAAGGATAAGGACAAAAAAATTGGGAAAGAATAAAATTATGGGTTTTTGGAACGAATATCTACTTTAATTACTAATTACTAATTACTAATTAAGCAAGCCCTGATTTACACCCATGAGCTACATCATTTCTACTTGGAATGCTTCCGGAATCAGAAAAAAATAGAATCGCCAAGAAATTTTAGTTGTTTTTGTAGAAGAAGTAGAGCGCGCAATGCTGATACTACAGGGGGCTCTCATGTGGTCTAGGGGTATTGCTTCTCCTACCGGATTGGATACGTCCAGCACAAAGTCACTAATTCCCCACCTCCCCCCCCCCCCCCCTGCTCCCCTTCACTTCTCCTCCAGCCTGTTTAAAGAGAGTATGGATGGAGAGAAAAACTGTAATCTGTAATAGCAAATTATTTTGACCAAGAACATAACACAACAAACTGGGTTCAAGAACTCTTTATCTCGAACCCAAACCCACCCCAGCCCTTTGCTGTTCATAAGTCCTTGTGGGTATTGTATTGAGATTTGTTCGCGTGTTGGTTTCAAGACCACAAAAGAATTACACCATTTATATCTAATAAAAATCATTTATTAATAAAAAAATATATATTTCCATCTCAATGGACGTAACACGTATATCAATTTACGGTTTTTGTCCACATCTGGGCTCCTGTCCACATTTACATTAAAAGACGAATACCGGGCCTCGAAGACCAATTTCTTGAAATAAATCTTAGTCACAAAAAAATATAAAACTCTACTTCCAAACATATCAAATATATAGACGCCCACGGAACAATGAAGTGTCATCGCGTAGTAAGTAAAATTCATTTAGCGACGAAATCTGGAACAAAAAAGAAAAAAAAAGAACATTAGCGTAAGCAAAATATATCGCTTGACAACTGTAGGCGCCTGCCTCGTCCCCAGAATTCCTCTTCCTTGGTGGTGTGCGGTGCGCTTTGGGTTATAGGATTTATCTACCCCACGCGCCTCTGTTTTCCTGCCTTTACTGGCCGGCCGATCGGCGCCTGGACTTGAGGCTATGTATAGGCGCTATCAATCTCGAGCCCAGAGTCCGTCTATGTCGGTCAGCGGTACGGGACGGACTTGAGTCCCGGCGACCCTACCGCTGACCAACCGCTGACGGACCGTAGAGCCGGGGGTCACTCTGGGCTCGAGATTGAGGCGCTATATATGTACTTTCGCGACTTGCGTGACTCAAGAGTGTTACAGTCACGCGAATGCAACTTAGCTAGATAAGCCTTCGCATATTCTCTTGGTCTTCTCGAGTCATACACCCACAACAACTAACAATAGTGGTTGTTTTAAACCTCTAGTAACTTTAAATTGTTCTCCGACAATTGGTCTTATTATTTACTGAACTCGTTCAGTTATGCTTGTTTGACGCTTAAGTACTGAAAGCTTTACTTTTATTTTTGTAGCAATTTCAGTAAATAACAGAAAAAACTGCGATAATACGAGCAAATAAATCTTACCTGTACAATTTTAACAATGTCTTTCCTCTCTCTTTCTTCCTGTGCTTGTCACAGTAGTAGCATTGACATACAGTAACATCAGAATTAACATCAGGGATGGAGATATTGAAGAAACTTGCAACTTGCTGCAAGCTTGGTAAAGACACACCCGGCTTACTTCCGTTGGCTTTCTTCATTTTAGCATCCTCCAGAAGAAGCTGGTTAAAAAAAGACAAAAAAGTGCTTGTGAATTAGGAATGCGGGGATACTAATTGAAGCTAATTGAGAGTGCTTTGAAACAGAATATGTTTCTAATATGAAACGTGCCTGTAGTGTAACTCTACTGGTCCCCTAGTGTAACCGTCAGGCTATTGCTTTTGGGGATAGAGGAATTGGTCCTGAAACTTGTTGTACTGTTCTCTCGAAGAAAAGCGAGCCATTCATGTAAGACTTTACGAGAGCTGCATGCATATTTCCCGACCCAAACGTGCGCGCGCTTAATACAGCTGTGTTGCAATTGTTTACAATGAAACTAGTAAGGGCGCTTACCATTAGTCCGAACTGGCCGGCAAGACCGGTGTATTCGAGAATAGAATTCCGTTTTTAGTCAGATTTGACTTGTCAAATCAGTCAATACGTAAAATACTACACACGGCTGTTCTGGTGGATTTATGGGAAAATCTCGTGGAAAAAGGGCCATTTCGTATCAAAACCACCAGACCGGCCGGCCAGTTCTGGCTAATGGAAAGCGCCTTAAGTTTAAGGCTAACTAGGAAAAATAAAAACAAAAACAAAAACTCGTACTACAATCTTTATAATCCTTCCAAACTCACCGTGAAGTGTAATACTCATTAAAAACTGGGATCAGGAGAAGTTTTTCCGAGCCCTTATTTGCTTTTTACAACTTTTCCGCGCAACGCACTTAAAAAACAGTAGGATGGCAACATTCGCTTGTCGACGTACTATTTTTGTTGACAGTTTGAAGAGATAACGCATCTTGGACAACTTGGATGGCTTAACATTTTTTTAGCTCCTATTTTTTTTTTGTCATCCCTTCAACCCAAATAAAGCCTCCTTTTTGGTCGATTTTGGAAATGAACCGTTGAATACAGTGTTTATACAGTGGAACCCCGATATACCGATATGCCAAAGGAGCAGTAAAATAATATCGTTATATCAAAGAATCATTATATCGAAACAACCTCGTTCCCAAGAACCGCTGACGTCACGCGACTGAACAGCTTTGCTGTCGAGGAGCAGGTTGAAAGCGGGAAAGGCCGCTAGATTGAACATAGAAGAGGTAACTTTAAAGCTATTAGAAGACAAAGAAAGTCAAAACACGGAAAAAGCAACGAAGGGGAGTCGATCGATTTTGAAAGAGTATCTTCAAGAGGAAAAGATCCCTGATCCAGCCACAGCGGAGGACTGGAACGGTTTTACGAAAATTCTTCGTCAACTGAGTAAAAGCAAGAATCGGGGTCGATGGAAACCTGTACTCGAAAACATTGCTTTGTGTCATCAGATTTAGCTCCAATAGACACTTCCAGCAAGTGCTATTAAATATCGACATTATAAAGAACAAGAAATTAATGAAGGTAACCGAGTTTTTGAAGTTTAAATCAAATTTAAAAGCGACGTTGTTGTGTATTTGTGTACTTTGCCTACTGTCAAAACCCTATTAAATTTTGTGCATTTGGAGCTCTGGAATTATTTTGAATGAATAATAAAACTTTATGAATCGGCGATGATAGAAGAATATGGATCCGATCTGCATAATTCTTCATATCATACTCAGCCTCATCCAATAATGTAAATATCGGGAGGATTTTCGTTTGGTTCGCTAAATTCTCATCGTTATATCGGGAAAATCGTTATATCAAGGATCGTTATTTTAGGGTTCCGTCCCATACATTTTACTGTACCTTTTGCCAGGACATAGAATAGTCATCGTTATATCAGGAATATCGTTATATCGGGGTTTCACTGTAGAACTGTATTCTTAATACCCACCTTCCATTTTTGGTAATCCTTGTGGTTCATGTACTTTGTCTTTGTTCCAGAGTTGCTAGTTGAAGCACCTCTGTCCAAAACGTTTGTTGATTTGTCTTCACGTCGAACCTTACGCCTGGCCCTAGTTCTCACGGCAGCCCTTGGATGCGCGTGGCCTGGTGAAATGATTTCCTTTGCAAAAGCGATTTCTTGGGCAAGAGTACGCTGGGGTCGAAGAGCAGGACGGACTGGGTACGATAATGTCTGTTGGATCACCTGACGACAAAGGAATGATCGTTTGTCGCGCTCTTTGTCCACATTCTCGTTCATAATCATTGACTGTTAAAAGAACAGAGGCAAAAATATAGATCGCATTATATTTGAACACTTTATCAACATCAACTTTCTCTTTACAATGTCAGTGATATGTTAAAACGATAAGTAAGGAGAATAGGGGTAATCATCAACTACATAAACTCTCTATATCATCATATAAGAAATTCACTTGAGAAAATGTAATCATAACTTGCTTTAGAACGAGTTATGATTACATCAAAGAGCAGTCCGTGTTTGCGACAAAACTCTAAGATCGCGCAACACGCGAACACGTTTGGCCATGATATGGATTTCAATCATGCAGCGGTGGTGGACAAGTCAGGCGATTACCACAAGAGGCTTTTCCTAGAAGCGTGGCATTCGCAGAGGGACCAGAATGCGGGAAATGAACACATAGACATCCCTGATGTATATAAGTCACTTACATAATGTTCATAGTCCGCGCAGCGTTCGCGTGTATTTGTATTAGTCACTCGCACGCGCGTACAATGTGAAACCGTTAAAAAGCCGTTTTTTTATGCCATGATAACAACCGAAGAAGACCGAAGATTCTCGGTCGAAACGTCTTGAGTACATTTGAGCGTTGTTTACGCTCAAATAAGTCAGCGTCAGAATTTATAAAGAGTATTAGAGTTATGTCTTCTTTGTATCTTTTAGATATATTCGCGTACTGTTGGTTGTAAACTGAGATTTAATAATTAAAATTATTAATCTCATATTACAACCAACAGTACGCCAAATAGTTTTCCGTCGATTGTTTTTTCTTACTTAAAGCTAAAAGAAAGAAAATGCGACACCATTTAGTATCCTAGATAATAATGTATTAGTTGTACAAGTCCCTGTCCTCTACCTTTGCACGCGAAATGCTCTCAGTCAGGGAGTACTTTGTCTCTTGGGTTTGGTGTTTGATCACATCCCTCTTTCCTTTGTTTTTGTCTTCAAGACGTTTCTTTTCGCCCAGAATCCGTGAAATGGCCGTGTTCAGGTCACGTTTGAATCCAGTTGACTCCTGCTCTGATATCAGGTGTTTGATAAATCGTCGGTTCTCCAAAGCCTTTCCTCCACCAATCAGCGACTTCCCTGAAACATTAAAAAAACACGTGTTTGTAAGTTTGATAAGACATTGCAGTTAATTTAAAGGAATGTGTCCAAACGAGCATCTTTGTCCAGAGAAAAATCATAATAAACAAGCCAGAATTGGAAAACTCGACACACTTGTCACGTGCACGGGACATAGAACAACTCTCAGTCTTCTGAAGAGTTTTTCTTTAACCCACGCTCGTGAAAACAAAAAAAAATACATCTTTTCTCGCTTCATTCACCGAACCTAATAAATTTCCATTTTTCAAGCCAGAAGTTTTCTTCTTTTTCGTCTCGTGTACATTGCATATTGTTTATTTTTAGCTTTACGACAGAGGACTGATACCAAAAAATATAATATGTAAAATGTTCTTTGTAATTCTATTACCAGAGCTATCCTTTGAGCGTTACGTAGAATATTACCCAAGATGGCAATGAACAGACAGTGACGTTCTTGGTGATAGCCTCTTATCCTTCTTGTGCTGACATATTTAGTCAGTGAGTAGGTTAAAGCAGTACTCGTGAATAATCATTTTTCATTGACCAAAACAATAAGCCCACCACTCTTCCTTTGAATCTATTTTCCTTACCTTGCCGTAGTTCTGTTGATGCTGTTGGTGGTGGTATTGTTGGAAGAGTACTAGTCAAAGATGGTTCATCTGCAGAAGAGACATACAGTTAAATCTAGCTAACATTGCAAGTTTTTATTGCCGTTCCATAACTTCCATCTCTGTGCAATTCATCAACTGGATGTCTTTAAAAAGAATAGTTGACAATCGAACAGAAGTTGATGAAGGTTAACTAAATCAACCTCCATCCGCTTCTATTTGATAGTCAGCTAGGTGATTCACTTGCCCACAAACGAAGCATAACTTCTACATTTTCTAACTGATTTATTTCATCACTACATGATTGGACATGCGATTTTAACTACCGGGCTTGCAATTACAAAGAGAGGACAGGGGTGATGTTTTCTCCCTCCTCTGGGAGGCCACTGGTTCGATTCCCGTCGGGGACTCAGATTTTTTCTTTGTCCCATGCTCGTGTCATGTAGAACATCTTATCTTTATTATTTATTACCGAGCTTAAAATTTACCATCTTTATTATTTACTATCTTTTTTCTGTTGCTAACATTGTCATATGGTTTTGCCATCGCTACCGTGATTTACGGCTTTGGCAGAGGACATGCACTGGCAGGAAGAGCACAAGTAGGTACTGAAATTAATGTACTAGATTTAACACGTTTGTTAACGGTTTTTGAGTAATTTTTGATCAAGTCGAATAATTTAGTATTCCCTATAACCCTATCAAAAAGAAGTCTCAAGGAAAGAACGGGTTTAAATTTCCACCACCCAATTTAACGGGCAGATAAATTTCAAACAAAATTTTACAGTCACTGGGGTTCGTGTTTGTATGAAAACCCTTCCTGCACAATCAGTTTATTCATTGATTAAACAAGTAGCGACTTACCATTATTGTACCTGTCATTCACCGCCAATGGTCCTTTATCCTCGTCATCACTTGACATGTTATCAATGATAGCATCATTTGTTGTCACATTATTCATTGCCAGTTTCGTGTTAATCAGTTCTCCAGAAGAAGCCTCAGATTCAGATTGGCCTTCACCATAAGCATGCTCTATTCTTATCACCACTTCTTCTGTGCTTGTTTCTTTGTCGACATCGTTCACCGTGCCTAGTTCCTCACCTTGTGATTTTTCACTTGTGTAGATAATTTCTTTATCATAATCATCGTCCATAGTTATCACGACCTCATTCCGTGCTGCCACAGGCGTCTTACAGGACTCTGTTGAGGAACTGGAACTATCCATTGCCACGGACAAGGTACGTGTCAATTCATCAGAAGCATTAGGTAGTAAAGACAAGTTAGAGGATTCCTTGGATGCAGATGGGTGTGGTGAAAGTTGTGATTCAGGGATGGTCACTTCGAATGATGCAGATGGACCAAACCTCGATTGGGTTGTTAGCGGTAGAGAACTGGGCACTTTTTTCTCTGTCAGGTCGCAGGATGGAGTTGAGTCGGTCGTTATTGAGATCAAAGACAATGAATTCCGGGGTGTTTCAGTCGGTGCCAAAGTTAATAAGTCAGACTGGGACGATGTTGTAAATAAAGAATCCAGGGATTTCGATTCTGGGATTTCAATAACTGTCCAAACCTTTGTACCAGGCGTGTCATCGAGTGAAGGAATATTCATCAAAGGAGTAGTTTCTGGCGTGTCGGTCAGTGTCCATATTTTTTGTTCTTGTGTTGCATGGTCGGTTGGTTGATAAGATGCCGGGGCTGATTTTGGTCTTCTTGGAGATGAGTTTGGTGTTGATTTAGGACTGGTGCCCTTGGATGATTTTGTGTTACGTTCCATGGCCGTCCTATCAAAAAGTACTTCCTCTTCACTAAGCTCCTCACTCAAGTAACCAGTTAAAGGAAGGTTTAATCTCAACTCACGGCCGTAACGTCGTAGCCATTGCTTTTTATAAATTGTCCTGCAGAGGAAATTTGTGGAAATAAAGAAATGAGCTTGTCGAAGTTCTGAGGTGTTGCCTCTTATACAACGTATTCGAGATTACATTTAATGAGGGGATCTTGCAATTTTTTTATTAACATTCGTTAATTCAAATACTTTCTAAATGTAAATATCGCTCATTCAAAATAATTCTCTATTTTCAGCTGAGGAAATTGGAAATTTAAAAAAAAATAGCTAGTTGTAGCTCAGGAGTGTTCCCACTTATATAAAAAAAACTATAAAAGATTACTTTTTGGAAGGAATTTTATTGATAATGGGATTTAGCGATTTCTGAATGTAAATATCGCTCATTTAAAATTCCATACTTTCAACTAATGAGATAAAAAATGAAAAACTGATGGTAACAGAAAAGGATGGTCTGATATGTGAATTCTGGTCTATAATCTATATTTGTAGGTCAAAGTATATCAGCCTCCAAAGTTACACATTGCTGCCAGTAAAAACTGCTGTTAGGCAAATCATTCAAAGAATTTCATTTTATTTTCGTTTTTTTGCAGGGCGGTCAAGAAAATATTCAATTTCTAATTATTAATTTTGGACAGCCACTTTGGTTCTAAAGCCCGGGCCAAGGGGGGATGAAATTGATGGGAGTTTGACTCTCTCACTCTCTCCTTTTTTTATTTGGCCCGGTAGGCCCCTTAATAAATTGAAATTTAAAATGACATGTACAAGGTTCCATGAATTATTCTCGGTAATCTCTACCGAAAGAACTCGTCCTCGTGTACTTAACAGTATTATATTTTAAATGGTGATCAGCATGATTAATTCAGAAAACGTATTGTAAAAAATAATTATGCATAATCAATTTATCGGCTTGCATGCTTTCCCTGCACTGTATGTTTGACGTTTCGGCCAATCGTAAAGAGGCGATAAATATTGCATTTTACTTTGCCCAGAGTTTAGACTTCTTCGGCCATGAAAATCTATAAAATATCGTCGGCGGTACCTCAATACAATGGCTTTCGTTACTTTTAAGGGACCGAACTGTTTATGAGCCAAATTTACATTGTCTGTGTGTAGATTCAACAGTTTATTCTCCCTAATGGTTTTTATACAATAGTTTTATGTCACTTCTGAGAATTTAGCACTCCATTGTTAAAGGAAAAATAGTCAGTGGAAGTCTCAGTTACTTCTTGTGAATAGTTTCTAGCCTCTTTGGGATTATACTCATTTGATATGTTATAGTGGTTAAAGGAAATATAGAAAAAAAGGATCAAAAACTTACCACAGTCGTGGAACACCAGTGAAAATAAACAAACACATCAGAATTCCTGCCAAGATTCCTGCAACAGTGGATGCTGGTGAATGTGAGTCCGCTGGATCTTCAGTCTTGGAATCAGATTTCGTCTTCTTTTTCCTTGGACTTTTTGCCTTTTTTACTTTCGTCTAACTTTGCGTGTTCGTAAGCTGCATTCCAACGAAGACCTGAAGATGTCTTCATTCCAGGGTGAACAGCCATCTTGTGTTGTGGTATCGCTGATGTGCCGCCATGTCGTGTTGACCCTTCGTGTCCAGTCACCTTTGGTTCGCCATGTGGTAAAGAATTGTCCTTATGATCATTACTGTATGAAGATTTCTCTTCATCTTCTTTAGCACTACCGTCTTCTTTTAAAATCCAATCTGATTCTGCATCAGCCGTATCGACTGCAGGAATAACCGTTTCCTCAGTCGGTAGAATCATCAACTTGAGTGGAGCGCTGATTATCATCTTGTAAGGTTCGCCTGTGCCAGATGATGGTGGTTTTTTAGGGAAAGCAAATGCATCCTCGTCCTTGCCATATCCAAAACTCGAAGCCGTTGAACTCATTCTAGCACCATGAAGTGAAGATAGCACTTTAAGTTTGCGCATCCTCGCCGATCTTCTAATGGCGAACTTTCGCATAGTTGAGACTTTTTTGATCTTGTCATTTATGACATCTGTATCCAATTTTATGGGCTTTAAGCCTTTCTTTGAAACCCGTAAAATTCTGCCGTCCAGTGAGCCGATTCGTTCATCATCAGATGAGAATGAATCTGTGATTGGTGATGTATGGACGGGAAACTTGTGTTGTCTGGAGCGAAGCGGTACATCAGCATGTCTCGCTGAAGGATTCTTTAATCCCGGGGTCACTCCGCCATGAGACTCCGTAAAACGATGGTTGGATTCTTCTGCAAATTGAAAGAAGAAGATACAGAAGTTTGTTAATAAGCAAAAAGGACGTTTAGGTCAGTTTAAGGAATTAAAAGGAATAGGAAAATATGGTCGAAATGAATACAACTGTAGTGAACTGTGGCTGGTGTTGAAGTCTGGCGGTGAGCATTTTTGATCTGTAAACGGCAAGGAAGTTTTCAAAAAAAAAAAGAATTGATAAATAAACGCGTCCGGCCATAAAACATATTTAAAATGGTACTCACATCCAGAAAAAGAAATGTTCTTGAACAACTGCTTGTTGAATGAGAGTACAGCAAAACAAGGTAAATGTTTTTAAGCAATAAAAGCTAATTTGCTTTAAAGCTTGCCAAGCTTACCTTTCATGAACCAGTTAAATTATGCTTCTAAACTTCTTGAAAAGTGACTGAAATCATTCTTATGAGAGTGAATTGTGAGCTCTTACCTCTTAACTTTGAAAGATGTCGTATTTTGCGGCCAAGGTGAAGCTACAAAGCTTCAAAAGGCAGCAAGCGGTTCGGTAACGATAAACCGACCTAGTGTTTGGCGATAAAAGTGATCCACAACAATTTGAAAGTACGTAGACCCTACAAAATGCCTTGTTTTCCTTTGTTACTTCGACTTAAGTATCGAACACTAAATTCCAACATTTGTTTTAAAGCTACATGCCAATTTTCATTCATATTTTCCTTACGAAAGAAAAGTCAAACCATTTCGATTGAATTTTCGTCACTTCAAGTTTTCAAACCAACACTAACCAACACAGTGCAGAAGATGGTGCGCTTAGCCAATCAGGAGCAAGTAGTTTTCCCGCGACAATTCATTTCCCCTTCCCTCCCCTTTCCCAATAAAAATGAGTGACTTCTTTGCGTTTTTTAGCTATCTGGATTTTTTTTCTTCGCATGTTCACTCTTTTGGGGCTCTTTTAAGCCACGCCCAGTTAGTTCTGCAATGACTATGGAACTTATCTCTTTCTTATTTAAAACGTTTTTGAGAAGTCTAGAACTTCATTGCGAGCATAGGCGTACGGGCACCTTCGGACCTGGGGGGGCGTAGACCTTGTTGCCCGAAAAAAATGGCATGGGTTGAAAGCTAAATAAACAGGCATACGAAATGGATAACAGAACGTGGGTTAAAATAGCTGTGTACAAACCTTGCCTGCTTGTTTAAACGAAATGATAGTTCCTTAATTAATCTCATGGCGTTGTCTGAAGATGTCAATGAACTGAATCCTTTGTCTTCGGAAATATTTTATTTATTCACTTTAGTTCAGCAAAAATAAAAGTATTTTTGGGAGGCAATTTACATTGCTTTTCTCCAGCTTGGAATTTATTTAAAATGTGTAAAACATTCAAGGATGAATGGGTTGAAACATATTGGTGAAAGTTATGAGCTCATTGGAGTCAAAAGCATTAGCTTTATTACATTTGTAACCATAATTATCGCAGCTTTTTTTTTCAAGGTCTTAAACTGGGTCCACCGCGTGCAAACGTTAAGGCTGTGGAAAAGCTGATTGCAGCTGAATTATGCAGAATTTGCAAGAAAAATTGAATATGATTATAGCAATTTGCGAGAGGAAACGAAAGCAGATAAATGGGAAATTTGGACTTTTAAACCACAAAGTTCGGTATATTTCCAATACTTTTTCTATTGATATAATTAGTTTTGATTGTTATGTTGAGATTTGTCTGCTTATCTTCTATTTTTTCTCTGGGTTGTTGCCCGAATTTTTAGCGTTTTGCCCGAAATATTTTGGCACTGGGGGGGCTGCAGCCCCCCTCGCCCCCCCCGCCTCGTACGCCTATGATTGCGAGGGTTTTTTTGTAGCCTATCAAAGTCGCGTTTCCTAATCAATTAATTAGTTATAAAGTCGAGTTAAGTATATAGGTGTCTCTTACCTTTGCAAACTGCATTTGATACCAGAAAACAAAGAAAGATCAATATGAAAACTTTTTTCTTCTCCATTTTTAGCGTTGTGCCATCACACTTGTATAACCCAACGCATTCCCGTAGGAGTGTTTGTAACATTTGACCTCACAAACGCACATTGACGTCAAGTAGAAGTTCGCGCGCCTTGGCGCGCGCAAATCGTAACGCAAGTAAAAGTAACGGAGTTAAACTTTATGATAGACCAAATACATGACTGAAACAGTTGTTTTATTTTAAAATAATAAAACAAAACTAAATTGACTTTGTTATTCTTGCCCTTTGCTACTCATTCGCAAGGCACAGACTCCTAGAGCGTCCGTGTCGTTCCCAGTTCTGTTGATTGATTGAGGCGGCGAGGGTTTGGCACTAGGTTTGGGAAAAAAAAAGTGGCATCGCCCTTGCAACAGGGGATAAAAAAATCGAACTGTTCCTTGCTTGTGGTGAAGCGTTCGTTTCAATAGCATTACAATTCTACGAAGAAGAATACTAGAAGAAGAAGAATATGATGGGAGCGCGGGCGAGATCGCGGGTGATGCTGAGGAAATAATAAAAAAAATAAAATAAAATAAAAAACAATACAATACAAAAGAAGACCACAACCTGTGATTAAATAATGTGCCGTTTCCAAATATAGCTATAGGCAATAAAACTTAAGGGCTGATTGCTAAAATGATAAAAAGTCAACATGTACAACATAAGAAAGGCATTGACAGGCCTACACAGACTCCTCTAATGTGGTTTTACGTAAGCGACGCACGAGCCTTAAAGTTTTGCCCTGACGAGTATGTCTTTGAGCGCTTTACCTCTTTTGTATGATATAATCGGAGGCGTTTTGTAAATCGTTTTCAGCAGTGGCTGATTCTGGATTAGACTCCAATGTTGCATCAGTATTTGTTTTAAATTTTTAACCCCTGGGTGGTACGTTGTCACAAAAGGCATTATTTTGCATTTAGTTTGTTTGTTTGTTTGTTTTTTAAGTGCCGTATGCCTTTCGGCAAAGGAGACCTCAGATAAGGTTTTTACAATTAGGCTTTTTGGATAACCACGCGCTTCAAGTCGTGTTTTGAAGTTACACATGGCCTCCTGGAAATTTTTTTCCGAGGATCAAGTTTGTTCTTAGAAGTCTGATAGCTTCTCCTTTGATAAAGCCTCTCTTAACACCTGGTGAGTGGCAAGAGGAATAGTGTGTATTTTGAAAGGTCTCGGTCGGCTTGTAGTGAGTTTTGACGTCGAGGATAGATTCGTTATGTACAATTAAAAATGATTATGCAAAAAGTCCTCGTGACCTAGTCATCGGCTTTAGGGCTTTCCACAAGTTGCTCGAGATTTCCCAAAAAGTTGCCCGTAATTTCTCAAAAAGTTGCTCAAATGTTGCTCCAAAAATCCAAAAAAGTTGCTTCTGATAATAAAAGTTGCTCGAAAGTTGCTCCAAAAAATCCAAAACGCTGCTTCTAATCAAGATAATTTCTCTAAATATATGCTAATTTCGCTGTGAGGGTTAGATTTCTAAGCAGTTTTATGCAATTTTACCGCAAAAGAAGTAACTTAATAACATATTAAGGGGAAAATTTGTTAAATAACAAGGATTTCTTTAACTGAGAAAAATCATGAAGATATCGATGATGTCATGTTTGCTGACGAGTTTTGTAATGTTTTAATGCAGAAAGAGCAGAAAGTTGAAACGTCTTCAGATGTTCCTCGGAATTCCTCGGCAAACTTCGTAAATCTTCGGAAACGTTGGTATTGCCTTAGAACAACACTCGGATAACCTTCGGAGATCTTCGGTCTGGAAATTGCCCAAAATGCAACAAGTTGCTCAAGAGGAAAAAAAGTTGCTCGAAGGGGAAAAAGTTGCTCGAATCCTGAAAAGTTGCCAAAAAGTTGCCGAGCAACTTGTGGAAAGCCCTAATCGGCTTTACATTTAGAAATATCTCTTTTATGATTTTATTGCAATGAGTGCTTATTAATCAATTGAGGTGCATTTCAAAAAAATCACTTTTAGATCTGCGAATCTGGGCCCTTAGTTGAAGAAAAGGTGAAGTGTTGGGGAGAAACGCGGGTATAGGTTGTCACGTGTTATAAGATGATGACGTCAGGACGTTTGTTACTCCTCTTTATTCAACCTTGTACCCAGGGTCTCTCTCCTTTTTCTCCCTTGTCGTCGAGGAGAGAGGCCCTGGGTACGAGGTTGCTCTTTATTACTGGTAATAATAAATAAACTCGTTCTAATAACATCTTTACTGCTTGGAAACATATTAAGCCCAGGTATTAAGTTTAGAATGAATGAGCAGCGTATGTTTACTTTATTAACCAGCGCAGAGAAATCGCTCCCCCCCATGGTTACCTGAAACCCTCGAAAGAATGTCAATATGTCATGGTAATACAAAAACAAAGGGAAGAAAAACATGTACTTTCGGTTGTGTGCTGATCCTAGGAATCACTTCTCAACTTATTAGAAACTCTTCTCTTCTTGATCCTTGTATATTTTTTTTCTGTTTTCGCTCGCGCGTTTTATATTGTAATTATTCGCGCGTGACAACCGCGTGTCTGTCACGCTCCTCGTCAATATTTTTTTGACCAGCGACAAGAATCAGGGGCTCATCTCCCGCGCCTGAGACCAACATGGTGGCGAAGAAGCCGTCGAAGGAAGGTAAAGAGTTTGAAAATCACTTGTTAATCTAAAGATGTAGTGATTTCGTTGGTGGACTTTTAAATCTTTTTAAGAAGTTGTATCGTTTCTTTGTTGCGTGTCTTGATTTTAATATCTCAGGCATTTTAAACCAGTTGGCAACTTCAAAGCGATCGAGTTGAGATTTGCATTCTTTGTTGTCTCGTTCGTAACTCGGACGGATCATTTTGTTTTTTCCTTGTTTTTTTTTTGGATAGTTTATTTGTGCCTGATATCGGCGTAATATCTGCGAAAAGTAGTTGCTCACGAGAAGGGTCAAGAATTTATTGTATGGCTCAGCGCCTTACTGATCTTTAAGGGAGTGTTGAAAATTTAATTCCAAAGGTTAAGGACTTTATTTTACGTGGCAAAAATCAATGAAGTGTTTAAATACTTCACTGTTTATTTTTCAACCCTGCATTCGACGACGCCTCGTCTCTCCTAAAATAACTGCTCGAGCATTTCGATTTTTGTTTCTTCTTGATTGCCAACAGTGTAAATCAGCATAAAACGTTCATACTCTGGATTATATCATGATATAAGTTCTGTTTGAGAGCAGTACATGTAGTCCATGTACAGTGGCGTGCATTATACTTATGCTTCACTGGCTTCCCCCTGGGGTTGGCCGTCATGGTGACCGAGGGTATGATTGGGAATGCAAGGGTATTGCATGGCATCTTTATCCCAGGGTATGGAAAAATTCCACACTTTGTTAGAAATAGAAGAAGGGAATTCGTAAGATTTTGGGAACATCTTAAAGATGAATTCCAGTCCGTACTGCGCAATCTCGGCTGCAATGTTTATGTGAGCCCACACAAAGGGAATGTTTACAAGCAAAACTAAAAATTCCGCGACAAACTTACCTTTTTCTTCATTATTAACGCCAGATATCCTTGCTGAACAAATAATAACGAGTAGAAGAACCTTGACGCTATTTCAAACCGACGTTTTAGCTCATCGGAACTTCTTGAACGAAACGAACTGTAATCACTCTGTAATGGCGGACTAAAAAACGTCATGTATGCTGTCACCGAAGTGTAACGTTTCAACGAATTCAAAACAAAAACGTAAACAAACCCCGAGTCTGCGCAGTACGGACTGGAAATCATCTTTAACACCATGGGGTTTTGTCTAATGAGATTCCCAGATACAGAATTGACTGATACATAACCTTGGGGCAAGCACTCCTCTTCAGAACAGTCGTCACCATATTTTAACAGAGTAACCTAACATAGTAATTTTACTCTAACAGTAGCTTTACCCTAAGTAATTCAGGCATAACTATAAAACTTAATTCCAGCTTACCCTTCAGGCATGCAATTCTCAAACTTTGCTGCCTGATATATTTGTATCCTTTCCTAAAGTTGAGCGGTTAACGTTTTGCTTTTAAAAAAATGTAGTCAATACAGATGTCTAATTTGAGTCCTTGCACATGGGGCAACTGGGCATGAAAAGTTTCTTTTACATGTCTGATGCAAAAACTACTTTTTCCAGTCAACCAGTTTGTACTTTTTTTACCCTGATAAAATGAAACAACAATATTCTAAGCCCAATTTGCCGCCAGCAGTCCATCTTTTTGGGACCATTTTAATTAATTCTCCGGCAAAGAAGGAATGACGGCTAAAGAAGGAAATCTAACCATTCCAGATAGTCTTTGCACACATTATAGTTTACCGGTAGTTGTTAATAGCTAAATCAGCAAAATAAGTTTACATTAGTAAAGCATCTGACGTTAAAAAAGAAATTAATTTGAATGTTGTTGAGCCTTCTAATTACCATTCGTATTATTAATTTTACTTTTACCTTTCATATTTCTTCTGCATTCAGAGACTGGCTGGTGCAGCCTGAAGTACGTCAGTCTCTTCACCTTGACGATACAGAATGCATCCTTAATCCTGACAATACGATACTCACGCACCCTACCTGGGGATATGTACATTGCAACAACGGCAGTGGTTTTTGCAGAAATTTTTAAAGTAGTAGCATGTTTGCTGATTATACTTGCTGAAAAACGGAACATTCAGGATTGGCTGCATCTGCTATACTCGTCAATTATCGGCCAGCCGTGGGACACTCTGAAACTGTCTGTTCCAGCCTTAATTTATACAGTACAAAATAATCTACAATATGTTGCAATTTCAAATCTGGATGCTGCTACTTTTCAGGTAGTTATGATATTAATAACTATTTTAATTATTTATTTAATTAAATATTAAAAATTATAATTATTCATAATTTAATAATTTAAAGTCAGTTCTTTATTAATTCGTACTGTTACAGAATATAAATACTACAGTCCAAGCCCTCTTTATAGACACTCTTCAGGGATTAAAATAATTTTGAACAGTTGCCGGTCTTGTTGACCTGCCAAACTGATTTTAGCTTGGACACATGTTGCTTCTGACTGGTCAAAATATTAAAAAATAAGTTGCTTTTAAAGTTTGTTGAATCATCTTTGTTTGCATACAACAGTCAGTAGTAGAAAAGGACTTGCCATTTCTTCACTGTTTTGCCTGCATTTTTTTTACCAATGGCTTATTAATACTCTTGTTAAATGTGATAGTGACAAGTAAATTTAATTTACTGATGTAAAATTTGAACATCTACCATATGTATTGTTTTCCCTCTGCTCTTTCGCATACTCATATCAAATGCCTGGTTTTCAAGCTCTGAACATTCCTCCTAGTACGTTATTTTCTTCGCTGTGAAATGTTAGAACTGCATAATACTGACTCCAAAAATAAATGAGTCAAAAACTACCCAAAAACAATGCATCATGTTTTTTGAATAGAAATGACATTTTACTTGTACATACCAGTTGCCTTGTGTAAGACTTTGAAGTTTAATCTATGGTATGAATGTTGTAGATGCTCTGATATATCAATAACACTTGATTAAATACAAACACAACACAGTCAAATATGACTTATTCTCTATTTTTATTCTTTCTGAATCCTTTTTATTTTCTCAAAATTTGATTTTCTAAACTCATGATGCAGCTTATCTACAATAAAGCTTCATAGTAATACAGGGCTGCAAATATTTTTTTTTTCACTTGAAAGGACATATGGTCTACTAACTTCCTAAGACACCATCTTGGTCGGACAAAACAAAATTGTGGTTGGACAGATTTTTATTTATTGTTGCCTTAGATGATTTATGATCAAAAAATTGTCTGGACATTATGTCTGACCACACTAGTCTTGGGATTTCATCAGACATCAGCAATTTTTGGTCGGCCAATGTCTGATGACCGACTGTTATTTGCAGCCCTGGTAATAGCCTATTAAGCCAAACATTTATATTGCTCCATATTGTTCAAAAAGTTGTTATCTAGAATTGATGCAATTATTATTATTATTTTCTTAAGGGGGTCCGCTCTACATGACTGAGGATTAGGTTCCTCCCTGCTGACACCCTTATGCATTTCTTTTTTATTACTATATTGCAATAAAGTTGTTATAAATTTAAATAAATATACATGTAAAACAATTTTTTTGGGTGTTTTATTTATTTTAAACCATGTGCATGACCGGTCTAGAATGACCGGCAAACTGACTGACTGAGGCCTCGTAAATAAACTCTTCTGAGGACTTGTAATTAAGTAAACTCAATCACGATAAGTCATTGTTTTTCTCTTTATTCAAAGGTGACGTACCAATTAAAGATTCTGACAACAGCCCTGTTTTCTGTCTTCATGCTGAACAAAACTCTGGTCAAACTCCAGTGGTTGTCACTCCTCATGCTGTTTGCCGGCATCTCCCTTGTACAACTTCAGCCCACAAATGGATCTTCATCTCAAGCAAAAGAAAATACATCAGATGAGACTGTGCAGGAAGAGAAAGTGTCTCAGAGTCCATTGCTTGGTTTGGCAGCAGTTATTATGTCAAGTCTTTGTTCTGGTTTTGCAGGTGCGTTTTGTATGACAATTACATGTATATTAATTACAGTATATAGTTATAGTACAGTAGAACCCTTTATTTTTTAACTTCTACAAGAAAGATAAGATAAGATAATGATAGTGGATGCTACTATGAATAATTGTAGGAAATTATAAATAGGAGACAAATTTTAAATAAGCAGACTGTCTTCTAGCCCAGGGTGTAAAGGAGGTATGGGATCCATACCAGTATGGCCTTGAGCTGATATTTTATAGCCCAGTATATCATGCTCATGAGGGAGACACAGTGGCCTTATGGTTTGTGTTATTGTGCTGCATTCTAAGTTGGGCAAGATACTTTTACCCTTTACCACTTAAAAAGGTATCACAGATTTTTCAGTGATCAATTTCTCCTGGAAAAAAAAAGGTCCAAAATTTTGATGGTCATAAGAATACAAATTCTTTTAAGAATAACAAAGTTTAGTGAACTTCATGAAATAAGAATTAAATTTGATTTCTTTTTTTTTTTTTCATTTATAACGTTGAAGGTGTGTACTTTGAGAAGATCTTGAAGGGCTCACAAACATCTGTCTGGCTGCGAAATATTCAGCTGGGTATCTATGGAACAATAATTGGCCTGATTGGCATGCGTGTAAAGGATGGTGACAAGATTGACGAGAAAGGCATGTTGTTTGGTTACACTGCAGTGGTATGGATCGTCATTTTCATGCAGGCGTTTGGTGGTTTACTGGTTGCAGTCGTGGTGAAGTATGCCGACAACATTCTAAAGGGCTTTGCAACGTCATTCGCAATAATCATTTCATGTATAGTGTCTGTTCATCTCTTTGACTTTCATATCAGTGGTCAGTTCTTAGTTGGAGCTGCATTAGTTATTTCAGCTGTACTTTTGTATGGAAGACCACAGAATCAAGTTAAACCAGGTGGTGATAAGCCTGCTTTAACTCAAGTGTAGGCCTTTGTAATATAAGATCAGTCCATCTAACAGTTTATTGTGCGAAAGTAATACTGACCGTTGATTTCATCAGATTTCGTTCTTTGTCTTTGTTTGGATGAAAGTTCAGGACTGGTAAATATGGTCCAGAATTTGACCTCAAAATGCAATTGTGGCAAAATATCAATTGGTAAAATATCACTTCAAATGATAATTCCCTAATTTTCATTAAAGTCTGTGAAATTCAACAAAATTCATCGAATTTTGTTTGCATTACTTTTGCACAATAATATATATCAAATAAGATTCTCTACAGTACAGATTCTTGTGCTGAAAATGGGGCAAACTTGGTGCAAAGTACATGGTACATCGTATGTGCAGTGGTTAAATTTATTTTGGTTTAAATTTTTTTTAAACTAGTTTGATTTTTATTTCCCTTTGTTCAGATTATGAAATGAGTACACTGTACATGAGACAATGAAAATTGAACATTATATTTTCTCTTAAATGCCTTACCTGGGGAGGACTGATATTAAAAAAATAAGTGTACCTGTATGTTGAGTTTACAGACTGTACATGTTTCAAAATCCACTTTAATAACCTGAAGAAAATTCATATAATTATGGTACCATATTGGATTTTGCTTTTCCTGCATAAAAAATGTCACTTTTTGTTTTTTGAACACTGTTAAATCTTTTTGGTTGTCGTATTTGCCCTATTTTCAAAACAATGGCTAATGTTATTGTGGACTATTGTTACTGTTGTCTAGTGAGTTAGATATGATAAAGAAGTTTGGCTGTGTAAGGGATGAGAGCTCCAATCCTTCATTTCTCATGTTTGGGATGTTAAATACAAATTTAGAACTCAAGTGCCTTGTTTGTGGATGATTGAAAGCTAGGCCAGGAAACGTCCCTTTTATTACTGAAACCATTGTTTAGTGGGATAATAAAGTCAGAATATCTACCATTATCAAGAATTCTTTTTTAGTTAATTTAAATTGTTGAAACAAAACCTGCACAATTCCACAAGTATAGAATACTGAGTTACATGTAACAGCTTTAGGACGGGGGCTATACAGTAGGTCTTAAAATTGAATGAAATTTACTGTTTGACTGTCTTATACTGGCTGTATTATATATGTAGTTCTTGTATGGTTTGAAAAAGTACTGAGAAAGGAAGTAATTTTACCATTCAAACAGAATGCAGGTGAACGTTATGAGCTACAAACTTTTATGGCTAAAACTGGATGGTATTGATCACACAGATACACTTCACCCTAATGTTGCAGTGTCAGACTGTCAAATGGGAACTTATTTTTATGTGATATTGAAACCAGGCAGTCACCTTTGAGAAAAGAAAAAAATACAGCCATAGAAAGAATGGGGAAATAGTTTTTCTTGTCTGCTTTGTACTGCACCAGCAGTAACTTTTTATAGTTGACAGAGATTGAACAATTCCCATCTGGTGACACATTTCCTCTCCTCCTCGTGCAATTTTATTTATTTTAAGTAACAGTCTATAGATCCAAATAATATTCAGTTAATTTTTGGAATAATTTCCAGTGGTAATTGCACCATATGAGTGTCATAAGTTATTTTTAAACCAGTTTAATGGTTAAATATTTATTGGCAAGCAGGGTATTAATTATAAATTAAATTGTATTTACGGTACGTTGCTCCTGGGATATTTCAGTTAGTAGAAGTATGAATTAATTGTCATACACACTGACATGTTCAATGTATACTTAAAGTAATGACTTGTGACAAGTTCAAAATATGGCTTTTATTGTATGGTGGTAAATATACATGTAATATTTAGTTTTGGAAAGGTTGAACAGAAGCATTATAAATTCTCCCTACTGATAATTGTACATTTTCTTAACATAGGTTTTAAGAATTTGGAGTTGCATCAAGGCAATAATTATATATGTACAAATTCATGATTGTCTTTATTCTCCAAATGTTGTTGCTTGTCAATGTACTGTTGTGTAAGGGGAGTACAGGGTTTTTTTAATCTCTCTTTGGGCTAAATGGGTTTAGCTAAAACATTTTTTTGTAAAAACTACATTATCCAACACTTTTCAGAGAAGTAGTTTGACAACCCTATCCCCTTTTGAAGCCCTTTCCTTGAATACTACCCGCATGAAGCAAAGTAAATTCCACCCATTTCAAATCTTAGCTTCACCCCTGCATGCTGGTTTCATATAACTGAACAAAACCATGTGGGGTGTTGCTGTGTAGAAATTTCGATCACAGTTAAACAATTTTCAGGAAAAAATAAAGATTATTTGTACTTAGATGTATGGAATAACTTGGTTCACAAGAATATTTCACTTATTTTCTCTGTTATTAATCAATCAGACTGTGCATTAGGGCATGCTGGTTGTGTTAAAAGAAGAGAGTGGTTTGACTTACTGATCAACAGAGCTATTTTTTGACCAGATGTAGTATGTATATAGTTACATGTAGTGTTGCAGTGATCGATAAATAGTTTGTCACTCTGGTTGTACTTCTTTATTATAAAGGTGTTTGAATATTGGTTAGGGGTGAAAAGATTTTGTGGATTAAACTGAATGCAAAAGCATATTGTGTTTCTGTTTTGGCTCTTCTAAATATTAAATATAATCAGTTGGTCGACCCTTTTCTCCAAGCTTAAAGTATCAGTCCTTTAAGCCTTTGATGATATCCACATACAAATTCTCCTCACTGATCTCCATACATTTTCTTATAGTTTTAGTTGGGAGAATTTGTTAAAAGAACAAAGCAATTTCTCTTCAGTGATTATTTTTATTATTAATTCTCATATTCTCTTGTGTATGTGCCGAAAAGTGACCAATGATACTAAAGGGAGGTTTCTGACCTAAGTACTTCGAAACAGTAAAGAAAAACATTGTGTTACAATTTTCAGGCCGGTATCCTGAGTCCCTATGTTGCAGCTACATACAACAGGGACAAAAATCACAACATGAGAACATATAAGAAAATGTAGAAGGGACGTGCTGGTCGCGGAGAGACTTCCCTATACTGAATTACTTGGGTGCTCGTCGGAAAATTTCGAAGACCCCTAAAAGGTACCAAAATCCCGTTTCGTGGGCGTGGTTTAAAGTTCATTTTTCACCTCTAAGAGGTACCCATTCTATAAAAAAAATACTGGCACTGGCAATTTTAATAGTTATAAATCATAAAAGTTACTTCTACAACAAATAGAGTTGCTTTTCCCGTCATTTTTTTAGTCAGTAACCAAAAGGGCCTCTAAAAGGTACAGCGACAACTCTAGCAGCGGTCATTTGAGGTTTTAGCACCCCAAGCGGTACCAATCTATAAATTTTACCCCCTCAAGAGGTACGACGAGCGCCCCTGTGCCACTCCAGCAGGATGCTGGAGTGGCACGTTCCATGGGTTAACCTCGGTGTAAAAACTTGTGAAATTTTTCTTTGTTTGGAGCTATTGATTTCCTGCTTTATACATGTATTGTTGAGAGGTTCTTTGTTTTACGTCACCAGGACCATAGCCCCTTTGAGGCAAACCGAGGCACTTGCATCATGCAGTCGTTTTTTTTTTTCGTTTTTTCTTTTAACCATTTACATTGTCTCAGCCATATTTTTTTTACTACGACCCTGGTCAATGGCGAGTTTCACAGGTTTTTACACCTGGATAAGCCCGTTCTATTCTGCCATGTTGGGACGTATCGCAACAACAGGTCTCGGCAACATTTCAACATTTTCCTGTGACTGTACGGGGTGTTTCGTTTCGGTGTTTTAGTGTTTTGCCGTTTAGTAATGCCCACGAACGGCAGTCATGAAAAGAACGAGAGTGATAAAATTATATGCATAATTATTAAAGTATTGGGTTTTACGGAAATTTTGGATTGTGATTTAGGTCAAAAAATTTATATTCGTGTAAACAGGTCTCTAAATTCGCGCATTGATCGGTTAATTGCTTGTATTAACCTCTGCGGATTAAAACATTTCCGAAAGTAAAAATTATGTTCTAGACTGCTAACGGTTTCGTGCAGGTTTCAAAGAAGAAAACTTCAAAGGAAAATTTGTTGCTATCTTCAGTTTCCCAAAACAATTTATACTACTTAACTTTAGAATAGATTAATTGTAAATGACCAATAACGGCCGAAAAATGACGACAGTCAAAGAAGACGTGCATCGGTAATCACTGATGCTATCCCAGCGTACACCTGTACTGAAAAACGCGATAGCAACACGGAAGTGCAGTATTTAGTTTTAAACCGGTGATTTAAACCATTGATTTGGCGTTATGTCTCTTTCTAGCACTCTCAGAAATCAAGGGAATGAGTTCTTTCGCCAAGCAAGCCGCTTGGACATAGATTCTTTACCGCAGCAAGCGAGGGATTTTTACGAGCGAGCTCTGTCTTTCTACTATCAAGCCAAAGACAAATCCGTCAACCGTGAAGACGAATGTTCTGCGACGAAAAACATTGGCAAAGCGGCATGGAAGATCGCTGAAGTGCTCACCAAGAGAAACGAGAAACCTCAAACGATCATCTTCTACCTACACGAAGCGATCAAGGGGTTATGCACAGCTTACAATAACAGCGAAGAATGCAAAGAACCAGAATGGCGAAGCGAAGTGTTTGAAACACTCAGTGTCTGTTTACAAGAGGTGATCGATGCCGCAGAAGCATTCAAAGACACCGATCAAAAGATCACACAGCTTGAGAAACTCGCCCGCATCATCACAGTCAACGAAGCGGCACCAGACCTACACATGAATTTGGCTACAGTCTACTTCCACGATGGAACAACGAAATTACAGAATGGCGACTACAAGAAATGCCTGTCACGCATGAGGGACTGTTATCAACCTATTGAAGAAGTGAAACGCCTGTGTCGCATTTATGGCGGAAGTTTAAACCACAAGATGATGCAAGAGGCTCAAACCCTAGAGAAGGACGTGTTCTACCACACGTGCGCGGCTAAAGCAGTACAAGCTCGTGTGCAAGGAGATCAACTTCTTCAAGTGGCTTTGAAGGAGGAAGAGGAACTGAACATGACTATGATTTTTGAAGTGATCGATTGGTACAAGCAAGCTGTTGTGCTAGCGAGAGAAGTGGAGATAGAGCAGGAAGCCATCGCAGAAAGCCGTCTGGGTGTTGTCTACGACAAGGTTCTGAAGATGACATTTCGAGCTAAAGCTTACTTTACTCACAGCTTTGAGCTTGCAGAGTCTCTAAAGCCACGCGTCTTCACGTCCAAGGACTGGTACAAGGACTGTACCACAGCGCTGAAGAAGTATCAAGACGAAGCTCGTCAGAGAGATGAAAAAGAGAAACAAAAAGCTCGAGCTGCTTTCTTGGCGGAATTGACAGAGGAGCTAGCTGACATAGGGAAATACAAAACCCGCGCTGTCGATCTGATTAAATATGTGTACATAAACTACCCACCCAAGAACCCATCTTGGCAGAAACCGAGCGCTGACGATATGAAGAAATGGCAAGAAATGGAATCCGATTCCAAAGATTACAAAAAGCTTCTCGTGAAAGCCCTCAGTGTTTACCATCCTGATAAAGTGGATGAAAATGTTCATGGCATGAAGTGGAAAGTGCTATGCGAGGAGATCACTAAAATGCTTACTAATCATTACGAAGGAACTAAATTATCCTCCAGCGACTAAACTTGTCTAAACTGATCCTAACAGTTAAAGGTGTATAAAATGGGAGAGTTGAAAACACTGACCCCCGATCCGCGGACTACCCACTGACCCCCCACTCCGCGGATCACCCTACGGACTACTCCGCGGACCACCCTACGGAGTACACTATAAAATGAAACGAATTTATGTTTACGAGGAAAAGAGACACAAGAAACCTACCTGTGCCACTTGCACGATCAATCAAAACAGCCGCCATCTTGCTTTCCTCGATCCAGTCCTGTGCCCAGTATGCCTCATCGGCTAGTAATAAAAGCAGGAACGCCGGAATACTAAAACCTGGAACGCAAAAAAATATATTGTGTAACCCTTACAAATATAACGAGCTAACCGTAAACAGGCTACCCGAAGTACATAGTAGGCTAACCGAGGTGAAAGTAGGCTAACCGGAGTGCATAGTAGGCTAACCGGAACGAATAGTAAGGGACGGACCATTAGAAAAGTGATGGGGGGGGGGGGGTGGGGAAAAAGCAAAAAAAAAATTCATGCAAGGCGAAATGCCAAGAAAAAAAATTCGTGCAAAGGGGAAGGCAAAGAAAAAAAAAAATCATGCAGAAGGAAAGTTCCTATTAAGCACTGAAAAAACCTGTAATTTTACACTTGATGAGATCGACTTTTCGACGAAATCATATCAGGGAGAATGCTGAAAATAGCATTTCCGAGCCTAGAATTTTCAAAATTTTCTGGGGGAGCATGCCCCCAGACCCCCCTACAGACAAGCGTCTCCACCGCTCAACTTCTAGTTTCATTAAAGCAAATTACATTAAGTCTGGTTCCCGACAAGCAAAACATTTCTTTCCATACGCCGATGGTTATGGAAAATTCACCAACATTTGTAAAACATTCGGTTAATAGCCGTTAACAAGTGAATAGGGTGAAAAAAGAGTAAATAAAGTTGCTTTACCTTTTACCTTTACCTTTAGAAAATAATCAGTATATCATAGTATAAAATAACAGTACATGGCATTAAAATAAGTGTGCAAGTGTGTGTGGGGGTGGGGGGGAGGGGGTGGGAGAGGGTGTGAGCCGGAGTAGAAAGGGGGTGGGTCATGTTGTTTTGGTCTTAAACATAGGGGGTGAGTCATTTTAGTGACTTTAAATTGTTATAGCTACAAGAAAATCCCCAGTGGTATTCATCAGTACAACACTCGCACTACTATTCGGACGCCATCTTGAAATGTTGTGTGCAGGGTCAATGTCACGTGACGTTAAAATTCGTAAACAAAGACATACTTCTTTGAAGTTCGCCGCGTTTCCTAACCAGTCTCCTCTACTAACTATGTGTATTTCTAGCGATTTCAGAAGGCCCAAATATAAAAATTTCTCGGGGGAGCATGCCCCCATCCCCCTTGATGGTTTTTGACCCCCCTAGATGGTTTGTGATCATGGCATCGCTTTTGGTGGGCTCTTTCGAATTCAAGCTGCCGCTTTTCCAATTGCTCCGACCCACCCCCCCCAGTACTTTAATATTGACCAGTCCTTAAAGGATTAAATCAATGAATAACTACATTTTTGGAAAATATTTAAACTATTTAGCAAATGATCAACAAAACAACATTTGTCAAACATGTCAAAAGCATGGTATAAAGCAACAATACATGCCATCCGGTCTAAAAAACTATTTGTCTAAAAAAGCATTTGCCTAAAAAAAATTCGAGCAAAGGGTTACACCCGCAAAAAAAATTCCTGCACAAGCAATGGGCGTAAAAAAAAATTCGTGCAAGCCGAAAATCCCCCACCCCCCCTATAACTTTTCTGATGGTCCGTCCCTAAGCCTACTATACACTGCGGTTAGCCTACTATGTACTGTACTTCGGTTAGCCTGTTTACGGTTAGCTCTTTATATTTGTAAGGGTTACAAGATATATTTTATCCGTTCCGGGTTTTAGTATTCCGGCGTTCCGGCGTTCCGGCGTTCTGGCGTTCCAACGTTCCGGGGTTCCTGGTTTCAGTACTAGCCGATAGTTTGTAACAAGAAGGACTGGATCGAGGGAAACAAGATGGCAGCTGTTTTGATCGATCGTGCAAGTGGCACAGGTAGGTTTCTTGTGTCTCTTTTCCTTGTAAACATAAATTCGTTTCATTTTATAGGGTACTCCGTAAGGGTAGTCCGTAGGGTGATCCGCGGAGTGGGGGGTCAGTGGGTAGTCCGCGGATCGGGGGTCAGTGTTTTCAACTCTCCCGTATAAAATATACTATTCAATTTTGTAATCAGTAGGGCGAAAATTTGTAAATCCACCCTAACTGATCAGGTTCGCCAATGGTATTATTTTGAGTGTATTAAAAATCCAATGTCAGCAGTATGATTTTTAATTTTCAGGAAAATTATCATCATCATCATCATCATCGTCATCATTTATTTGCCACTTTTGAAATTAATAAGTACAAAATAGCTTAAGTAGATAGGGCGAGGAGACCTCCAGGAAACCACCAGGCTTATAGGGGAGGCCACCTCGGGTTAGCAATACGTTAGTAATTTTGCTGTGAATGTACAGTTAGGCCAACTTCAGACTCATTTCATTAAAAATGTAATCATTTTTTATTTTCTTTAAAAGAAGAGAAGCTACTCAAACCAGTGATCGATTCTGACAGAGAATTCCAAATTTTAGGACCCTGGAAAAGTATTGTAAACTGCTTTAGATTTGTACGACAGTGATGTGGTCGATAACACTTGGCTATTCTTGTGTCATAACTGTGTTTTTGACTACCAGTAGAAAACAAACTGAGAAACATCGGAGGCAAAAAACAGCACTCTCAGTAGCTCAGTGGTTAGAGCGTCCGACTAGTGTACGGAAGGTCGTGGGTTCGAGTCCCATCTGTGAACTCGGAATTTTTTTCTGAGTTCTTTCTCTCGATCCACACATCAATCCATTATTATTATTTAATGATATTTACCAAGAAAATAAGTAAATTGAAGGAATCGAAGCTTTTTGTCAGTGCGGAATGCAGAACGTCCATGTAAACATATAAATACCAAAGAGCACACATTCAGGGGTCTATGGCCATCATTAAATTTAGGTTTGCTTTAAAATCTGTCTCATTATGACTTTTACAAAGATACAAAAATCTGAATTTAACTTACATTCGATAGCTAAACATGTTACTTTTTCCAGTAAACATTGATCCGGAGCACATTTTAGAGACTCAGGTTTCTTGGAATCTTCAAGAGCAGTTCTCTTTCTTAATTCTGTTTTTAATGCTCTTTAGTCTCTGAGGTTCTCTTTTTAGGTGTAAAACTGTTGGTTTACCTTAAGCTAATATATCTTCTTTTTCATTTTCCAGTGCAAAGAAAAATCCGCAAAACAAAAGTGCAAAGGGAGCTATGTGTCGTACGCGAACCTTTTTTTAATTGAAAACCGTTCGTGATATACGTCCTATATTGTCTTTGTTTTCTCGGCTGTCATTTCTGGTATGTTGCCACTGTTAATTGTGGGGAGGGGGGGGGGGGGGGCTTTTGAGGCCCGCGCTGACTTTGAACGCTTATAACTTTTTCAAGATTCAACGGAACGCTTTCCAACTTTGCGAGTTTCTTTAAAATTTATCTGGGAATAATTTGGTGCGATGAGGTGTTATGTCAGGAACTTGACATCAACATGGAAGCGACATTTTGACAGGCATGTTTTCCCAAATTTGTAATTTTCGTGTTTCTATTAATGAAAATTAACTTTAATGCACTTATTTTTACTCTTGTACGGTTTTTAAGCACAGTTTTATTATTTTGGAGTACTTTGCAGTAATTTTGGTTGGTTTTCTGGCGTTTTGGAAAACATTTGAAATCCAGATGGCGGCTGCTTCGACATCATGGTGTAGCTGTCACGTGATGTGACGTCATCACCCCACGTGACGTATACCAAAATATAGATGTTCGGACGTACTATATATCTTATAAGTTTCATTGTGATTGCTTAAATATTCTGGAAGTTACTTAGGGGGGAGGGGCTTTCAAAGTCCCCCCGGTCCCAGAGATCCATGATGGGTTAAGGTCGCGGGGCACACCTACAACATGAATAAATTCATGAAGCGAAATTTTGCTTGACCTGCATCTTTTAAAACGCTTATTTCTCGGCTGTTATGGGTGCGATTAAGCTCAAATTTTACAGAGACATACACAAATGATGAAAGACTATGAATGTGATCTTTTATTTGGTAGATTGCACTTAACGGCGATGTTATAGCCTCGTTAGTTCCAAATTGGGAAAACTTGATTTTGGGGCAGAGTTTGCGAAACGAGTAGGAGACTAGCCAGCGTAGCTTGGCGTTCTAGTCAGTCGAGGAGAGCGAGAAATCGCGCGCGCGAGCAAAGCGACGGTGGAAGGCAGTTCTGCCGTCGCTGCCGTGGTAAAGAAACGAGCCCCTACCACTCTACCAGGGGTTTTGGACCTCTGTTTGAGCGAAATGGAGATGCACAAATAGTCCGGCGGCATAGCTCAAAATTTCGGCTGAATTGTGCACTTCTTGTTACCAGGCTGAAATTTTGCACCCAGCGAAAGACTATCGAAGTAAACATTTTAAGCTATAGAACCACCTTGACAGAGATGCTGTTTCCATGGAAACTGCATTTAAATGAGCTACCTGTGGGAAGCAATTTTCTGCATGTTTAAGGGGAGATATAGATATGTTTGCGTGTAGGGATGGCCAAGAGCGGCCCTGCCGAGATGTACAACGGAATAAAATGCCATCGCCATGGTTACCGCATCTTAATTATGCAAGTTATACATTGTTTGCAAGTTCAGATCAGGAAATTGAACAACAAATCACTCATCATTCACACTTTAATTCCTTTTTTCTGTTAGTTAATCTGTCCATAATTATACTCCATTTTCCAGCTTATTTTCACTAAATTATAATATAAGCAAACTTCTTATTTTTTGTCTGTGTGTCTCTGTGTTGCTGTCTTTTGTTATCTTAGTCCTATCTTATTTTTATTCATCTTGTATTAAAATTCTAATTTAATTTAGGGTGCAAATGAAGTGTTGTGTTTTGTTGTTGTGTTGTTTTTTGTGTTTAATACTTCTCTTTAGAGGTACAATGTTGAAATTTGCCATGTGTTAATATAGCAACCTAGATAACTGCTGACTTGATATAGCTTATCACCGCTAGCGGCTCTAGTGACATACACATAGCTATAGATATTGTGTTTTTCTAGATCAAAATGATGTCTGGAAACTATTATCTTAAACATTTTTTATGACACGCACAGACACAGTGAAGTGCAAGGCAAATTAGCCTTTTACAGCACTCGCATCTATTGTTGCTCCAGCTGGTCTTGCAGCCACATAGGGCGAACTCTTGACAGAACATTGCTGCGTCAGGCAGTGTGCGCGCGCCGTATCCGTCGCCATGTCTTCTCGCTGAACGTCCAGTCCCATTCTTCTGGCTGCGATACCTTGGTCCCTCTTTCAGATAAAGATGTTGATTATCGAGGTTGCCTCCGCGATACTGGCAACAACTATTGCCTTTAGTTTGGTAAACAATGGACAATCTGCTCGGGAGGGGACTTTAATTTCGGCTGTTTCTTTCCTAGATCAAATTGACTGGTCTCCTCAAAAGATTGCCCAGCCCCTCTATTATATTTTTGACACCAGGGGTCTGAAATGATCCTTGAACCTTGTTTAACTTGCATTGAAAGTACTCTAGCCTGCGTCGCAGCCGGACGTGTCACAAAACCTCGGTATAGTATACCGAGGTTTAGTTTCGTCTGCAACGCAGGCTAAAAGTACTCGTGATGGGGCAGCATGTGGGTGCTTGTCTCCGTCACTATGTTCAAACTGTCTGAGGACCAACCTCGCTAGTTCAGGTCCAGATACCATCCACTTTAGCAACACACTTGGATTCTCCCCGCCGTCCTCTTGGATAAGTTCAATTTGTATAGGGATCGCGGTTTCTTTCTTACTTCTCCATGTGCAAATCGAATCAGGTTCTTTTCCCTTCTGAACAGATTTCACATACTTCCTGCATTCCTGTTTCTGAAGAATAAAAAAAACTTGCTGCAGATTCCTTAAGAGAGCACCTAGTGCGCGTAATATGTGCACAGTTGAGAAGCGATTCCGCTCTTTTCCTGCTGTAGTGATCTTAGCTTGTGACAGAACTTCAACCCATCCACTGCCAGCGAGCCAGGTCCCGAAAGCCTTTAATGCCGCCTGCTCGATGTGAAGACCACCAAGCATGACTTCCAGCTTATCTTCCTATGTACGATTCTTCTGAGCCCACTCGACTGTTTTTGCTAAAGCAAAGAGCGGCTGATCGCAAGCAATAACCACAGTTTGTCCCGGACTTACATGGTGCTTGCACGAAATATTCGTTTCCCCTAAGTGGCCTGCCCCCCCTAAAAGAAACAGCATTTTCTGTCCTACAATCGTACTAGCAATACCACATCTCGAGCGCTTTTCAATATCACCTGGTTAAGCGTTTTGAATTTGGTAGTGTTTTACTACCTTATTGATACTTATGTTTGCAGGACTTAATTTTCGCGATTTTCGCAAATCGCGAAATTTTAAAAAGATCCCGCGACCCGCGAAAAATTTATTTTTAAAGATTTTTTAATTATTTTATTTTTAGGTTTTTAACGTATTTTTTGGCCAAAGTACGGTAAGTCCGGCAAATCGAAATATTCCCCTTCCATTTTCGCGAAACTAAGTTCTCGCAATAAAAATTGTAGTACGTGGTATGACTTAGCCCATGAGGCATTGTGCCTCAAACGCGTCTCAGCAATTCTCTCTCCTGCATCTGGCTCTGGTAAGTCTATGTGAAGTTCTTTAGTCTCATAAAACTCTGCAAATCCTTTTCAAGGGTGAAATATCCAGCACCGCGGTTGCTCAGTTTCGAGTTTGCTGGAAATTCACTATTCTCGCTTGTATGTTCTTGGCAAAAAAAAAGTTTAAACAACGGCCCAGTAATACCAGCTGGTCACTGAAAATCCGTTAACAATTTTCCCTTTTGCCTGTGCTAAAATGCCACTGCGAAAATAATATTGCCAAAACACGGGCAAAGGAAGACAATTAACCGGCAAGTAACAAATTTGCATACAATTTTTGCACGCATAATTATACACTAGTTTTTGTATTTGTTTGTATGAATGGCTCATTAATACATCAAAATTTATTTTTTTAGAAGTAAATGTTTAAATTAATACCACATTTTCACTTTTTGCACAAATGATTGAGTCATTCCTGAGTTACTAAAAGATGACGTACGTCTTCGCGGGGGGTCTCAGCGAGAAAAAACTAGAACACCATTTACAGGTAATACGGTGAAACCTGAGAGTGGTTCTATAGCAGAAGTTAATCACCATGCATATCTCTATTGATCTGGAAAATATGAGATTAGTAACAAAAATGACACAATTTTTCAGCTATGCCGCCGGACTAAAACAGGCATTTTGACAAAAAAAATCCACTACGAAGAAACAAGGAGTTTTGAGTATTTAAATTTTCCCGCCAAACTTCAGGCTGAGCTCTTTGACGTCGCGCAAAACATAACCAGCTCCAAGATGGCGGAGTTCAGTTGTCGAGTTTTGGGAAAGATTTCGTAGGGTTATGGCGCACGTTGGAGGCTGGAATTTTGGTGAATAACATATCTTTGTATAAACTTTTTATTGGCGTAAAGAAAATAAATGGCCATTCTGGAGTGAACTTCTCCTTTTAATCTTACGCCCTTGTAAAAAAAAGTTATTTCTGTATCTGAAATTTCAGATATGGTCGGACGATAGTTATTGGCTAGCTCTATTAACGCGTTTATTTCCAGAGAAAAGATATCATTTATGTATCTTTTCCAAATGAATGGCTTTATTGGACGGCGTTCAATGATTTTTCTTCAACCGCGGCCATGAAAATGTTGGCAAAACTGGTACTGTCATTTTTGTGCCCATTGCGGTACCATGTGTTTGAAGATAGTTTTTCCGTTGAATTGGAAAGAAATTTCTTTTAAGATGCTGATAAACCTAAGCATATCTCTGAGGAAGGATGTTGGTATCGAAGGTTTGTATAGGTGGAATATTGCGTATGTTTTACATAATGGTGATTCCTTGATATGACTTCTGTGTTTTAGCAATCGGCTGAAAGAGGTAATCAACAAAATAATGATGAGATTCGTTCTGTTGGGCTGACAACGAAATATTCATTAATTTCCCTGTATTTTTGGATATTTGTTCAATCCTAATTCTTTAGCGAAAACTATGGAAAGAAGGTAAAAGTGGTCTGTTTTTGCTACGATTCCTGGAAAAAAGCGATAAATTTCTCGGAATCAAAGACAGACCATTTTGCTCTTGGACTAAAGTCACTTTAGAAAAGTACGAAAAAAAGAAACAACAGTATATTTACTCTGTCCAGTTGAAGTAAGGGTTATTTTTGCCCTATTCTCGCTGGTTCTCTTCGCTTGTATTCCTTCTCGTTCGTTGAACTTTTTACGGAAAATGTCACAGCTACAGGGATGTAAACATAATTGTATACTGAACATGACGTCACAAAGCCCATAAAACCGATCTTCGAAGGTCTTCGAGGAGACCTTTGCAAACGTGGTCTTCAATGATTTAGAGTTTCGCAGAAAACAGTACGGTCAGGCATTAGCGAGGACTCTGTTTTTGAAACTTTTGCGTTTGCAGAACAGCAGCTGCAGGATGGTTCTTGTAAGTATTTTTGAATCTATCCTTGCTTACATGAGTCGGGAATTTATGTGTCGTGCTAAAATTGAAGACGCAGAGTAAAAGCATCCAGGTCAGATCATTTTCTCCATTTTGCGGGCTACTGAGAAACCACAACCGAGTAAAATAAACCATTTATTTTAGGTGCAAGCTCCAGTTTCTCCCGAGCCAGGTTTTTTTTGTTGGTTCAGGACGCGATTTAATATGTTTAACAGACTGAAACGTTCCTCGATTTTAGTTCGGAGGAGGTGTTTCTCATGCGGTTATTAAAGAACTTTACACACTTAGCTGTTTATAAGGTAACTTGGCTGCTTAAATATTGTTCGTTGTTAACTGAAAGAGCTGTTTTATAATCTGACTTTGTCGCGGATGATAAAAACATTGCGAAAATGAAAATGAGACTGAAGCTTCTTCCACATTGCTTGGTTGCGTGGTCAGGTAGCAACGCCATTGCACAGTAGTCGATTATTGACTATTCCCTGCAGTGTAAAAACAAAACGTATAGGAAACTGGAAAGGGAATCGTCAACCTTGCTTTTGACTGCCATTATTTGTTGCCGATTCCTTACATTATTATTATCTGCTTTCAATTCATGTTTAGTACGGCAGGAATTCGAAGCTTCTTTTTTTGTGTAAACAACTCGTAACACTACAAGGCGCTTAGTGAGTCTTTTCAAGTTCTTGTTACATGCAAAAGTTATGTCTCAAACGTACTTCTGTTTCTGAGATTCCCTATCAAGTTATGATCAGAGCTGACAAACATTGGCTTATCTTTAACTCACACAATACAAGCGACTCATTTTGACATTTTGAAAAAAACGTTGGGTAGGGAGATATGAGAGTAGCATAATTGACAAGTTTCGTAACATCTCGCGCCGCCTATAAAAACAATCACGCAATATTGAAACTTGTATAATAATCTTATAACTTGTCTTTTGCCGCTTATACAGAAGCTTCTTCAAACGCAACCTGTAATGTCTACGCTTCCAAACACATTTTAAATCCCAAGAAAAAGATAATATCTAATCAATGCTAATTCAATTTGAATAAACGTTTTAAAATTTCTGAGAAAGTGACTATGCCAATTCAGGATTTCAATCTTCTAAGTGTTGACACGGAGAGCTTCATTCAATCCCCAGTAGTTTTAAATTCACCTTTCATTTCAATTCTAATTACGAAAATAACAGGAGAGGATAGATTTTTAACTAGAATGCACTAAAATAATTAGCCGATTTTTTTGTTTTGTTTTGTTTTGTTGTGTTTAACTAAACATGTCACTGAAATGTCACTGACACTTGACAGGCAGACCGCAAAGTTAAGTTAATCAAAAGAAACCTTCTTTGTGGATGAAATGGCTTCGCTTGTACATAGAAGATGGCAATTATCAAGAGTACTGTTATGATTAAAATTATTCGTTCTCTCTTGCTAATGACACTGTAATGGCGCAAATTGCAACTTGGGTAACGCACAAACCAAAATATTGTATCAATGGAAATCGTTGCTACGATTCGCAGAAAAAAAGGATAAAATTCCCGGAATTGAAGGCACCAAAAATTTTCATGGTCACTTATCTTCGAATATTTATGACAAATTGTTTATTCTTCGTTAACCGAGAGCTCTTCTTGTCAAATTTTCGAAAATCTTTTTTGTCATTTCACAATTTTCCCGGGAACTCAAGCAAGGTGCGAAAAGCAGGGTTTGTACGAGAAAATATCGGGAATTCGATGTTAAATAATTAAAAGAAAAATACTTGATATTGGCAGAATTTATAAAGTGATGGAACATGCAACACCAGGGCACTAATTGTAATCATAAAAGTTGGGCTAGAAAAAGTGCAGTTAGATCTTTGGGACATTTCCAGCCGACGTCAATAGATTTCTTTACAGTCAACAACAAACAACCCTTAAAATGATATAATTTATGTCTACGCATAAGTTTTTCTCACTTTACGATCGCAGTAAGGATGAACATCTGGTTACAAGTTATGATGCCACTGACTGCGACCCTTCCCTTCAAGGGGGACCTTCTGGAAATACCTTGGTATGCTAGAGTGTTTCCGAGTAAAAACCAACAAGAGTTTCAAATATGTTTCGGGCTACAGAAAGTGACCAAAACAAACCTAGAAAGACAGATTTCACTGCTGATGGATTTTTCGCCAACAGGCGTGTAAAGGTACCGCGTCCTGGCAAAAATTGGGCCACCAAGTGCACCTAATGAACAACCTCATCACTGAAACGTCGATTTTTGTTTTGTTTAATTTGTTTGATCATCTTATTTTGCGAAGATGTTGAACAGCTGCCGGGTTTTGAAGCTTTGCCTCAATGTAGTATCTAGCATTAGCAAATAGTATCATGAGATGAATTATACTTTTGAGCTTCAAAGGAAACAAATGAAATTTTGCAAAATTCGGACGTACAGACAGATTGGGTGAAATTACTACCCTGGAATTTCGTTGTAAATTCAGACATACCTCTAGTCGACACCATAAAACTTGGTCTAAAAAGAGCAGATAGTTACCTATTGACAGTAAAGTAACGTTACGCAAATCAGATTTGATTGATTTTCATGTCGTCAAAGAATTGCTTAATATCAGTAGTTCTAAAATTATTTTTACATAGTTAAGGCGATTAAAAGTGTAATTAGTCTGTAATGTAAGTTTTAAAGACGTAGAACATCAAAAAAAGGTAAAATCCAGGGGGGTGTTGTAAAGGATTGATATTCAAACTTGGGTAACATTACATTATTAACGTGGTATGACGTTTACATGGTGATCGAGTTATAAAAGGTATATCTTCCTCATCTCATCTACGGGTTATTTCGGTTAAAATCCCTGCATGTCTTTATGGCATATATCTTCGTCGAATATTTCATCATTTCAGCCTGATAACGGTCATAACAGGGACATCTCCATTATGGCATTACCGTCCTCCGCCTATGAGTTTCATCAACTCAAAAAATGTCCAGACAAAATACAATTAAAGTAATTTATCACTTTGTGTTTCAGGCCAGTTGAAAAACAAATGTAATAACTACACGCTGTTGATATAAGCATCAGGTGTGAGGAAATTCACGATGCTTTTAAAGTTGTGGATGATATCACTCTTCTGTTTTACCTACGGAAGCCTTGACAATGTAAACAACCATCTTCAAAACGTGAACGGCAGTGTGGTCAGTAACCAGACCCTCAGTCGTGCAAACGGTCCATACTTGGTCACGAGTGACTTGGTTGTTGCCCAGAATGCAACTCTTACTATAGAGGCTGGTACTGAAGTACGCTTTGTCCCAAACGTTGGAGTTCGCGTTCACGGTTCATTACTTGCAAAGGGCACGCCTTCAGAAGTAATTACGTTTCGAGCGATTTCTTGTAACGATACGGTTCATTGCAATGACACCAACTTAGACAGATTTTACAAGCCTCGGATAAGGCTTGTAGATGGTACGTCTTACAGCAACGGTCGCTTGGAGATACAGTGGAACGGGCAGTGGGGAACTATCTGTGACCGCTGGAGTTATTGGGATCTCAGAGAAACGGAAGTGGCATGTAGGCAACTTGGCTTCCTCGGAGCAAAGAGATATTACAAGCATCCTGGAAGCGGCCCAGTCTATATGCAAGATCCTTACTGCAAGGGAAACGAAGAGAGTCTTTGGGATTGTCGCTACTCTTGGCGTTCTTGTTGTGAGTTGCCTTTAAATTTAATGTTGTCTTAGTTTAAAATGAACAACCACAAAGAAGTTAGAGAATCATTTCTTCGTTTAGTAAGTTTCTGCATGTTTTCGGCCTAACAATTCAACGTGGAGGTAAAAGAAATTAAAAGACCGGTAAAAAAAATATAAAAATATATAATCCTGGTCTACGAAACTATATGACCAGTAGGTACAAAAATGACAGTTGGCGTTAAGAAACAAAATATTAAATGTGTATATTTGGTTTATTTAGCCGCGTTTCCACCCCTAGCTTTCGTGATGGTAATATCAAAATAAGGTATTCCACTTGTTGATGGGCTAATTAAAAATTAGTAAGTAAATTTGTTTGAACAAAGGAAAGGTATTTCCACTTATTAATTTAGGTATTCATACATACTTTTTTGAATCCTTGTGCTATGTAGTTTGGAAAACTTTCCGTTCAATCATTTCCTCTTTGTTTCTTTAATCCTGTAAAACTATGGAGGGGGGGGGGGGGGGGGGGATAGCATATTTGTTTGAATCAATGTGGCAACACAAAATAAAATCATTATCAAACGTTAGTACCCAAAACCAAGGATGCCGCATCTAGATGTACCGAGAGAGGCGGTGGTAGTACAATGAAATGTTTAGTGAATGAGTTAGCCCGTGGGAGAACAGTTGGCTCACCTGCCAGTCAACTACTGTTCTGCCCTGCCTTTCCAGGAGACCTCCCGCCCTCTCAATAAATACATAATAGTTTGAAATTTAAAAATAACACCTAAATATATAAGAGATCAAAGACACAGCATTTAAAAACATCACTGATCGAATTTATATATATGTTTTGTTCCCACCATGTAAAACAACGATTTTGTGCGAACTGCGACAGATCATGACTATGACGTTGGGATCGAGTGTGACACCATGATTCCTTTATTGGTCGAGACAGTTTACTGGAAAGGCATTTACTTCGCTCCGAGTAATTCTTCCGAGAGTCAAGGCAACTCGACCTTGGAGAACGCAGACATAGTGAATGCTTTTGAAGGCATTAAAGCCCTGAAAAAGGCACCGGATTTGATAAATGTTACAGTTAGAGACGGTGCTTCGGGATTGCTGGTGAAAGAACTCGAACATCATCTGGCTATAACTGGTTCCACCATCCTTCGATCGAGCTTGGCTGGTATAAACATTGAGAGCTCTGGAGGGAAGGTCGTGATTGATAATGTCACGGTCCAGGATACACGATTCGGGGATGGTCTTGTCTACAAGCGGATTGAAGAAGCGGTGGATTTTTGTTCAATGATTCCAGGAGAACCTTATTTTCCTTTTGTTCTTAATGCATCTGGAAAAGATTTGCCGGTTAATTGCAGCCAGGTGAGAAAGAATAGTTCTCGAGATAGTTGTGGGTATTAAGAATTCTGAGAAGATAACTAGGTAGGGGTAGTGTTAAATTCAATCCTTGAATTGATTTTCGTATTGCAATGAAATGAAATAGAACCTTCTAGTGAAAATCAATCTTTTAATCTCATGTTTTAAGAGTTCTGAATAACGTTTGTTGTTCAAGGATGTCAAAGATTCAACTGATCATCAATGATACGCTTTGAAAAACTCTACTTTAGATAGCGTAAAGCAAGCTTCATTCCTACTCGGCAAACAAACACACAACTGTATTTACAGAACGTAAAACATGACCGTATTAAAGAGCGGTTTTCAATCGAGTGACGTAAAACCAAAACCAAAGCAATCACTGTGACCAATCACAAAGGACACAGACAATTCAGTGAAGAGTCAGGAACCAATCACAATGCGATACAAATACATGTAACCGGAACAAAGCGCGGAAAAGTTCTGGAGAAAGTGCTGGAGTTTTTTATACTCATTTATCAGCGTAGTAATGCAAAACTAAAGCAAATGTGAATTACATTGGATACTCAAGTAAAAGCCGCTCTAGTAGTAAATGTGCCTCTTAATTACGCAACTGGATTATCTGGAGCTGAGCTTGCAATGGGACTAAATTAAAAAAAAAAAGAAGTTAGCGCGAGTAGACATGCGCTCACGTTTTTGCACACTTGAAAATCTACCCGGAAAATGTTTTACTAATGAAGTTGCTTGCAGAGATTTATGTAGTGTGACGTGTCTGAAAGGTTGTTTCAGTCGCGAACAACCAATCCGAGACAATACATTGATCTCTGTAGAAGAACGTCATCAGCTTGGAATTTTATCAGTGTACAGTAACAGACTTTTTTCTCGAGCTGAAGAAGAATAGAACCCTGAAAATATTTTTTTTTTTCTTAGGATAACAAAATTCTAAGATTACTACGCTTTTACTAGCATATAGGCTGAGGGCAAGATAGCCTGTGTACAGCCGTCGCCTCAAAAAAATCGGGGAGGGGGAGGGGCACGGCTGTACACAGGCTAAGGGCAAGAAAACAACTGACATTTCAGACTTATTTACTGTATAAATTATCAATTACATTGTAGGTCTTCAGGGCTCCATTTGGAAGAACACTCACCGTGCATTTCCGGTTGATAACTGGAAGCGACTTTGAGTTCAATGTTACAGATGGACGTACAGAGAACAAAACCCTACTCAGTACGATCACAGATGAGTACAATGGAAAGACAATAAAAATTGGTCCTAGTTCTGTTTTGGAACTTTCTTTCTATTCAAAAAGCAATTCCAAAGTTCCTGCTCACTTGGAGATGATTATAGTGGAAGATCAAGGTAACAGTCTGCCCATGAATAAATACATTGTTAAGCACATCGCAGCTTTCAATTACGGAACTGAGTGGTAAAAATAAACGTTATGCTAAGTATGATTCCAGAAAAGGTTAAAAAAGGTTAAAATATGTCAAAAGCTAAATGAGTGACCTTATTCATGACGCTTACCTTGTACTTGAAAAAAGATTACAGATTCATATACTTTCAATATTAAATTATTTTCATAGATTATGACTATCGCGCTTTACCATTATAATGAATATTTGGATTTTGCATTTATTCAGGTTCGCTATCATCACTTATGATATCAAACAGCAACTTTTCCGACAACTTTAAGACCGGAATTACAGTGTACGATCTCATGGGTCATTCTCAAATTACTGGCACTATGGTTTCGAAAAACGGTGATGATGGCCTACACATCAACGAAGTATACGGAAGACTCCATGTTGTATTGTCAGCGTTTGAAAATAACAAAAATCGTGGTGTACACATAGAGAAGATATCAGGATCTATGGTCCTCCAATCCGTTCGCTCCTTGGAAAACCAAAAATCAGGAATCATAATCGAGGCAGGAACTCTGTCACTTTTCATGTCTGACTGCTACGTTGACGAGAATTTGGCTCGTGGCTTATACATATCAAAGCAGCTCAACTCTATCGTAAGTATTTCCAACACGCAATTTATTCGCAACAAAGGAGGCGAGGGAATCCATTTACAGGACTTTAGCGGAGGTTGTAAAATTCGTCTTTCGGACATATCGTCACTGGGAAATTCTCAGCATGGAGCTTTCTTTGAAAGAGTGAAAGCCATCAGCTTGAATGTAACATCCTCTTCGTTTGACGGAAATACCTTACATGGAGTATATGTTAATCAAGTTTTGACAGGTAACCTCAATTTTGAAAAGATTTCCACCTCTAATAACTTTAAAACAGGTATAGTTGTTATCAAAGGAGGCACCAGCGTAAGTATAGAATCCTGGACTTCTATCAGTAACCACATTGATGGATTTTACTTAGAGTCTCAAGAGGGGCAGCTTAGGTTGAGAGACTGTGTCGTTCATGGAAACAAACGGGACGGATTATCGTTCGCCGATTCCTATGCCGCTCGACTTCAATCAGCTCATCTCCAAAACTGCAGTGTTTCAGAAAGCAGCAGATACGGTGTCGCATTTTATCTGACCGTTCAATTCCGACAAGGTACTGAGAACTATACTGTGACTGTGACAAATTCTACAATTGCCAATAACGCTCTTGGTGGATGTTGGCTTCACAATTCTGGCTGCAGAAATAGCTATACACGTAAGAGACGCGTTCAACTTTCATTTGATGGAAACATAGTAAAGGGAAACCAGAAATTCGGTTTGTATATGTACGGTCCCGAATGGTACGAGCTACATGCTGTCTTCCGAGATAACGACATTAAAAACAATAGTGGATATGCGATGAAGGTGATTTACTACGACTATTACACCTGTTCGAGCTATCGCTCTTCTCCCGTCAATGTAACAGTTCTATCAAACACATTCATCAAGAACAAAGGAGAATATACTGTTTTTGTTGATTACAATGACTTACCCCAAAAGCGCCACATTGTCTTTAAGAATAACACCTTTCTCGAGAACCGAGGTATTCAGTCGTTCTTCAGTAATTATGTCCGTACTAGAACACAAGCCGTTCTAGCCGTGAAAGAAGGGACCGCCATCGTTGAGCACAATTCGTTTTTCAACCCTTTGTTTCCCCACGAAATGGCAACTCTTCTTAAAGATCACGAACGATTTATTCAAGCCAGAGAAAACTGGTGGGGCACAAAAGACGAGTGCACAATAAAGGAGAGGATTTTCGACTTCAGTGATCGAGTCGAACTCGCACAGATCAAGTACTACCCATTTCTGGATTCATTTAATTCTTTCAATATTAAGGTATATAAAGGTAACAGACCTTTCTGTTTTCTGAAAGGAAACAGTTTAGGAGGAACATTAAATCAACCGTTTACCTTGCCGAAAGACAGTGCCACTTATCAAGTAACCAGTGATGTCATAGTTCTACCTAAAGGAGTTCTCACTATAGAAGAAAACGTGACATTAGAATTTCCATTGCAAGCCATTTTCATTGTTTATGGACAGGTTGTCATCAAAGGTACTAAGAGTAAAAGGGTCAAATTCATTCCAAAGACGCCTTTGCAGAAGGAAGTAAGGCTGGCTGGTGGACCTGCTCCTTGGGAAGGAAGACTTGAAATATGGTTCAACAACGAGTGGATGCCGGTATGCATTAGCAGATATTACTACGAGTCCACAATTGTATGCAGGCAGTTAGGATATGAAGTTAATACTTACAGTTATCGTTCTTCCAGTGGAAATGAAAAGGCTTTTATCCACAATGTTCGTTGTAACACAGATGAAAATGACAGCATCATGCATTGTAACAGGAACAACTGGATCTCTTCGTCATCATGCTCAAACTATGTTGCGTATATCCTTTGCAAAACTCCATACTGGGCTGGCGTTCACTTGACAGTAACACCAAAGAAAAGTGACATCAAGACTCTCGACATAAGCTACGCCGGCTATGCTTACAGAAACGACCTAAGAATTCCTGGTATTGCCTTAAGGGTGGACCTCAGTCACCACAATATCAGGGGGGTCTTCGTGGATAATTCGGCCGCTGTTGGCTTGCAAATGATGTATCCAGATCCCTTTAAAATTTCTCACGACATCATGAACGCAACAATAACAAATACCGAATCAGATGGAATACGGCTGGAAACTCCATTTCTTAATCTCGTGATGACTAATGTTGTAAACACGAAAGGCTATGGGTTTCTGTATAATTATAACTGGAAACCCCTCAACACCCATGTCTTCAAAATGGCGGATACGAGTGTCAAAATAAATATCCACATGTGCTCTGAAAATAATACCTTTATTGATGATTCTAGCCTGGTGTATTACCTGCTCGTAACAACAGAAAGCAGTCGTGGTTGCAAAATGGTGATCACAGTTCCGCAGGATTATAGCATTGGCATGCAACTTATCCATCATGATATAGGTTCGTATGAAGTGTTTCACGTTTACAATGGACTAAACAAGACATCAAGCAATCTTTGGGATATTCACAGATTAAGCTGGTCAAGCCGCCCTGCGTGGAAGTCAAACTCGAGCTCGGTCCTTCTCGAATGTTCATCTCGTTACAACAATTACCGGAGCACAGTGCATTTTCTGCTCTTTCTTATCAAAGGTAAGTTTTACGTTAATTGCGATGTTTAATACATTATGATTTTACAGTACAATTCATTTAACACATTTTGCAAATAGTGCGTTCAGGTCTAATTTCATCCCCCACCGTTTGAACAGCCAAAAAATGATCGCACCATACATTCAACTGAAAGCTACACACATGTTCTGTAAATTGTGATTTCGCAAAAGAAAAAGGCAGTCATTTGAGCATTATTCTATACCATCCTTTCATTTTTCATCGAATTAAGGCGATTTTCTAGCCTCGTAGATAAATAATGAAATTGTTAAGTTGAAGTTCTTTTAAACTGAACGTTAAGGGAAATTCTGTTTGGCAAACGTGAAGTATTTCTTCCTTGTGAACACAGGAGGTGGCCGCATAAGAATGGGAATAAACTTGGTTAATAATGCAGTTGTTGTCTTCTCCGGACGCAAGGAACGTTTGGAGTTCTCATTTTAAATCTCCTTAGGCACATACTGCCTACCAACTCCCCTCACAACTGTTGCAATTTATGACTAGACCATTGAGTTGTCTTAATATCTGTATCAATCAGAGCATAGTGGCAACACTGAGGAAACCATTACGTGTTGTACAATGTAGCCTAGGTAATACCATCTTAACCCTATCCAGACGGGGGGGGGAGGGCGGAAAGTGCCCGTGCTGACTTTGAACGCTAATAACTTTTTCAATATTCAACCAAACGCTGCCAAACTTTCCGACTATATCAAAAATTTATCTGGAAATGATTTGATACGATCAGTTGCTGTGTCAGGAACTTGACGTCACCATGGCAACGACATTTTGACAGGCACGTTTTCCCAAATTTAAAAGTTTCGTGTTTCTATTAAAGAAAAATAACTTTAATGCAATTAATTTCACCTTTTTACTGGTATTAAGCACACTTTCACTGATTTGGGGTACTTTCCAGTTATTTTAAATGGTTTTCTGACGTTTTGAAAAAATTTCGAAATCCAAGATGGCGGATCCAAGATGGCGGCTGTTTTGGCATTATGATGTCATTTGTGACGTCATCATCCCACGTGACGTATACCAAAAGTTAGATTTTCGGACATACTATATATCCTGTAAGTTTCATTGTGATTGCTTAAATATTCTAGAAGTTACGAAGGGGGGGGGGGGAATCCGCCCCCCCCCCCACGGTCTGAAAAGATTAAAAAAAAACGGTCTGAATAGGGTTAATCCTGGATTACTGTAACGACATTAACGTTTTGCTCACTTTTGTGTACTTATCACTATCTTTATATTTCAAATCATAGACACGGAAAAAACTGAACTTGAATCAGCGAACCTTATTATTTCCAAAAGTAACTTTATAAGTAATGCCAAAGGTGGAATCTATTTGGGTGGTGAGGACTCCGGCAACATTGAAATCCAAAGCTCAGTCGTACAAGACTCACTGAATAATAACGGCCTGACGACGGGATTTTCAACTGTTAAGAGCCTGAACCTGTTTAACTGTTCCTTTATTGGAAACAAAGTTGGAGTGAAGCTCTATTCATTTTCTGGCAACGTTAACATCGAAAATACCAAATTTTCAAACTCAACCTCCAATGCACTTTACATAGATTCGGATGGTAAGAAATCTGTCCATCTTCTAAATAGCAGTGTTACTTATAGCAAGGGATATGGAATTTACCTTTATGGTTACTATGAAGACGTGAGATTTTCTGCAACCAAAACCTTTTTTGGATGGAACAAAGATACCTCTATTTACTCAAAAATTCGTTATAGTCGAGGCACACCTGGTATCGCTCAAGCGGTTTTTAAAAACTGTACATTTTTAATGAACCAGGGACCGGTAATAAACATCGACACATCCCCACAGTTTCATCCATGGGAATTTGAAGGAAATGTTTTCATGAACAACACTCAATCATCTGTTGTTATGACAACACGATATACCGATACGCGTTATTCACCTGGAATCTTCTTGCGAAGAAACAAGTTCTTATTTAACTTTTTCCAAGAGAAAGGCGTCATATCTATTAAAGGAGGCGCAAAGGCGTTGATCATTGATGGAAACGTATTTGAAGGAAACCAAGGACGATCGGTTTATGTAGAAGAACAGTCTTTTGCTCCTTGTACGGTGAAAAATAACGTTTTCAAGGATAACAACAACTCAAATGAAGGCGTTATAGAGATTAGAAGAACGGAAAAGGAAGTCGTGATTGTTGGCAATGTTTTCAAGTCTAACGAAGGGCTATTCGTGGTTCTCCTCAATTTGGAATATAACTTAGGTGTAGGAGCGGCGACGGTGATCAAACCTATAACCTTCATGAACAATACACTTGTGAACAACACCAAGGACACATCAAGGTCTCTGGCCTGTGAAGTTAACATATCCGGACTGATGGATTATAAAACAATTTCCATTCATCATAACAGATTTAACAGCAAGAGCTTTTCAAAGGAACTATGCGTGAACATCTTTGCATCTTCCCACACAAGCGTTGTAAATGCGTCCTTAAACTTCTGGGGTTGTGAAGATGAGTCTGAAATTAAGGAGAGAATCTTTGACGCTGAAGACAATTACGAATACGCCTTAGCTGTTTCTATTCCGTTCCTCGACAGCAAGGGAAACGTCATGCAAGGCGCAAACGAAGACGACAGCCTCGATGCACTTTCAAAAGGGTATTTAGGCGGACGTATTTCCTCTGCCCTTCACCTGCCGAGTAAGTACAGTCCTTATAAAGTAACCTCTGATCTCACTATTTTGCCAGACGCTCGACTAACAATTCACCCTGGTGTTGAGGTACAGTTTGGCTCCGGTGTTGGTATGTTGATTCTTGGTTCACTCTTTGTGCTTGGAAACAGGGATCATCCCGTCACTTTCTCTGTGTTGAATAAAATTCAAACTGGGAGATCAATACCGATTCGTTTAGAAGGAGGTACGTTCCCGTGGATTGGACGTTTAGAGGTTTTACAAAATGGCAATTGGACCCCGGTGTGTGTAAACCAAAGTATGTCATTTGGAAGAAATAACGCCAAAGTGGTATGTGAACAACTCGGATATCAAGCACCATCGTCCATCGATTATGCTTTTCAGGCATCTACTAGTTCAGGGCAGTTAAGTGCAATGATAAGCTGCAATGGAGATGAAAAAGAGATTGACAAATGTTCGCTTTCTTATCATAATCGCAGTCCTAATTCGTCGCGCCAAGTTGTTTTAAACTGCAGTGGAGAAACGCCTTGGGGAAATTTAAGATTCATTCGCGAGCACAGAAACACATCGTATCCAATTACATCCAATCTGCAGTACCTGAAGATTGAGCACTGTGGTGAAAAACATGGCAAGATGGTTGCTGCTATTGAAACAATCCAGTACCTTCCAGAAATGAATCATTTGTCTATTTTAAACTGCACAGCAGGTGGTATCAAGGTTTTGTTTCCAGAAAGAGAAGTATACCTGAAAAACGCCTCCCTGGTCAATACTGGGGGAAATGGTAGTGAAATATTGATAACAAAACGGAATGTTGCCCTTGAGAACGTTACGTCAACAAACAATAAGCATGGGTTGAGTTTCACTGAGCCTGATGGTCATTGGATGGATGGTCTTTCCTACGGACAAGTTATGCCATGTTCTCCAGAAACAACGGTCACTGTCAAAGATCGTGATTTATTCTTATACCTTAGGCCACCATATGTGAGTTACTCAAACCCGGAGGTTTACTGTCAAGTGGTCGTCCAAACTGACGGAGATGCAGGTCTTGCTCTTCAGCTACTAGTGATGAAGAATATGAAGTACATCACAATAGAAGATCCTAATGGACATACAATGCTGAAGTATTCTGCCAGATATCTCAGTCCGTTGTCAAGACAACGAGTGGTTCCGTGGAATACTGTCACAGTTCGTTTGGGTGGACGGCATTCTAGTGAAATGATTTTACAAGTTCAGCGAGTTGAAAATAAAGGTGAGATTACCTTTTATTTTTCTAGGAAAATTATAGAGCTAATGTTTCATGATGGCAACTAGGAGGGGGGGGGGGGAGGGCGGAGGGGGGGGGGAGAAACTTCCTTTGTTACACGACTCAAAAATGCGTCATAGCGGTACCGGGCAACCATGTGTGCGCAGTAGCTATCGAATGGTTGCTAAGGGCGTAGTGAATAGCTTGACAAAGTTCTTTCTTTAGTTCGCATGTTTTGGTCTTGACCGATCACAAAACACAATAGTTGTTTGCATTTTGTTTTCCCCTTTGAAGTTTGCCGGACATCAAAACAAAAAACAGTGATAACGGTGACCAGTCTGTCAATGTAAGGCTTGAATAATACTAATTAAAATAACTACATTGATTCTGGAATGATTTACCATTTTTTTTTTATTTTTATTTTTTATTTTTCAGATATCCCTTGCACATTTCAGCGAGGTAGTTGCAATTGGAAAGAATATCCCGGATCTTATTTTAAAAATATTAAGCTGAATTGGAATTGGCAACGGACTTACTACAGTGGAATACCCGACCACAGCTATTCATACAATAATTATTATTCCGGTGAGTAATAAATAATTATTTAAAGTAATTGCCCCGAAATAGAACTGAGCATAGATTTTGCCTAATTTTGAAATAAAACAGTGGGACCCCCATATTCGTTTAGGAGCAGGGAAACCTTTCCAAAGACAAAGTACCCCTTTTTCAGTGATAATTTATTTTTCAAACATAAGAATTGATCTGTTTTCTTTTTACAGGAAGAACTTGATCGCTACACCCAAAATCTGAGAAAAAAATTGATAGGTCACCATGCTCGTTTACGAGAAAGAGACGATTTTTTCCATGCGGCTTAGTCCGCGAGAAAAAATAAATCGTCTAATTACGCGTAAAATTTTGCGTAGAAAGGATGTGCAATGCAAAATGGGGAAATGACTTAAATGGTGGCTTTGCCGGCTTGTTCTGATATTATGTGTTGTCTCGTATTATTGAAGGATATTTAAACGAGATGAAGATCCGAAATTGTCTTAACGGAATTTCAAGACGAAAAATATTTGTCTTAATAATATATTTGACAATTGACAAAAATTTCATAAAAGACGCTAAACGACCGTACTAAAGGGGTAAAGTTCATACAAAATATCATGAAAAATGATCTTTTATAGACTGTTTATGATATTTGTTGAGCTTTATAGTTGAAAACATTTCATAACTGCAGCACGCAAACTTCTCAAGTGCAACAAAAGCTAGTAGCAAGCTAAAAATACAAGATGGCAGGGCCTGGACCACTAGGACCACCCTAGAAGTGGAAATGTAAATATATTTTGCTGTTTTTTGCAACCTGAAGACAACAATAAAACAATAAGCAAGTAGCAGTTTATGCTGGATTCACTGCGACATAAGCTCTAGCATTGTCATAAGCTAGAGTGGATAGCAACTTTACAAGCATAAAAAAAGCACAGGCTTATGTCTAAGCCGCTGTGATTCCCAAGATAAGAAGGACGGGTATGTTCGTTCTTCAGGGACAATATAGGAGCAAAAGAATTGCAAAAAAAACCTTTGGGACAAAAGTTACTGGCAAAGTACACGTGCAGATGATTTAACTACATACTTTGTCGTACAGGATAAGTTATTATCAAATTATCAAATATTCTTTTAGTTTTAACCTTGAGCTAGTACAAGTTTATCTCTTTTACTTGGCTTCTTTCTGCAAGCGCACCTCTAGCCTTAGGAAAACGTGTAAGTTCGTAGTTGGTCAATTTCAATCCGGAGGGGGGAGGTACAGAATAGGGAGGAGGGAGAAATGGCCAAAAAAATTAGGGAGGAGGGAGAAATTTTGGCTAAAAAAATAGGAAGGAAGGGGGAAATTTTAGCTCAAAAAGTAGGGAGGAGGGAGAAATTGGCGCAAAAAGTAGGGAGGAGGGAGATTTACCCTCCTGTCCCTCCCCCCTCAATCCGAACATGACTGGGTTATGTTCATGACACGATTTTTCAACAAACTATTCGGTTGATTGTCGAGTCGAGGTGATTAAGGTACGTTAATTACAGTCTCAACATTTATCGTTGAACATTTAGCATGAAATTATTTGTTCTTCCTTATGCGTCCTGGCTATATCTCAATCAGCGAGACGTCATCACGGTATGCCAGCTTATACTGGTAAATCCGGCAACCAGAGCAGCTGGTAAAAGATCGTTTTCGACTTCCCGAGATAAAAAACATGGCTTCGTTCAACAATAACCTAATGGCTATTTAGCAACCTGACGATTTTAAACAGTCACAAAGAAAGAACAGACAGACTTTCTCATCTTGACATTGCAAACGAATTTCATAGATCGCAACCGTAACAGAAAGCGGCGAAATGTTGGTACCTTTAAAGTATTTAGGCCCAGTTGATCAAAGGGTGGATAACGCTATCCAGCGAATAAATCGCTATCCATTTGACAAGTATTTATTAGGAATATTTAACAAAACCTACTTCGTTATCGAACGGATATAGAGATTACTTCATGGAAAATGCGTGCGTACGATTTTTATTCACGAGTTGAGTAGTGTCAGAAAACGGCGGAACGAGTGAGCGTAGCGAACGAGTGAGTTTTCTGATACGTATCAACGAGTGAATAAAAATCGTACAAAGCATTTTCCATGCTGTAATATGTTTATTTCATAGGTACTGAGATTTTTTTCCGTGCTACTGAGTAGACAAATTTATTTGCACAAATAAATAACACTGTAAAACCATTCAAGTGCTCAACAACTGAGTAAATCAAAGATCTCCAGCATTCAAAATTTTTAAGTTAAGTCAAATGTCTGTTAACGAAGGAAGCCATGCCAATAACAAAGTTAAGTCAAGAAGATAAATCACAATTTATTCATCATCAGAGTCACTTTCCAGTTCCAAAGGCCTTAGACGTTTCCATCGCATCGCTTCGGAGTTTGACGGATTTGCAGTCTGATCCCGTTCTAGCTTTTGTTTGTCTTTCATTGAACTCCAAGTACTCGACTCCGCTTGCCGTTTTCAGTAGCTTTATATCTCCCCAGCGATGTTCTTGGCACCCACGGAGTCCGAAGTGAAGAGTGTTGTTTAGCCAGAGCGTTTTTAGAAGTGCCTCGGGACTACGCATACCGAGCAAACCCTTCTCCTACAATATTTTCAACTCTTCAGTCGCTTGTCAAAGCTACCTACGCTTTCGGTTTATTTCCTTTTCCTTGCTTTTTTAGCTGCTTTTGTTTAGACTGTAGAACTTTCCTGGTTTTCTCAAACACCAAGTCGTTGATTATGCTTACAGAATAACTCTTTTTCTTCTGGTGTCTTTCAAAGCTAGCCACTAAACTTCGAAGAGAAGTCGGCTCGTATTCATTTCCATCTTTGGTACGGACGGCAATGATGAATTGGCTGATGTATTCATTCAGCTCAACAGCCGGAATATCTTCTATTTTTCTGTCTTCGTTATCAAAAATCTTTCAAGCAATTTTACATCTCGTTCAGTTTTTTGAGCGGTGTTTTTGTTTTCCTGTTCTAAAATGAATTCTTCAACTGAGGAAACAGAAGCAAACCTTCCCTCGGCCATTTTTCAAAGCGCGGGTTTTCTTGTCGGCAACGGCTGTGGGATGACGTTTCCTTCAATACGTTCATTCATCACCAGTGAAAATTCGTCGTTCGCGTTGCTAATTGGACGAACGATATTTTTTCACAGTGAAATTTTGTCGTTCGTGCTCCTGATTGGCTAAGCTCTGAATCAGTACGATTTTTACTCCCTACGATTTTCATGAGTAAATCTCAGTACCTATGAAATAAAGTGATTTATCTGGAGATAAGGTTATCCGCCCTTTGAGCAACTGGGTCCAGATCTATCGCCACTGTCTAATATCTTCATCGTTTTGTTATATTTTTTATACACCGTTGAGTTCACGGCAGCCCGGTGGGTTTCTGGGTTACTTACAGTACTTAAAGGTTGATATCAGTAGCCTGCGGTCAACGATATTTCAATTTATAGTTGACCACTAAATTTTCTCCAACTCTGATTGATTGGCGCGATAGCGTATTATGAAAATGCCTTCAACAAGTGTTGTGGGGATCAAAGGAAAACATGGAAAACAATCAATGAACTGACCTCACGAAAATCCAATAAATCTGTTATTAATGAAATGGAATATAGTGGGGTAAATTCTGAAGATCAAACAGATATAGCAGAAATGCTAAACTCCTTTTTCACAGAAGTTGGGCCAAGCCTTAGTGGAGACGTAACAGAAGTTGATAAATCCTTCGACGAATTTCTTTCCGCAACTGATAAAAATTTTGTTTTTGAAAAAACAACACCTACACGCGTTTTTGCACTACTATCAAAGCTTTGTAGGTCAAAGGCAACAGGATTAGATAATATTTCAGCGAAACTTCTAAGGGAATGCCCTGATTTACTGGCGGAATCTCTCACTCATATATTTAATCAATCCCCAATGACGGGTATCTTTCCCGATGAGTGGAAATCTGCCAGAGTCACTCCATTGTATAAAAATTCTGGGAAGCGTTCTGATCCGACGAATTATCAGCCAATATCAGTTATTCCAGTTGTGGCGAAAGTCTTTGAACGGATAATTTACGATCAACTTTATCATTATTTAACAAAAAACAACTTTCTCTCGTGCCATCAATCTGGTTTTCGGTCTCTGCATTCTACGCTCACCGCACTTATCGAAGCTACAGATAGCTGGGCCTTGGATATAGACCGTGGTCTTGTTAATGCCGTTTAGATCTCAAAAAGGCATTTGATACAGTAGATCACGATATTTTGTTGCGAAAATTGCAATACTATGGGATTTGTTGGACCAGTCATCAATGGTTTGCTTCTTATTTAGATAATCGAACACAGATTTGTCATATTAATTCTTGTAAGTCAACTCCGAAATGTCTAAGATGTGGTGTTCCCCAGGGAAGAATTTTGGGACGTCTTCTGTTTTTGATATATATTAATGACTTACCACACTGTCTGACATATTCGGAACCCAGAATGTACGCAGATGATACTAGCCTAACACTTGCTAGCACTGACATTGAGCATATAAATTATCGCCTTAATCACGACCTGAGAAATGTGTACGAATGGCTGTCTGCTAACAAGCTTACTCTAAATATGACGAAAACTGAGTTTATGCTTATTGCATCAAGGCAGAAGTTATCACATCCTCGGAGACCCAGGGGCAGTTAGTCGTGGCGACGGGTAGATAAAATCGGGACGACGGGATTTTCGGGTGACAGTTTACAACATAGAGCGTAACAGCCCCTGGGCACTTTGTCTTACCGAACCAGTTCCAGAAGCGTTTAAACTCCCTCTTTCTGATTGGCCAGAAAAACAGTTTTTCTGGCCAATTAGCGAGGTTGACCAGAAGAAGACCAGAAGATACGTTCAAAGTTAGCACGGGCCTTAAAAGCCCCCCCCCCCCCCCCACCCCCCTGTTTGAATAGGTTAACATACTTTGCTGGGCAGGTGTTTACGGTTAGATAGACAGACAGACAGACAGACAGACAGACAGACAGACAGACAGACAGATGACTTTATTTATCCACGGTAGACCCTCTAAGCAAAAATCTATTAACACATATAAGAATTAAAACTTTTATGTGTGAATTACAAGAAAAACGACCCAAACTAAACTAACTACCTACCTATTCAAATAAAACAAAGAAAAAAATGTACTGCTTTTCAGGGATGCCATGTCTCACTCAAATCTGAAATTACTTAGCCTAGTCTTAAATTCATAATCCGTGCAAGGTTGAGGAAGAGGCAGCCTCATTTCACTATTTCTTAATCTATAACTAGTTGTATCATTACGAAAGCTGAATTTATTTGCTAAATAATCTGGTGGCTCTCCATTTAATGATTTGAACATCAATTGCTTTGGTATATAGCCTCTGATTCCTGAGACTTTTCCAATTAAGTCAGCAGAGCAGGTCAGCAGTATTAGAATAATAAGGAGCGGATAACAATATGCGAGCCGCACGGTTTTGCAGCTGAGGAAGTTTGTCGGCGAAAATAGTACTGTAGCATCCCCAAACAATGCTGCAATAGTCAAACTGTGGCTTAACCGAACCATTAAAGATGTTCAAAAGGTTTTTTCGAAATTTTGAAAAGTGGATTCACTCTCTAATCTTGAAACTTTCAGTAGCTGTTCATTCATCCCTTGCGGAAATATTGATATGTCAACCATGTGTCCATGATAATATCATACAGGTCATAATATCATGCAAGTCTTGCCAAAAATCGTCATTTCTACATTTTTCTTCATTATTAAAGTTTTTAGAAACAGAATTGTACGATCTGGTTTTTTTTTCATTTCACAAGCATTCTGGCTTGATTTTGAATCAATTTTTGTTATTTTCTGACTTTCTAATAAAATGGTGAAATCTAAGATGGCGGATCCAAGATGGCGGCTCTAATAACGCCAACAAAAATTATGTCATCTAGTATAGTAAGCTACGGGCTCTTTTTTTAGTGCAAAATAATTTCCCTGCGCCTTAAAAGAACGAAAACTCTGGGGAGGGGTTAACCCCCCCCCCCACCCCCACCCTTGTACAACGGTGGGGGTATGAATTGGCTTTCAAAGATATGTAAAGGGTCCACTTATGAACTACATTGTGTAAAGTTTTTTTAAAAATAAGCAGACACAAAAAATGTAAATTATTATGTCCTTTTTTTTCTCTTTCATGTCTACATGGGCAGCAAGATACTATTCTTTAGGATTCGTCTTGCACAGGGATGATTACAAGTATGGTGCTCTCTCAAGCCAACCTATTTTCAAGGACAACAACTACTGCTACTTTCGTTTCTATTACATGCTTGGTGGCCAGGCATCACTGTCTGTTTACATTGAAGAGTTAAATGGAAACAACTTAACATCATTGTGGTCGACAACTGATATTGTTAACAACTGGAAAAAGAAAGTCATAAAGCTTCCGCAAACATCCTACAATTACTCGGTTGTTTTATTCGGTTATTTCACCGCCAGAGGCTACGTGATAATAGATGACACGATGTTCATACCTTGTGACTCGCGTAAGTTAATATAATTTTGTTTTATCTAGATAGGGAAGGGCTTCAGGATAATGTTTAGAATAGATCAAGAAAATAGCGTGAGTGTTTCATAGGCTGAAGGAGAACACGAATTTACTTGGACCATGCAAACCCAATTAAAGCAAGCATCGGTCGACTTTCAAATTCTCATTCTGGGGTGCTGTATTTGTTCGGTGGTTATAGCTATATAACAGGAAGTGACCAAAAAGCGAATAATGAAGAGGCAATTGTGTCATGACCGCGTTCCCATAGCCTTTCACAAGCAATCAGAGCGCGTGTTTGCATGTGATTCAAATTTCCATGTCTAGCTGTTACGTCATTTGTGCTGGCGACACTAAGAAATAGCCCTAATGCATTTTTACGTCAGACTGGTTAGATTCACCACCAAGCCTCGTTTTCGAAGTGCAAACTTGTGAATTTTATCATGAACAAATTCCCAAAGCAGCAAAGATGAAAAGAATACCCTCGTGAAAACTGCATGAAGGTGGCAGAGGGTCGAGAATAATTTACGTTTTTTTTTTAACGAGGCTTGGTGGTGGATTTTGAGCTAATGACGTTATCATGCATAAGGCCTATTGTCAGATACTATTAATGGGAATAGAGTGATTTCATTTAACCCGTGAAACAACATCTAACAAATGGTGCTAAAAAGCCAAAACTAAACAAAAGGAGAAAATGGGATTAGTATCTGTTTGAGAACTACGGTTGAAGTATTGTCACTCTAACTTAGCTTGTCATAAATAGCTTATTGATGCGAGTTTCCTTTTCTTTGATTTTCGAAGATTTAGAACAAAATAATAAATGAATCAATAGTAGAAAAACAAACAAACTGACAGACAAAAAACCTAGGATAACGAGTGGAATCTCCCACGACAGTCAGAATTGGACACATTTGACATGGGTTGTAAGAAATATATATTGATTTCATATACTCATCTCTAGTGCTCTTTTTATAGCCCTTATCAGGTATCGTATAACGGAGAGCATTTTCAGTGGCAACGTTGAGCAGGGAATAAGCTTCACTTCTTCTAAGACTGAAAACCATCTTTTCAGAATAGAACGATGCAAAATCACGAACAATGGTAATAAATCATCAGGAGCGATTTTTCTCAATGCTACAAACCAAGTCTTCGAAATATTCAACAATTACGTGGCTGAGAACAGAAATGGAGGCATTTATTCCACAGTTGTTAATGAAGAGTCAGCATCCAGCCGACCAGTAAGCAATATCCATGGTAACACAATTGAATCCAACAGAGGAGGATCTTTGTTCCTGCAGGGAGTAACTGGTCCTTATCTAAACGTTAAAGTGACAAATAACTATTTTTCTCTTAACTTGGCTGTGGATTCGGATGGCTCAGTAAACAGCGTTTGTAAAATAACAAATTTACGAGCACGTCTTCAAGGAAATTTCTTTTACAACAATATTGGGCAAAATGTTTTGGAGTATAGCTACCCTAAAGTGGCTGTTACAGCTCTGCGCCTGATGAACAACACTTTTTACAAGAATAGTGCATTGGGTCTCAATGTGAATTACGGTGTAACGATTCTTTGCGACGGAGCTGCAGAAGTGCATGGAAATGTCATGCAAAATCCCAGCAACCGTTATCAAATAAGTTCAACATTACGAGGGGGTCAACTTATTGTTAATGCCACTTCAAACTGGTGGGGAGAGAACTTGCCCGATGCGATCTCCTCCCTTATCATGGATAAGACCAAAGACTACCGGCTGTCGTTAACAGTTATGTACAAGCCGTTTGTTGAGCTACCCCCTCAGAAAGTTATTTCTGGTAAGCTTCATTTTTGTTTTGCTAGTTTTGTCAAACTGTTCAGGTATAGCCGATTTTAAAGAAAACGACAAAACATGTTTCGACACATCCTCGGAGACCCAGAGGCTAGTCGGGGCGACAACCAGCGAGGATGACCAGCAGAGCGACTCTGACGTCTTCTTACACGAAGTTGTTTTCCTTTCGACTCGTTGTGGTTACTTAGCCGGTCCATCGGATGATTTTACGTGGAAAGTCTTAGAAAAAAAATAAGCCTTACACGACTTCCAGTTCTAAACTGTTAGTTGCGCGCGCTTTTAAATAGCTATTCGAGTAAACAACAATTCTTATTATTTCTCCTCCATTGTTGAACGACTTCTAAAACTTTCCCTGGTGGGATACCTTCGTTGCACGGGCCACGCGATAACGATGATATCGCTGACGTCACCTATTGTCATTTTGTTGTCAGCTTGACTGTTGAAACAAAGGTTTTTATGTTTGATTTGTTGGACATTTAAATAAAAAAAAAAAAATTAAAAAAGTGGTGTATTGCGTATAGCTATAAAAAGTCTGACTCGTCCCCAGTCGTCTTTTATGCGAAAATTGCTTCTTCTCTTCCTTCCCATGATTCCCTCCGTGTTCAGCAGTCGACTCATGACGGACTCAAAAGACGACTGGGGACGAGTCAGATAAAAAGTGATTTGTTTCTTCGCGCTATGCTACAGTTTGCAAATTCCCAGGCCTCATTGTTTTTTTTTTTTTTTGATTTTTTGATCTGAGACTCTCCACGTAAAATCAGCCGATGGACGGGCTCAACAACCGCGACGAGTCTATGAGGAAAACAACGTACTTCGTGCAAGAAGACGTCAGAGTCGCTCTGCTGGTCATCGTTGCTGATTGGCCAGAAAAAACTGTTTTTCTTGCCAATCAGAGGAAAGGAGTTCAAACGCTTTTGGAACTGGTGCGGTAAAAAGAAAGTGCCCAGGGGCTCTCGACTTTCGCCCGAAAATCCCATTGTCCCGATAAGCTACCCGTTGCCCCGAATAACTGCCCCTGGGTCTCCGAGGATGGTTTCGAGAGAAACCTCCGTTATCTTCAGTTGAATGATATACATAGCGTAGAAAGTTGAATAATGCTCATTAGAAAAAATAGTAGTTACCAGAAAAAACTAAAAAAATTCAATTTTATTTGGTCATTTTAGTTCGCTTGAGAAATGGATCCACGGGCTATTTTAACTAATAAATATTGGAATTCGCCTTCAAAAAGATGACAGTGGTATGCAGAAGAAGAGAACAAGTAAAAAGGGAAAAAATAATTTGTCAGCCTACAATAGTTTTGATGTGTTTTTAATTCAATAATAATTAAAAATCTTTCGTTTTTTCCAGTGTACTGCCAGCCAGAGTGGATAAAGGACAATGAGCTGTGTTTCTTGTACAAAGGAGGTTCCTTTACTTTTGTTGATGCTAAGAAGTATTGTGAGGTAAACGTGGATGATACTCGAGCTTTACATATTTTTTTATTTCAGGTAGTCGTGTGAATTTTCTTAGGATGATGACGCACTTTAACTGAAGATCGAAACTGAAGATAACTGATCGTACAGTTAATATAATTTGAAAATTGTAATATTATTTTACGATGGAAACAGTAACAAACAAATTAAAACAACAATTGCACCTCGAAATTTTTGCGACATTCAGGCTTGTGAGAAAATAGAAGTTTTAGCAAGGTTATGGCTCAGTATTATAGTAGGGAAATTTCGTTAGTTGAATGAAGTTCAACGTCATTCTAGCTGTAACTTGAGAGATGAGCTGATGAGCCCGTCAGTAATGTGCCTAGCCTCCATTAGTTTACTTGGACTACAGAAAGACGAGCTTAAAAAATACTATTTTGCTGACGTAAAAAGTTTTTAAATTATCATTATTTATGCATTCAGTTCGACAACTTAAGTTGTATCTTATGCTCTTACAAGCAGTGGCAAATTAAACCGCCCAAGTAACTCACTTCACAGCCGCTCTTAATTACCGTAGCAAAATAGCAAAGGCAGATAATACATGTACATCTCTTTATGAATTTTTTGCAGAGTTATGGTGGAAATATTATCGCCATGTTTTCGGGCGAAGACAAAAAGCTCGTGAAAGATTTAAGGAGAGAAGAATCAACGCTTCGCCCAACTGTTCTACCTTCTCTGTGGACTATAAAAAGAAATTTCATAACAGAGGTGAGAAAGATTTGTGACTGGGGCGTGTTTTGAACAGAAGCGAAAGGTATCTTTCATTTACCAGTCAAGGCTCATTTCGTTTTTTATAAATAAACTTTTCTCTACCTTCACGTGAAGTTACTTTTTTATGAAAGGTAATGTTACATTAGTGAGGAATTCAAGTAAATTAAAAGCAGCTTTAATAAAAGAAAGAGATCGGATTAATGTCATCGTTACATCCAACACAAACAAGCTTCTAAACTGTGTAAATGTGTTTTAAATTCTTGTCACAGATCAGTAAAGAGGGTGGAGTGTGCTCTGTTGTTGATAGCAGTGGAAATATTACAGAATCTCATTGTGATCGACTTCATCCATTTGTTTGCGTAAGGAGGCCAGGTAAAATATAAGTCAGTTATTATGTTGTGCGAAGTTGTAGCAAATGTTAAGCTCGGGACAATGTAAATGCACTAAATTCAATTTGCAACAAGCACGCATGAAATTCTCCCAAAACAGAAGACCCAACTTTAGTTTTGACCATCAGCCTCAGATGAACTGATAATGAATGAAAAATCTTCATTAAAGGTGGCCGCTAACGGTTACGTTTTCAGCTCTCTCAGACTCTAACACTTCGATGGGTCAGTATAACACCACTTTTGTGTCAAAGAAATGAGGCCTTGGTAAAATAAATTGAGGACAGATTTGCGACAAGCTTAGAAAGTGTACTTTGTTTAAATGTGCCATGCGTCCCACATAATGCAAAGAGAAGCTATGCACGAAGATCGGTTTACAAGATAAGTGGTAAATGCTCAGCCACATGTTGTTTATCTACAATACGGAACTGGCAGTTCTTCACAAACTGAAATACAGTTTATTTAAAAATGTTGTTTCTTCAGCCTTCATCCATTTTATGTATCGGGAATTACAAGAATGAAATTTCAAAATTCCTTGGACTAATTTCATGACTGTGCTTGAAGTATTATCAGAATTCATAGCTTAGTCCTTGCGATAGAGGCTGTTATATTGTACGTATCGAAGCAAGAGACAACTAAAGACAAGCAGGTCTAGAGTCCCTTGTACAATTTAAAGGCTTAATCAAGCAAGTACTTCAAGGCAAGGCATTCGTGAAAAGCAGCTTTTTATAGAAACATTTTACTCTGGCAGTCTTTTTGTATTTTTGTAATTCATAGTTGACGAATTATCCGTGTGAAAATAAAGATTATCAAACCCTTCAAAAGGATCAGAAAGTTGTCTAGTATTTTCTTTTGAGTCATTAATCTCTGAAAAATCTCATTTTTTTCTGGTAGTGATTCACTGCCCAAATGGCTGTTTCCACAATGGAGACTGCATAGGTGCCATATGTTTCTGTTATCCCGGATGGACTGGAGAGGATTGTTCCCAGTTTCACTGCCATGACTTGCATAACTGTTCTGGTAATGGTGAATGTATGGGCCCTAACACCTGCAAGTGTTTTCCGGGATATTTGGTGAGTTTCTTATCTTTTGGTCGCATTTTATTTCTTTACTTCATATTATCTTGGTATAAAGAGAATCGAGCTTTTATTTTGTAGGGTCTTGGTTGCACATACTCCTTCTGCGAAAAGTACGAAAGGTGCTCTGATTGCGTGACAGATCCTTTTTGTGGGTGGTGTGACAGCTTGCGTTCCTGCTTTGGAGGTTTTGCTGAAGGACCTCCGAAAATAAGCTGTCCTGAATGGTTCTACTACCATTGTTATACCGTCGGAGACAAGCAACATTGTTCCAACAGTATACCGGTAAGTTAACAAAAAACAGGATTTGAAACTGGGAAACTTATAGCTGTAAAGTATCTGGGAAACTCCTTGAATCTATTTTCTTCTGCGTTCTAAACTGTTTCAAAGTATTGATATGGTAAGTTGGTAGTTTTCCGTTTAACCTGGAAGCCGTCGCTAAAAAGATTGACTAGTAAGTTGGGCTATGGAAGAACAGCAAACGACAGTAATATATTAGTCGAGTACAGCAGGGCTTGACCGTCTCTTCCCATGCCGTCTTGCCTTGTCATGTTCAGAATGATCTAAGTGCATAAGTCCCTAAGCCTACTGCTATTAATACAATGCTTAATAAAAAGACATGGTATAGTAATAGGAAACACTAAAGGCTTTACTTTTTTGATATTTTTTAAATCTCACGCGTTGACGCGGTCACGCTTTCGATGAGCAAAAACAAATCGACCGAATATGCACCACTTAATGGGAAGGGGTTCATTGTTGAGCGTGAATGCGGTGAAAACGAATTTAAACGCCTCTGTTATATAGTGTTATGGTCGAGTAAAAGTATTACAAAATCCTAAGCACTTAACGAGCAAAATGTACTCTTTCGAGACTGAGTGTCAAAATGGATCTCGGAAACTTCAACGAACAAGAAATAAACACACAAACAACAACAAAAAGTTATACCTGTATAAATCCCTAAATGTGATATCAACATGCATTTCTCATGTCAACATGTCACGATCCTCTATTACATTAAATCTTATTTTTTCAGACTGTTGACTGTAGCGGTAACCAGTGCAACTTCCAGGATGGACGAGCAACTACTGAATCATGTCAAAAGTGCAGGGATCTCGAAAAATGCTACAAAGTCACAGTAAGAAATATAACTTTATGTTTGTCATCTTGAATCAGAAGCATCTTTTAGATTATTACGTCAATGCTTTTATGTGGAACCTTCAATCTAATTATAATACACCCAACTGAAGAAATATTGGACATGTGAAAAGCATAAACCATGAACGATAAGACCAAAATGTATTCTGGGTAGACAGCCTTGGTAACCTAAGTAGTATTCAAATTCTTAAAATTCCAAAAAAACTCTTTTTTGAGAGCCTAACCGCATGATTTATGCAACGTGTTTGTTGTGTAACAGACGACGATTAATTGTTCAATTTCCCAATTAACATTTGGGTCGCATCGTTGATGGTTTATGGTTTTTATGAGTCAACGATTCTCCAATTAGTTGTATACAACAATTTCAATTAACGTGGTCAGATCAAAGCTTAACGCTTAAATTACAAGACGGAATGGTGGTCTGGGTATTCACTAGAATTTTGCATATTGGGCTAGAGGAAATATACAAGTTTTTATTTTTGAACGCGAAAATCTGCTTTCTTCTCAGGAGGCCTTTTTCTGTAGCTTAAGTTTACTTTCACTGTCGCACGACTCTCAAACTAGGAAACTTCTACTTTGGTTAAATGTGTAACTTAAAGTTAACAATAACTGACCACAAATTACACTTCACTAACAGGAAGAAGGCTCCTGTAGAGCCTGGAATGAGACTCGCTGTCCTGGTGGTCAAGTTATAGTGGACTACAATGACCCGCAGAGAAGTAATAACGTGGAACTTGCTGAAAATGTGAAGTTTGTCAAGCCAAATGCCACAGTTATTTACTCATGCCCATTGATCATGGCCAAACAGGAGAAAATCTCCCTTGTTTTTGTCGCACCAAATGCTCTGGATGTTCAAACCGGCGACATACTCTGCAGTCCTCAAGCCGGGGGAATTATGCATAAGATAGTAGCAGAAGTGACAGATGGTGAGTTTTGTGACCGTTTCCAAGTCAGGATGGTGAACAACTGTTCTGACCACTTGACTTTTTGTACTTAAGAGTCACTCTTTACCTGTAGCCAGCGTGGATTTTTTTTATGTGTACACGTGTCATATGAACCATGCGAACATTTTATTTTTTACTGAAAATACATTAGTATTAGGCAATCGACCCCTGCTTTTTTTGCTAGAATCTAAAGCGTACTTTATGTGACAGTTTGACCGTGTATCATTCTTGTGAAAATAAAGCTCAATAATTTTTTACCGAAAGAAAGCGAAGAGTACCAAGCAAAGAAACAAATAAAAGTGCCAAATAGAACGTCGACTGTGTCGCACGAGATCAGCTGATACCTTGATGGTCAGCAGGTTACCTAAGCTCAGTACTTATTGCTGAAAGTCACCCCCCCCCCCCCCCCTCTGTTTACAAATGGGTTAATCCCTGTTTCTCAAAAAAAACAAACATAAAACTTGTCAGGAGAGGAACGGCTATTAATTAACAATTATTGGATGAGGTTGAGCATAAAAGCGATAATTATCAAGGCCAAAGTTTCTGTTATCTGCCGAAGCCGAAGGCTGAGGCGGATAACAGAAACTGAGGCCTTGATAATTATCGCTATCATGCGAAAACCGAATCCAATAATTGTTTTATTATGCACATTCCTGAGCTGCACTTGTAAAGACAAAAGCGCGCACAAAACGTCGCTTCTGAATGCATAAAACTATTGTCTGTAGGTATGACGTCACTTCTACATATGTAAAATCTAATGTCTGTAGGTATGACGTAAGAGAAACAGCAAGCAAGAATTAGCTGCGTGCTTATAGCCAATCAAAATCAAGCTGGTGACACCAATGTATAATAATACATATTATAAGCAACTGACTATATTTTTTTAATTTAATTGATCACTTTTGATAGGCCCTTTCAGGGTGATGATGAGCACCCCAGCAGGGTTAGAGGAAGTCATAAAGTATGCAGACTTCGAAAAGAAAGCGTCAGTAGAAGATATAGACGATGCGTCAACTCTGGAGGATGAGCCGGATAAAGAGGACGTGCAATCTCTTATGTCTGGCAACGTCACAGTTAACGAAAGTCGGATAATTGTCCTTCCACCTGGTAAGTGAATGCCACAAGCTGAGCGATAATGGCTAGCAGTAGTATAACGTTCTCGTTGCCGCAGTCTAATTGCAAAAAAGTGGAACCTGGCTCTACGTTTTTAAAGTAACACTGCAATATACTTAAACACTCGGCGCTCAGTTTTACTCGCAATGTCGCACCAAAATTGGGACAAAGTTTCAGAAACATGTAACGAAATAACACTCTTTTTAGGGTTAATTTTTATCCTGCGTGGTACCATTTGTGGCCTAAGCACTTTGCGAGAGACGCAAAATTCGGTTGCATCTTTCTAATCTTGCCTTCCTTTCCTTGGTTCTTTAAAAAACAGCTTTTAACCTTCTGTCATTGCTGCACCCGATCTATATACGTAGCTGTACAAAATATTCTGATAAGGCACACAGTGTGAGATTGTGGCAATGCAATACAACTGCGAGTTATGCAACTTCAACTGAATTGTTGTTGATGTTGTTTTTAATAAATTCATTCATTTATTTATTTTATTTTGATGCAGTTTTTGTATTCATTTTCAGCAACATACAAGTGCCTTGGACACACGTACAACGTTGGGAGCCTACTTGTACATTCGTATTACCTGGTGATAGAGAAAGACCTCACTACCCCCAAGACGGGCGACATTCTAGTATCTAATGCGAGTGATGGGTTTATCGAGACTGTTGTTGCAGTTCATAAAACCAACGACACAGCTTACTTGGAGACTAAACTTCTGCGATGCAATGAAAACTCTCAGTTGAATGGCACAAGGTATGATTAAGTCTTAAAATTATTTCCAAAGCTCAATCATCATCATCATCATCATCATCGTCGTCGTCGTCGTCATCGTCGTCATCGTTACTATCGTCATTGCAAAGCACCTGTGACAACTTTGGGAAGAACATCTTAAAAAAAAACTCAATTATTTTAAACATGTTTGCTTGTCACAAGATTCACAGCTATAATTTAGGTTGTAATATGAATGCATTAAGGTCTTGGCAAACGAATTCGAAGGGATATGTCGCTTCCACATACACCAGGCAAATAATCACAACATGTTCATAAGAAGATATAGCGGGAGACATTTTGCAGCGACAGGTCCCCTCATGTATACTAATACTTTCCGGGACGTTTCTTTGCAGCATGCCCCACTATAGTATGTGTACATTTTGTGTATTTTTCCCTTTGGTACATCACTACCGCAAGTCACTCAGCGTGTCAGCAAAGCCTAAGCCTGCGCCAGACGATCGAAACATGTAATGTATAGAATTAAGAAAGAGACTGATATCACATGAGTTAAATACTATACGAATAGGATTAACAACACTAGGAAATTGGTTCCCAAAGTGTTCCTTTTTTATTAAAAAAACGATACCTTCAGCCAAACACTCACGTGATTTTCCAAAACATCAAGGCCTTCAAATTGAAAAAAAAAAGACTCACAAAAGGAAAAATTACATTGAAGGCTGAAACAATTAAAACATCGCGTAAAGATTATAAACTTGCAGATTATAATGAATACTACACCAGTCTACCCTTTGGTGTCGCCGGGTAAGTTTTGCGATTGGATCCGAGAGCTTTTCTTGAAATAGCTGATACCTGGATAACCTGCCATCAGGCGCCGCGAACAATAACAACAAAAACAACAACAGCAACAATGTAAATTAAAAACAAAAAAAACACGCTTGATCACAGGTAAATACCTGCTAGTCTATAGAACCTTTTTAATTCTTCGTAATTGTTATTTTTTAACCAAACAGACTGAAGCAAAGTAAAGAAAGATTTTTCAAGTCAGTATTTTGTAGTGGAGGAGACAACAACCCAGGACTAATATTTTCAGAGGCGAAAGAAAGTGGCCAACATTTTGCTGTTAACGACTCAATTGCAGGCAGACCAAGTCATGGCTTCATCGCAAAGGTACTGTTTTTCTGACAACATGCAATCTGTACATTGGATCATTTAAATAAAATTGAGCAGTGTGTTAGAGGGCTAACATTTTTACTTCTTGCATTGTCTTGTTTGTAATGAAATAACGCCGACATGGTTCAAGCAGAACCTCGCCCCATATTTACTTGAACACGATCATTAAATTTTTGAACCCGCTATACATTTCCATAAAAAATGCAATGCCCCTCCCACTCCCCTCCCCCCCCCCCTACTCCCTTTTTGGAAAATACTTTTTAACGCTAAAGCGGCAATAGAAACCCTTTTTGATAATCAAAGTATAACAGAAACATATTATTCTGTTTATGCCGTTGTGCAATAAGTTGGCTTTTTATCGTTTTGTTTCTTCTCTCTTAGGTTATGAATGTCAATTCCAATGGCGATTTTCTCCTTGTGGAAGTGATTTCAGCTCAACTTGATGGAAATGAAACCATTGGCGCCGCTGTGAATATAACGAACTTAACAAAACACCACAGAAGGGCAAAGCGTTCAACAACAAACGCTAATTTGGCCAGTTTTCAACCTGGAAAAATAAATCATAAGGTATCAAAACATAATAGGAATATTTGAAAAAGACACGATATCCGCTTATTAAGAGTCATTATAGGTTTGATCTTTTGAAACCATCAAATATCTTTTTATCAATTTTACCCTTTCACCAGTTATAAAAATCACTTAAACACGAGCAAACGCTAAAGATAAGGCTATTAAGTAATGTTGAATTCCTGGACAACAAGGCTAAATCAAAGTCGTAAACTTCCAGGAACTGCCCCGCGACCCGCATAACTTCCATAAACTGTTTGGGGCTTTATGAAAAAAAAAAGAAGTACGTCATCAAACATGTACGCTGAACTTATAGCTTCATAACTCACATCAACTCTTTCGTTTCCTCTTTTCGACCCTTCACAAGGGCTAAAAATCTTTTCTGGACGTAAATAAATGTATATATTTTTTTTAAAATTCCAATATCTCATGAAACGGTTCAATATCGTCCATCCATTTTTTTCCTCGTGCAGTTTAAATGGCACGTTTAATTTCCTTTGTAGAAGTTTTGAGTCTTCTTGTACTCACTGAGTATTTCTCTCTCTCAATAGTCTTTTGCACTCTTGTTCAATAGATGCTGTCAAAGGTGAATGCACGAATCCAGGTCTCTCTGTTCATTCACCTTCGTCTGTCTGCTTTTCTTAAAATCGAGAAAAAGTGGTTGGGATCAGGAATTAAGGCCGCTTCTGCCGGTTTAAAGTTAGAGGGAAACATGGACGTCTCTCTGGACTTAAGTATTGATGGGAAATTAAGGTTTGTAGTTAGGCTTGCCACCGTAATTAGAATTCAGGAATTTTGCTTAGAGTTCATAATAGTTTTATATTCACACGGCATGACATTCAGCATGACTTTCCAAGTTAATATGTAAAAAAACTAGTTAACCTGCATCTTACCACTGCCAGCCTTATAACTGATGAAAGCTAAGCTATATTTCTAAACTTAACAGTTTAAATTAACAACCTTAATATTATTTTGTTTTTAGGGAAAGGGTGTGGCACTATTCTTAGTGCTCGATCTAGTTAGTCGGGAGCAGCGCGATAAATGGCACACGTACACCCCACTCCCCGTGCTACACGCCTATTTGTGCCGCCATTAAAACCACCCCCGCCCCACCCACCCCTTCCAAGCTAACAGGAACAGGCTACAATTTACAAAAGAGAAAATGAAGAAAAAAAAATATATATTTGTTTCACATGCAGTTTAAGGTCATCGTTGTAACACATAATCAATGCTTCCTTCAGGTACACCGGAGACCTTCTTGTGATGAAAGAAAAACAGCTTGGTAGCACCCTGTATATTCGCTTTGGAATGATAAGAATTCCTGCAGGAATTTTCTTAAAAGTCGCCGGGAAAGCAACCGCTACAGTATCCGTAAGTTAATCATGCTACAAATCAACAAAATTCAGTTTAAACTACATTATTATTATTATTATTATTATTATTATTATTATTATTATTATTATTAATTTTTTATTATTATTATTATTTACTTTTATAATTATCATTATTATTTTCTATGAATAAAAACTTCAACGTTACAGAGGCATTGTCTTTTTTTCTTTCCAATTGTTTTGACTTGTTTTCAATACAGCTTGATAAGATTGAATTTAATTATGTTCTACTTGACATGTATAACAACTGCATTCAGTGAGGGTTTTCAAGGGCGCTTTCGTCCGTTCATCATTGTAGATATAAAAAAACCGAAAGTAACTTTCGTTTTTTTTATGTTTTTTTTTTTATGGCATAGAATATGATTAAGATACATAATCAATGTTGGAGCGCAACATCGCTCCCTCTCTAATGATTCGGTAATGGTCACAATGGCGCGAGTTTCGGAAATAAAGTATAGGATTTGGGATGAGAGAATTTTCTCATAATACCTTTGTTGCAGGCGACATTGTAGTGCCTAAACAAATGTTAAAAAAGCTATTCCAGTTACAATGTATTTTCAACTGGAGGGATGTTTTCCTTTTTTCAGGGAAGTATTCAACGATCACTAGCTGTCAGTGGTGGTATAGCGCTTGGGGGCGAATGTTGCTGGAGCGAAGGAAGTTGTTACACGACAAATAATTCGGTATGGACTTTACACTAAGGGATGGGGGATATATAGCCAAACACATATTATTATTATTATTCCGGCCTGGACTAATACAAGAAGGAGCGAATTCTGCGGAACATAAATCTGGGGTACAAAGACGCAGTGAGCAGGTCGGTCAGTCAGTCACTCGGTGGGTCGGTCGAAATCCAGCCGGTCAAAAGCCAAGCATAAGTATACGTCACTCGAATTGACTAATCAGGTAGCAGTCACAGGACTGGTTTTGGACTGGAGATTAAAAGCAGATTTCAAGACATTTTCATGGGAAAATCCTTCTACGAGTTCATCCTCTTTTGCAGTTAGTCGGTCAGTCAGTCAGCCAGTCGGTTGGTCGGTAGTTATTTAGCCAAACATTCAGTCAGCCAACTACCCAGTTTGTCTGTTTGTTTGTCTATCCGCCCGTCCGCCCGTCCATCTGTTCCTCTGTCTGTTCATCCAGCCATCCGTCCACCAGTGAATAATTACTTGCTGTTTCGTTCTCAACTCCTTTTCCTCATTTCAGGTTTATCTACGATCAGACTGGAATAGCCCGAAACCAAAATTGAAGGCTGGAGCTAGTATAGATATCACAGTGACACCCACGCTTTCTGTGAAACTGCCAGCGATGCCAAAAAGGTTCGGAAAGGCAGTGAAGGCACCTTCACTTAATATACTGGATAAGCTAGGTGAGATTGCACATTTCTTTTAATTTTTTTTTTGAAAATCCACAGCAATCCATTTTTTTTTTATCACCGAGCTTGAAATTTACCATCTTTTAGTTATTTACTACACATTTGATGATTTCGACATTGCTGATCCTAGCAGTATGCAGGACGCATGTCACATATCAACCTAGTAAATGGCCCAGCTTACAACTAGTCTCTCGTAGCTCAGTTGGTTAGAGCGCCCAACCGGTATCTGGGAGGCCATGTGTATTTTATCGCTCAGTTCGCACAATAAAATCAAAGGTTTCAGAGAAAGCAGATGACTCGCTGAAAAGCAAAAAGTCACTAGAAGTATTTTATTTTAGCGGAATGGAATGCTTGTCTACATTTCCCCCATTTTCCTCCATCCCCACCATACGCACTCTCAGAATTTTGTTAGGTACCTATATATGCTAGGTAAATAGAAAGTTTGTGAGTTTGAAGTATCCGAAGATCACAACACCACTTACAACCTCAGCCAGGACACAAACGTCCAAAACATTCACCATTAAGCCACCACACCTAATCAGAAACCTTAAACACAGCACTCTCCAAGAATCATTGCTTAATAATACTGAAACGTTTTCTGTTTGTGTATCTGTTTTGTCTTTCAGTTGTGGAAGTTGCTGATATCTTGGACCTTTCTTTGTCACTGTCTGTAAGTGCACCACTAAAATCAGGAATATCACTAGTCTATCCTTCCAGTCAGTGCCAAGGAAAAGCACCCGCTGAACTTGCAGGCTATTATGGGGTTTCTGACCTGGTTTTTGGTCTTTCGGTTGGATTTCTTGGTAAACATTTAGGATTGTCATTGAATACTGGATTTTCTCTAATAAGACGGACCAGGTAAGATATGTCACGTTTTGTTGCTATCGCACATAGAGGCAGGGGCAATTTCGAAAATATAAGTAAATGTTCGCACATTTTTTAGATTAACAGTACCGAATGCTAATCACAGCTAACCAAAGCAAGCTATTAGTGTACTATCATAAATAAAGAGTTCATATAGATCTGAAATTCGGTTAAAAAAAAGTTTTTCTTCGAAAAGTTGTAAATACGGTTAACAAAAGTGTAAAACACACCACAACATGTTGTCTTTTTCCATGTTTTTATCGCTTCTGGAATGCCCCTGAAGTTTTAAGTGCGTAACGGGGTCGATCGTTAACAAGAAACTGTCCCAAAATGCATCTTTATGGGTGCCTTTCAAAAGAGATCAACACAAAAGAAGACAGAGAAATGGTTAAAAGTTTTTTATTACATCAATCAATCAATCAATCAAACTTATTTATCGAGGGTGACACGTAATAGTTTTTCAACTAATAAATTTGTGGCCCTCTTAAACATACTTACTTCTTACTATAAGAATAGTTAAAAATCTAACAAGGGAAAATGATCCAACTTCAGATCCATAATAGATATTATGTAGTGAGCCCTCTCTAAGGCGTTTATCCTCTGGGACAACTAAAGCTTAGCTGTCGGTCTAAGAGAAGTATCCGCCTTATATAGAGTTCAGTTATAATACAGACAAAAAAGTGAAATTCAGCCAGGACCAACCAGCCAACCATATCTTTCTTAGGGAGTTGTTCGGTTTACATAGTTGTCGGTTTTGAGAGAGTTTATTGACACTGATCACGGTACGCTTCGGTTACCTGTGATGTAATACATTCTCATAATTATGTTGCGTGCCCTATTGGCCCTATATGATACAATGCATAATTATAAGTAGACTAATCGCTCGTTTTTGATTTTAGGCGTGTCCGAAACAACAAAGTTGCTTGAATTTGTCTCGTTTAAAAAGCAGCGTTTCTTAGTGTGTCCCTCCGTTCCTGTGCTGTGTTTAGCCTAGTGTCTTTTTGCCCCCTTGTGCAAAACTTTCATTATTATCTGACATTTAAAACATTTAGTTCTGAGCTTTTCGATGATAAATTAAAAAAACAACCTTGTTTTGTTACATTTTTTAAAACGTGTCTTTGAAATTTCAGAGATTGTGTCTGTCCACTTTTCAATGCTAAGGTAAGCTTGCATGTATGTATGCCTTATACACAACACCTTAACATCTTAAGGTAAATCAAGTTGAATTAGTGTAAAAAAATCAAATATAAAGCATTAAAGCTTGTTAAATACACGTCAGTGAGATAATGCAAAGGTAGATTTGGACAAAGGAACAGCCCAAGCACGCGATAAGTTGGCATGATACCGATTTTCATACCATAGCCCCACTTTTTTCCACACCGAGAGAAACTCTTGAACTCAATTTAGGCTTACCCAAATCTTGCCAGGCAGATGTCAAGTGCATGCACAACTTTCCGGGAACCAAGTGCAAATATGAACTGTAATTTTTGTTGGACGACATTATTCTTATTGCTAAGTGGGCGAATATTTACAGAGGGCCGAGTTTGTCTTAAAGTAAATTTGATGGAACACCTCCACATCTAAACAGCTTAGGTATTTCATCATAACATAGTTTCAAAATTACTTTAGCAAAGACAAATATTCACAAAGCAGTTACATTCGTAAGTTTGCTTTTATTGGGTCCGAAAATTTTAAAACTTCAATTGTTGACCAAAGAATAATTTTGGCTTAATCCCTTACCGAAGGAAACCGCTTCTCATTAATATGTGGCTTACATTTTGCTTATGACAGATATGTGTTGGACCTACCCCAAGACCACCAAGGCCAAGACCCCCAGTAGAGAAAACTCCGAAACCTCCTGACAAAGAAGAACAGAAGAAAAAGAGAGCAATTGGGTATGTGTTTTGCTTTTTTTTTTTCTTAATTGGAGTGTAAGTAATTAAAAACAAATGTTTATTTTTTTAAGAAATGTTTTGAATATTGTTTAAATGGAGAGACTTTATGATACCCGGGGGGGGAAGGGTACTCCCTGTAATGGCCTATACGGGGAGGCTCCGCCCGAAAGGGGTACCTTTTTCAGGCTTCAGGTATATAAAAGGGTAGGGATTTCACAAATTTAGGTATATGAAAGGGTAGGGAAATCTGCGATAATGATATTTTAAAAGACCTTTACATTAAATATTTCGAGCAGACGCAACTTTTGGCTGTATCGTCTTAATTTATTAAGCGCTACATAAAAATGACAAGAAAACTTCCCGTTTTAGGTAAATGTGATGTTGTGTAGGTATATGAAAAGGGTGCCTTTTTGCAATAAAAGGTATACAAAAGGGGTACCTTTTCTATCAAAATGGTTTAGAATATAGCCGCTGTATACGCGCGATGGAATTCTAGCGGGCAGAATAGCGGGCATTATTTTTAATAGAACATAGCTGAAAACTATAGAAGCCCGGTACCCCGGATGTGCGAATTGTTTGTCGAATTTCGCTGAACGACTTTCGGTCGACTTCGCCTCTATTCTCTTGTTTTATTGTTTAAATGATGCTTTAAAGCAGCAGGTTTTTTATCAGGAACGTTTTACCTGCTTAAATGGAAGTAAGACAGTGCCAAAGGAAGCGACAGATGAAGAAAGAATCGTTGAAATTTGTTGTTTTTCTTTGGAGTTGTATACGCCAGTATTTTGCCGTGAACTGCCCGAAATTGATTGGAAATTATTTAGCAAAACAAGCCGGACTCTAGAAACGCTTTGAGGTAAGAAACATTTTTTTAGCCACAATCGGAAGACAGAACACTCCACTTTTGTTCTTTTTAAATCGAAATAAGAGGTGAATTTGAAAAACTTGCTGCGAAACGAACGCATAAAAACTTTTCATTTGAATGAAATTGAAGTAGGCTAAACCAAACTTGAATGCGTAAATATTTCAACTAGATTTGTCGGCTTTGTGAGAATCGTTTGGAAGTTGGAGAAAGGACTATATAAATAGGAAACATGAATGAAATGGTAGCTTGGTTTATTTATAAAGAAGCCGCCAAAGAAAAGAATAAACTAAACTTTCACTTTTACCAATGTTGCGTGCGTTTGTAAATGCCGTGAGCGGCCGCGAGTCTTGTAAGTTCTGTGCACTTTTTAATGCTATATTCTAAACCCACTAGAAGATGGTTTTCCTAAGTCCTATAAGAAAATAATGCACTTTTGAGGTCTAGAAAAGCAGCTGAATGCCCTCGCCTGACGGCTTGGGCATCCACTAGCAGCTTTTATAGACCTCAAGCGTGCATTATTTTCTTTTATAATATAGATAAGAGTCTACGCGCGCTCTGATTGGCTAAAAACCTTTGTTTTATTTACCTACTAGAAGATGGTTTTCCATGTTCTATAAGAAAATAATGCACGCTTGAGGTCTATAAAAGCTGCTAGTGGATGCCCGAGCCGTCAGGCGAGGGCATTCAGCTGCTTTTCTAGACCTCAAAAGTGCATTATTTTCTTATAGGACATAGGAAAACCATCTTCTAGTGGGTTTAGAATATAGCATTAAAAAGAGCACAGAACTTACAAGACTCGCGGCCGCTCACGGCATTTACAAACGCACGCAACATTGGTAAAAGTGAAAGTTTAGTTTGTTCTTTTTATTGGCGGCTTCTTTATAAATAAACCAAGATACCATTTCATTCATGTTTCCTATTTATATAGTCCTTTCTCCAACTTCCAAACGATTCTCACAAAGCCGACAAATCTAGTTGAAATATTTACGCATTCAAGTTTGGTTAAGCCTACTTCAATTTCATTCAAATGAAAAATTTTCATGCGTTCGTTTCGCAGCAAGTTTTTCAAATTCGCCTCTTATTTCGATTTAAAAAGAACAAAAGTGGAGTGTTCTGTCTTCAGATTGTGGCTAAAAAACGTTTCTTACCTCAAAGCGTTTCGAGAGTCCGGCTTGTTTTGCTAAATAATTTCCAATCAATTTCGGGCAGTTAACGGCAAAATAGTGGCGTACACAACTCCAAAGAAGAACAACAAATTTCAACGATTCTTTCTTCATCTGTCGCTTCCTTTGGCACTGTCTCAGTTCCATTTAAGCAGGTAAAACGTTTCTGATAAAAACTTGCTGCTTGAAAGCATCATTTAAACAACAAAACAAGAGAATAGAGGCGAAGTCGTTCAGCGAAATTCGACAAACAATTCGCACATCCGGGGTACCGGGCTTCTATAGTTTTCAGCTATGTTCTATTAAAAATAATGCCCGCTAGAATTCCATCGCGCGTATACAGCGGCTATATTCTAACAGAGTTTAGTAGAAACTCAGCTGTGTTCTATTGGAAATCCGCGAATCTGATTGGTTCTCCCACTGTTTTCTATTCGCCGATAGAAAACAGTCGCGCGCGCGTAGCTTTTTAAGCGGTAAATTTTCTTGATTTTTGTCTTCAAAGTGCACAATATTGTAGTTTTTAGAGTGCAATCCTTTAGAGTTTCTACTAAAACAATTAGACTACTCGCCCTCGTTTTCTATGAGCGATAGTCAACTCGGCTGCGCCTCGTTGACTATTTGCTCATAGAAAACTCGGGCTCGTAGTCTAATTGTTAATTAGAATATAGCCGCTGTATACGCGCAATGGAATTCTAGCGGGCATTATTTTTAATAGAACATAGCTGAAAACTATAGAAGCCCGGTACCCCGGATGTGCGAATTGTTTGTCGAGTTTCGGCGCTGAACGCGTGACTTCGTCGACTTCGCCTCTATTCTCTTGTTTTAATGTTTAAAATGCTTTAAAGCAGCAAGTTTTTATCAGAAACGTTTTACATGCTTAAATGGAAGTAAGACAGTGCCAAAGGAAGCGACAGATGAAGAAAGAATCGTTGAAATTTGCTGTTTTTCTTTGGAGTTGTGTACGCCACTATTTTGCCGTGAGCTGCCGAAATTGTTTGGAAATTATTTAGCAAAACAAGCCGGACTCTAGAAACGCTTTGAGGTAAGAAACTTTTTTTAGCCACAATCTGAAGACAGAACACTCCACTTTTGTTCTTTTTAAATCGAAATTAGAGGCGAATTTGAAAAACTTGCTGCGAAACGAACGCATAAAAATTTTTCATTTGAATGAATTTGAAGTAGGCTTGAATGCGTAAATATTTCAACTAGATTTGTCAGCTTTGTGAGAATCTTTTGGCAGTCGGAGAAAGGACTATAAATAGGAAATATGAATGAAATGGTATCTTGGTTTATTTATAAAGAAGCCGCCAAAGAAAAGAATAAACTAAACTTTCACTTTCGAAGTTGCGTGCGTTTGTAAAATTTAATACCGTGAGCGGCCGTGCTGTGCTCTTTTTAATGCTATATTCTAAACCCACTAGAAGATGGTTTTCCTATGTCCTATAAGAAAATAATGCACTTTTGAGGTCTATAAAAGCAGCTGAATGCCCTCGCCTTACGGCTCGGGCATCCACTAGCAGCTTTTATAGACCTCAAGCGTGCATTATTTTCTTATAGAACATGGAAAACCATCTTCTAGTAGGTAAATAAAACATAGAAAAATCACGTTTTATTGTTTTTCGTCAGCTTTCCTCGAGTGCTTCGCGCGTCTTTGACTTTTCGTTGGCTATAACCACTCGTATCCAGCAAGGGCAAATGGAATAATTGTTTTATTAAATTCCTTTTTTAAGTATAAATCCACTGGACATTTCATTTTGATGTAAACGAAGTGAGGCGGGAAAAATTGTGGCGCGGTGTTCACCGCTTGAGTTGAATGAAACTCGCAAGGAAAGCTGAGGAAAGCGAGCGAGAGAGTTTTCTTTCGAAGATTTTCTTCGACAATCTCGTCTTAAATCGTCTTTTCATACTGGAACTTGATTGTGACAGCAATTAAGGTTTACGGGAAGATCCGAAGCAATAGCTTTTCTGGAAATTATACGCGTTTTTAAGTCGAACGAAGCAAGGGACGGATGTCATCGAGACTACTAAATTATGATGAGACGAAATTGCACTCAGAGTCGGTGAAGTTTATTGAAGTTCAAAAAGACAAGATCAAGATTGAAAGGTAACAAACTTATCTGAAATGCTTAGCCTTATTTTACGTCGAACACTGAATGAAATTGTGTCAGTTTTCTGGTCTTCCCGTAAATTATTTTCTGCTTTTCGTCTTCGTTTACTCGCTCTTGTTGTACATATTTTTAATTAAACTTTTCACTCGCGGTGTCTAAAATCTATATCATAAAGCAAATAAAGAAGCCTAAGCCATGTTTTATTCTGTCATAAAACACTCCGGGCATTTGAGAACACTCGAGAAATGTAGAAAACATTCGCCTGCGGCTCATGTTTTCTACATTTCCCTCGTGTTCTCAATTGCCCGTCGTGTTTTATGACAGTATAAAACATGGCTTAGGCTTCTTTATTTGTTAATTATATAATAACCTGAATTCTACACGCATTTTGATTGGTTCTTACTTATGATCTATCAGAGTACAGACACATGGATGACGTCACGCGGTGGTGTGACTCGCGCGCGTGATCAGAGTTCATAGTCCAAATCAGAGTTGTCGGCAAAGTTTTTCAAACTTGCGGGGCCACAACAAAGCAAAAAAGTTCAGCTTAATTACAAATCTTCAGTGAGAAACAATACGCCAAGCATCGTTCACCTTTCGAAGCATTTAACTGGGCGAAACAAGCTTGAAGAAGACAGTGAATTATTCGAGAAATTATCCGAAATCTGTATGAAAGTTTGTCCGATGTTGTACAGTTGGACGACGCCACGGAAAACAAACGAATTGCGGTTGAACGCTTCGGTTAATGCTTACAGATTTGAACAACTTTCCAAATCGGAATAAAGGTTAGTTTTTTCATTGACTTTCAATGGACCATTTTTCTGTTTATTCAATCGGATTAACAATGCTTCGTGTTAACGAAAACTTAATAGTGAAATCAAAACAACTTAGCTCAGGCATCGGTACGGAAGCATTGCTCACACAGAAGTGTGCTGAAGTCTTGTGTTATTATATAAAACAAATAGATTTCATTTTGCCGTGCGTCTGTTCAGTAATAGATCACAGAAGACGTCAAAATGTGGTATGAACATCAGTGACCCACTCGGCTAGCGCCTCGTGGGCCACTTCTCTGTTCATACCACATTTTGACGTCATCTGTGATCTATTACTGAACAGACGCACGGCAAAATGAAATCTATTTGTTAAATAGAACATGGAAAACCATCTTCTAGTAGGTAAATAGAAAAGGGTAAGGGGTTGGATCTTCGGGCGGAGCCTCCCCGTACAAAACTTTTTCGACAACCCCCCCCCCCCCCACCGGGTATGATACATCTATTATTCCAGGTAAATTATTACCCTTGCATTTTTTATGGTGCTGATTTAAGTTATTTGTATTTTTTGTAAGTTGTTCCGGTCAGGGTAAGGTTCCAGGACCTCCATGCGGAATAGAGCCTGCCTGTGCTGCAAGGAGAATGGGACCTAACTGTACGATGCCTGATGTGCGGCCCTTTCAAAGTATGTAGGAATTCTTTTTGTAAACTATATGCAGAACTCATTAAGAAATAAAAACGTTACTCTGGTTAAAAATTTTTTTTTTTTTGTAGTAAAATGTTCGTAAAATATCTACAATGTCCCAACGTTTCGGCTTAAACTAAAGCCTTCATCAGGGGAAAGTGATAAGTGAATACAAAAAGCACGTTCTTATATAATATGCAAATCGAGAGCTAATGTTTGTCCCTAAAGGCTAAATTTAGAAATTCGTGCGGTAAATGCATGCCGTCATCGCGGTTTAGCGGATTATTGCAAGTGTTAATTTCCCAAGCCTCCAGAATACGTCTTTTGCGCCAATTTGTGCTTGTACGTAAGATCTTTGACGATTCCCACGAGATGGTGTGGCCAGAATGAAAACAATGTTCCGCTAAAGCTGACTTGTGTGAGTGTTTGTTTTCAACTGCTTTTTGATGCTCTTTGAGCCGGGTGGAAAATTTTCGTTTCGTTTCTCCGATGTAGCTTTTGTCACAAACTTGGCAGGGAATTGAATAAATTGCGCCACGAGTCTGATCTTTTGGCAATGGATCTTTCGGTTTTGGAAACAAATTGCCGATGGTTTGGTGTGGTTTTAAAGCGACTTTGATATTATAATTGCTTAAAATTCGCTTGATTGGTTCCGTAGTACCCTTGATGTACGGCAGAATGCAGAAACCTTTTTTGTCATCCGGTGCAGTTACAGGCGTTTGTTGAGAAGGTCGTTTCGGTTTGCTTACATCATTCACAAAGCGCTTAGGGTAGCCATTCGCCCTGAGTGCCGCGGTCACATGTTGCATTTCCTTTGACTGTTGATCAACAGAAGATGGAATAGTTTTTGCACGATCAGTCAAAGACTTGACCACAGCCCTTTTGTGAGCAGCCGGATGGTGGGAGTCAAACGAGAGATATCTTTCTGTGTGTGTCGGTTTGCGATAGACTTTAGTGGAGAGTTGGCCATCGTCTTGTCGACAGACAGTGACGTCAAGAAAGGATATTTTCCGTTCTGTTTCTCTTTCAACCGTAAATTGGATAGATGGCTCGATACTGTTCAAATGATTCTGTAAGGTTAGCACCAGGTTGGATTTAACAGCGGCACATACATCATCTACATATCGTTTCCAAAAACACGGCTGGGAAAGGGAGGTGGATAGTGCTCGTTTTTCAAGGTCCTCCATGACCAGATTTGCCATAACAGCTGACACTGGAGAGCCCATGGCGGTTCCGAAGATCTGTTGGTAGTGATTGTTGTTGTACTTGAAGTTTGTTGTCGACAAACAAAAATCCAACAGATCGACAATGTCATTAACAGGTATGGTGGATCTATCCTGCAAGGTGACATCATTGGAAAGCAAATCTTTAGCAACTTGAATGGCGAGTTCCACCGGAATGGATGTAAATAAAGAAACAACGTCAAACCTGTTTGACATTGTCGATCTGTTGGATTTTTGTTTGTCGACAACAAACTTCAAGTACAACAACAATCACTACCAACAGATCTTCGGAACCGCCATGGGCTCTCCAGTGTCAGCTGTTATGGCAAATCTGGTCATGGAGGACCTTGAAAAACGAGCACTATCCACCTCCCTTTCCCAGCCGTGTTTTTGGAAACGATATGTAGATGATGTATGTGCCGCTGTTAAATCCAACCTGGTGCTAACCTTACAGAATCATTTGAACAGTATCGAGCCATCTATCCAATTTACGGTTGAAAGAGAAACAGAACGGAAAATATCCTTTCTTGACGTCACTGTCTGTCGACAAGACGATGGCCAACTCTCCACTAAAGTCTATCGCAAACCGACACACACAGAAAGATATCTCTCGTTTGACTCCCACCATCCGGCTGCTCACAAAAGGGCTGTGGTCAAGTCTTTGACTGATCGTGCAAAAACTATTCCATCTTCTGTTGATCAACAGTCAAAGGAAATGCAACATGTGACCGCGGCACTCAGGGCGAATGGCTACCCTAAGCGCTTTGTGAATGATGTAAGCAAACCGAAACGACCTTCTCAACAAACGCCTGTAACTGCACCGGATGACAAAAAAGGTTTCTGCATTCTGCCGTACATCAAGGGTACTACGGAACCAATCAAGCGAATTTTAAGCAATTATAATATCAAAGTCGCTTTAAAACCACACCAAACCATCGGCAATTTGTTTCCAAAACCGAAAGATCCATTGCCAAAAGATCAGACTCGTGGCGCAATTTATTCAATTCCCTGCCAAGTTTGTGACAAAAGCTACATCGGAGAAACGAAACGAAAATTTTCCACCCGGCTCAAAGAGCATCAAAAAGCAGTTGAAAACAAACACTCACACAAGTCAGCTTTAGCGGAACATTGTTTTCATTCTGGCCACACCATCTCGTGGGAATCGTCAAAGATCTTACGTACAAGCACAAATTGGCGCAAAAGACGTATTCTGGAGGCTTGGGAAATTAACACTTGCAATAATCCGCTAAACCGCGATGACGGCATGCATTTACCGCACGAATTTCTAAATTTAGCCTTTAGGGACAAACATTAGCTCTCGATTTGCATATTATATAAGAACGTGCTTTTTGTATTCACTTATCACTTTCCCCTGATGAAGGCTTTAGTTTAAGCCGAAACGTTGGGACATTGTAGATATTTTACGAACATTTTACTACAAAAAAAAAAAAATTTTAACCAGAGTAACGTTTTTATTTCTTAATGAATCAACCACCTGGTTACAAGTCCATTTTTAAAAATATATGCAGAACATCTGCGGCCCTTATATTAAGGACATGTGAAGCTTGTTATTGGGAAATTTAATATGCATGCTAAAAAATGGGAGCAGTGTCACCTTTGAAACCTTTAAATCTGAATTTAGGAATCCCTTTCAACTTGAGAAAAATATCGGTGAATGATATTGCTTTTTACTGCTAGATCGTTGTTTGTGGTTGATATCTGATTTATTTAAGCTACTGCAGTTACAAATACGAACATTGTGATTTTCTTACCTGTCAACTTGAGAAATTTAACCCCAAATAACCGATTTTATAAGTCGCATTATCCAGAATGTGTTCATAACGAGAAGACATTGTTGATATATTTTAATAACTTTGTACCATCATTTAATTAAATCACTTCTATAAACATACTACATAACTTAACAGTTTAGCAAAACGAAAACAATATTTTGAGTCTATCATTTCAGACTGCTCTGGAAATGGAGAGCCTGTTATAGCCCCGCTCTGTGGGGCGGTATGTTGGTGTTTCGGAGGATGGGAGGGTGAATACTGTGAAAGAATATCTGCAAATGGCGGAGGTGACCCTCACTTGGAGACTTTAGATGGTTAGTAGATAATTGCATCTTTTTTTAAAGATGGGTAGAAATAGACGACTGCTGCAATTAACAATTAGACTATTTGCTTTCATCAACTGTCACCTCATAGAAATTGAGAGCGAATAATCTAATGGTTTTAGGTTAATTCTGAATAGATTACTCTTAATTCAACGATTTTCATTTATTTAAGCATTAAAAAGTATAATAAATTGTCAAACATTCCGAGCTCGCGTGTACTCGTATACTAATGGCTAATAGTATTCGAGTAGCTCAGCCAATCAAATTGTCGCATTTACATTATTATACTAGTAGAATTCTACTTATGAGATTTAGAAAATACCACACAAGTGAATAGTGCTTTTAATTTTCTCGCGCTGGTTGGTCAACTCATAGGTGATTATAAAGTACTATTCGCCTTCGAGCAGCGTAAGAGAAACAAACTGCCTTCGCCTGTCGCTCTGTTACCGAAAGTGATTCGGTAAACAACCACCACTATTCACCCCCAATTCGGTAAAAAATTGTAAAATAATGCATTGCAAACGTAGCTTTGTATTAGCTTTCTCTCTCTTCAGAGACACGTGGAAACAAGGTACTTTTAGCCACACTTAATTTTGGGAAAGTTTCAAAATGAAAGGCGCGTAACAGATAAACGAGACCAATGGAAAAAGGTCTCGTGAGAGCAAAAGCACATAATCCGCACACACAAATTTCTCATACGCTGATATCAAAAATTCAAGTGAACACCCTGACTACCATTTAGTCTTGTCGCGTAGGCATATAACGCTTCCAAACAACAATGTTAATTGAAATAGCTGTATAGTGGCTATATAGGGGTGGAGACAACATCCTTTAGACATAATGTATTTGTAAATAAATGAACGTTTTTATATTTTAATATATTTATGAATGCTGATTGTATAAGTCACAATTTGTAATATTATTAAGACAAAAATGTAATGTTTTGAATTCCACTGCTTTTATTTTTCCTAGGGGTAGATTTCGACTTTTTTGGTATTGGAGAATTCTGGGGTTGTAAAAGTGTCCATAATGACTTTGGTCTTCAGTTTCGATTTTATTATTACGAACGAGCCTCGCTAATTGGAGGAGTTGCGCTGAAGGCTGGACGGAGCATAGTGACAGTTATGACGATCAAGACTGAAAACGCTCAAGATACTCCCATCGTCAGGTGTGTTACGTTACATCAGTCTTCGTAAGACTCGAAATTGTAAACATTGTTTTACAATATTTCATTTTAAAAAACACGTTCGCCTAGTTTTCTTTTTTTTTTCACAACTACATGCGGCGAGTTTACCATAGTAGGGTTCAAGTCAGTAAGTTAAAGTACTTCTCGTTTTGATGTATAAAATCACTTTTGAGAAAGTTCTTTGTCCAGATATTTAGCACCGAGTCCTTCAAAGCTTGCCTGTTTTTTTACGTTTGGATCATACTCTTTGGCAAAGTGGATGTCTTAATAAAAGGTGGTATACTTTAGCGACTGATACTCTGACTATCTTTTTGAGTGTATTTCGTACCTATACTTATTAATTTATTATCGTATGCCTGAAAAATTCGCACTGATTTTACTGGTATTTTTTGTTTTCATGTTCATAAAAATAAAAATTAATCACTTAAACTGTCAAGATGTTTTGCACTCCTTTGCTAATTGCAGACACCAAATAAATAAACAAACAAATAGTGTCAGTGAACAGAAACTGACCTGTTGGCTGCAGTTGAATCCCGATTTCTTGAACCCTTAGATAGTACTTCTCTGCAATTTAACTCCCGATTTCTCAAAACAATTTACTCTTTTCGTTTCTCTGGAGGTTCGTATATACAAAGTTTGTATGAATTGAATTGGGGACTACCAAACACAAATCCATCTAGCACGTGACAGGGAAGAGGAATTGATCCCAGGATCTCTCCACATGATAAGAAGCTTCCATCGTCAATATAACTCCTGACCTTTTTTTTAACAGAGTCGATGGAATGTTGTTAAATGTTACCAGCAACTCTTCAAAACCTATCGATATCAACAATGGCACAGTTTTGTTAGATCGTCAGAGGCGTTTTACTTTTGAAGCGGAAGAGAACAGTGTCGCGCTAATTTCACTGCAGTACGATTCAGGCGAGTATGCAACATGTAATCATGGTTCTTCTTTAATTAAGAAGAAGGTCCTTATAATTGTAGTCAGAAATCTTCGCAGGTTAATCAGGATGTTTTGATTAGGAATTGCACCACACCAATACTCATTATTTTAGAGCAAATAGTTCCTTTTTATCCGACTGCCTCGTGCTCTCGGACGCGGATGCATTATATCGGCAGAAGATGGGAAGGAGAGCTTCTTATCATAATGGCGAACCAAAAAATATGTTCAGTCCTAAGACTTGTATATGTTGCTTAAATAAAAACGAAATATCAGCTATTTCTCTTTACTATTTGTTTTGTGCATACAAGCACGAGAGTTTCTGGCGTGTGATTTATACAGAGTCCCGCTTACTTATTTTTCACAGGTGTCACAATAACCATTGATGTTCGACATAGCCGAGTGATGAAGAGGCAATACTTGAATGTTCTGTATTCACCCACTGCTGCATACAAAGGTCATACTGAGGGACTATGTGGCTTAATGGACAACAATGCAACAAATGACTTCATGGGACCAGATAGCATTCTTTACAAGGACGCAGTACAATTTGCAGAATCATGTAAGCGACGCTTTGAGGTAGTTTGCTTTACTAGATGACCTACGTTTTTCGTCTGTCTGTCTGTCTGTCTGTCTGTCTGTCTCAACGACCCTGGCAGCATCAACTTGATTGGTCTCTCCTTTATGTTGTTAAGCGTACCAGTGGACCAGAATTTTTCCGCTTCACCCTTACCTCCAATGCCAAATGAGACACTTCATATTTCCGACGTTCGTTTTAACTACTGCAGGGACTTCAGAAAAAAAAAACGCCGGGTATAGGGAGGACTCTAGCTCATACTTCTTCCTTAATTTGTAGTGCATTGTGCATGCATACACAGAGAAGTGCTCTTTCCCAATTGCACCACATTGAGTGGCCAGCTTGTACATAGTAGGACTTCACCAATTAAAAGGAAACACTGCATGGGGCTAATCGGTTTGTTGCTTTCAAGGGAGAATTAAAGATTGCCAAGATGGATCAGGCACATTTGATTCTTGGTCTTGGAACTCATCAAACTTTTACCATGAAGACATAATGGACCTGACGTATACAGATCCATCCTATCTTCCTACTTACTCACTGGACGGAATTTCACAGTCTCTGCTTGAGGTAAGAACGTTTTATCCCAGGCGGCCGAAACTGGCAATAAGCGTTACAAGTAGCACGTGACTCCCTAAGTAAGCCACTTCCATGGTCTTCCATGCAAACCATTTTTTGGCACATCAAAATTATCCGTCCGCATATTGTATTTTTAATTTCACAAAATACTCATTAACGCTTTATATTTATTTCTTCTACTTTGTTTTATGAAAAACATTTCCAAGTTGAAAACACTCTCTGGCGTAATAAATTTATTGTTTTCGTTTGGCTTCGTATAGATCGCAACAAGTATGTGCAAATCCCTGAATATTTCTGATAACGATTTGCACAGCTGTATCTTTGATGTCGCTATAACTAACGACACAACTTTTACTGATCAAGAAAACTTCAAACGAGGTAAGCCATGGCTTCAGTGTTTTACACTGTAAGTTATTTACTGCATGCTAGTTTTTGCGACGTTTGTCTGTCGAAATGGTGGAATTATAGCATGGAAGGAGAGATTTACAAAAAAATTAAGTCGGTTTAAATCTCATTAAATTTAGTAATCCAACTTTTACGATATCAATTAAAGGTTGGTAAAGGTCTTTAAACCAACAATCCTCACATTTACGCTACCGTCCGAAAATTGGATGTAAACTTGACGTTAAGTTGAGTTGAATTTTGCTTTAAATTGTAGTCTCTTAAAGCAATGCCAGGTTTACGTTAGCCGTTATACCACAGTTAACCGCTTTTCATGCTGTATTGGTGATAGTCAAGTAACTGTTAAACTTACGCCACCAATAAATCAGTGATTAACGATCACAATACGTAGACGTTCCCAGAATAAACTGCAGAAAAAAGACATAAAAATTATTCAACTTTGCATGATCCAAGACTTTGCTTGGCAAAGGTCTGATTTGAAAGATTACTTCCTCCGTATGGGGATATTGATTCTTCAGTTGAAAACTGACGTTGTCCCAACATTCTCATATATTCTGATATAAGTTCTTTCCACAGGGACGCCAGAGAGGTAATTTAAATATGCCACTCTTATTCAATTTGGCCAAAACGTAACATGTTAATAATTATCCAGTTGAAATTTCTTCTTCGTTTAGAATGTCCAGCTCAATGTTCAGGTAAAGGCAGGTGTGTCAACGGAACATGTAAATGCATCGAGGGATGGGCTGGAGACAGTTGTGATAAAGGTATATCATTGAGATATTTTTAATCTTTGTAAACTATTAACACGGACAAATGAAGTACTTATTTAAGCTTCTACACAAACTGCTAACATGTTGTGACGATAAAACAGTCGAATGCAATAATCGAAGATTCGTGTTATATGGAAGCTTCAGCATGGGAAAGATAGAAAGGGAAGAGGGGAAAATACTCCAAGAAAGTTAAAAAATCAAAATCCGAAATTTGTACAAACATGCCAGCCAAAATAATTGTTATTGTAGGCAATGCTGCGGTCATTTTTTTTTCTTTAAAAAGGAAAGGTTCAATACAATGCAGACTTGGGCCTTTTGCCTTGTTTGTATGTCAAACCGCTGATAATTGCAATAGCTATAAACTATGCCATGAAAACATCAAGCTCTCTGAACCATTAAATGTCATACCAAATTGTTTTCAGATTAACTTCTGATGGTCAAAAAGTTTGATGGCATCTGCTTGAATATTAAAAAATGTTATTAACGTTTAAAGTTCATGGGGTACATTCTCCTATCCCCTCACCATTCCTTACTTCCATACCATAATGATATGTACACGTCATCGTGATGAAGATTGTGGACATTTCCGTGATTTTCTTCTTGTTTTATGGTCGAAAAGCAAACAAAGGAAAATAGAATTGGCATCATCCATGGGTTACTCCCTCAACTTAAAGTTCTTTTTGCCGTTAACTACAGTTATAAAACTGAAACGTTTGCAATCAGACGAAGCGATTCCTACGAAAAAAATATAATTATATCGTCCATTGGGTGTACAGATTTCAACTCAACTCCACAACTCAGAGACTTCTCAATACTTCAGAAACATTTGTTATTTATGCTTTTTTTGTTCCGTAGGCTCTTGTCTAAACTGTTCCACTGTTCATGGACAATGCGTCAAGGGATTCTGTGTATGCGACTTAGGTTGGGAAGGACGAAGCTGCGAGACTAAAGGTTAGAAATAATTCCTGACGTGCCTTCGTTTGCATTATGTCAGCACTTGACCCTCAGTTAAATAGTTCTGACAAGACAATAAACCATGCTACTTTTTTTTACATCGACAAAGCTCGGCCATATTTGCGTAACTGAGTGCTTAGCAGTTTATGTGACCACCTAAATAAAAGTTGCGAAAATTCATCTGCCTTTCCAGGCTTAACTAACAGTTGAAATTTGCTGGATCAAAAGTTGTCGATCTCGATGTGTGAAACACTTATTAGGAATGTTTTTTTTTCGATCGAAAGACATTCCAAGAGATGGGTACAGTGTCTATACGTATTTTTGTTTAATGCCAGTAACAAAATGCTAAAAGTGACCGTCATCAAATCATCTCCTGCATATCTTATGTTGCTTCTGCTTTTACCATTGTCGTATGAACCACTATCTTTGCGACACTGGGAGAGAGAGAGAGTATCAAATACGACGACAGTTCAAAGCTTTTGATTTTTTTAATCTTTTCATAGCTACGTGCCACAGCGTGAACAACTGTACGAGTCCTGTCCACGGTTTGTGTAAGACCACCGACATTTGTCATTGCAACCCTGGATACATAGGTCAGTATATAGTTGGTAATGTTCTAACATATTGCAGCTACGCATAAGAAAAGTTTGGATAGATTTCCGAAGGTTTTCCCGAGATATAAGATAAGATAAAGTCCGTTCCAGTTGTAAGGGTCAGAGCCAACCTGCTCATTAATAGTTACCTTTAACTCCTGTTTCTGTGCCAAAAAAGTTTAAAGCAACTGGGCGTATTGTTTATTACTTACCGACCCTCAGGCCCATTACAGGTCCCCCCTCCCGCCGCCGCCCCCGTTCCCTACCAGCATTTTGTCAGATTGTCCTGTTTGCTGGCGCCCATTTCTACTCGTGAGTGGATAGAGACATTGCCTAAATACGTTTATGATATTACTATAGAATTTTCCATTTAAGTTTCTATACTCTTGTTCGTAGCTATTTATCTTTAATAATGGCTTAGGGTGACAGATAGTTATTTATAAATGGTTTTAATTCACATCTGTAGGTCGTGACTGCAGTGTGGTGCCAACATGTTTTAATTTATCAAACTGTACTGCCAATGGACTGTGCGTGGATTATGATGTTTGCAAGTGCAATGTAGGTTGGACTGGAACCAACTGCACACAGTACTCATGTGAACGCTTGGATTATTGCTCAGGTGAAATATTTTACGCGATTCCTAGGATGGCGATCAATTCCCTTCCTTCGTTGCTCCCTCCATTGTCTTTTTCTCTCCTCCTTTCCATTACTTCCTTCCTTCGTCTCTCCCTACCTCCATTCCTTTATTTCTTCCTTTACGTTTACTTTCCCATCTTGCAAGTAATGGCCTGCTTAAAGTTTAACGTTTCTTGTCTAGAGCATGGACGCTGCGTGGCCCTTGACGAATGTGCTTGTGATTATGGCTGGACCGGAGCAAGCTGCGCCCTCCCTGACTGTGCAGCTGTCAATCAGTGCTCCGAGAAAGGAGAGTGTGTTGCCAGCAACTTGTGCCGTTGTTATACGGGGTTTCTAGGGACAAACTGCAGTGAGGTGGCCGACTGTAGTGAGTTTGCAAACTGTAGCGGGCATGGTGTTTGTGCTTTAACGAAGTTGCTGAATATGTCGTGCAGGTAATGAAACAGACATGCAATAATCTGTCATAAGAATGTAAGAATAGAACAGAGAAAAAGGTGAAAGGAAGTATGGAAAACTAGCGAAACAATTCTTGTAGATTTATATTGCTTCTTAGGGGCGGACGTAATGAGTTTTTTTTTTTTTTTTGGGGGGGGGGGGGGGGCATTATTTGTGTTCATCTTTCCAAGTGTTTGTAATCAATCCCATTTAGGAAATACAGAGGGGTTTTATTTTATTACTGGCGAAACAGTATTTGAAAAACCCACACCATTAGCAAAGCTTCGACTTGGCTATTGATGAGTATTTTATCTACTAAGCCTACATGTAGGTAGTCGTCATCGGAAACAATATTCAGATCACCTGCCGTTTCTTGTTGCTGAAAACGACATTAGAATCCCAATTTCTCGCAACCCCCGCCCCCCCCCCCCCCCGCAACCCCCCATTATCGAAACTCCTGAGAACTCGAGCCAAAAGCAGTTTCCTTACCCCCAGACAAACACTATCATTTTACCTTCGATTTCTCGAATTTTCGACTTCTCGAAACAATTTTCGCTTCCCTTGGATGTTCGAGAAATTGACATTCCACTGTGTTACGAAATTGTCTACTCCCACCCCTTTTAAAAGTGTCCACTATACCAAGAACAGCAAAGGACCCATCCCCACTTCGACTATGTTCTACCATAGGCAAAATATCGCATTTTCCGTTTTTTACGAAAAATCTCAAATTTTTATTTCACGTTGTCTGCGACCATTTCTTAGTCTGAAATTTTGAAGCGGTAAGTACGTGTAGATTTTGAGAAAAACGCCATCGAAACTACTAATTCCTGTCCTCTATAAGCAATGGGATGTTCATTTTGGCGGTTTACAGTACGATGTATACGTAACAAACAGTAATAATAGATAGACAAAAATATCTGAAGCTTTTACAAAAAAAAAATAAAAGTTGGGCTCATTTACCCCTCAAAACTGTAGTAAGCCACCTTGAGTAGATTGTTTGCTCTGCCCAAGTCATACTGGATCTCAGCGGATTGTTTTTGTTAATTACTTTGCAGTTGTTTCACTGGTTTCACTGGAGCTAACTGCAGTCAGCCTACGTGTACAACTATGAGCAATTGTTCCAATCACGGTGCATGCATAGAAGCGGAGCTCTGTAAATGTGACATGGGCTACAATGGCACAGACTGCAGCAACTTCTCATGTGAAGCTGTCAATTCATGTTCTGGTAATTATTCAAGTTATGTTTTCAATATAAGATTGTTTTACTAAAAATTCTTTTTTCTCGCATCCTGTGCAAAAGATTGTGCAAAATCCTAAGATTTTTATGAGTTCTGTGGCACTATGCAATTTATTGCTTGGTGTATCGTTCTACCTTATTCCATTATGTTGATTGCCAATCAGGGACAGTTTCTCCACTAAGCGGCATCGTTAACACTTTAGCAAGAACAAGTAAATTATCAATCATTAAGTCGATTAAATATAATGATGGGCTAAATAACGAAGCAGGTCTTCTTGTCCCATTTGTATTGTTGTCTCGAAAAATAATCCAAAAGGCAACCGTAAAAAGCATAGTGCTGTTATTTTGCAGGGCACGGAGAATGCGCTGGATACGACGTCTGTCACTGTAATACTTCCTGGTCAGGTCCAGCATGCAGCATTCCAGATTGCAGTGCTGTTAAGAACTGCTCTAATCAAGGAGAGTGTGTTCTACCAGACACTTGTGCGTGTTACCCAGCTTATGACGGCAAATACTGTGATCAAAAGGCAAAACCCAACACCAATGCACCTAGCTTTGAGCAACTCTTTTATAACGTAACCATCATGGAAAACTCCCCAGTAGGAACAATGATTCTGCAAGTAAATGCCAACGATACCGATTCGGGAAGAAACGGTCAGGTATTTTATGCCGTAGTTGGTGACAGGGACATTGAAAATACACTTGCCATTGGCGGGACATCAGGAAAAGTTTACAGCACAGTGATGCTAGATTTTGAAACGACCTCGCCTTTCAACGTGACCATTGTAGCATCCGATGATGGATTTCCACAGAAATCGGGATTCGCCATCGCACAGATAACAGTGGTGGACGACAATGACAACTGTCCAACGTTTACTGAACCATCTGCGAATCTACAGCTTGAGTTCTCGGTGCTTAATCCAGGAGACATCGTCACCAAAGTTTCTGCCATTGACTTGGACAGTGGAATAAACAGCGATATAAGTTATCAGATATCCAAAAACAAGGCGTTCTCCATTGATCCAAAAACTGGTGTTATCACTGTCGCCTCAAATTTAACAAACACTGTGTATCAGCTCATAGTCAGTGCTAGTGATAATGGAGTCGTTTCCTGCACGACGGAGACAAGTTTGACTGTTAGAATTACCAGCTTACCTACAAATGAACCATGGACATCATCCACCAGTTCTAGCACAGAAAAGATAACCGAGACTTCTCCGCATCATACAGAGAGTACATCTAAGTCTTCTGAGTTTACAGACCCCACAGGTGATCGCTCTGTTTATATTTGTAACATTTTGATAAAATAACCAGAGCTCCGATTAAATATTTTAGTTAGTCGTGTGGTGGTTTTGCCCAACGTTATTTAAACGCGAGTTTAACGTGTCATTGCATTTTGTTAGCTTTCATATTATAAGTAAAAAGGAAAAGCCGCTTATTGTTTACATACCGTGATACTAACACTCAATAATGTTTTGTGAGATTTCGAAGGCTTATGTAAACCCGAGCCGCAAGCAAAGATTTATATTTATATTTAGATTTGAATTGATTTTCTTGGTGGATGGTGGTGTCGTGAAATGAAAGCCCAAAACATTCCTACCTCTTTGAAACTACTATAAAATAATGTACAATAAAATGTCTTTATTTAGTACTGAATAGTTTAAAATGAATTACACTGTTATCTGTGTTGTTCATTTTCGATAAATTTTTCATTGTCTTTTATTTCTCTGTAATTCGTCCTTTATTTATAGGCAAAGACAAGATTACAACACCTAGCGAGTCTTCTCGCGCACCAACCGAAGTAACCGCAGTGCCACAAAAGAGTTTAAACTATGTCGTCATTGGTGCCTCTATTGGTGGAGGAGTACTGGTGCTTATTATCGCAATACTGATAATAAGAAAGTGTCTTTGTAAAACCAGAATCTCTTCAGCCAAGCAAACGGAAAATACTGGAAAAGTGAATGACTGCCTGGAAGGTGATTTTGAGTTATCTACCATGTCTCAAAAGACATGAGAACTGGTTCGTTCTGGTTGTCTTACTATTCAGAGACAATATTAATATATATATAATTGCTGTAAGCAGTTAGTAGAAGTAGCATCGGTACAAGTGGCAGTGGAAGCAGAGAAGCAGCAACAGCAAGAGGCCGTCTAGTAGCAGTAACAGCATTGATACTGCACAAACAAATTATTTGTTATCATTCCGAGTCCAAGAGAGGCCCGCACCTAAGTAGTAGCGAAAACAAGAAAAAGCAGAAGTAGTTGAAGCAGCGGCGGCGACAAAAAATACTACTACTGCTACATAAAAGTAGCAGCAGTAGTAGCAATGGCAGAAGTGATGGAAGCAGGAGTAGTAGCAGTAGCATAAGCAGTAGCAGAAGCAGTAATAGTAGCGGTGGCGGTAGTGGTAGTGGTGGTCACGGAAGTGGCAGTTTCAGTAGCAGTAGTAGTACATAGTAGAGCGTTGTTATCACATGAAATAGTGACGGTCAAGATAAGAGTACTAGAGTTCGGAACGGTTGTATAGCGTTGGCGAAAATAATTATTATTCATGCTTCGTTATAACAGATTGTATATTAGCTATGTTATCATCAGCTAGTTTACAGGTATGCCACTGGAACAAAGAAAACAAATACTTTAAATGAACATAACGTAGTTAAAAATCCCAACTAGCAGGAAGCAGACCAGTTGTCTATGTACAAAGCGTGACCTAAATTAAACTGGGAAGATCGCTAGCAAATCCAGGTAGGGGGAGAGTGGAGGGGTTAAACACGAGACCTCCGTATTGCGACACGAGCTCCCAAGACCCCCGGCCACGTTGCATCTCTATAAATGTAAGAAAGTAGCAATAAAAATTTCTTTTGAACTTACATAACTCGTTTTCTTGTCATTTCTTGCGATTTTATAGCGTTTTAGGTGTCCCACTTGCGGTGGAAAATTATCCCACCTAGAAAATCATTTAACTGCAGCTTAACTGTTAGATAACTGTAGCACAATTGCATTTTCTCTGTAGGTTAAGGCTGTAACTGTTTTTTAGCGTAAACAAAGGCAGTTTTTTCAATGAATAAAACGGGACCGCCTTACGCCCACCCAACTGGGATTGCAATAGATTTTGGTCGTTGAAATTCGTCTTTGGAAAACTATAAGATCTATTGCAAACTATAAGATCTATTGACGTTGAAACAATCATTAAATGTCAATTTCAGTCCACTAATGTCAATTAAAAAACGATATGAGGCGATATTTAAAATATGGAAGAAGCAGTTTGATGATTAGATCACTGAAGATTGGAATATTTAATTCAAAAATCAAAGCAATAATGCAGCAGATTCTTGTTACTCAGGTGGAAATGCCTGAGCTATTATGATTGTAAAAGAATAGTTCTCCAAATAACGGGCTTATCTAGGAATTTTTTATATTTTGGGAGCCATTAATTAATACCATTAGAGGGTTGTCAAAAAAGTACAAATCTGAACACACTGTCAACTGGTATTCAATTGAGTGACATCATGCAAAGCAAGTTTCATTAGGAACAATAGCCAGATAATAGTGATCCTTTAGTTGGAAGAATTCAGGTTACAACCATTTGTTAAAATTTTTTAAAACACACTCAGGTTTGACACAGGACTCCAGACCCCCTTGACCTTCCCCCTAGATCTGCCATTGAACATTTATTTAAGTTGACTGTTAGTATTGATTTTAGAATAATGGTCAGTCCTTTAAAGTTTGTCAGGATAAAACACACTGTCGAAAGTAGGCCTTTCTCGATTATGCTAGCATTTTTTTCGGCATTTTTTGGGAAAACGAGCATTTTTTTCGTTTTTTCTTGAAAAAGAATTGCTAGCATTTTCTGTCATTTTTCATGACTGTGATCCAGATTTCAGCACTCAGAAATCAGGAGGATAAATAATCCTAAAGTTTCACAATTTTGATTACTTAATTTGATTGTTTTCTGTCTGTTTCGATTGTTTGTGCGTTGTGTTACTTGTTTACTTGTGTTGTGTTACTTGTGCGTGTGTTTTTTAATTTTTTAAAAAAATTTTTTTTTAATTTTTATATTTTGTTTATAAACAAACAATTATTAAGTATCACCTGTTGTTGATATGAGCATATAATGTAAGAGTTTGTACGTTTTGTTTGAAATAAAACAAAGCATTCATTGGAATTCAAGTGGCATTTTATAAAGAAATCAGGCATTATTTTAGCATGTTTGGCTTTATGCGAGAATTTCTAGTAGCATTAAATGCCAGTTTTACTAGCATAATCGAGAAAGGCCTAGTCGAAAGTTGGTTAATAGAAGAAAACAAAGACAGTGGAACAATGGAGTTCCTTTGCTCAACGTATGGTAGACATGGTACGTTCCGGGCATTTGACGCCTTTGCCGTCCCTGGGGTGGGGAATTTGAACTCTAACCTCGAATTCGTGCTACGTGTCCCAGTGAGTGAACATGGGTTGAAAAAAGGTCAGAAATGGCAAGTTGAAGGATTTTAAAGAATAGATTGCCGCTTTGTGACAACTTGGATAAAAAGCGAAGGGTTACAAACGCTTTTTCCTGTATTTTTTTTAGGTCATTTTTAATGATTTGAAATGGATATTTGGTGAGGCATTTGAACCGCTTTTTCGCCCGGGGAGGGGGGAATTTAAACACAATTTTTTCAAAAATTCAAATGCCCGGGGGGGGGATGTTGAACCTTCGATTTGACTGGTACATAAATTAACGAAATCCTCACTCTATCACTCGAATATCCGACCTCAAAATTCCAGCTCGAGATAGACGTCCTCGAAGGATTAAGAAGATAGATACCGTAAATAACCTTTCGTTTTGTGGAGTCTATTTACTGTTAACTGGTTTTCTACTGCAAGCAGCCGCTGTAAACAAGTTGGTTTTTCTATCACCGAAGCGAGTATCCGCAAATTATTACAGTACCTGAATCATTTTTAGCATAGTTAATAGAGGGAACTGGTTATGAATCTCGGTAAACATCAAAGCAGGAAACAAAGAGGCCAAGATTTAGGTTGAAAGGTCCACGAAGGTAGGGCTTTCCACAAGTTGCTCGGCAACTTTTTGGCAACTTTTCATGTTTCGAGCAACTTTTTCCCCTTCGAGCAACTTTTTCTCTCTCGAGCAACTTTTTGCATTTTAAGCAATTTCCAGACCGAAGATCTCCGAAGATAATCCGAGTGTTGTTCAAAGGCAATACGAACGTTTCCGAAGATTTACGAAGTTTGCCGAAGATTTTCGAGGAACATCTGAAGACGTTCCACCTTTCGGCTCTTCTGCATATTAAAACATTACAAAATTCGTCACAAACATGACGTCATCGATATCATCACGATTTTTCTCAGTTAAAGAATTCAGTTAAAGAATTCCTTCTTTTACTGTAAAAGTGTATAAAACTGCTTAGAAATCTTACTCTCAAAGGGAAATTAGCATATATTTAGAGAAATTCTCTTGATTAGAAGCAGCGTTTTGGATTTTTTGGAGCAACTTTCGAGCAACTTTTATTATCAGAAGCAACTTTTTTGTATTTTTGGAGCAACTTTTGAGCAACTTTTTGAGAAATTACCGGCAACTTTTTTGGAAATCTCGAGCAACTTGTGGAAAGCCCTACACGAAGGTGCACATCTTTTGTTTTTCACTCATACACTATGCATGAATTACGTAATCGCAATCTTTCTATTGGTTAGTTGCATGAACACACGTAACCACCTATTATGTTTCGCCAGGTTTTTGTGCACTCTCAACGCCCAAAATAGCGAACAAAAACCTACAACAAAGAACTTTGCGGGGTTTCATAACCATTTCCCTCTATTTTAACTATGTTTTTAGCGATATTTTTAGCCTTATAAATCGCTGTCTGAGACATGAACAGTTAAAATTGTTCTTTTGTTTGTTTGTTTTTGTCGCTGTTGTTGTCAATTCCGCGTTTTTAGAATATTCCGCCATTCCGCTTTTAAGGGTATTCCGTCATTCCGTGTTTTAGAATATTCCGTCTTTCCACCATTCCACCATTCCATTTCTTCATTCCACTGCCGCCATCTTGGATTTCATACGTTATAAGCCTCGTTTCAATGTCAAGATGGCCGACACGTAAAAGGCCTATCGTCTCTCTCAGCGAAGTGGGAAATGACTTTTCTAGGCGCACGTATTCCTTTTCTTGATAAGAGGCGAATATTTCATCTGGCTGGATTAATCCGCCAGTACCGAACAAAAAGTTACAGAGCTTTCTGCAAGGCTGACCTAGAAAAACTTAAAAAGTTAACTCTTCACTCGGTATATTTAACCTACTGGTGTCCGCCTCCTGGTATTTCTTTGTCTGATATCCGTATGGACGTTAGCAAGGTAAGCTTGAGTAAGGCCACAAAAGGTTATTACCTTTCATACGCGGAGCTTTAGATGTGTCAAACAGAATACCGGTCAGACTGTAGACCCTGTAGACCATTTGATTGAACAGTATGACACGAGGCATAATTCGGTCAGTACAAAATGCAGACTGCAGATTGCAGACCGAGTACAAAATGCAAACTTGGTACAAAATGCAGACTGATGGTATTTTAAACTGTTTTTTCGTGTAATACATGATAACATCTCATTTTATAACTAACCGGTTGTCACGCAATCGCTTTTCCGATTAACGGGCAATGTTCTTGCTTCATTACTCGAAATAATCTTCGAAGATCATTTCATTCTTTAACATGATTTAAGCCTTCTCAGTCTTCATTAACCGACCTCCAAAAGGCCACCATGACGAAGCGGCGAAGAGGCAAAGAAAGAGACCACATGCATGGAAGGTCATGTGTCTTTGCTGGTTTCTCGGTATCATATTGCAACGTCAGTGTTCCTAAAAACTAAAATCTTAATTTAAGACGCTTCGTCTTATTTCAGCACCAGAACAATAGCTGAAAAGTTACGTCAGCTATTGTTCTGGTGCTGAGGTAAGACGAAATGTCTTAAATTAAGATTTTAGTTTCTACGGAGTCTTGTTTCATTTTATGTTACATGTATGCGCCCGGGGTTATGCAATCTCGCGCTTAAGGTGAGAAGAACATTGCCCGGTAATGTGAGATCTTGTGGAATATGACATCGCAAATGTGGATTGCGTGACAACTGGTAAAATGAAATGCTATCATGTATTTCACGAAAAAACATTTTAAAATGTCAGTCTGCAGTCTGCAATCTGCATTTTGTACCTAGTCTGCATTTTGTGCTTGTTCTGCGGCAGTCTGCAATCTGCAGTCTACATTTTGTACTGTGACAGACCACATAATAATTTAAGCTTAAGCTTAAGCTTATATTTTGGTGTTTAGGGTCCATCAGTGGACGTTCTGCGGTTGGCACCTTCTCTTGTACAGTTTTTGGAGGCCAGTGCTACCAGTAGTCAAGATGCTGGACCCAAATACATGTATGAAGCTTTTGAAGTATTGGAAAATGCTTTGCAACTCCTTACAGACCCTGAAAGCAAATTTGGATTGCATTGGGAAGTTTTAGGAGTCTTAGATGAACTTCTACAAAGGAAACAAAATGCAATGACTGAAGAAGACGAAGAGACAATAAATGTGTCAATGGTTAATCACATCCTAAGGCATTTAACAAGGGACTGTTTTGTACTGGATTAAGGTCATTCAAAAGTTAACAAGTATCCCAAACAAACTTATTTGCCTGAAACTTTTAGATGGGATGGCCTTGCCTTGGGTAAGTGAATCTCCTTATATTGCTTTAATTTGTTTCTTAATAACAAGTGGTTTACAATCATTCTTATTACATAATGCACCTATCACTGTTAAGTCCGGGGGGGGGGGGGGGGGGCATGGGGTGTAGATTTTGACATTTTCTTAAAAAAAAGGCAAATTCCCCACCCCCGGGACAAAATAATTGGTCAAAATCCCCACTTGTGAGCAAGCTAAGGGAAGGTGGTCAGATGTCCTTCAAACCTTGTTGCAGGGGATCACATACGACCAAAATCCCTACCCTGGGGACATCACATACAATCAAAATCCCTACCCTGGGGACTGACCTCACGATCAAATTCCTGTGGTTAGACCGAGGACTCCTTGGTCAGTGTTGAAACTGCTGTCTGAAGCTGACGCTCACTTAGAGTAGAAGAACTGCAGATCCCAACCTCTGCATCGCCATTCGTGCCCTTTTAATTTCGTTGAAAATGCCCTGCACAAACTCCTGAGTTTTCAGACCCAAAGATTACACTCATGGCTGGACAAACTACATAATTTATAACGAACTGTACACCAATTTGTTCGCACATCATTCCTTCTAGATACTCCTCATCACGAACTCATACTTCGAATAAATTGTCCATTGATGGACCTTGATATGTGACCAGATCTGCCAGTTCCTTTTTTTATTCCACATGGAAACAGCACTTGAAAACATTTGCTCGCGTGCAATGTTTGTTTATCTTTTGCATGTTTCTTTTGACTTGTAATTTAGCACATGTAGTGTGGGGGCAAGTTGTCACCTTTCGAGGGGTGTAATAAGAAATTTAATGGCTTGCAGACATGCTCTCAATTTTCGTTGCTTTCTCTGCTTGCTCCGCTCGCCGAAACTCACAGTTAAATTTTTTGGCTGTGGCATTACATTCATTCAAACATCCACTATGCACTGTTTTCATCTTAATTCAAAGCATGTAAATCCACAAATACCACTGCTTCGTTTCCTTCTGTGAATCTCCTTTTTCATGTGACGAGGTTGTTCACGCTGTACATGCTAACTCAACAATTTGCTAACGTTACAATGATTGCTATCTGGTTTTACCAAATGAACAATGAGCAAATTCGGTTACGACTCACTAAATTTGTTGACATTAACAATTCACACGAGGAAAGAAAAGTTTGCATTTTTTGCAAAATATAACTTTAATCTAACCTAAAATCATTAAACGGTCAAAACTTATATTTGTGTTACATTTGCTTTTTTTTAATAGTGTTTGTTTCATGTAGTTTTGGTGATATTAAAAGATCATTTGTTTTTCATGCTCGAGATTGTTAAAATTCTCAATTACAAACTATATTCCAATTGGCCATTTTACCCCACTAAATAGTTCACCCTGTGGTAAAATAAATTTGTTTTGTTACTGACTAGGAAACAAAATCTTGGATCATTTTGGGTGATTTAAAGATCTTGTGTCCACAAGTTTGTTTTTCGAGCTCGATATTGTTTAAACTTTCAATTACAAATTATATTTCGTGTGGACAATCAGTTTTGTGTGGATGTTCAGCTATGTGTCAACGTTCAGTTTTGTGGGGACGATTAGTTTTGTGGGGGGGATGTTCAGTTTTGTGTGGACGATCAGTTTTGTAGGGATGTCCACACAAAAATGTACATGTAGATACCCAGTAGTCTGAAATTATTTTAGAGTTTCCACACGAAAATTTATTCAATTCTTCTTAGAATGGTAGATTTGTTTAGAAATGTCAAGTAATTTCAAGGCAAATTTTTTTGGCTTTGTAATTGAGGAAATTTTTGAGCTTGGGCCTACTATAAAATCTTGATGTTTCGACACTTGCTGTACCCTGACTCCGAAATCAGCTTTCTTAGACGAAAGTCCACACAAACTACTGCTGAGCCCCTATGTATGAGAGTACTCGATATTTGTTTTCTCTAATTGGAGACTCAACAGGGTATTTTCTTCTTTAATTGGATTTGCCAATTGGCAATCACTTGCAAAAGTTTGGCACCATTTCGGTTACCAAAGCTTCCTAGCAGAAAGCATGTGGTGGCTTCAGCTCTTCACGACATTCCACAGTTTGAATGCAACAAGCTTCGCATCAAAATGCACATTGGCCGAGGAAGCTTTGGTGACGTACATATATTTTAAAATTAAAGACAAAGATTACTTACTTATAGGCAGAAAGGGTTGTTGTTATTAAACATAACCTGGAAATGCAGGATGAGGGAGATACCAAGAGATTTATCAATGAAGTTCCAATTTTTACGAACTTAAACATCTCAACATTGTTGAAGTTAAGTGAGTTTGCCCTGAACCATGTGTGCTTATGATGGAGTCCTTCAGTTTCTTTCTATAGGGGATCTTTGTTTTCATGTCTAAGGTCTTTGGGGGTCTTTGTTTTTGTAACAACCGTGGCATTATAGGAAAGGGAAAGGAAGGCACCTGTCTCAAAGTGATGCCACGTACATAACTGAAGAAGCTTTGTTCCTAGTACTTATAAAGGAAGATCTATAGCCCAGGTATAAGCTACCTGCTTGTTACAGTTGTTTACTTATTTGTAGAAATATTCATATTGTTTTTATTGCACTCTTGACAGGCCACAGAAATGCGTGGTATGGGGAGCTTGACATGTTAGTTTGTCCTTTGATTAGAGGTAATTTTATTATCCGTAATGATTTGATTAAGCGCCCTCTTCCAATAAGCGCCCCCTTCTGTTGTGTTTTTGTTAATAAGCGCCCCTATTCCAATAAGCACCCCCATTCTTATAAGCGCCCCCATTATTATACGAGCCCCTATTCTTAAAAGCGCTGCTATTGTGGCTAACTAATTATAACCCTACTGACAGAAGTTGTCAACGTCGAAAAGATAAACGCATGAACATTCACCGTTCTGTACATGTATATATTTACTGCTAAAAAAAGAACAATTTGTGTAAAAGTAACTGAATTTTCAGCAATTTGTTACAGTTACAGTTTATGTTATTGCTGGTTATTTTAAAATATATTAAAGTTTTGTTTTGAGCATTTGGTTGTTTTGCAAAAAATTAAATAAGCGCCCTGTCCCGAATAAGCGCCCTCCCTTAAGTAAGGTACCAAAAGTAAATGAGCGCCCCGGGTGCTAAATCAAATCATTAAGGTACATATTTTATGCAGTTTGTAGTTCAAGAAATCGCCCCCACAAAGTTTTAACATGTAATTTAAGGAGGTTTCATTTTAGTTTTGGGCACACCCATCTTAACTTTGGCTTAGTTTTTGCAGCTTCAGTGTGACAGCTATACACATCTGTCAGTTATAATTGTAAAAGAACAATATTATGTAAGAATTTGATTTATCACTGGGCGAATGTTTTTAATCATTAATAGCCTGTGAGCAGGCTCATGTTGGAACACAAGCGTGTGCCACGCAAGGGGAATTGGGCTGCGAGATGGGAAAGTGAGGCTTGAACCCTGATCTCTGCATTTTTTTTATTTCCAGCCCAGAAACCGCAGAAAAGAAACAAGCAGATTGAAATAAAAAAATTACAGAGATCAAGGACCTGATCGCTTTGCAGCCTGATCGCTTTGCTCTAATTGCCACTCGCACATGCGACTCAAAGGTGAGCCTGCTCGCAAGCTACATGTAATCATGTATTAAGTGCTTAAGTGGAGTTCACTTTTTATTATTTTGCTGATTTGATTTTGTTATTTTATGAAATCATCATTATCATTATTGTTATCATTATTATTTTTGATGATTATTATTAGATATTATTATATTATTATTATTATTATTATTATTATTATTACTATTGTTTTTATTATTAGTCGCAGTAGCAGAAACTTGTAGAAGTAGGGGGGATAGGTTGTGTTTAGATATGTTTAAACCACTGAGCTGCATTTGTTGCCATAAAGTTTCAGCACATTCATTGTTAGAAAAAACTATTGGACCATCTTGCAGTTATTAAATTGTAATGTTTAAACCTGGCTTTGTTCTTATGTTAGCTACACTAAACACAGATTGTACATTTAGAACATTACAGAATTTCTGTGGTTATTGTTTTATTGCAGGGGAACCCCAACCCAAAGTTGGTGTGCTGTGGGAAAGTAAGTAGACTTTTTGCTTTGATTTTCCTTATTACATCCATTTTGAAATCATTGGTAATCATAAAAATCTGATTGCGGTTCTCAGCAGTGTGATTTATTCACCAATAATTGTGAATTGTGTGATTTATTCACAAACAACAACTTCAAGTAGGGTTCTCCCGAAAATTTGAAGGAGAGGGAGAATAACTTTGAATAGGTGGCGTAAAATGAAAGGATGTGGAGCCGTTTTATTAGGGCCTTGTGGAGGAGGGGCCTACCTTTTATTGGGGGGTCTGGGAGCCTCCTTGGGGAAATTTTGAAATTGGGGTTTTAAAAATGCATTTCAGTGTATTAAAATGAATCATGTTTTTAAGAAAGATTGCGCCATATTAGCATTAAAGCAGCCGCCTTACAACCCCACAAGCAAAAATTCCAAAGAAGTTGGTTATTTTGAAGTAGTTTTCTTCCTAAAACAGCGACAAAAACATGACGGTTCATTCGTGAGGAAATTTTCACCTCAAGGCGTTCCAACCTACTTTAACTGAAGGGCCTGGATCTAGTTCTGTCAAAACTGCCTGGGTGCAGAGCTACAGACATTCCACTAGACTTGCCACAAGTCGACCTTTGCCTTTATCTCCTTTGAGCGAAGTGAAAAGGTAATCTTTGAGCAGTGAATGAGCATGAGCGTGAAACCAACAGGCCAGGGAAAAATTATTGGAAAGGACTTTTAGAGAGTCTAATGTTCCAGATATGCAACAACGAATTCTGCACATGAAGTGGGCTAAAATTCTATAGAGAAACTGTGTAAATGAAGAAATACTTGTCACAAAGTACTATTAAAAGATTGCGCATATGTCAAAGTTGGCGAAACTGATGTGCATTCTGTTAAAGAGCCTAAACTGTGTGTAAAACTTCCATTTGACAGGCTTTAATTAATTGTTGAAATTTCTGCGTAATCCAGTGTGTTTTTCTCGTAATCGATGCATTTTTTGGTATTATTCCCCCGAAAATTTCTCTTAATTTTTTTTTTTCCTGCACCTTGTCAGATCGTATGAATGTATTTGTTTTAGTTGAATTACACATGCGGACCATCATCTACTTTTTGAGCCTTTGCAGTAGTTCGGTTTTTTGTTCATGATTTCAAAAGTGACAAAGTCAATTAAATCCACCAGTAATTGCAAGTTCATCAACATGTTTCATCTCTAGATTACTTAATTCATGAGTTTTGCTGTAAATCTCCTTTGATTAAAAATTTCACTACTAGCACTAGCTTTGCATCAAAGTGCACATTCTCCTGTAAACACAGCATAAAACTTTTTTTCTGTTTCGTTAGACGGAGAGGAGGAGGAAGAGGATGTTGAAGAAGGTAGGTATGCCTGTGCTGTACTGTGTGAGGAATTTATTTGATATAGGCATATTTTTTATTGACGAATACCATGGCAAAAACAAATTTTTTTGTGTGTCAGGAAACTCATCATGACTTTTGAACTATGTATAGAACAAGAGTTTTCTCAAGTTTTACATCCCTTATGAAACACACAGCACATACGATAAATAACCCCGCCCTTGATGACATCACTAAAAATATTGGGTTACGTGACAAATCTGCGATGGCCCTATAGCTAAAAATGTTTCCCAGGATGTGTTTTAACTTTATGCCATATTTCATGCTTTTTTATAGTTTCGATTTTGTCACATTACACCACTTACCATGTGGAAAATCATTTTGTTTTAAATCGCCGTCGATTTACCTGGGAAAACATTCAGATGTAGAAGCACTTCTCATCGAGAAAGTCCGAATATATTGTTTTGTTTTTTTTTTGGACATTTCTAGCAATAATCTATAAAACTGACTACATAACCAAATTACACGAACGCACTAGTGAAAGACAAAGCCTGGCGTCAGGTCACGTAGGCTTTATTTGGTAAAAATGTTAATGATTTTTTTTGTTTCACTCCTCCAATATGGCCGCCAATAACACACTTTATTCACCAACTTGATAATTCAGGATGGCGGGCATTTACGTACGTTCAACGCACGTAAAAAAGGAAGCTTTTTATAACTTTTTACGCGACAGTGGAAATTTGCCTACGTATCTTTTTTAACGCACGTATACGTACGCTAATATTTACGCGTCAGTGGAAATCCACCTGTTATTCTTATAATTTCTGTCATCTGCCTAGGAGTTGGTGGGTTTAATGTAATCCAATATTGAGAGATTTGGTTAAGATTTATTATTTCTGTTTCTGTTAAGTTACTGTTGATAATTATGTGCCTGTATAGTATTACATGGTATAATCCTATTCTTGTGGCAGGATTTTCTAGTGCAGTTGTTCCTCCTGCATCCATTGCTCCTGAGGGAAAGAAGAATGTTGCAAAAAACTGGTCGCTCTTTGGAAGCCACTTTTCACAAGGGTTTGCTACAGCTGTAACTTTTTCTTATGTACACCATTACTCATTGGCGACGGAAACCAAGTCTGCACGCCCGTCAATGGTACCTACCGTGCAGATATCACCAAGAGGATATCAAATTTATCTTTATGATTGCTTGCAGGATGTGATGCTCGCAAATAATTTTTTTTGGTCTCGGGAGTCTTTGATATATCTTTGGGCGTTTTTTCATCACTATATGTTTTTTCCAACTAATTTGGATTCAACTATTTTAAATTCTGTGAATAAGTTTGGTTATGACAAGTCTTCTGGCTTTAATGCAAACCGCTCTGAGCTCTTGTTTGGCTTGAGCTTAAAATCGTCACATTTTAGAAGGGCTGAGCCGGAGGAAGGCAGAATGATATAATGCACTCTTTTTTATATAAGAACCTCATTAAAAGGAACGTTACCCAAATTTTAAGAACATGCTAAGAACAAACCACAGGCTGAGAGTAGGAGAACGTCTTTATTTGCCGATTTGTTTTAATTTTTTTTGTAAAATGAGCAGTATAATTAAATACAAAACTGTTGTCTAACTGAATGCTTAAAACGAATTTGCCCGCAGCACCAGATCACAGGGATCAGGCCGCGCAAGCATGCCAAAAGCAACTTGATACACCACATTCGACGAACAAGGCTTTTCGATACATTTCCTGGTTTTGTTTGCATTGATTTAATAAAATACTATAACATGTAACTTAAGAACGTCTTAAGAACATTTCCCGCCCCAAGTCGTAAAAAACGCTGTTTGATACATTTACTGGTTTTGTTTGCATTGATTTAAACATGTAACTTAAGAACGTCTTAAGAACATTTCCCGCCCCAAGTCGTAAAAAAAAATAAGAACGTTCAGCCTCAGCCCCCAAATTAGACGTTCTTATATAAAAAAGAGTGTAATATTATCGGGTACTTCTCACAACTCACATTGCAGCAACCAGGTTGCATGCCGACCTTTGTATCCATTGTTTTAAAAACAAGGGATTGAATAATCAGATCACCGATACCGGTGTTGCCAGGTTCTGTGAAGCATTACAGCATTCAAGCTGTAAATTAACCACGCTAGATCTGGGTTTTAATCAGATCACTGATACCGGTGTTACCAGTCTATGTGAAGCACTTAAGCATTCAAAATGTAAACTGACCTCACTTGACCTGCGTGGCTGTGATATCAGGGATGAAAGTAAGAGAACTCTTAGAACTCTAGTTCAACAACACAGACCAGGCTTTGAATTCTATATCCGGTAGCTATAATTAAGAAAACATAAATATCAATTGAATCAGTTCACATTTACGTCAGAACAATTTTTGAGTTGGAAAGAAATCCTTTTCTATTCAGTTGTAAATTTGTGTCATTACCAACAAGGATGATTTATAAGGAATTGTAAAAGTAAAGATTAGCGATAATGAAGTTTGTTAGTAAGACACTTAATGCACCGCTCGTTGTATTAACACGGAAAAAAGGCAACACTGAGTTTTGTTACGTTTTGTAAATAAACGTTTTCGAACGGATGAAGACTAGTCTTGTTTTTTTTTTTGCTAGTTTTAGAGGGAGGGGGTGGAGGAGAGCGTGGAAAGAAGCTTATTTGAGAAAAAGTAAGTTGTCTGTCTGTTGGACGATTCCGTCTGTAACCTGTAGGTTCTTGGGGCTACCGTTCTAAGATGTACTCGCGCAAACTTTCTTGGGTGAGCAAATGATTCAGAAACAAACAAAGGTAAATGATATAAAATCACAAGAAATGACTAAAAGACAAGTTATGATATCAAAAGGTAACTTTATTGCTAATTCCTTACATTTACAGGTATGCAGCGTGGCCGAGTGGTTTAGGGAACTCGTGGCGCAATACGGTGGTCTCGTGTTCAACCCCTCCACCCTACCCCTACCTGGATTTGCTAGCAGTCGTCCCGAGTTCAAATCCTCGGTCACGCTTTGTATATAGCCAATTGGTCTGCCTCCTGCTAGTTGGGATATTCAACTACGTTATGTTCAATTGAAATAACGCCGGGCCCCGAATAAACGCCGGGCCTCCGAGGTGGAGTGGTAAGTAAGCCTTCCAGGCATTTATTCGAGGTGTAATAAGCTTTACGTATGATGGCAAATTACATTCGTGTCACAAATAATGATTTTAAACCCTTGTTCCCCAATAAACTGCACCATTCAAATAAACGCCGGATCCACGGAGCCAAGTTTGAAATAACGCCGGGGGCGTTTAATTGAGAAAATACGGTATTTGTTTTCTTTGTTTTAATGGCATCTCGGAGAGATATGAGACTAGGAGCATGATCAGCTATAAACAACATTTATATTTAAAAGCGACATGAATGTTTTCCACACAATCTCTTACGAGGAAGCACTGTCTCTGTTTTATACGTGATAACAACGCTAAAATACGATCTGTTACTAAAAGCATGAATGATAATAAACTTCGCTGACGGTATACAACCGTACCGAAATCAGATGCCCTATCTTGACTGTCACTATTTTATGTGATAACGACGCTCTACTACTTTTACTGCTACTGCTACTACTACCACTGTTACTGCTGCTGGGACTGCGACAGCGCTACTGCTGCCATACAGGTACTGCTGGTGCTACTACGTCTGCTACTGCTACTTCCACTGCGACTGCTATTGCTACCACTACCACTGTTACTGCTGCTGCTACTGTTACTGCTGCTGCTACTGCTACTATACAGCTACTGCTGCTGCTGCTGCTGCCACTGCCACTGCCACTGCTACTAGTATTGCTACTGTTGTTGCTACTGACTTCAACTACTATTCCTTCTACTACCGTTAATGCTGCCGTTAGGCCTTCTGCTTCCGTTTCAGCTACAGCTACTGCCGCTGCGGCAGCCATCACCGTCGCCGCCGTGGCTGCTAGGATGCCACTGGTTCGAGTACTACTCCTACTCTACTACCACTGCTACTTAATTATACTGTCACTACTTGCTTACAGCAATTGTTCATTGTCTGCGAGTAGTGAGACAACCAGAAAGATGCAGTTCTCATATTTTTTGGAGCATGGCAGATAACTCAAAATCACCTTCCAGGCAGTCATTGACTTTTCCAGTATTTTCCGTTTGCTTGGCTGAAGAGGTCCTGGCTTTACAAAGACACTTCCTTATTATCAGTATTACGATAATAAGCACCAGTACTCCCCCACCAGCACAGGCACCGATGACGACATAGTTTGAATCCTTTTGTGGCACTGCTGTCACTCCGGTTGGTAAACGAGAAGACTCGCTAGGTGTTGTACTCTTGTCTTTGCCTATAAATAAAGGACGAATTACAGAAAAGGGAAAGAGAACGAATAATTTAAATAAACATTGAATATGAACAACACAGATAACAGTGTTAATTAAATGCGAACTACACAGAACATAAATTAAGACATTTTTAAACAGTTTATATTATAGAAGTTTTAAAGAGGAAGGATTTTTTAGCCATTCGTTTGACGGTGTCATAGGAGCACACCTGAATATTAATCTAAATATTTGCTTTCGTCTCGGGTTTACATAAGCCTTCGAAATCTCACAAAAATTTATTGAGTGTTATCATCAAAGCATGCAAACAATAAACGTTTTTCCTTTTTACTTTATAAAATTAAAGCTTACAATGTGCAACGATACGTTAAAATCATATTTAGAAAACGTTAGGAAAAACGAACATAAATTTAATCGGAGCTCTGGTGATGTTATCAAAATGTTATAAATAAAAACATAGCGATCACCTGTGGGGTATGTAAACTCAGAAGACTTAGATGTACTCTCTGTGTGATGCGGAGAAGTTTCGGTTATCTTCTCTGTGGAAGAACTGGTGAATGATGTCCATGGGATCTTTGTAGGTAAGCTGGTAATTCCAATAGTCAAACTTGTCTCCGTCGTGCAGGAAACGACACCATTATCACTGGCACTGACTGTGAGTTGATACATTGTGTTTGTTAAATTTGAGGCGACAGTGATAACACCAGTTTTTGGATCAATGGAGAACGCACTGTTTTTGGATATGTTATAAGTGATATCGCTGTTTATTCCACTGTCCAAGTCAATGGCAGAAACTTTGGTGACGATGTCTCCTGGATTAAGCACCGAGAACTCAAGCTGTAGATTCCCAGATGGTTCAGTAAACGTTGGACAGTTGTCATTTTCGTCCACCACTGTTATCTGTGCGATGGCGAATCCCGATTTCTGTGGAAATCCGTCATCGGAGGCTACAATGGTTACATTAAAAGACGAGGCTTCAATGGCCTCAAAATCTAGCATTAATGTGCTATAAATTTTTCCAGATGTCCCGCCAATGGCAAGTGTATTTTCAATGTCTCTGTCACCAACTACGGCATAAAATACATGACCGTTTCTTCCCGAATCGGTATCGTTGGCATTTACTTGCAGAATCATTGTTCCTATGGGAGAGTTTTCCACGATGGTTGCGTTATAAAAGAGTTGTTCAAAGCTAGGTGCGTTGATGTTGGGTTTTGCCTTTTGATCACAGTATTTACCGTCATAAGCTGGGTAACACGCACAAGTGTCTGGTAGAATACAGTCTCCTTGATTAGAGCAGTTCCTAACAGCACTGCAATCTGGAATGCTGCATGCTGGACCTGACCAGGAAGTGTTACAGTGACAGACGTCGTATCCAGCACATTCTCCGTGCCCTACAAAACAACAGAACAATGCTTGTTACACAAGCTTTAGGGAAAAAAACAGGAATGGGAAAAGTAAGCCATTTTTGCTCTAATGCTTCGTTATTTAGCCTAACTTTGCATTTAAAAAACTTAACTCAACATTTGAGTTTTTACTCGTTCTTCATCAAGTGTTAACCTTGGTGAAAAAACTTTCCCTTGGACAAATTAAATATTATGGATTGACGGACAACATAACGGGATTTTAATTTCATTATATTTCTACTTTTAAAAGTGGAAAGCAGCCGCGTTATTGCATGATATTGCATGATATATTAAGTGTCACAATCATTTGCACAGGATGCGAGACGTTATTATTTTTACTGAAACAATTTTATATTGAAAACATAAGTTGAATAATTACCAGAACATGAGTTGACAGCTTCACATGAGAAGTTGCTGCAGTCTGTGCCATTGTAGCCCATGTCACATTTACAGAGCTCCGCTTCTATGCATGCACCGTGATCGGAACAATTCCTCACAGTTGTACATGTAGGTTGACTGCAGTTAGCTCCAGTGAAACCAGTGAAACAACTGCAACAAACAAACAAAAAACGGCTGAGATCCAGTATGATTTGAGCAGAGCGAACAATCTAATCAAGGTGGCTTACTACAGTTTTGAGGGGGGTAAATTAGACGAACTTATAATTCTTTTGTAAACGGTTCGAATATTTTTTATCTACCTTTTATTATTGTCTGTTACGTATATAGTACAGTGAACCATGTTATGCGACATTTGAACAATAAAAAATGCTGTAAACCCTCAAAATGAACATCCCATTGCTTAAGAGGAGACTGGATTAGTAGTTTTAATGGCGTTTTTCTCAAAATCTACACGTATTTACTTCAAAGTTTTAGAGTAAGAAATGGGCGAAGACAACATAAAATAAAAATTTGAGATTTTCGCAAAATAGCAAAATGCGATATTTTGCCTATTTTAAAAAAAGGTCAACATCTGAGCAAAAAGGAAAAAGGTAGTTGTTGGTTTTTTAAATACTGTTTCCCCAGTAATAAAATAACCCCCTCTCCCCCCTAGATTTCCTAAATGGGATCGCTTAGAAACACTTGGAAAGCTGAACACTAAAAATCCCCCCCCCCCCCCACAAATCACCACGTCCATCCGTAAGAAGCAATATAAATCTACAAGAATTTTCTCCAAATTTCATCCTGCTTTAACTTCTTTTTCTTTTCACCTTTTCCTCTGTCCGTTTCTGAGATTTTTTATGACAGATTGTTGCATGTCTGTTTCATTACCTGCACGACACATTCAGTAACTCCTTGGAAACACAAACACCATTTCCGCTACAGTTTGCAAATTCGCTACAGTCGGCCACTTCACTGCAGTTTGTCCCTTGAGACCCGGTATAACAACGGCACAAGTTGCTGGCAACACACTCTCCTTTCCCGGAGCACTGATTGACAGCTGCACAGTCAGGGAGAGAGCAGCTTGCTCCGGCCCAGCCATAATCACATGCACACTCGTCGAGTGCCACGCAGCGTCCATGCTCTAGACAAGAAACGGTCAAATTATAAGCAGCACATTACTTTCAAGGTGGGAAAGCAAACGTAAAGGAAGAAATGAAGGAATGGAGGTAGGGAGAGACGAAGGAAGGAAGTAATGGAAAGGAGGAGAGAAAGAGACAGTGGGTAACAGTGAGTAGGAAATCGATTGTCAAGCCTAGAAATCGCGTAAACTGAATATTTTACCTGAGCAATAATCCAAGCGTTCACATGAGTACTGTGTACAGTTGGTACCAGTCCAACCTACATTACACTTGCAAACATCATAATCCACGCACAGTCCATTGCTAGTACAGTTTGATACATTAAAACATGTCGGAACCACACTGCAGTCAAGACCTACAGATGTGAATTAAAACCATTTTTAAAATATCAAACACCCCGAGCCGTTATGAAGGATAAATAGCCACAGACAAGAGTATATGAACTTAAATAGAATATGTTATAGTAATTTCATAAATGTATTAGCATATCTCTATCTTCTCACGAGTATAACTGGGCGCCTGCAATTAGGACAATCGGACAAAATGCTGGAAATGAACGGGGGAGGGGGGGATCTGCAATGGGCTAGTTTCACATCCTGAGGGTCGATAACAATACGCCTACAATGCGGGACATTAACCCTATTCAGACCGGGCTTTTTTGGACCTTCTCAGACCGGGGGGGGGGGGGCTTCGGAAGCCCCCCCAATGTAACTTCCAGAATATTTAAGCAATCACCATGAAACTTATAGGATGTATTGTATGTCTGAAAATCTTTCTTTTGGTATACGTCACGTGGGATGGTGACGTCATATCACGTGACAATTACATCATGATGTCAAAACAGCCGCCATCTTGGATCCGCCATCTTGGATTTCAAAATTTTTCCGAAATGCCAGAAAACCACCCAAAATCAATGTAAAATACTCAAAATAAATAAAAAATGTGCTTTAAACCCGTAAGAATGTAAAAATAATTCCATTTAAGTTGATTTTTATTAACAGAAACACGCAAAATTACAAATTTGGGAAAACATGCCTGTCAAAATGCCGTTGCCATGGTGATGTCATGTTCCTGACCCATCATCTAACCCTACCAAATTGTTGCCAGATAAATTGTAGGAAAACTCAAAAAGTTTGGCAGCGTTTGGGTAAATCTTAAAAAAGTTATAAAAGTTCAAAGTCAGCGCGGGCCTCAAAAGCCCCCCCCCCCCCCCCGGTCTGAATAGGGTTAATGTTGGGTCACTTAGCACATTTCTGTGCCAAAATGTGCCATATGACTGCTAGCCCCCTTCCCCCCCCCATGGGGGGGGGGGGGTATTAAAAAAATGAACAAGAACAGTGCCGAACCCATTTTTGGACTACACAAAGGTTATTTGGCATGATTAAAAGATCGCCTTTATGAGTGTCCCAAGTCTTTTTGACCTCCATTGTAGTCGCTTTTTGACATAGAAATAGGACTTAAGGCCATTCCAATAAAATTTTTCGTTTACCATCGCCCGACCGACCCATTTTTTTCGAATTGTAAAAAAGAAATTCCAGATTCATTTGTCAAAGAGGCAAGTACTTTAGTTTACAAGCACAACAACAGTTGGTATGATGTGATTTCCTTGTCTAATTAACATCGATACTAAGTTTTTCAAAGGCCATTTCGTGCCAAGGGCATTAACGACTGTTCCAACCTTCTCAGTGAGATCACCTGAAACAAAATCTTTCGGTTCTGCATCTCCTGGCTTCTTAAATGTGCCCAGACCCCTTAAAGTATTCATTCCTTTTTTTCCCGACCGACCGCAAGAGATGGGGCGATGGGAAACGAAACATTTTATTGGGATGGCCTAAGTGTAATTTTTAATTTTAAAAAGGCTAAAAAGAGATAAAAGTTATAAAGTTTTTAAAAACAAAGCGCTTTCGACTCGAAGGTCATTATCACTGATGATGACCTTCGAGTCGAAAGCGTTTTGTTTTTAAGAACTTTATAACTTTTATCTCTTTTTAGCCTTTTTAAAATTATTTTATGAGCAACATTATGACAACATTTCCAACTATATACTGACCTATGTATCCAGGGTTGCACTGACAATTGTCGTTCGTCTTACACAAACCGTGGACAGTACTCGTACAGTTGTTAACGCTGTGGCACGTAGCTATGGAAAGATGAAAAAAACTAAAGCTTTGAAGTGTCGTCGTATTTGATACTTCCTTTTTTCAATGACGTAAAAATAGTGGTAAAAACAGAAACAGCATTACATAGGCGGGAGATGATTTGAAAACAGAAAATACGGATAAAATAAACACCAAACTCTTGGAATGTCTTTCATTGTAAAAATCATCACCAATAACAGTTTCTTTATAATATGCCTAAATCGACAACTTGTGATCCAACGAATTCCACCTGTTAATTAAGCTTAGAAAGACAGACGGATTTTCAAAATTTTGTCGATGTAAAAAAAGTAGAAAATCAACTGAGGGTCAAGTGCTGACATAATGCGAAGGATGGCCACATCAGGACTTATTTCTAACCTTTAGTCTCGCAGCTTCGTCCTTCCCAACCTAAGTCGCATACACAGAATCCCTTGACGCATTGTCCATGAACAGTGGAACAGTTTAGACAAGAGCCTACCGAACAAAAAAGCATAAACAACAAATGTTTCTGAAGTATCGAGAGGTCTCCGAGTTGCGTTGAAATTTTGTATACCCTATGGGCGATAGTTTTTTTTTTTTTTTATCGTGGGAATCATTTTGTCTGATTGTAAACGTTTTATAACTAAGGATAATGGCAAAAAGAACCTCTAGTCGGGAGTTATAATTTACGAAACGAAAACACTAGAAGGAGTAACCCATTTAAGATGCCAATTATATTTTCTGTAGTTTGCTCTCGACCATAAAACAAACAACAATCAAGAAAATCTCCACAATCTTCATCGCAATGACGTTTACATATTTAATTAATAGCGCAGTCGTCTTTCGAACGTTGCTCATTATGGTATGGGAGTAAGGGATGGCGGGGGGACAGGAGAATGTTCTCCATGAACTTTAAACATTTTTTTTTAATATTTAAGCAGATTTCAGGAAACTTTTTGACTACCAGAAGTTAATCTGAAAACAATTTGGTATGACATTTAATGGTTTTCGGAGCTTGATGCTTTCATGGCATAGATAATAGCTATTGCAATTATCAGTAATTTTACATACAGACAAGGCGAAAGGCTGCATTGTATTGAAACTTTCCCTTTAGGCCATCCCAATAAAATGTTTCGTTTCCCATCGCCCCGTCTTTTGTGATGATGGGTCGGTCGGTCGGGCAAAAAAAAAAAAAAGAAAAAACACTTGGGTTCCAGAGAAGGCCGGGCTGCTAAGTAAGAAAGCCTGATTACAAAGTCAACTCGAAAACGTGGTCTTTTCGTTCGTTATTCCTTATCAAATGTCTAAACAGTCTTTAAATAACGTAGTATCGATGTTTATTAAAGACAAAGACATCATATACCAATCGTTGTTAATAAACAAGATCGTGTGCTTGTAAATTGAAGTACTTGCTTCTTTAACTAGTGAATCTGGAATTTTTTTTTTTTTTTTTTACTTTTCGAAAAAAATGGGTCGGTCGGGCGATGGGAAACGAACATTTTATTGGGATGGCCTTAATAGAAAAAAAAAATGACTGCACCCTTACCAGTAATAGCAGCTATTTTGGCTGTCATGTTTCTGCAAATTACGGATTTCGAATTTTCAACTTTCTTGGAGTATCTTTTTTTTTCTTCACCCTCCCACTAACACATGGCGAAGCATCCATATAAGACTAAACGTGGATTATCGCATTCGACTGTTTCATCGTCATAACACGTTAGCAGTTTGTCTTCTAAATGTTTACGAGGCTTCAATAAGTACTAAATTTGTCCGTGTAAATAGTAAACAAAAGTTAAAGTTATCTAAATGATATACCTTTATCACAACTATCTCCAGCCCATCCCTCGATGCATCTACATGTTCCATTGACACACCTGCCTTTTCCTGAACATTGAGCTGGACAGTCTAAAAGAAGGAGAAATTTCAACTGGATAGATTATTACCTAATGGCTAACATGCTACGTGTCCGCCAAATCATTGCAGTTCATATCGATAACCTTTTACTTAGCTATAGCGATAACCTTTTACTTAGCTATCCACGTTTTAAATCAAAAGCCACACTAGGTGACCGTTCTTTTACCTGTGCTGCGCCGAAACTTTGGAACGCGCTTCCATTTGATATAAGAAGTGCCAGCACTGTTACTATTTTTAAAGCTAAGCTAAAAACACACCTTTTTCGTCGTTCATTTTTATCATAGTTTGTTTTAAATTATATTTTACTTTTAATAATTGTAACTTTAGCTTTTTAAAATCATTGTAAGTTTACCTTTAATATATTGTAGCTTTAGCTTTTTAAATTCATTGGAAGTTTACTCTTAATTGTAATTTTAGTTTTTAGCTTTTTTATTCCGTTTTTAATCTTGTAATGCGCATTTGAACATTTTATATATGAAATCTGCGCACTATAAATGTTATTATTATTATTATTATTATATGGTGAACATCTGCGAATTGTAAGTACAACCGGTGTTTTACTATAACTGAAAGGTTATTTAAATCTTAAACCAAGTTTACGTCAAATTTGCGCATGGTAGCAAAAGTAAATGTGAGGATTGCCGGTTTACGACCTTTACTTACCTTTAATTGATAGCATAAAAGTTGAATAACCAACTTTAATGAGATCTAAACCGACTTTAATTTTTCGTAAATCTCCACTTTCATGGTATAATTCCACCCTTTCGACAGACAAACGTCGCAAAAACTAGCATCTAGTAAATAACTTACAGTGCAAAAACATTGAAGTCATGACTTACCTCGTTTGAAGTTTTCTTGCTCAGTAAATGTCGTGTCGTTAGTAATAGCGACATCAAAGATACAGCTGTGCAAATCGTTATCAGAAATATTCAGGGATTTACACATACTTGTTGCGATCTATAAGAAGCCAAACGCAAAGAATAATTTTATTACGCCGGAGAAAGATTTTAACTTGAATTTTTTTTTTCATTAAACAGAGAAGAAGAAAGAAATATAGGGAAATGAAGGGTATTTTGTGAAATTGAAAAAAAATATGCAGATGGATGATTGTGATGTGCTAAAAAAAATGGTTTTCATTGGAACTACCCACAAATTAATGTTAGAAATCAAACAGTAAAAAGGGGCTTACTTAGAGAGTCACGTGGCACTCGCGCAACGCCTTTTGCTAGTTTGGGGCCGCCTGTGATCAAACGTTCTTACCTCTAGAAGAGACTGTGAAATTCCGTCCAGTGAGTAAATAGGAAGATAGGATGAATCTGTATACGTCAGGTCCATTATGTCTTCATGGTAAAAGTTTGACGAGTTCCAAGACCAAGAATGAAATGTGCCTGATCCATTGTGACAATCCTTAATTCTCCCTAGACAGTAACAGACCGATTAGCACTGATGTATTTTTTTAAAGATTCCTGTAGTCTTAATATGTATTTATGTACAAGCTTGTTCACTCAATATGGTGCAATTGTGTAAGAGCACCTCTTTATGTATGCACAACCAACTTCTGCTAGCTAAAAATTAAAGCAAACGATTGAGCTTGAGTCCTCGCCATAACCGTTTTTCTTAAGTCCCTTGATGTAGTTAAAAAGAACATCGGAAATATGAATTGTCTCATTTGGCATTGGAGGTAAGGGGAAAGAGAAACTGAAATTCCGATCCACTGTTATACTGCCAGGGTCGTTGGAAGAAGAGAGAGATCAACGTGACAGATAGACAGAGAGACAGGCAATCTGTCAGAAAGACAGACAGACAGACAGACAGATGAGATAGTTACAAACCGTCCTTCTGACAAACGGTTGTCATCTAGTAAAGCCAACTACTTTAAAGCATTGCTTACATGATTCTGCAAACTGTACTGCGTCGTTGTAAATAATGCCATCTGGTCCCATGAAGTCATTTGTTGCATTGTTGTCCATTAAGCCACATAGTCCCTCAGTATGACCTTTGTATGCAGCAGTGGGTGAATACAGAACATTCAAGTATTGCCTCTTCATCACTCGGCTATGTCGAACATCAATGGTTACTGTGACACCTGTGAAAAATAAGTAAGCGGGACTCGGTATAAATCACAGAACCTCTGATATTTAGCACTATATACTACTCTTCCCTTATGCAAAACCCATTGTTAGGATTTTAGGATTTAACGCATTTTTTGGTTCGCCATTTTGAGAGGAAGCTTTCCTTCCCACCAAGTCCCCGGCTGATTGACAGGCTTTTCCTCTGCCGACATAATGCAACCGCGTTCAAGAGTACGAGGCAGTCTGATTAAAAGTAACTATTTGCTCTAAAATAACGAGTCTTGGTGTGGTGCAATTCATAATCAAAACATCCTGATTAACCCGCGAATATCTCTGACTATATTTACACTTAGGGCGTTCTTCTTAATTAAACGAGAACCATGATTACATGTTGCACACTCGCCTGAATCGTACTGCAGTGAAATTAGCGCGACACTGTTCTCTTCAGCTTCAAAAGAAAAACGCCTCTGACGATCTAACAAAACTGTGCCATTGTTGATATCGATTGGTTTTGAAGAGTTGCTGGTTATATTTAACAACATTCCATCGACTCTGTTAAAAGAAAAGTTCAGGAGTTAGATTGACGCTGGAAGTTTCCAATCATGCGGAGAGATGCCGGGATCAAATCCTCCTCCTTGTCACGTACTAGACGGATTTGTGTTTGGTAGTCCCCAATTTAATTCGTCCACACTTTGTATAATTATACGAACCTCCAGAAAAATGAAAAGAGTAAATTGTTTTGAGAAATCGAGAGTAAAATTGAGAAGTACTATCCAAGGGTTCAAGAAATCGAGATTCTACTGTAGCCAACTGGTCAGTTTCTGTTCACTGACACTATTTGTTTATTTATTTGGTGTCTGCAATTAGCGAAGGAGTGCAAAACATCTTGATAATTAAAGTGATTAATTTTTATTTTTATGAACATGAACACAAAAAATATCAGTAACATCAGTGCGCACTTTGCAGTTACCTTATAAGATAATAAATTAATAAGTAAAATTAGTATAATTTTCTGAGGTGATTTCAAGAATGGGACATTCTGATTGGTCGAGAAGCTCGGGCTATGACGATGTACTGTGGAACCCCGATATAACGACATACCAAGGGTGCAATAAAATTATATCGTTATATCGAGGAATCGTTATATCGAAACTCCCGATATAACGTGTGGCCGTATAACGAAAATATCGTTATATCGGGGTAAACCTAACATATACTTTTTAACGGGATGAGGAGACTTTTCAAGGCTTTGCTACTAAGCCATACCAACTTCTCAGGCAAGTGAACATGGCGGTGTTTGCTGAATAAAATTTTCGCTCAGTTTGAAAGAAATCACTACAAATCCTAGATGTTTAAAACATTAGGAATTTTGCAGGTAAACTACCAAGGCTTCTGGACCAAAAAAAAATTTCAAGAGATGGTTTTCAAGGCATTAGAATTAGTCGTAACCAAGGTCGTAACCAACCTATGTAACTTCTAGAATATTTAAGCAATCACCATGAAACTTATAGGATGTATTGTACGTCCGAAACTCTTTCTTTTGGTTATATGTCACGCGGGATGGTGACGTCACATCACGTGGCAATTACATCATGATGTCAAAACAGCCGCCATCTTAAAGGATCCGCCATCTTGGATTTCAAGAAGTGTTTTTTGTCCAAATTGCCCGAAAACCACCCAGAATCACTGCAAAGTACTCAAAATAAATAAAAATGTGCTTTAAACCCGTAAAAATGTAAAAATAATTCCATTTAAGTTGTATTCTTTTTTCTACTCCTTTTAGCAGAGACACTCAAAATTACAAATTTGGGAAAACATGCCTGTCAAAATGCCGTTGCCATGGTGATGTCAAGTTCCTGACACATCATCCAACCCTACCAAATTGGTTTTTTTTTTTTTTTTTTAGGAATAACTTTTAGGAAAACTCAAAAATCCCCCTCTCGGTCTGAATAGGGTCAAGACACCCACTTTGCAAAGAGTATTATCCAAACAGACAAGCTTCTGAAGAAATCGGTGCTAAATTTCTGGACAAAGAACTTTTGGTTACAGTTTAAGTTGCAAAAGTGATTTTATTAAAACGAGATGCTCTGTAACTTACTGACTTAAACCCTACTATGGTAAACTCACCGCATGCAGTTGTGGAAATAAAAGAAAACTAGGCGAACGTGTTTAAATGACATATTATAAAACAATGTTTAAAACACTTGCGAGGCTGATGTAACAGTAACACACCTGACGATGGGAGTATCTTGAGCGTTTTCAGTCTTGATCGTCATAACTGTCACTATGCTCCGTCCAGCCTTCAGCGCAACTCCTCCAATTAGCGAGGCTCGCTCGTAATAATAAAATCGAAACTGAAGACCAAAGTCATTATGGACACTTTTACAACCCCAGAATTCTCCAATACCGAAGAAGTCGAAATCTCTCCCTAAGAAAAGGAAAACAGTGGAAATCAAAGCATTACTTTTTTGTTTAACAATGTTATGTGACGTATACAGTCAGCATTTATAAATATATCTAAATATAAAAAAAACGGAAATTTATTTGCAAAAACATTATTTTGCGATATTTTGCGGCAACGTCTAAAGAATTTTGCCTTCACACCCAAACTCCCTGTGGAGCGATTTCAATTATCGTCGTTGGATGAAAACGTTATAGGCCTACGCGACAAGACCGCATAGTATATGAAATCTACGAGTTTGCATTTATGTGTGCGTAGTATATGTTTTGGCTTCCACGAGACCTTTTTCCTTTCCTTTTTTTTTAATTTATCTGGCTTTGATTCTCAAAGGTTTCCCAAAAGTGCGGCTAAAAATACTTTGTTTCCACGTGACCAAAAAGAGAGAAAACTTATACAATGTTACGTTTGCCATGCCGTGATACTCATAAGTATTCAGTGCGTGCGGCAGCCCTCTACCTCTACCCATACCACCTTTCGGTCTTTTTGCGTAGGCTTGAAGCTTTGATCTGACAACATTAATTGAAATAGTTATACACAAGGAATCTGCTTGTCTCTTAACAATCAACAGCAAGCAGACGTACTCAATCGCTCATAGAGATGACTTCAAAAATAATGCAATTATCTACTAACCATCTAAAGTCTCCAAGTGAGGGTCACCTCCGCCATTTACAGATATTCTTTCACAGTATTCACCCTCCCATCCTCCGAAACACCAACATACCGCCCCACAGAGCGGGGCTATAAAAGGTTCTCCATTCCCAGAGCATTGTGGAATGGCTGAATCATAATCTCCATCCCCAGAGCATTGTACATTCTCAGTGCACTCTGAAATGAATGAATCATTATCAGATAAAATTGTTATTTATTATTTCCCCCTAAATTGATAATTAATGTAATAAATATGTAAAATGTCATTTCACTGATGATACACAGGTAATTAGGGACTGAGTATTAGAAAAGTGATGGGGGATGGGGAAAAAGCAAAGAAAAAAAATTCATGCAAGGCGAAATGCCAGGAAAAAAAATTCGTGCAAAGGGGAAGACAAAGGAAAAAACTTCATGCAGAAGGAAAGTTCCTATTAAGCACTAAAAACACCTGTAATTTTACACTTAACGAGATCGACTTTTCGACGAAATATATCAGAGAGAATGCTGAAAATAGCATTTCTGAGCCTAGAAATTTTTTTCTGTAGCATGCCCCCAGACCCCCCTACAGACAAGCGTCTCCAGCGCTCAACTTCTAGTTTTATTAAAAATGGTCACTAAGTATGCGTGTATGTGTGTGTGTGTGTGTGTGTGTGTGTGTGTGTGTGTGTGTGTGGGGGGGGGGGGCGGAGTAGAAAGGGGGTGGATCATGTTGTTTTGGTCTTTAACATAAGGGGTGAGTTATTTTAGTGACCGTAAACTGTTATAGTTACAAGAAAATCCCCAGTGGTATATATTTGTCAGTATAAATTGATAAATTTCTTGACATGAGCAGTTTTAGATGTATTTCTAGCGATTTCAGAAGACCCAAATATAAACATTTCTAGGTGGCTTGCGATTATAAAATCGCTTTTGGTGGGCTCTCTTTTCCAATTGATCAGACTCACCCCCACTTTAATATTGACCAGTCCCTAAAGGATTAAATCAATGAATAACTACATTTTTGGGGAAATATTTATAAACACATGCTGGTTATAAACACATGCTGGAAAGTAATACCAATAAAATCAGTTAATTTGGGTCGTATTTCCAAAGCTGCCAAGTTAGAATATCATAAACAAAATGATGAAAGTAATTGTAACTTTAGTTGCTCGAATATCAGATATCACCACGAAGCACGATCTTACAGTAAAACGACAATCATAAAGCAAGTTAAACTTAAACCAATGTTTCTTAACAATTCAAAGGTCTTCCAAAATTCAGATTTAAAGATTGGCAGGTAACACTTCTCCATTACTTAACGTACAATTTTTTTCCAATTTCAAGGCTTCTAAAAACAAGGGCGAATATTTTGCACACACTTAACACATACTTTGAATGGGCCGCATATCAGGCATCGTACAGTTAGGTCCCATTCTCCTCGCAGCACAGACATGGTCTTTCCCGCATGGTGGTCCCGGAACCTTACCCTGACCAGAACCGCTTTACAAAAATAGAAAATAACATAAATTAGCACTGTAGAAAAATACAAGGAAACAATTTACAAGGAATACAAGTAGTTATCATTTAATAGAAGTATCGTAAAGTCTTACCATTCAAACAATATTCAAAATATTTCAGGGTAAAACATCTGTTTTTATTTCTTTTCACTCTAATAAAGATCATATCCACGTCAGTTATGCTTCCAAGATGGGGTTATTAAAGAGAGTCGCGGTTGTATTTCCATTGGGATGTTTCCAGGAAAAAATCGGACCCAGAAGCGACTGCAAGATGAGACTAGCCCCAGATTTCCTCGAGTTTCCATAGCGGGAAATGAACGATTCGTACCAAATTTTACCAGGAAGAATTTCACGTTTTTAGTCCGTGTGGGCATATTCGGCCCCTTCGCGCCTCCCTATTCTCTCTTACTTTGTGGTCTGGATAGGGTTACGAAATAAAGAACCAACACACATACTCATTTTCGCTCTTTTTCCTCCGTTGTTTTCTGTCAGGAGGTTTCGGAGTTTTTTCTACTGGGGGTCTTGGCCTTGGTGGTCTTGGGGTAGGTCCAACACATATCTGTCAAAAGCAAAAATGTGCCCCTCATAAATGATATGCGCTTTCCTTCAGCAAAGTAGACCACAAAACAGTCGTTTTTTCTTTCTTTAAATTTTTAAAACAATCGCTTATCGACGGTGTGAAGCACCAATCGTTGATGCCTGAAGCGCCGATCGTCTTTCCTCAGTCTCACTCTCAATTCAGACATTGGCTCCGGACCTTTCGTTCGAAGACCGAGTGCATTCGCAAAAAACACGACTGTTTTGCAGTATATCAGTAAGGGGGTTGAGCCAAACTCCTTCTTCGATCAGCAACTGAAGTTGTAAAATTGTCGGACCCGATAACAGCAAACTGTCGAATTTATCTGTATTGTGAATATTTGTCTTTGTTAAGTTATTTTAAACTACATAGTTTTATTAAAATGAAATACCTGAGCTATTTAGAAGTGAAGTCGTATAAAAAAATAACTTAACGACAGATCCCGTCTGTAAATGTTTGCGCACTCAGCAATATGAATGATGTCGTCCAACAAATTACAGTTCATATTTCCACTTCGTTCCCGGAAAGTTGAGCATGCGCTTGACGTCTGCTTGGTTAGATTTTGGTTAAGCCAAAACTGAGTTCCAAAAGTTTCTCTCATTGTGGAAAAAAGTGGGGCTGTAAAATCGAAATTGATATTATGTCAACTTTCTGTTTGCTTGGGCTGTTTCTTTGTCTCATTGACATGTATTTTAAACGTCTTACTTAAACAAGTTCTAATGCTTCATTTTTATTAATTTTTTAAACTTATTCGTCTTAATATATCTAAAGATGTCAAGTTGTTGTGAATAAGGCTTATTAACTGTTGTTGCTTTTTTGTGACTTACCTTAGAATTGGAAAGTGGGCAGACACAATCCCTGAAATTCCATAGACACGTTTTAAAAATTAAAATATATGAAAACATTTTTTTTTTAATTATCATCGAAAAGCTCATAATAATGCAGGTTTTACCCAAAAAGGACAAAAAGACACTAGGCTAAACACATGTACAGCACAAGAACACAGAGCACACTCAGGAACGCTGCTCTTTAAACGTGACAAATTCAATCATTTTTTGCTTTTTACGCATTTTACCATTATTTTACATGTGCCAATAAAGCACGCAACATGAGAATGTACATCACAGATAACCGAAGCGTACCGTGACCAGTGTCAGGAAACTCTATCAAAAACCGACACCCATGTAAGGCGAACAATTCCCTGAGGCAGATATGAGGCCGAATTTCACTCGTTTTTTTCTGTAACTAAACTCTATATAAGGTGGATCTTAGACGGACAGCTTTACTAGTTAGCTCGAGGATGCAGGCAGAGAGGGTTCACTATATAATAGTTTGTATGGATCTGAAATTTGATCATTTTACTCGTGAATGTAATGAAACGAGTATGGTTATGGAAAGTGATATGCAAATTTTCACTCGGTCAGTCGGTCGGTCGGTCGGTCGGTCGATGGGCTGTTAACTTTAATTTATGAATAATAATTTATGCATTAAATTATGGGCTGTTGACTTTAATTTATGAATAATAATTTATGCATTAAATTATAAATTAATTTTCCTTGTTTTTTTTTTAACTTTTTTTTTTCACACTGAGGTTTGAACCGGCGACTCCTAACATCAATTATGGTTTTGAAGACCAAACCCCTAACCGCTTGACCACTTCGGCCTACGAATCATTTGGGCTGAAAATTAGCATATAGATTTCTTTGTGTTGTTGTTAGCCCGCTGACCGATACCGTAGGTTCAAAGTTTAATGGCTTGTATGTATAAAAGCTTCTTCGAATGGCTCGATTTATAGCTCTTAAGAATTTCACATGACAAATAGAAGAAATAATCTTAGAGAAAATATGAAAATCTTCGAAGCACTGAACTGATATTCCGCGTTTTGATGGAATTTTTAGATTTTGCAGACACGAACTGTGGACTGCGACTGTGTTGGGTATTAAAAGGTTGATTTCAGGACAATTGTATGAAAAAAGACCAATTTTAGCAGTCTCTGAATGTTTTATAGTTCCAAGCGTATTGTATGATAATCGATAGTCATGATACGTAAATAATTTATCGTAAAAAAGCTCGCCAAACTGACGAATTTTGTTGCCTTTTAATAATATACTGTATAGTACTTGATTTGCATCTCTAATAGATTCATAAAAAAAGGAGAAAGAAAAAAAAGACGTCGTATAAAATTGTAAAATAGATTGTCGTAAAAAAAAAAAAAATCGTCCCAGCTGAGAATCGAACCCGGGCCGCCGGACTGTAGAGCCAACGCATTACCACTACACAACGCGTTAGCAAGCATGCACTTTATGGTAGAAATTAGTGTTATATAACGAAGGCTTATGAATGCATTACCCGCGTCCGCTGTAAACACAAGGAACCAACGTGATCATATCTCCCTTCAAACAACTTCTATACTAACATGCCGCTCACAAAAAGACAGAATCATTTCATAGCTCTACACCAATACATTTAGTATTCTCATTCACGAGTGGGCTAACAAAGCGCCTTTGATTTCTTGGAAAATTAACCATTTTCTGTCTTCTTTTGTGTTTATCGTTTATGAAAGGCTCTTATTAAGATGCATTTTGGGAGAGTTTCTTGTTAACGATCGACTCCGTGACGCACTTAAAACTTCAGGGGCATTCCAGAAGCGATAAAATCATGGAAAAAGACAACATGTTGTGTTTTTTTTAAGATTTGACTTTTCGAAAAAAATTGATATTTCATCGACCGAATTTTAGATTTATATGAACTCTTACATTTTCATCATCATCATTTATTTGCCACTTTAGAATTAATATACAAAATAATAAAAAGTGGGGGAGGGACTCCAAAAACATTGGGGGCCCTCGGTTAATTAATTTCTTTTCTTTTTTTTTTTTTTTTTTTTAGGAAATGGGGCAGAAAAACCCCCCCCCCCAGTACACTGATAGCATGCTTTGGTTAGCTGTAATAAGCATTCCTTGTAAAGCTAAAAATTGGTGAATAAAAAAAAACAGCAACAAAAACGATGGTAACAAAACGTGAACTATCGTACCTGGTCCATCGTATTAGAGAAAATCCAGTATTAAATGACAATTTTAATTGTTTTTCAAGAAATCCAACTGAAAGACCAAAAACCAGGTCGGAAATTCCATAAGAGCTTTCAAGTTCAGCGGGTGCTTTTCCTTGGCACTGACTGGAAGGATAAATCACTGATATTCCTGCTTTTAATGGTGCACTTACAAACAGTGACAAAGAAAGGTCTACGATATCAGCAACTGCCACAACTGAAAGACCAAAAAGATACACAAACAGAAAACGTTTTCGTATCATTTACAATAACAAATCTAGCTCTTGGAACGTGTTGTGTTTAAGGTTTCTGATTAGGTGTGGTGGCTTAATGCTGAATGGTTTGGAGTCTTGTGTCCTGGCTGAGGTTGTGAGTGGTGCTGTGATCTTCAGACAGTTCAAACTCTTAGAATTTCTATTTATACTTAGCATTTATAGGCCACCTAGCAAAATTCTGAGAGTGGTTATGGCGGGGATGGAGGAAATTGGGTGATATCTGGACAAGCATTCCATTCCAGAAAAATGAAATACTCCAAGTCAGTTCTTGCTATAGGAAAGGGAGTAAAACGCCTTTTTCAGTGAGTCATCTGCTTCCTCAGACCTTTGATTTTAGTGTGTGAGATGGACGTTAAAATATACTTTCAGCACCTTCTTTCTTAGGCAATTTAAATACTAATTTTATTAAATTATCCGTGTAATTCTTGATGTATTTAACGTAAATAACGAAAGAGGGCTTGAACCTAGTCACTATGGCGATTGTTGTTTAAACTTCAACATTAACATCAACATCATTGATTTTATATCAACTGGTGCTGGGAATTCTACAAGGAAATCAGTGTATTGCTGTGGATTTTCAAAAAACAAACAGACAAACAAACAAACAAACAAAACAAAAAGCGAAACAAATCAAAAGAAATGTGTAATCTTACCTAACTTATCCAGTACATTAAGTGAAGGTGCCTTTACTGCCTTTCCGAACCTTTTAGGCATCGCTGGCACTTTCACAGAAAGCGTGGGTGTCACTGTGATATCTATACCAGATCCAGTCTTCAATTTAGGTTTCGGGCTATTCCAGTCTGATCGTAGATGAACCTGAGACGAGGGAAGGGAGTTGAGAACGAAACAGCAAGTATTTTATCACTGGTGGACGGATGGATGGACGAACAGACAGCAAACATACGGACGGACGGAGGGACGGTAGGACGGACGGGACATTACAATTTGCTGACTATGTTTCTACATCTTCCGCTCGGGGGTACTGAAGGAAAGGATGTTTTAAGAAAAGAATTCCCCATACACGGGCCTCTCCCTGTGATCGTTTCTTGAAATCCAGTTTTAGTCCCCGCTCCAAAACTAGGGTAGTTTAAGAATGCTATCTAATTGGTAAATTTGAGTGACGTGTTCTAATGTTTGGCTTATAACTGACTGGTTTTTCGAGCGGTCGTGAGAGCAAGGTCGAATCCCTGATCAGATGTTACTAAGCATGACTTGTCACAGCATGGACGTGAAACTAATAGTTAAAAATATTTCAAAAAAAATTTGACGGAGCATCGATAATTTCTATGTAGATGATCAACTGTAACTAGGTAGATAGCTAGATAGCTAGATAGCTAACTAAACAGTTAACTAACTAACTTACTGACTGACTGACCGACCGACTGAGTGACTGAGTGACCGACCGACTGACTGACCGACTGACTGACTGACTCTTTGCTCCTTTTCCCACAGATTTACCGACTTCCCAAGATGTAAAGCCACTGTAAAATAAGTTTTCTTTTTACCAGTCAGGGAACTATATGCGTAATCTTATCCTGCATCCCTTAGTATAAAGTCCATACCGAATTATCGGTCGTGTAACAACTTCCTTCGCTCCACCGACATTCGCCCCCAAGCGCTACACCACCACTGACAGCTAGTGATCGTCTAATATTTCCCTGAAAAGTGGAAAGCACTTATCTATTTAAGTTCGTTTCAACTTTCCAATAACAAATAATGAAAAGGGAGGCGGCCCAAAAAGAGAAACGGGTGGGGACGAGAAACACTTTTTTTTACTTAGCTCTAATTACATTCAATGTTACTGTGTTGTATTGAAATAAATTCAAAACAATTACATAACAATGAGAAAAATTAAAAGCCTTCTTCATCAGAGCAATTTATAAGTAGTAGATAAAATATGAGCGGGAGATCTGTATGGGCGTTTACAATGGCGAGCCGATAGGCGAGCCATTGTAAGGCCAACAGACGGACGCTTTTTCACTTGTGAAATGAAAACAATAAATTGAATGCAAAGTATTGTTATGCGAATCAGTAGAGATCTGTATCAAAAGTTAATGAATACTTATTAGCTGAGCAGGAGTTTGTATCAAAAGTTAATTCTATTGTTTGATTTGTATTGGGGTTTACAGTTGTGTACATGTGATCTAAATATGTGCTGGGATTGGTTTGCATCCTCATGAATAGTTAATGAATTTTACAATGTAGTTTATTAATTATTAACTCACGGATACTGTGGCGGTCGCTTCTCCGGTAATTTTTAAGAAAATTCCTGCAGGAAGTTTTATCATTCCAAAGCGAATGTACTTGGTGCCACCAAGCTGTTTTTCCTTCATCACAAGAAGGTCTCCGGTGTACCTGAAGTAGGCATTGATTGCATGCTAGAAAAATCAACTTAAACTGCATATGAAACAAATCAATTTTTCTTCATTTCTTCCCTTTGGTTTTCTAAATTGTAACCTCTTCCTATTAGCTTGGTAAGGGAAGGGTTGGGGGGGGGGAGGGGGGGGGGGTCGGGGTGTAGCGTTGTTGGCAGCAATAAAAAGATAATTAGCGTGTAGTACGGTGAGTAGGGTGTACGTGTGCCATTCATCACGCTGCTCCCGACAAAGCAGATCGAGTACTTAGAACAGTGCCCCACCCTTGCCCTAAAAAAATATTGAGTAACATATCAAACACGAGAGGCAGTGTTTGGGATATCCAAACACCGAGGAGAGGGAAAGGGGGGGTTTTGTTTGGGTCTCCAAAAACAAAAAAAAAAGGGAGAAAAGAAAAAAAAAAACTTTTTTTTTTTTGAAGTTGTTTAAACTGTTTAATTTAGACATTTAGCTTAGCTGTCATCTGTTAAAATTATAGGAACACCCTGGCAGTGGTAACATACTAGTTAAGTCATTGTAGTTGTCTTACACCTGAATTTGGAAAGGAACTATTTGGAAGAATTTCAAGCTGTGAGAATATAAAGCTATTACGAACTCCAAGCGAAAACCCTAGAATTCTAATTACGGTAACAAGCTTAACTACAAACCTTAATTCCCCATCAATACTTAAGTCCAGAGAGAAGTCCATGTTTCCCTCTAACTTTAAACCGGCAGAAGCGTCCTTAATTCCTAATCCCGTCCACGTCTTCTCAATTTCAATAAAAGCAGTCAGACGAAGGTACATGAATAGAGAGACCTGGAATCGTGCATTTCCCGTTGACAGCATCTATTGAACAAGAGTGCGAAAGACTCTTAACGACAATTCAAAAAACGACTATTATTTGGAGGGATAGAAATAGGACTCAAAACTTCTACAAACGAAATTGATGGTGCCATTTAAACCGTACGAGGAAAAAAATGGATGGACGCTATTGAACTGTTTTATGAGATATTGGAAATTCTTAAATTTTTTACATCCAGAAAAGATTTCTAAGCTCCTGTGAAGGGTCGTTCGAAGGGTCATGCTGACGAGAGGTAACGAAAAAAAAAAGTTGCTGTGAGCTATTAAGCTAAGTTTAGCGTAAATGTTTGATGACGAAGTTCGCTTTTTTCAAATAGCTTCAAAACAGTTATCGAAGCTAAACGGGTCACGGGGCAGTTCATTAAAGTTCAAGACTTCGATTTAGCCCTTTTTGTGCTGAATTCATTATTAGTTAATAGCCTTTGCTCGTGTTTAAGTGTCTTTTATTACTGGAGGAACGGTAAGGTTATGATATCAATAAGACATATTTGATGGTTAAAAGATCTAACACATTGCAGGGCTGATCTTTTGAAACCATTAAAATAAGAGGATATCGCGGTTTGTTTAAGTTTTGATACCTTATGATTTATTCTTCCAGGTTGAAAACTGGCCAAATCAACGTTCGCTGTTGAACGCTTTGTCCTTCTGTGGTGGTTTTTTAAGTTCGTTAAATTTACAGCGGTTCCAATGGTTCCATTTCCATCCAGTTGAGCCGAAATTACTTCCACAAAGTAAAAATCGCCATTGGAATTGACATTTATAACCTATGGGAGAAGAAAAACAATAGATAGAAAGTAAATTAAATGCACAACAACACCAACAGAATAGTATTTTTCTGTTATACCTTATTTGCAAAAAAGGGATTTCTATTGCCACCCAAGCGTTAAAAAATTCTTTGTTTTACGAGAAGAGAGCAAACTTTGAAAAAGATGAAGCAAAACATGAGTTGGGGGGAGGGGAGAGGGTTGGTAGGGCATTGCCTTTTTATGGAAATGTGAAGCGGGTTCTAAAATTTAATGATTGCGTTCAAGTAAATATGGGGCAAGGTTCTGCATGACGTTAAAACAGTCTGTCTATAAACATGTTGGCGTTATTTCATTACGAACCAGATAAGGCAAGGAGTCAAAATGTTAGACCTCTAACACACTGCTTATTAATTTATTAAACTTATCCAATGTACAGTTTGAACGTCGTCCGAAACACAGTACCTTTGCGATGAAGCCATAACTAGGTCTCCCTACAATCGAGTCGTTAACAGCAAAATGATGAACACCTTCTTTCGCTTCGGAAAATATTAGTCCTGGGTTGTTGTCTCCTCCACTACAAAATACTGACTTGGAAAATCTTTCTTTACTTTGCTTCAGTCTGTTTGGTTAAAAAAAAACAAGTACAAAGAATTGAAAAGGTAAATACAGACATCTAGCTATTTCGTTGTTGTTCGCGGCGCCTGATCGCAGGTTATCCAGGTTTCAGCTATCTCAAGAGAACCTCTCGGATCCAATCGCAAAGCGTACCCGGCGAGACCAAATGGTTGACTGGTGTAGTATTTATTTTATTTTTGCGTACAGGTGGAAAGACACATTCAAGAAGATATTTTTTACGAGAAGTTTTGATTGTTTCGGCCTTCATGATAGTTTTTGCTTTTGTAAGTTTTTTTCTTTTCAATTTTTTTTATGTTTCGGAAAAATCACGTGAGTGTTTGGCTGAAGGTATCGTTTTTAAATCAAAAAGAAAACCTTGGAAATCAATTTCCTAGTGTATCCCATTGGTATAGTATTTAGCACTTGTGATGTCTCTTCTTTTTTTTTTGTGGAACAGGCTTAGGCTTTGCTGACACACTGAGTGACATACGGCAGCGACGTAAAAAAAGGAGCAAATGTACACGTCGAGAAAGTATCAGCATACACGAGGGGTCCCGTCGCTGCAAAACGTCCCCCGCTACATCTTCTTATGTGCATGTTGTTATTTTGTCCCCGGTACATGTGCCTGTGACATGTCCCTTTGTATATCTATATATGTCAGGACCTTAATGCATTCATGCGACAACCTTAATTAAAATAGCTGTGATTCAGCACACACAAGAATAAATAGTTTCTTCTGATAAGGTAAAATGATCATTATTATTAATAAAAGACATACTACTTGCCAAAGTGCCATCGGTGTTGATGGTGACAAATTAAGACGACGACGACGAGGATGGTGATGATCATGATAAAGCTTTGCGATACGATACGATTATTTCACCGCGATAAGTAATAGTAATTGGACTGAGTGGATTAGAATTCAGGGAGTATTCGGGCGAGTCATTTCAAAATCGGCCGAGTGCGCAGCGCGTGGCCAATTTGAAATTACGAGCACGATTACTCTCTGATGAATTGTACGACACGAGGTCCAATTACTAATTAATCGTATCAGCAATAACAAAATTCGAGGTTAGGAAGCCTTTGGGAACCTTTTTTGTAGGAAAAAGTCAAAGGTAAATTTAATTGGTTGTGCAAAAAGTAGGGAAACAGCAAAAAAATCCATTTAAATGCGCATGATTGACGTGTGAATGGCGTAGGTGTCCAATAACAGGTATCCAATTTGAAGTTGCTCGAATTTTTTGAAACCTATAATTGGACACCCACGTGATCGGACGCTGATTACGCGACAAATAGGCTCGCGCAGAACCAATCAAAATCGAGAATTTTGTTATAGATATGATTAAAAAAATACAGTCTGCAGTATAGCTGAAGGGTCGCGAGATCAAGACAAATATATAGAAATCAAAATCTTCCAAATTCATTTTTAAGACTTAACCACCACCATACCTTGTGCCATTCAACTGAGAGTTTCCACTGCATCGCAGAAGTTTAGTCTCCAAGTAAGCTGTGTCGTTGGTTTTATGAACTGCAACAACAGTCTCGATAAACCCATCACTCGCATTAGATACTAGAATGTCGCCCGTCTTGGGGGTAGTGAGGTTTTTCTCTATCACTAGGTAATACGAATGTACAAGTAGGCCTCTAACTTCGTACGTGTGTCCAAGGCACTTGTATGTTGCTGAAAATAAATACAGAAACTGCATCAAAATAAAATCAATCAATCAATCAATCAATTAATTAAAACAACAACAACAACAATTCAGTTGAAGTTGCAGAACTCGCAGTTGCATTGCATTGCAATAGTCTTACACTGTGTTCAAGGTGCTATTTCCTATTTGAATAATCAGAATCATTTGTAGAGGTACGTATAAAGATCGGGAGCAGCAATGATAGAAGTTTAGAAGCTGTTTGCTACTAAACCAAGGAAAGGAAGGCAAGATTAGAAAGATACTAAGGCCACAACTAGTACCACGCAGGCTAAAAATGATCCTCGTGTAATTTCCTTCATGTATGTGAAACGTGTCGCCCAATTTTGGTTGCGTCATTGCAAGTCATATTGGAAGCGGAGTGTTTATATATATTGCAGTGTTACCTCAATCGCTGCAAAAAGTAGAACCAGGATCTACTTTCTGCATTACATTGCGGCAACAAGAACGTTGTGAGAGATGTTCATTTCGGCATAGATTTCTTTAGATAACGCAACAAATTAAGAGAAAACTTGATAGATGTGTTGTCTAGTATAAAACTTCCTTCAGATAACTTAAAAATAGTTGTATCACTGCTATTAATTGTTGCTTAGCTTGTGGCATTCACTCACCACGTGGAGGGACAATTATTCGACTTTCGTTAACAGTGATGTTGCCAGACATAAGATATTGCACGTCCTCTTCATCCGGCTCATCCTCCAGAGTTGACTCATCGTCTACATCTTCTACTGACGCTTCCTTTTCGAAGTCTGCATACTTTATGACTTCCTCTAACCCTGCTGGGGTGCTCATCATCACCCTGAAAGGGCCTATCAAAAGTCATGAATTTAGTTTAAAAATATAGTCAGTGCGTATAACATGCAAGTAGGTGTTCATCTCCAGACGAGTTTAATGTGGTTTGTTTAAGAAGCAGGGATTAACCCACTTGTAAACAGAAGGGGGCGACTTGCGGCAATACGTCCAGATCTTGGTTACCTTCAGACTATTTTGGTATCAGCTGATATCATCCGACACATTCAAAGTACTTTAATTTGTTTCTTTTTTTGGTACCATTCCATTCGTTCAGGTAAAAAGGTTTTTCTTGAACCGTTTCTTTACAAATACGGTCAAACTGTCAAAGAAAGTACGCTTTGGATTCTGGCCAAAAAGGAGCAGGAGTCGATTGCCTAATATTTATGTCTCTTCAGTAAAAATGATATGCTTTACATGTTTCATATGACACTTGTGTCACCACACATTAAAAATAAAATCAATTCCACGCTGGCTTTTACAGTGACTCTTAAGTACAGAAAGTCTAGTGGTCAGAATAGTTGTTTTTTTTAGTTGAAAAGGTTCATAAAGCTCACCATCTGTCACTTCTGCTACTATCTTATGCATAATTCCCCCGGCTTGAGGACTGCAGAGTATGTCGCCGATTTGAACATCCAGAGTATTTGTTGCAACAAAGACAAGAGAAATTTTCTCCTGTTCGGCCATGATCACCGGGCAGGAGTAAATAACTGTGGTATTTGGCTCGACAAACTTCACATTTTTAGCAAGTTCCACGTTATTACTTCTCTGCGGGTCTTTGTAGTCCACTATAACTTGACCACCAGGACAGCGAGTCTCATTCCAGGCTCTACAGAAGCCTTCTTCCTGTTAATGAAGTGTAATTTGTGGTCAGTTATTATTAACTTTAAAGTCACAACCCTTAACCAAGGTAGAGAGTTAGTAGATTGCCTGCTAAGCTGTGTATCATCTTGGATTTTCAAATAAAATAGTATACATTTTTAACAGATTGACGGTTCCACAAGATGGACATTGAAATGACAATCTAAGATGCTTCTTATTCAAGATGACAAACATAAATTTACATTTCTTACTGTGACTTTGTAGCATTTTTCGAGGTCCTGACACTTTTGACATGATTCAGTAGTTGCTCTTCCATCCCGGAAGTTGCAGTGGTTACCGCTACAGTCAACAGTCTGAAACAATAAGATTTAATGTAACAAAAGATCGTGACATGTTGACATGAGAAATGCATGCAGATATCCATTTAGAAATTTGTACAGGTGTACAATTTTTTGATTTTGAACATGTGTTTATTTATTTTTTCGTTGAAGTTTCCAAGGTCCATTGTGACACTCGCTCTCGAAAGAGTAGATTCTGCCCGTTAAGTGCTAAAGATTTTGTGATACTTTTACTCGACCCTAACACCATAAAACAGAAGCGTTTAAATTGGTTTTCACCACACTCACCATCACATAACAACCCCTTCCCTTTAAAGTGGTGCATATTCGGTAGATTTGTTTAACGTACGGCGAATTCCGCTTATCGAAAGCGTGATCGCAGTAGGTTAAGGGACCGATGCACTTAGATCATTTTGAACATGACAAGGCAAGACGGCATGGGACGAGACGGTCAAGCCCTGTTTTACTCGACTAATTCCTTTGGTTTGCTGTTCTTCCTTAGCCCAGCTTACTAGTTAATCTTTTTAGCGACAGCTTTCGGGTTTAACATAAAACTACCACCTTACCATGTCAATACCTTGAAAGAGTTTAGAACGCAAAGGAAGAGAGATTCAAGGAGTTTCTTACTGAAGGCCGGGAACCAATTGCAACATAGTAGATTGCCAAATGTTTTCTAACTATAAGTTTCTCAGTTTCAATTACTGTTTATTTTTAACTTACCGGTATATTGTTGGTACACTGGTGCTTGTCTCCGACGGTATAGCAATGGTAGTAGAACCAATCAGGACAGCTTATTTTCGGAGGTCCTTCAGCAAAACCTCCAAGGCATGAATTCAAGCTGTCACACCACCCACAAAAAGGATCTGTCACGCAATCAGAGCACCTTTCGTACTTTTCGCAGAAGGAGTATGTACAACCAAGACCCTACAAAAGAAAAGCTCGATGCTCTTTTTACCAAGATAATATGAAGTAAAGGAATAAAATGCGACCAAAAGAAATGAAACTCACCAAATACCCCGGAAAACACTTGCAGGTGTTAGGGCCCATACATTCACCATTACCAGAACAGTTATGCAAGTCATGGCAGTGAAAATGGGAACAATCCTCTCCAGTCCATCCGGGATAACAGAAACATATGGCACCTATGCAGTCTCCATTGTGGAAACAGCCATTTGGGCAGTGTATGACTACCAGGAAAAAAGGAGATTTTTGGGGATTAAAGACTCAAAAGGTGATACTAGACAATTTCCCGACTGCTGCCTTTGGAGCGTTTGATAATCTTTATTTTCAAACGGATAATTCGTCAGCTATGAATTATAAAATTTGCAAAATAACAAATTGACTGCACAGAGTAATAATTATATTTTTAAAAAAGCTGTTCTCCACGAATTGCTTGCCTTAAAGTACTTGCTTAATTTTACCTGGCCTCCTTACGCAAACAAATGGATGAAGTCGATCACAATGAGATTCTGTAATATTTCCACTGCTATCAACAACAGAGCACACTCCACTCTCTTTACTGATCTGTGACAAGAATTTAAAACACATATTAAAACAGTTAAGGGGCTTTTTAGTGTTGGATGTGATGGCGACATTCATCCGATCACTTTCTTCTAAGCTGCTTTTAATTTACTTGAATTCCACAATAATTTAACTTCGTCTTTCATGAAAAGTAACAAAACGTCAATGTAGAGAGAGATAAGTTAATAAATTAATGAAAAACGAAATGAGCCTTGACTGGTTAATTAAAAATACCTTTCGTCTCTTTTTAAAAACGAGGCCCAGTCGCAAACAATTTCATACTAAAAATGTGTGCAATTAACATAAAAATAAACCTGCAATTAAAATTATCAACCTCCAAAGTGAGTAACAAAGATATTAAATAAGATATAAATAGCATCGAACTCGGAAAAAAAATCCGAGTTCCAGATGGGATTTGAACCCACGACCCTCCGTGTTCTAGGACGGATGCTCTACAAAGATGCAACCAACCAACCTCCAAAGTGAGTAACAAAGATATTAAATAAGATATAAATAGCATCGAACTCGGAAAAAAAATCCGAGTTCCAGATGGGATTTGAACCCACGACCCTCCGTGTTCCATAGGACGGATGCTCTACAAAGATGCAACCAACCAACCTCCAAAGTGAGTAACAAAGATATTAAATAAGATATAAATAGCATCGAACTCGGAAAAAAAAATTATTTTTTTTCCGAGTTCGATGCTATTTATATCTTATTTAATTAAAATTATGTTCACAAAAAAGGTTTTGCACGAAGTCTCATCAAAAACGAAGGCTCTTCTCAAGTTTTCTAACAGATTTACTTATAGACTGCTTCCAGACCTACTTTTCTCTTAAATTCTATCGAGTGCGAGCAAAAAAAAAAAACGAGATGAAACCAACGAACAGGATGTATTTAGTTTTTCATCTACTTATTGAATACTCAATTCCAAGAAACTTTACGTTTGCTGTCTAAATGCACAAAATTAACATGCCGCTTCACTGCTAAGGTTTCTGTAACCTGATTTGAACCTAATTACTAAGTGAAAACGAAATTCTCTTGGGCCACACATAATTAAGTGCAGACATATCCTGCATCTGTCTCACCTCTGTTATGAAATTCCTTTTAATAGTCCACAGAGAAGGTAGTACAGTCGGGCGAAGCGTTGACTCTTCTCTTCTTAAATCTTCCACGAGCATTTTGTCTTCGCCCGAAAACATGGCAATAATATTTCCACCATAACTCTGCAAACGATTTATAAAGAGATGAGCATATATACATTTACTTCGCCACTACGCTGGTGCAGTCGGTTACTTAGACGGTTTAATTTGCTACTGTTTGTTAAAGCGCCAGCGCAAAATGCGATCTTAGTTGTCGAACTAAATGTATAAAAAATGATAATTTAAAACCTTTTTACGCCAGCAAAATAATAGTTTTTTGTACATTAAGTTTATGATTTAATAATAAAGCCTGCCCCCTTTAAGCCTGGTTTTTACAAGCGACGCAAGCACAAGCGCAAACATAAGCGCAAACACAAGAAAAGGAAAAAATCGACCCTTGTGCTTTTGCTTTCCGCAAGCACACGCACAAGCATCAAAATTCAATGCGGTTGTGTTTTTGCTTGCGTCGAAGCCGTTTTCACGGTGAAATAAAAGTTGTTATCCTTGTGCTTGCGCTTGTGTGTTGCGTCAAGGCCAGGCACATTACTGAAGCCTTTTTAAGGTACCTTTCAAGTTACAGCCAGAATGACCTTCTTTTAATTGACCAAATTTGACGAAATTCCCCTACTATAATAGTAATCCATTTCCTTGCTTTCACAAATAAAACTTTTAAAACTTTTCTCCAAGCCTGTCGCAAAAATTTGAGGGGTAATTATGGGCTGACTTAATTGTTACTTTCTCTAGTAATCTTAAAATTCTCAAATTATGTTAACTGTACAAAATGTTCTCTTCAATAAAGCGTCCTGATATTGTTCTAACCAAACTAATTCAAATAACTTGAAATAACAAATAAGTATAGCTTCGACGAGTCTCCTTCATGCGTACCTCACAATACTTTTTAGCCTCAACAAAAGTAAAGGAACCTCCTTTGTACAAGAAACACAGCTCATTGTCTTTTATCCACTCTGGTGGGCAAGACACTGAAAAAAATTGATGTTTTTCTCATAAGTGAAGAAGAAACACATCAAAACTATTTGTAAGCTGGCAAATTTTTCCCTTTTTACTTGTTCTTGCAACTGTCATCTTATTAAAGGCGAATTCTTAACTTTTTTGGTTAAATTAGCCCTTAGATCAATTTTTCAAGCAAACTAAATTGAATAAACATGAACATAAATTAAGCAATTTCTCGAGAAGCCTGTACATTCCATCCTATATTATTCCGTAAAGGCTTTTAAAAACTACCAAAACAAAAATGAAGCTTACCAGAGATAACTTTCTGAGGTGGTAGCTTAACAAACGGCTTGTACATAACTGTTAACGACAGCCGGTAGTCTTTGGTCTTGTCAATTATAAGGGAGGAGATCGCATCGGGCAAGTTCTCTCCCCACCAGTTTGAAGTGGCATTAACAATACCTTGGCCTCCTCGTAATGTTGAACTTATTTGGTAACGGTTGCTGGGATTTTGCATGGCATTTCCATGGATTTCTGCTGCTCCGTTACAAAGAATCGTTACTCCATATTTCACATTGAGGCCCAATGCACTATTCTTGTACAGAGTGTTGTTCGTCAAGCGCAGAGCTGTAACAGCCACTTGAGGGAAGCTATACTCCAACACATTTTGCCCAATATTGTTGTAAAAGAAATTTCCTTGAAGACGTGCCCGTAAATTTGTTATTTTACAAACACTGTTTACTGAACCATCCGAATCCACAGCCAAGTTAAGAGAGAAATAGTTATTTGTCACTTTAACGTTCAGATAAGGGCCAGTTACTCCCTGCAGGAGTAAAGATTCTCCTCTGTTGGATTCAATTGTGTTACCATGAATATGGCTTACTGGCCGGCTGGATGCTGACTCTTCATTAAGTACTTTGGAATAAATGCCTCCATTTCTGTTATCAGCCACGTAATTGTTGAATATTTCGAAGACTTGGTTTGCACCATTAAGATAAACTGCTCCTGATGATTTATTACCATTGTTCGTGATTTTGCACCGCTCTATCCTGAGAAGATGGTTTTGAGTTTGAGTGGAAGTGAAGCTTATTCCCTGCTCAACGTTGCCACTGAAAATGCTTTCCGTTACACGATACATGTACCTGAAAACGGCTACAACAAAAAGAGCAATAGAAGTTATACTTTTTTATCTGACGCACTAGAGATGAATATGAAACTACTGTGTATTACAACCCAAGTCAAATGTGGGCACTTCCACTGGTACTAGCTTTTCTAGGTTTTTTATTTCTTTGTTTGTTTGTAATCTGCCATTGATTCATTCACCTTTTTGGTGTCAATCAAAAAATCGAATACAAAGAGGAAGAAAAGAAAACCACATCAATAAGCTATTTACAACAAGCTAAGTTGAAGTGATTTTACTTCAACCGTGAAATTGTTATCACTCAAATAGATTCCATTTGTCTGCTTTGCACTAATTGTTAGATATTGTTTCACTGGTAAAATTAATCACTCAGTATGTTTTAAGTCAAAAAGAGAATGTTTCCGTGTTCCTTATTTTCTTTTTTTTGGTTTCATGTTCCCAGACAGTTAACGGCCATGCATGTTCCCTTGTTCCCTTAAACCCCTGGGGACCCTCATAGCTAATAGCCAAACAAACAGTGCACTACAGAAAGCCTGGGAGAATTCGAAAGTCGCCCGAGGCTTGAGGTTACATGATGCAAGTACTTTCGAGCTCACCCAAACATTTTCGACTGTTTATATCAGGATTTTTTCACGCGCAATTTTTTTTACTCGCGCCATTGTATTTTAAAGACTTTTAACAGTACCCTCGGAGCCCTTTCCTCTCTAAAGAAAATACATTAACTTACGCGAGTCACAAGGTATGAACTCCGTGTCATCTATTATCACGGCGCCTTTGGTATGGAAATAACCAAATAAAACAACCGAGTAATTGTAGGACGTTTGCGGCAGCTTTATGACTTTCATTTTCCAGTTGTTTACAATATCACTTGTCGACCACAATGATGTCAAGTTGTTTCCATTTAATTCTTCAGTGAAAACAGACAGTGATGCCTGGTTACGGAGAAAGTAATAGAAACGAAAGTAGCAGTAGTTGCTGTCCTTGAAAATAGGTTGGCTTGAGAGAGCACCATACTTATGGTAATACCAGCTGTGCCAGGCGTATCCAAAAACATAGTATTTTCCTGCCCATGTAGACATGAAAGATAAAAAAGGACATAATAGTTCATATTTTTTGATGTGTCTGCTAGTTTAATAACTGTACATAATGTAGTTCATAAATATATCCGTTAAATAATTTTCAATATATTTTTTGCTCTCTTAGTATACCCTCTGGCTTGAAAAACATGGCCCTGTCACTTCGCATTTTAAGTTAGCTACTAGCTTTCGTTGCACTGGAGAAGTTTGCATGCGTGCTGCAGTTTTAAAATGTTTCCAAGGAACTCGACAAATGTCATAAACATTAAAAGAACATTTTCATGAAATTTTGTATGAAGTTTAGGCTACTTTAGTGTGGTGATTAAGCGTCTTCTATGCAATAGTAAGCAAGTAAGTAAGTAAGTAACGTCTTTATTTATAGAGGGTAGCACTTAATAGCTATAAAACTAACAAACTTGTGGCCCTCCTATTTACAAGTATTAAAAAATCTAAGATACACAATAAAAAACCTACGATATACAATAATATATAAGAAACGAATTATCAATTAAAAAACTACTTTTTAAAACTAATTTAAAAATCTGTATTTGAAATAAAATCTTAAATTAAAAAATGGTCAGTTCTTAAAATTGAACTGCAAAAACTATTTCGAAAACTGTTAAGTGAAGGGTTTTTTTCTTAGCTCAAGTGGCAGGCTGTTCTATGCTTGGTATGTTTGAACTGCAAAAGTTCTTCCACCATCAGTTTGTCTCTTATAATTAAAATAAGGGCAAAGTAAGTTGAAGTTCGAATATCTCGTGTGTCTACCATGCATACTACTATTTAACCTTAGACTCTCTTGAAGATATGAAGGCAAGACACCTTGAACCCTTTTATATGCAATTGCACATCTTGTCACTTTTGCATCTTCATAAAACGGAAGCCATTTGAGACGGTTTAACAGTGGAACGGAAGGGGCCGTTCTGTTGGCGTTTAGAATAACTCGCGCTGCCCTCTTTTGTAGCTTTAGTACCCTGCTAAGATTTTCCTTGCTACATGTTGTCCAAATGACATTGACGTAATCAAATACAGGCTTTATCATACTATTACAGTACACTATTCTCTGCTTGTGTGGAAGCATACTCCTGACTCCTGATCTTCTTTAGGATACCAATACGTTAAGAAACTTTTTTGCATACACTATCTACATGCCGCGTGTCAAGTATATATTTGAAAGAAAAAAAATCGTCTTGCAATTCCGCCATGACAATTTCGGATCTTCACCTTGGACATAAATACGTTTTAATAATACGAGACAGTTAAAAATTATTCACCAAAGTGGAGGTGAATAGTGGTGGTTCGCGGCTCGGTAAATATCCACCACGTTCACCGACACTGAGGTGAATAATTCTTTTAGTATATACCACACAAGTTGAATAACTAGCGGACCAAAGCATCACTTTTAGTAAACAAAGCGACGCACGAAGGCAGTTTGTTTCTCTTAAGCTGCTCGGAGGTGAATAGTATATTGCCAATCACCTCCGAGTTATCCAATCAGCACGCGCGTAAAGCACTGTTCACTTGTGTGGTTTATACTAACACATAATATCAGAACAAGCCGGCGAAGCCACCATTAAATTACCTACCGGCATTTGACTGTATGAATAGGTGTGGTCGGGTATTCCACCGTAGGAAGTCCGTTTCCATTTCCAATTCAGCTTAATATTTTTAAAATATGATCCAGGATATTCTTTCCAATTGCAACTACCTCGCTCAAATGTGCAAGGGATATCTGAGAAATAAAAAAGGAACCATTTAGGTTCCGATCCTTTTACACCGACTTAAACCAGTCATATATTACATTCTTCAACCAACAGATGTCCTTAAAATTATTCAATTACAAATTATTAAATAACCTTAGGTGTACGCTTTAAGAAGCTACGATCTATATAAAAAATGTCAGTCCTAAATATAAGTAAAATATAATTTACAGTGTGATTTCCTGAACCAGGCCACGTGGAACGAAATCAACAAATCAAATTTTAATGGGAACCTCCTTCGTAACCGAATCAAGAGATTGTTTCATCAGTGGTACAAAGACTGTTTGCATGAAAAACACATGTAGCCGCCATGTTTGTGTCCCTGTTTCGGGCACAAAATATGTTGGCCGTAAAAAAAATTAAAATAAATAAAGTGGATTAAAATAACTTAGAACTCATTCGCTTTCTCTTTATAACCGTATAAATATCAATTTTAATTTATTATCACGTCTGTAAATCGTTAATTTCAAAAAGCTTTATCACCGAAACGAGGAACTAAACTTTTAAGAAAATGCGCTTATTGAATTGGTTGACGCTTTTTATGTCTTACATATGTGAAGCGCGTACATGGGGTGAGGCAAGAGCGGCGGCAGCCAAAAGAGAAAATTGGAGGCATTCTGTGGAGGCGCTATGTGCCACAAGAAAAAAAAAAAAAAGGGGAAGGGGACAAATGGAAGCGAAAGGCTTTTGCAGGATTATCGCATTGGATTTTAGAATTTTGACGATGTCAGATGAAAACTCACCAATATATAGTTTCATTAACAAAGTCAAAGATGCAACACAATTGCGGGAAGTTGCGGACTTCTTGGGGAACTTTGTCCTCTTTACAGCAAGGCGCCTAAAAGTGTGACCACCTTTAATTATTTCACATTCTTTCGTGCAACCACCATCCAATCAGAAGCCAAGGACAGGTTTCAGTTGACTTCTGATTGGATTAAATCTGCACGGAAGAATGTGAATAAATTAAAAGTGGTCACACGTAGGCGGTCAGACGCCGTTCTTGAGCCGAACATGAGACTGACAGACGCCGAAGACCGACGGCGCGGACAGAGGACGGAAAAAAGGTGAGAAGACGGAAGCGGGCGCCAAGGGAAACGCACCGGGGGAAGAGGTGAGCGCAGAGCCGCATGAGACGCGACTGTAGGAGGCGGCCAGAAAGATCGGCATCGACCGGGCCTAGTCAGTTCGAATTCATCCCATTTTTTTCCACGATTTAGATTTGTCCATCACAAAATTTACACGTCATAAATTTGTTGATAAAAATTTGCCATCTAATATTCTCAATTAACGCTTTGATTTGTCGGTTGACCGTAATTGCACTGTAATATATCGCTTTTATTTAGAAATTCAATGTATACAGACAGTGATGCAACTAACAATATGGAAGTCTCCACTTGATATGGGCCCTGCGTTACGAAGCCTCAAAGCTGCGCTGATCTTTCCGAGGAGTTATCCAAACCAATATTGTATTTATATTTTTTGATAAAAATAAAAAAAATAAAAAAATAAATAGATTAAAATAAAATAAAAAAGGCTTGTAAGGTGCCATCATGGAGCATTAAGCTCTATAATTTTACTTTAAAAAATAAAAGCTAAAAAATCTTACCTTTATTTTCAACTCGCTGTACTTGTAAAATCATTTCACTAGAATACCATCCACCCAAAAGAACTTTAACAGTATTCCACGGAATCACTCGTTGTCTTGACAACGGACTGAGTTCTCTGGCAGAATACTTCAAAATTTCATATCCATTAGGATCTTTTATTGTGATGTACCTCATATTCTTCATCACCAGTAGCTGAACAGCAAGACCTGCATCTCCGTCAGTTTTAACGACCATTTGACAGTACACCTCCGGGTTTGAGTAACTCGCATATGGTGGCCTAAGGTATAAGAATAAATCATGGTCTTTGACACTGACCGTTGTTTCTGGAGAACATGGCATAACTTGTCCGTAGGTAAGACCATCCATCCAATGACCATCAGGCTCAATAAAATTCAACCCATGCTTATTGTTTATTGACGTAACGTTCTCAAGGGCAACATTTCGTTTGGTTATCAATATTTCACTCCCATTTCCCCCAGTATTGACCAAGGAGGTGTTTTTCAGGTATACTTCTCTTTCTGGAAACAAAACCTTGACACCACCTGCTGTGCAGTTTAAAATAGACAAATGATTCATTTCTGGAAGGTACTGGATTGTTTCAATAGCAGCAACCATCTTGCCGTGTTTTTCACCACAGTGCTCAATCTTCAGGTACTGCAGATTTGATGCAATTGGATACGATGTGTTTTTGTGCTCGCGAGTGAATCTTAAATTTCCCCAAGGCGTTCCTCCACTGCAGTTTAAAACAACTTGGCGCGACGAATTACGACTGCGGTTATGAAAAGAAAGCGAACATTTGTCAATCTCTTTTTCATCTCCATTGCAGCTTATCATTGCACTTAACTGCCCTGAACTAGTAGATACGTGAAAAGCATAAGCGATGGACGACGGTGCTTGATATCCGAGTTGTTCACATACCACTTTGGCGTTATTTCTTGCAAATGGCATGCTTCGGTTTACACACACCGGGGTCCAATTTCCATTTTGTAATACCTCCAAACGTCCAATCCACGGGAATGTTCCTCCTTTTAAACGAATCAGTATTGATCTCCCAGTTTGATTTTTCCTCAACAGAGAGAAAGTGACGGGATGATCCCTATTTCCAAGCACAAAGAGTGAACCAAGAATCAACATACCAACACCGGAACCAAACTGAACCTCAACACCAGGGTGAATTGTTAGTCGAGCGTCTGGCAATATAGTGAGATCAGAGGTTACCTTATAAGGGCTGTACTTAATCGGCAGGTGAAGGGCAGAGGAAATGCGTCCGCCCAAATACCCTTTTAAAAGGGTATCGAGGCTATCGCCTTGGTTTGCGCCTTGCATGACGTTTCCCTTGCTGTCGAGGAACGGAATAGAAACAGCTAACGCGTATTCGTAATTGTCCTCAGCGTCAAAGATTCTCTCCTTAATTTCAGACTCATCTTCACAACCCCAGAAGTTTAAGGACGCATTTATAAAGGTTGCGTGGGAAGATGCAAAGATGTTCACGCAGAGTTCCTTTGAAAAGCTCTTGCTGTTAAATCTGTTATAATGAATTGAAATTGTTTTATAATCCATCAGTCCGGAGATGTTAACTTCACAGGCCAGAGACCTTGATGTGTCCTTGGTGTTGTTCACAAGTGTATTGTTCATGAATGTTACATTCTTTGTCACCGTCTCCGCTCCTACACCTAAATTATATTCCAAATGGAGAAGAACCGCGAATAGCCCTTCGTTAGACTTGAAAATATTGCCAACAATCAAGACTTCCTTTTCCGTTCTTCTAATCTCCATAACGCCTTCATTTGAGTTGTTGTTGTCCTTGAAAACGTTATTTTTCACCGTACAAGGAGCAAAAGACTGTTCTTCTACATAAACCGATCGTCCTTCGTTTCCTTCAAATACGTTTCCATCAATGATCAACTCCTTTGCGCCTCCTTTGATGTATATGACGCCTTTCTCTTGGAAAAAGTTAAATAGGAACTTGTTTCTTCGCAAGAAGATTCCAGGTGAATAACGCGTATCGGTATATCGTGTTGTCATAATAACAGATGATTGAGTGTTGTTCATGAAAACATTTCCTTCAAATTCCCATGGATAAAACTGCGGGGATGTGTCGATGTTTATTACCGGTCCCTGGTTCATTAAAAAGGTGCAGTTTTTAAAAACTGCTTGAGCGATGCCAGGTGTGCCTCGACTATAATGGATTTTGGAGTAAATAGAAGTATCTTTGTTCCATCCAAAGAAGGTTTTGGTTGCAGAAAATCTCACGTCTTCATAGTTACCATACAGATAAATGCCATATCCCTTGCTATAAGTAACACTGCTATTTAGAAGATGGACTGATTTCTTACCATCCGAAACTATGTAAAGTGCATTGGAGGTTGTGTTTGAAACTTTCGTATTTTCGATGTTAACGTTGCCAGAAAACGACGAGAGTGTCACTCCAACCTTGTTTCCAATAAAGGAACAGTTAAATAGGTTCAGGCTCTTAACAGTTGAAAATCGCGTCATCAAGCCGTTATCCAGTGAGTCTTGTACGACTGAGCTTTGGATTTCAATGTTTCCGGAGTCCTCACCACCCAAATAGATTCCGCCTTTGGCATTGCTTATAAAGTTACTTTTGGAAATGATAAGGTTCGCTGATTCAAGCTCAGTTTTGCCCGTGTCTATGATTTGAAAAATAAAGATAGTGATAAGTACACAAAAGTGAGCAAAAAGTTAATGTCGTTACAGTAACCCAAGATTAAGATGATATTACTAAGACTAAATTGTACAACACGTAATGGTTCTCTCAGCGTTGCCACTTTGCCCTGATGGGTGGATAAATATTGATACACATTATTAAGACAACTCAATAGTCTAGTCATAAATTGCAACAGTTGTGAGGGGAGCTGGTAGACAGGATGTTCCTAAGGAGAATTAAAATGAGAACTCAAGGGTACGTCGGTGAAGACAACAACTGCATTTTTAACCAAGTTTACTTCCAATTCTTATGCTGCCACTTCGTGCGTTCACAAGGAAGAAATTCTTCACGTATGCCAAACAGAATTTCCCTGAACGTTTCATTTTAAAGGAACTTCAACTTGATAATTTCATTATCTATCTAGGAGGCCAGGAAATCTCATTAATTCGATGAAAAATGAAAGGATGGTATAGAATAATGCTCAAATGAACTAACACTGCAAAGAAACCGGAGTAGTTCAAAAGGCAGCAGAAACTTTCACGCCAAAATATCAGAACATCGCCTTAATCGAATGAACAATGCAAGAAAAGTGAGAAAAGAGAAAAAAATGCCCGAGGGAAAAAAAATGCAAAGGGCAGTAAACTGAAAAATACTAAAAAGTTATACACAAGTTTATAAGCTACATCTCCGACAATGGGCCTTGCGGTGTGTCTTTTTCGAGTGGGCTATTTTTAGAATGGCTTCTTCGCGAACCAGTGACCAATCGCGTTGAACCATTTGCCGTTCACGGCTTTTGATTGGCTAAAAGAAGAAGCGCTTGGGTTTGTTTTCTTAATTAGTTCCTTCATCTTGACTGCCCTTTTCTTTTGCAAGATCACAATTTACAGAACATGTGTGTAGCTTTCAGTTGAATGTTTGGTGCGAACATTTTTTGGCTGTTCAGACGGTGGGGGATGGAATTGTCAAAACGTAAAAAGGACCCGAACACACTATTTGCAAAATGTGTAAAATGAACTGTACTGTAAAATCATAATGTATTAAACATCACAATTAATGTAAAACTTACCTTTGATAAGAAACAGCAAAAAATGCACTGTGCTCCGGTAATTGTTAAAACGAGATGACCATTCAAGAAGGACTGAGCTCGAGTTTGACTTCCACGCAGGGCGGCTTGACCAGCTTAGAATGTGAATATCCCAGAGAGTGCTTGATGTCTTGTTTAGTCCATTGTAAACGTGAAACGCTTCATACGAACTTATATCATGATGGATAAGTTGCATGCCAATGCTATAATCCTGCGGAACTGTGATCACCATTTCGCAACCACGGCTGCTTTCTGCTGTTACAAGCAAGTAATACACTAGGCTAGAATCATCAATAAAGGTATTATTTTCAGAGCACATGTGGATATTTTTTTTGACAGTCGTATCCGCCATTTTGAAGACATGGGAGTTGAGGGGATTCCAATTATAATTATACAGAAACCCATAGCCTTTCGTGTTTACAACATTAGTCGTCATGAGGTTAAGAAATGGAGTTTCCAGCCGTATCCCATCTGATTCGGTATTTGTTATTGTTGCGTTCATGATGTCGTGAGAAATTTTAAAGGGATCTGGATACATTATTTGCAAGCCAACAGCGGGCGAATTATCCACGAAGACCTCGCTGATATTGTGGTGACTGAGGTCCACCCTTAAGGCAATACCAGGAATACTTAGGTCGTTTCTGTAGGCAAAGCCGGCGTAGCTTATGTCGAAATTCTTGATGTCACTTTTCTTTGGTGCTACTGTCAAGTGAACGCCAGCCCAGTATGGAGTTTTGCAAAGGATATACGCAACATAGTTTGAGCATGATGACGAAGAGATCCAGTTGTTCCTGTTACAATGCACGATGCTGTCATTTTCATCTGTGTTACAACGAACATTGTGGATAAAAGCCTTTTCATTTCCACTGGCAGAACGATAAATGGAAGTACCAGCTTCATATCCTAACTGCCTGCATACAATTGTGGACTCGTAGTAATATCTGCTAATGCATACCGGCATCCACCCGTTGTTGAACCATATTTCAAGTCTTCCTTCCCATGGAGCAGGTCCTCCAGCCAGCCTTGCCTCCTTCTGCAAAGGCGTCTTTGGAATGAATTTGACCCTTTTACTCTTAGTACCTTTGATGACAACCTGTCCATAAACAATGAAAATGGCTTGCAATGGAAATTCTAATGTCACGTTTTCTTCTATAGTGAGAACTCCTTTAGGTAGAACTATGACATCACTGGTTACTTGATAAGTGGCACTGTCTTTCGGCAAGGTAAACGGTTGATTTAATGTTCCTCCTAAACTGTTTCTTTTCAGAAAACAGAAAGGTCTGTTACCATTATGGACCACAAGATTGGAAGAATTAAAGGAATCTAGAAATGGGTAGTACTGGACCTGTGCGAGTTCGATTCGGTCGCCGAAGTCGAAAATCCTCTCCTTTATTGCGCACTCGTCTCTTGTGCCCCACCAGTTTTCTCTTGCTTGAATAAATCGTTCGTGATCTTTAAGCAGAGTTGCCATTTCGTGAGGAAACAAAGGGTTGAAAAACGAATTGTGCTCCACGATGGCGGTCCCTTCTTTCACGGCTAGAACGGCTTGTGTTCTAGTACGGACATAATTACTAAAGAACGACTTGATACCTCGGTTCTCGAGAAAGGTGTTATTCTTGAAGACAATGTGGCGCTTTTGGGGCAAGGCATTGTAATCAACAAAAACAGTATATTCTCCTTTGTTCTTGATGAATGTGTTTGATAGAACTGTTACATTGACGGGAGAAGAGCGATGGCCCGAACAGCTGTAATAGTCGTAGTAAGCCACCTTCATCGCATATCCACTATTGTTTTTAATGTCGTTATCTCGGAAGACAGCACGCAGCTCGTACCATTCGGGACCGTAGATATACAAACCGAATTTTTGGTTTCCCTGCACTATGTTTCCATCAAATGAAAGTTGCACGCGTCTCCTACGTGTATAGCTACTTCTGCAGCCAGAATTGTAAAGCCAACATCCACCAAGAGCGTTATTGGCAATTGTAGAGTTTGCCACAGTCACAGTATAGTTCTCAGCACCTTGTCGAAATTGAAAGGTCAGATAAAATGCGATACCGTATCTGCTGCTTTCTAAAACACTGCAGTTTTGAAGATGAGCTGATTGAAGTCGAGCGTCATAAGAATCGGCGAACCATAATCCGTTCCGTTTGTTTCCATGAACAAAACAGTCTTTCAACCTGAGCTGCCCCTCTTGAGACTCTAAGTAAAATCCATCAATGTGGTTACTGATAGAAGTCCAGGATTCTATACTTACGCTGGTGCCTCCCTTGATAACAAATATACCTGTTTTTAAGTTATTAGAGGTGGAAATCTTTTTAAAGTTGAGGTTTCCTGTCAAAACTTGATTAACATATACTCCATGTAAGGTATTTTCGTCAAACGAAGAGGATGTTACATTCAAGCTGATGGCTTTTACTCTTTCAAAGTGAGCTCCATGCTGGGAATTTCCCAGTGACGATATGTCCGAAAGACGAATTTTACAACCTTCGCTAAAGTCCTGAAAATGGATTCCCTCACCTCCACTGTTTCGAATCAACTGAGTGTTGGAAATATTTACAGTAGAGTTAAGCTGTTTTGATATGAATAAGCCATGAGCCGAATTCTCGTCAACGTAGCAGTCAGATATGAAAAGTGATAGAGTTCCTGCAAAGATTATGATTCCGGATTTTTGGTTTTTCAAGGAGCGAACGGATTGGAGGACCATAGATCCAGACATCTTCTCTATGTGCACGCCTCGATTTGTGTTATGTTCAAACACCGAAGATACAACATGAAGTTTCCCGTATGCTTCGCTGATGTGTAGGCCATCATCACCGTTTCTTGAAACCACGGTGCTAGAGATTTGAGAATGACCCATCAGATCGTATATTCTTATTCCGGTCTTAAAGTTGTTGGAAAAGTTGCTGTTTGATATTGTTAGTGATGGTAGCGAACCTAAATAAAAACAAAATACAAATATTCTTTATAAGACAAAAGTGAAAATGATTTAATTGTAAAGCGTGTTAGTCATAATCTATGAATCTGATATCATTTTCAAGTACAAGGTATGCGTCATGAATAAGGTAATACGTTAAGCTTTTGACATATTTTAAATGAGAAATTATATACTTGCAATTATACTTAGCATAACGTTTGCTTTTACTACTCATTTCCGTAACTGAAAGCTGCGACGCGCTTAACAATGTGTTTACGTATGGGAAAACAGCTACCTTGATAGGAATGAGCGTTTATTCGTTTGTCTCAGGAAAGGATCCCTTCGAGATTTTGATCGCGACGTTTCGAGTGCAATACTGCTAGTCTTCATCAGGCGATGAGGTCGATCGTTTACCCGTCGCTATTTATGCACGTTGGTTCGCTACTATTGGTGCATTTCGATCCTCATTATTATTCCGACTAACAGATGATGTTCCCTCAGAGGTCCGTTTTTAGTTGAACGGCTATGTTTTTTGATCGTAGGTATCCATGCCTCAGGAATTTCAATTCCGCTGTCTCTATTGATGTTATAAGGATGAAGTCTTATTTGGATAGCCAATAACTAACGAATAAACATTCATTCCTATCTTACACCACGATAAACAATATTGGCATCTTTAATGACAGCTACCTTGATCTTCGACTATAATCATTTCCAAATTAGCAGGAACTTTGGAATTGCCTTTTGAATAGAAAGAAAGTTCCAAAACAGAACTAGGACCAATTTTTATTGTCTTTCCATTGTACTCATCTGTGATCGTACTGAGGAGGGTTTTGTTCTCTGTACGTCCATCTGTAACACTGAGCTCAAAGTCGCTTCCATTAATCAACCGAAAATGCACGGTGAGTGTTCTTCCAAATTGAGCTCTGAAGACCTACAAGGTAAAGTTATTTATATAACAAATTAGGATGAAATGTCATTTTTTTTTTTACCCCAACCTGTGTACAGCCGCCCCCGGCCCTCCCCGATTTTTTAAGGGGAGGGGGCCGGCTGTACCCAGGCTATCTTGCCCTCAGCCCTTATGCTAGTAATGCACCTATTAACGGTTTGACCCAGGATAGGGGGGGGGGGGGGTGGGAAGGCAAAACCAGGGGAATTTGAATCCTGGGCACCCAGAATCGAATTCCCCACTCCTAGCACAAATTTCTAACCCAGAAGACCATTTTTAAAAGATTTCAAAATCCCTTCCCAGGGAGAGCTTCACGATTTCAAATTCCCGTGGGTTAATTGGTCAGAATGATTGCTTTGGATTGTGAGTCTCTTCGTGTTGGTCACATTGATTGCTTTGGTTTTGGTTTTATGTCACTCGCTTGAAAACCACTCTTTAATACGGTCATGTTTTACGTTCTGTAAATACAGTTGTTTGTTTGCCAAGTAGAATGAAGCTGTAGGTTGTTGTTGTCTGTAGATTGGTGCGCTAGAGGAAGCGAATTTTTTTTTGCGAGCCATTAATGATCATCAACGTTATTGGCCGTTTTTATGCTAAAGACGTTAAAGCTGTCTCAAGACGACATTAGCGTTTACTATAAAAACGGTAAATAAGACAGACGCCTTTAACGTTGTGGCTTTAACGTCTTTAGTAAGAGCGTTGAACGCGCTTTTTGGCTTTTTTCAGCGTTAAAGCCGTCTAGTAAAAAAAAGGGGGGTCGTTAAATATTATTAAAAAAAAAAAAAAACAGACCTTTTTTTTTGGCGTTTTTTTTTTTCCTTCCCCTTTTTTTTTTTTTTTTTTTTTTTTTTTTTTTCTTTCTCTTTTTTTTTCCCCCTTTTTTTTTTTTTTTTCCTCCACAATATTATCCTCTCTAAAAAAAAACATTCAGAACTCCAAAAAAAATAGATAAATGGATTGATTTTCACTGCAAGGTTCCATTTCATGTAACTGCAATGGGATAATCAATTGGAGGTTTGAATTAAAGATTACCCCCACCTAGTTATCTTTTCAATATTCTAAATACCCACAACTATCTCGAGAACTATTCTTTCTCACCTGGCTGCAATTAACCGGCAAAGCTTTCCCAGATGCATTAAGAACAAAAGGAAAAGAAGGTTCTCCTGGAATGATTGAACAAAAATCCACCACTTCTTCAATCCGCTTGTAGACAAGACCATCCCCGAATCGTGTATCCTGGACGGTGACGTTGTCAATCACGACTTTCCCTCTGGAGCTCTCAATGTTTATACCAGCCAATCTCGATCGAAGGATGGTGGAACCGGTTATACCCAGATGATTTTCGAGTTCTTTCACCAGCAATCCCGAAGCACCGTCTCTAACTGTAACATTTATCAAATCCGGTGCCTTTTTCAGGGCTTTAATGCCTTCAAAAGCATTAACTATGTCTGCGTTCTCCAAAGACGAGTTGCCTTGTCTTTCGGAAGAATTACTTGGAGCGAAGTAAATGCCTTTCCAGTAAACTGTCTCGACCAATAAAGGAATTAGGGTGTCACATTCCAGCCCAACGTCATAGTCATGAACTGTCGAGGATCGCACGAGAAAAATCAGTGTTATTACATGGTGGGAAAAAATAAAATATAAATTCGATCAGTGATGTTTTTACATACTGTGTCTTTGTTCGCTAAACTACTTAAGCATATATAATTCTGAAATCCAAACTATTCAGTGTACACGTTGCTCCCCAAAGAAGATTTATTTTACCATGCTGAAACTTTCAGTTGCTGTTCATTCACCCCTTTCGGAAATTTTGATATGTCAACCATGTGTCCATGAAATTTGACGGTTGCCATAGCAACGTCATTATTACAAGCAGCTCAGGACAAAAATCGTCATTTTTAACATTTTTCTTTATTTTTTCCAGTTTTTGTTTTAAAGAAACCGTACGATTTGTTTATTTTCACATTCCATAAGCATTCTGGCTTGATTTTGCATCAATTTTCGTTATTTTCTGACTTTCTAAGAAAATGGCGAAATCCAAGATGGCGGTTTTAATGACGTCATACGACGTCGACTTCATAGCTAATTAAAATTACGTCATCATGTAGATTAAGCTACGGCCTTTTTGTACAGAGCAAAATAATTTTGCTGTGCCTTTTATATAACGATAACTCAAGGAGGGGTCCATCCACCCACCCACCCCCACCCAATTGTACCCTTGTACGATGGTGCGGGTAAGAATTTGCTTGTACGACCGAGGGTTAAGGTTTGCTTATAATTTTGATTTTAAGATACCACAATGATAATAATACTGTAGTAATAATTACTGTAGTAATAATTAGGTTTCTTCTCAGACCTTGTTTTATAAGATTCTCGGAGTTCTTGACCTTTATGATGCCCCCAGGATTCTAAATGAAATAATTTAAGGGTACATTCACAAGAAAAAATATCTTTCTCGTTCAGACAGTTTCACTTACTGTTAGTTTTTAATTAGCCCTTCACGAAATAGAATACCCTATTTTGATAAGGCCATCTAAAAAGCTAGGGAATAGTAATGGAGCCAAATAAATTGATTATACATATATAACATTTTGTTTCTTACACCCACTGTCAGTTTTTTACCTACTCAGGTCCGATTGTTTCGTACACCAGGATTTTTTTCACATTTACGTTGACACTGTAAGGCTGAAAACATACAGAAACCTATTGATTCCCTAACCTTTTTCGTGGCTGTTCATTTAAAGCTAAGATAATATTAAATCTAAAGGTAACTCACAACAAGAACGCGAATAGTAGCGACAATCCCAAAGACTCTCTTCGTTTCCTTTGCACGAAAGATCACTCATATAGACTGGGCCGCTTCCAGGATGTTTGTAAGTCCTCTTGGCTCCAAGGAAGCCAAGTTGCCGACATGCCACTCCCATTTCTCTGAAATCCCAATTACTCCAGCGGTCACAGATAGTTCCCCACTGTCCGTTCCTTTGTATCTCTAAACGACCGTTGTTGTAAGACGTACCATCTACAAGCCTTATCCCAGGCTTGTAAAATCTGTCTAAGTTGGTGCCATTGCAATGTACCGCATCTTTACAAGGAATCGCTCGAAACGTTATTAAGTCTGAAGGCGTGCCCTTTGCATGTAACGATCCGTGAACTCGAACGCCAACGTTTGGGACAAAACGTACTTCAGTACCAGCCTCTATAGTAAGAGTTGCATTTTGGGCAACAACCAAGTCACTCGTGACCAAGTATGGACCATCTGCACGACTGAGGGTCTGGTTACTGACGACACTGCCGTTTACTCTTTGATAATTTTTGTTTACATTGTCAAGACTTCCGTAGGTAAAGCAGAAGAGTGATAACATCCACAACTGCAAAAGCATCGTGGATTTCCTCACACTTGGGGTTTATATCAACGGCAAGTAGTTACTACATTTGTTTGTCAATGGGCCTGAAATACAAAGCGATGAATTACTTTAATAGTATTAATTTTAGTCTTAACATTTTTTGAGTTGTTGGAACTAACTGGGGGAAGGCAGGAGACCTCCCTCTCTTGAATAAGGTGTTTAAGTTTGTCACATGACCCAAGCACAAGCGCGAACGCAAAGGACAAGCCTGCGGCGCCGCGGCAGCCCAGCATGCGTGTGCGCGGGGCCGCCGGAGAACAGCTGTTGGTGTGCTGCGCGCTAGTGAAAACCAGGCTTTACTTATGCACGCATTTAATTATGTTAGTGTTCATAGTGGTGATGTGCTTTTTACGACGCGATACATGTACCCAGCTGAAAAGATGAAAAATTCAACGAAGATATATGCCATAAAGAAATTTAGGGATCAACAGAAAGAATCCAAAGATGGGAAGAGAAGATATGCGCACAGGCTCATCATCCTATGTTTGCCGGGCACAGCGTGCCCTATAAATATTGATATTTATTCACTAATTGCTATTGTAAATTTTAAATCTTTCCTAAATCGGCTTTTACGACTTGTATTTTTAATAAATTGAAGTAGAAATATTTTCGTATCGTTTAGGTTTGTTTTTATGCCGTTTTCGTGGCTATTTGAAGCGCGCGAGAGCAGTTCTAGGAGATTTTAGTTTTCGAACCGTGTACAGAATACAAATATCAACATAAGGCATGCAACTTCGACATCGAAGAATTGGGTACGGCCGCCTCCGTAATGTAACCAAAAAAAACTTTATTTTTCTAAACTCGCTTTCATAGGAGATTCAGTCCTTATTAAAAGAACAGTCTTCGAGCTATAGTCTAGCCTAATTAGAGTGCAATCGGTTCGCGCCGTTCTTCTAACTATGCTCAAAGTAGCGGGAATATCAACTTAAGTAGTAAAATTGACTATTTACGATGATCGGAACCACCTACGTAGACAATTTATGCAATTTTTGCTGAAATTGTTAAAAATTACTGCATTTGCCCACTCCTTGAAAGCCAAAAACTTCCTCTGGGGTACCCCAAAGGAATACTCATTGGAAATCACGACGGCGAAGCCGAAAACGTGACCTTGGAAACTAATTTTGTCCCGCATCAATTCATAAATTCTGCAGGTGTCAAGTTTTGCTTAGATTATTTGACATCGAATTTTTCGTTTCTCTCATACAAACCCTATTGTTTGCACCATATTCACATCTCTGAAAAAGGTTCTCCGAAACTTTGACAACGAGAGCTCTCAGTTTAAGAAGAATGAAAATATCGTCATAAATATTTGAAGATGAATGGCCAATGACAATATTTTATGTTTTCAATTTCGGGAATTTCATCACTTTATTCTGCGAATCGTAGCAACAATTTGCATTGATAGTATTCTGTTTGTAAACGATCACCAGTTGAAATTTTCTTCTTTTTCTCTCTTAAAAGAAGGAACGAATAGTTTTTAACCGTGCGTAACAGTATTCTAGATAAGTACCATCCCGGCTCTAAATTAAGAAGCGTGGCCATTTCATCTACAAAGGAGTTTCGATTCCTACCAGTAACGTAATCCTCGGTCTGTCTTTGTCGTGTGTTAGTGGCATCTCAGTGGCATCTTCAAACTTTAACAAAACAAAACCAAACAAAACAAAAAAAAATCGGCCAATTGTTTTAGTGCATTCTAGTTGAAAAATGTATCCTCTCCTGTTATTTTCTTAGTTTTTCAGGTTTTTGCAGAAAATTTAGATGAAAGGTTAATTTTAAACTACTGGGGGATTAAATGAACCTCTCTGTGTCAACTACTTAAAAGATTGAAATCCTGAAATGGCATAGGTCATTTTCTTAGAAACCGTAAAAAAAAATCTTTAAAAATGGAACCTGCATTGTTTTGATACAATCTGTTTCTTGGAATAAAAAGTGTTTCGGAGCGACGTAGACATTACAGGTTGCGTTTAAAGAAGAAGTGGAAATTTCTGTACAAAATTCAAAAGTGGCAAAAGACAACTTTTAACAATTATATATATATAAATTCCAGCATGCGTGACTGTTTGTTTTCGGGCGCGCCAGCATGTCACGAAATGTAATTGTCATTGCTAATCTCATATATAGTTTCCTCGGCTCCCGAATGATTGTTTCAAAAATGTCGAAATCTGTCGGTTGTATTGTGCGAGTTGAAGATAAACCAGCACTTCTGAGCAGAGCCTGACATGGAATCTTAGAAATAGAGGTGCTTTGAGAGATAATTTTTTAATACATGTAACAAGATCTTGTAAAGACTCGCTTAGCGTTGTGTTGTATTACGTGTTGTTTACACAAAAAGAGAAGCTTCTTGCCGTAAACATGAATTAAAAGCAGATCATAAAAATGTGCAGAATCGGCAGCAAATAATGTGAGTTAAGATGGACTATTCCCTTTCCAGTTTCCTATACGTTTTGTCGATTAAAATATATTTTTCATTCACTGCTTGGAATAGTCAATAGCAGACTAATAGTCGAACTGTGCAATGGCGTTGCTACCTGACCACGCAACCAAGGAATGTGGAAGGAGCTTCAGTCTCATTTTCATTTTCGCAATATTTTTATCATCAGCGACAAAGCCAGATTATAAAACAGCTCTTTCAGCTTACTACGTGCAATATTTTATCAGCCAAGTTTCCTTATTTAACAGCTAAGTGTGTAAAGTACTTTAATAATAGTCGCAGGGGAAATAAATCTCCCAGGAACTAAAATCGCAAATAACGTTTCCGTCTGTTAAACATCATCGCGTCCTCCTGAAGGAACAAAAGATACCTGGCTCCGGACAAACCTAAGCTTGTACCTAAAATAAATGGTTTATTTTACTCGGTTGCGGTTTCTCGGTAGCCCGCTAAATGGAGAAAACTGTTTTAGGCACTGTAATCCGACCTAGATGGTTTTTTGCGTCTTCAATTTTAGCACGACACATAAATTCCCGACTCATGTAAGCAAGGATAGATACAAAAATACTTACGAGAACCACCAGCTGCTGTTCTGCAAACGCAAAAGTTTCAAAAACAGAGTCCACGCTAATGCGTGAACGTACTGTTTTCTGCGAAACTCTAAATCATTGAAGACCACGTTTGAAAAGGTCTCCCTTCAAAGACCTTTTAAGGTGGGTTTTATTGGCTTTGTGACGTCATGTTATACAATCATGTTTATATCCCTGTAGCTGTGACATTTTTCGTAAAGCGATCAACGAACACGAAGGGATATAAGCGAAGAGAACCAGCGAGCAATGGGACAAAAATGACCGTCACTTCAACTGGACAGAGTAAATATTATTTTCTTGTTTGTTTTTATTTTTTTTTTTGTACTTTTCGGAAGTGACTGTAGTCTTTAAGAGCAAAATGGTCTCTCTCTCTAATTCCGAGAAATTTGTCGCTTTTTTCCAAGAATCGTAGCAACTATTTATACTGGTTTTGCTTGTTCATCTTCAAACTTATTCCATGTTCGAGACAGAGCGTGACTAGCTCGGTCGGTTCCCTCTTAAATATTTTACGATAGGGGTGTATTGAAAAATTGAGTAAAGTGGTTTTCGATTCCCATAGTCGCCATTGAACATCCCGATAGCCATTTTATTAAGCTTATTAAATAAACAAACTAAGTTTACTAAAAGATCTAATTGTAGACATTGAGTCAAGCCATTTGGTCATGATCATGAAGTTTTAAGTAAGGTGTTTTTCTTTTTTTCGGCTGAGTCTGCTGAGCCCCTGCAGCGCTTATACAAAATAATTTATAATTATTTAGTTTTTAACTTGACCATCCCGATAGCTGAAACCAATTTTAAAGTGATATGATGTCCCTTGGTTTATCTTTACCAAGTCATTTAGAACACTGCGGTTTAGCTACCGACACTTCAAACCCATTCAGGCTAATTATTTCAGCGCATTGGAATATTCAAGTTATCATCGATAGTATACACAATAGTGACAAAGAAGACCACCTCCTCATTTAACAGTGGAATTGTTTTATATTTCGTTAACAAAATGTAAAGCAATTTATTGCCAATAAATTTACAATAAATGACAGGTTCATTTATTACAAATCGTAAAACTCTTATTCCAAAGGGAATCCAAGTGTTTTAAATACAAATTATAACCTGTTTTTCGTAATTCTAACTCGTTTTTTGATCACAGCTTTCTGTTCAAGGGCTAAGAGTGACTTCAATGTTTTTGGCTCAACAGTGGCAAATTACTAAAAATGACAGCCAAGTAAACAGAGACGATAAACATCGTGTGTGTAATCAATGTTTCAGGCCGTATGTCACGAACGGTTTTCACGCAACGTTCGCGTACGACACGTATAGCTCCCTTTGCACTTTTGTTTTCGCAGATTTTTTCCTTGCACTGACAAAAGAGAGAGAAGATTTATTAGCTAAAGGTTAACTAACAGTTTTTGCACTCAAAAAAGTGTAACCCGGAGACTAATCAATGAGCATTCAAAAGCAGATTGAAGATGGAGGACTGCCATTGAACATTCCAAGAAACCCAAGTCTTAAAAATGTACTCCAGATCAATGAGTACAGGAAAAGGCAGCATTTTTAGCTATAGAATATGAGTTGAATTCTGTTTTTTGTATTTAAAGTTCATAGTTAATGAGGCAGATTTTAATGCAAACCTAAATTTAATGATAGCCAATGGTCCTTGAATTATAATGTGTGCACTTTGGTGTTTATTTTTTTGTTTACATGCATGCCCGTTTCTGCATTCCCCCCGGGACCGGGAAAGTGACGGGGAGGGGGAGGGGCGACGCCGGGAGGGAGGAGAGGAGGAGGAGAAAGGGGGGGAAACACAAAGTGCCTGGCGGCCTGGCAAGGGGGACAGGGAGGGGTGGTCCAGGGATGGGAATGTCGGGAGAGTTAGGGATGGGTCCGAGTGCCTCCATCGATCATCCCCGTCACGACCCGGAGACCCCCCTGGGCATTCCCCACCGACATTAAACTTCGATTCCTTTACACAATAATTTGTGGGTAAAGATAATTAAATGACGAAAGAAAACAGAAATCTATAAATTAGAATCGCAAACTGAAATATACGCGTAATATATAGAAACACAAGTTCGTCACAGTCTCGCACTTGGGACATTGGCGCTGGAGTCCTCATGATCAATTGAGGACTGTTTTGTTGATCATCATTTAATTTCCTCACGGATAATGTATTTTATCATTCCGATACCAGGTCTTAGCCATTAACAATCCTAAATGGCTAATAATTGTGCCCTTGGTATTCTTCTGTCTTATAGTAAACTATATTATTTGGGAGGTCTTCGCTGATTAGAATGTATATATTTACACTGCGTGAATATATAATGGCCAATGTAGCAAATGCTATATACTGAACTGGTATAAAAGCGATGGTGTATCCTCGAGCATTAGTCCTTTTATTTCCAGTTTCCGTCGATTTTTTATCGTCAACGTCAAGGCCGAATTAAACAGCTCCTTGCTACAATATTTTCTTTACAAAATAAGCATTATTGTAGGAAAAGATGTTAACGAGCTAAAAGCAAATCTAGGCCAGCCGCGAAAATATCTAGTTGGCCAAACTCTAGCAGGAAGACGCAAGAGTTGATAATGACCACAATCGGTGTATACCTTTGTGAATTGGTTTACCGGTGTATAACATCTTTTCCCTTTTCTGTATTGTTTCCGTATTTTACCAGCAGCGCGAAATTAAACAGTGTATTAGGAATGAAAGCTGACCTGGATTTTGCTTTGCCTTCTTATAATCTTCGAAACCCAAAAGTTGTCAGGAACAATGTGAATGTTTAAAGAAATGATGGACGTAAGAATACTCACAAGAGGTATTCCTGGTCTTCTGCAAACTTACAAAAATGCTTGATCGCAGCTAATGGCCAATCCTGTTGTTTTCTAAAACGGTCAGTTATTGACGACCGAGGCAGCTTCAAAAGAGTAAAGAATGGTCCGCCCCTTTGAAAAAGCTAACATCACTCTGCGTGACATAATGACGTCATGCCGCGTTATTCTGGGAAAACTCAACCTCGTTGTAACACAACGCCGAGAAAAATTCCTTGTGTGGGAATAGACTTCGTTTTAGTGTAGGACGACAATTTAGGAACGCGCGTAAAATAAAGAGACGCTTCAAAATAAGACTAGTTCTGAAATAACTTCGCAATGCCTGTGTTGACGACGCCAGTACTGAATTGTAAATACTCCATCTATATATAATCAGCCGACTTGTCTCCGATCTTGACTTGGTTACAGCTTTGCAGGCATGCATTGGGTCCTTGCCGAATGCTGCCGGTAGAAAATATTCAATGAGCACGATGTACGGAATTAAAAAGTTTACCAATACTGGCGACGAAATTATAGGCAATCCCGGGGGCGTATGAGAACAAGCCTTACAATAGAGTGTTTCTGTCAAGGAACTATCGGCTGATAGTTGCCCCGCGGAAATTTGATGTTCTTAAAACAAGTATTACCCCAAGAAGCGAAGCTTCGAGGGATGATATGCTGTTTTATGCTGCCTTAAGGAGACGGAAAGAACGAGGATGTAGCTCAGCTAGGCTCCAGAAATTGCTCCCCTTTTCCTATGCATATCCATAACAATCTGTGAACTTTATTTAGTAATCAAACTAATTTCGTGTGTAATATTTCATTATGGGATTTCTCCCAGACACGCTCATAATATATTCAGTGAAAACAGCAGCAACAACAATCGAAACAAGGGAAGGGGGGGGGGGGGGGTAGGGGCAACTTCCCATACATTCTCTTATATGAAATCGGAGCGATGTTCTCACACTTTGCAGACAATCATCGGATGCCTGTAAGGCGCATGGGCAGATCCTCTCATTTTGAACTTGCCAAGACAACAACAACATGGCAGCCAGTGCGAGAGTTCGGTTACTTTTTTATAGCAGTACAAAAAGTTTTCTAAGTTGTGTCTTTAAAACAGTGAAAATGTCTCCGCAAAGGTTCTTGTTGTCATGATGTGGTGTGGTGTTTATTGTGAAATCAAACCAATACAGAAATGGTAATGAAAACGTTGCGATCGAATTTTACCCTGCCGGTCGGAGCTATTGTTCTTGCTTTATTGTTTCGAGGTTATTTGTTGACACGTCCGTTCTTTGTTTTACGTCATTTGTGATCCCCAAGTGCATTGAAAATCGCGGTACAATGAACTGTCGTTTGTATTTCAGCGCAAAAAAGTAACACGACATCACAAAATTCTGCGATTTTAAAACTACACGACGGTGACGAAATTTTAGAGGAAAAAAACAGTGCATTTACATTTCTAGTGAAGATAAGTGCGACCCATTTACAGTCACGGATTGCACGGTATCGAAGTCGTGCTTGCTATAGCTTCCATTTTGTGGGAAAAGATGGCCTGCATCATCATCATCATCATCATCATCATCATCCAAAAACCGCTGACTAGATCGTGGGTTGCTCGCTTTGCAAGTTGTAAGAACATCGCTATTTGTTACCAGACATTGTTTCTCCCCCCCCCCCCCCCCCCACAAACTTTCCGAGCAATGGTAACTGTAAATGCAGGTTTATAATCGGCAAGAGGTTCCGCTTAGTCGAAAAGACAACTACGTACTACGAAAAAAAAAAATGTGTTAATGGATTATCGTTGCAAAATTACTGAGCAAGTTAGTCCAATCTCAATTTTTGTCTTCCTGCATATGTCGTATCAAAGCAAGTTTTTATTTTTATATAAATTATTTTCGGAAAATAAGAGACAGTGCAGCATATTTGTAAACATCAAGCTTTTCATTCACAGCAGAAAAAAATTGCCCAAGTGTTCTTACCTTGTTACTGATGAATTTTGTAGCCTGCCGATTGAAAGCTGCTACATATTCGAGCAATAGAGCTGGAGGTACAAGCTTTGTTCAGCGATAGCTTTTCAAAAACGGCGATAAAAATGCAAATCATCAGCAAAAGGTCTTCCATATTCATTGATAACTATGATCTGATTGAAAAGGAACACGTCAAATTGAATTTTTGTTTTTCTATCGTTCGCAAAATAAAGAAATTTGCAAAACTGAGCGAGAGCTAGTCGCTCCCACTTTAATGACCGCATTTTGAAAAAGGCCGTGTTTGGTTTGAAGCGTTGAGTGCTAATTAATTCGGTGTCCACTGAAGTAAATCGATCAAACAGGTGAATTAAAGATTCTTTATTAGTTCGTAACATAAAAACAAAACTAAACAGATCATCGTCAAACATTCATATAGACTATCCCCGTACAAATTATAAAAAATACACCGTAAAATATAAGGGAGCAACCTTAATCCGTGGCACTTTCCGCCATTTCGTTTTTCGCTTGGTTAGTTTGGTTCGTAAAACTAAATGTCTCTTTATTTTATATTTTTCGTTCTCGATAGTGAGATAAGTTTTATCCTGTGCTTTATCCATTTTTCTCTTTCCTTTTTATTAAATTATAATATTCTTTTTTCTGGTTCCGCTTTATCCTTTTCTTTATTCCTTTTTCAATTTTTAATTTATCATTTTTCGTTTTTCGTTTTTCTTTATTCCTATTTTCCTTTTTTCCTTTATCCTTTTTCGTTTTACCTTTTTCCTTTTTACTATTTTCTTTTCTCCTTTTTTCTATCGTTGATTTAGAAGGCATTATTCTCAAACCCTTGTTGTCAAGCAGCATGACACGTGTTCCAACCTCCTCTTCCTCCATTCGTGCGACTTACTTACTTAGAGTAAGGTATATCTGATAGATGGGTGAGGGTTTACCATCCACAACTTCGGAGATGATAATATTCTTGCGCCATTTTGAGTTTGCCCATGAGTCCCTGCTTGACTTGAAAGTAAATGCCGGTCGCGAGGGAAGCGACTGCTTTTTACTGCAGCTGGTTTCTCACTTTTCGCCGCTTGTGCCGGCGGCCGAGTTATTTGCTGACCATATCCTTTGTATGTAACAAAGAATAATATGTCCGCAATATTGAAAACCTTTGTGTCTGGATCGGGGATTACCACACTGTCATCACCGATTAGATATATCGTTTCGGCCTGCAGGATAAACACCTTGGACAACACAGTAATCGTGCTATTATTAAGCTTTGCTTTAAGAACTTTTTCTCCGCTTTGGACTTCCACAAAGTATCTTATTGTTGCCTATTTCTTTTCTCCGCTTTGGTGTTGCACAAAGTTCTCCATGTCAGAGTTTGATCATGAAGACCACAAGGCACCAGATAAAGTTCGCATGTAAATGGCTAAAGATGGCGCGAAATTTGCGAGCAAAGGTTACTGGGTATGCGATTGAGAGAAAAAAAAATGGGAGAAAGGAAAAGGAAAAATGTAAAATTAAAAATAAATACAGAAAAAGAAAAAGGAAGAAAAAAGAATAAAGAAAAACGAAAAAAGGAAGAAGGTAAAAAGGAAAAAGGAACAGAGAAAAAAGAAAAAAGGAAAAGGGAAAAAGGAAAAAAGAAAAACGAAATATTGATAAAGGGAAAATAGAAATTTGAATAAAGAAAAGGGTAAAAGGATAAAGGATTAGACGGTACCAGAAAAAATAAATATGAAAAAACGGAGAAAGCACAGGATAACATTATCAAAAATTATTCCAACCATCGAAAACGGAAAATATAAATAAAGAGATTTTCAGTTTTTACAACCAAATGAATCAAACGAAAAACAAAATGGCGGAAAGTGCCACGGATTAACCTTCCAGCAGATATAAAAAGTGCCAAATCAATTCACACATTTGAGAAAAAAAAATTAAGCACTTTCTTCAATTGGTAATTTAGCTAACGTTCTACAACACACCCCGCAAGCCCACAAGGGTTTGTTGAGAGCTCCAAAAGGGATAGGGCATTATAGATGCATCTGTAAATATGCAATATCTTTATGAGCAAATAAAGTCTTCTGATAATACCGTTAAACAATCATTTGGATTTAATCCCAATCATACTGCAAAAATGTCGGTGAATTATATTACAACTTTGACTCTGTGATCGACTTTTATGTACTTTCAAATACGCACCTAATTAATGATATTTGAAAGTATGTGTTTCTAGTAAATAATAAAGATGGTAAATTTTAAGCTCGGTAATAAATAATAAAGATACGATGTTCTACATGACACGAGTCCCCGACGGGAATCGAACCCATGGCCTCCCAGATACCGGTTGGGCGCTCTAACCAACTGAGCTACACGAGACTCGTTGTGAACTGGACCATTTTACTAGGTCGATAAGTGACACGCGTCCTGCATACTGCTAGGATCAGCAATGTCGAATTCATCAAGTTTTGTAGTAAATAATAAAGATGGTAAATTTTTAAGCTCGGTAATAAATAATAAAGATAAGATGTTCTACATGACACGAGCATGGGATAATCATATCAACCTAGTAAAATATCAACCTAGTAAAATTGCCCAGCTCACAACGAGTCTCTTGTAGCTAAGAGACCATGGGTTCGATTTTATTATGTGTTTCTAGTTTGTCTAGATTTATATTAGGTTAATCTTTCAAGCATTGCTTTCTGAAGTTAACTGCACAAAGGTACCGTGCTTTCCAATGAGAACTTCGAGAAGTTGCACGGCCTTAATGGCTCAATTTGACATTTTTAATTTAATGCGTTCCTTGCCTGTTGTGGTAAAATATGGATCTCGTCGCTAAGTAGTTCTTCGACTGTTGAAGGAAAAGGGAAAGCGTTTGACCAGAGAATCGTGCAAAGATGTTCTCTGCTAAATTACACACCTTAGAGGACGCAAATGAATTAAGCTATGTAAAAAATAGTGTGCAGCGTTAATGTGTCCGCCTTCCTGTAACTTTTGTCTATAGGATCCCCTTCTCCTACATCTTACCTCCTTACCACAACTAAAATCGTTCTGATTATTAAAATAATGCAAACGCAAACTTAAATCGCAGCAGGTAATTCGTAATCGCTACAAGCCATTTCTCTAAATTCTCTTTATTATTTTTTTGAAGTGACCAACATTCAAAACACTCGATTTTTGGCACGTTTTTTAAACAATATTATCATAATTAAGCTCTTTAAACTTCCTTTTGCTCAGTTCGTTTATTTATTTTTACAAGATTTCTCTTCCTACCATTAAGGAACTTCCTCGGCCATCCATAGAAAGCTTATAAAATGTACAAAGAAACATCAAGGATATAAAATATTTTATTCGAACAGAAGCAGCTGTACATGTTGTCAGTTCGTCCATCCGGAAATCGAGTAATATTAATTTTATTTGGACAAAAAACGAGTACCAGAATAATTCAAATTCCATTGCGTTATTTCCTGTCCTTTTCAAAAGCTACTGAGATGTAAGTACAGCATGTGGCCCTAAATCAGGACAGGCCTTGGTCCGGATACTTTCGGTTCATCGTGTATTTTTCCGATAGGAAACAAAGTTTTACTAAAACCGAACCTTTACGAAGATTGTTTGATCTGTTTGCTGTCTAAACCTCGCTCGAAGGCTTTCCCGCTGGCGGTGAAGTCGACGTGAAGGTAGGTGAAGTTTGTTTTCGCGATGTTTATTTGTTCATGGCGCCTGGTTTTCTTTTTATTCCTGTATATCCGAAATGACCGCGTTAAAAAAAGATAATTTTTGGTATAATTGATGAATAGGAAATATTATTTCAACAAATGCAAAACATTTGACTGCTTGAGTTTCCGTCCAAAGTAGCAAATTAAAATTTCTAATAATAATTTTAAATAATTTAGCTGACTAGGTCCTTGGTCCGGACACTGACGGCAACCAAAAATATAACTTAAAAACGTCTGAAGGTTGCAAGCTTGATAATACTGAAAGAACAAGAGTTTGACAAAAGTAACACCTTCCGTTTACACGTTCGCGTCTTTTTCGTCCAGACCAAGGGCCACATACTGTAATTATCCGTGATAACTCCAACAACACTTTCTTATCAGTGCCTGAGAAAATTAATTTGAAAGTTCACAAGAACCATGTACACTACAGATAAAATTTTACGTGTAGCCATTTTGTAATCGTCTTTTAAGCGATTCAGTGGAACTTTGTTTTCGATGTTCGGTGTTGTAAGGATTGGTTTTTTTCGTTAAGAAATTTGAAACAGTCAACTTCGAATTATTCAAAAAAATAAACAAACAATAAAAAACGAACGGAGTTCCCTTCTTTCAAACACACTTTCACAGTTGGGTTGAATAAAACACGCCTTTGAATTGGAAAAATGACTAGAGCGTCTCAGCCTAGGATAAATGACATCTTATTGTTCATAGAAAGGAATCGATAAGCTTTTTACCATCAAGACTGCTCAGCGTGGTTAATAGAGACCTCGGAAAACCACGACGGCGACCGCAACGAAAACGTCGCCAAATACTTATTTAGGTAAAACACTAAGTCATAGATTTGCTTTCATTAGCCGCTGCAGTTTAGTCAAGCCAGAAATGTTTGACTACTTTTCGTTTAACTGTGTTATGCGACATCTACATTTTCCTAGGCATTGACGTTTTACATGTCACGACTACCCGCAGAAGCCTTGCATCGATAAGCTTCAAGAAGTGGTGAAGTCTTGTACCTGCCACAAGTGAAAACCGGCAGGCAAGCCGCATATTCTCCATGTTAAGTATTGACAAATGCGTTATCTCAGCATTTAACCCTATCCAGACCGGGGGGGGGGGGGGGGGCGAAAAGTGCCCGCGCTGACTTTGAACGCTTATAACTTTTTCAATATTCAACCAAACGTTGCCAAACTTTGCGACTTTATCTAAAATTTATCTGGGAATAATTTGGTAGGGAAGGTTGTTGTGTCAGAAACTTGACGTCACCATGGCAACGACATTTCAACAGGCATGTTTTCCCAAATTTGAATTTTCGTGTTTCTATTAATGAAAAATAACTTTAAAGCAATTATTCTCACCTTTTTACGGGTTTTAAGCACATTTTTATTGGTTTTGAGCATTTTCCAGTAATTTTGGGTGGTTTTCTGACGTTTTGGAAAAATTCCGAAATCCAAGATGCGGATCCAAGATGGCAGCTGTTTTGAAATTATGATGTAATTGTCACGTGATGTGACGTCATCATCCCACGTGACATATACCAAAAGATAGATTTTTGGACATTCTATATATCCTGTAAGTTTCATTGTGATTGCTTAAATATTCTGGAAGTAACAGAGAGGGGGGGGAAGGGGGGGCCGAAAAAGACCAAAAAAGCCCGGTCTGAATAGGGTTAAAGGAGATCATTTTGTATAACTTAAAGTGTATATGACATGAAAAATATTTTCTGCTGATTTGAAAGGCCTTTCGAAATACAGAAGAATGGCGTTTTTCTTTTCGACATATCTTTTTTCGTTTCAGAGATATTGACGTTTTTGTATTATGCAATTTAGATCAGTGATGACGTCATAAGATTTGACTCTAAAAAATGGTAAAATACTGAATAAACAATATCTCTAAAACTATGTAAGCAGTGTTCTTGGAACTTGGCACCACAAATGTGCATCACAAAAGAAACTAAATGTTACTCTTAGGGCTGTTGCCATGACAACAGTTTTGCCGCTGGTGCTGTCTCAATAAAAACTGAAATTCCCAGTTTTTGTCTTAAACCAAGAACCATCTAGCGCAGCCAAACCAATGGTGGGAATTAAGGCAATATGGGAACTGTCTGTTCTAAGCAGGACCCTTTGTCTCACTTTGACAGTGAGAGACTGGAGCTGAAAGAGTTGCTATGGCAACAATACTAAGGGAGTCATTTTATTCCTTTTGCGTTTGCACATTCGTTTACACTAAGTGCCATATTTGGAAAATCACGAGAAACATTTAACTAATCAAAATTACTACATTTGGATTAATTTTACAGCGCGCTCGATGGCGTAATCTTGTTTTTTAACAAGCTTGGTTGAATGAAGTTAAATTTGGTTTAATTCTTCTGTTTCATCTTCTTGAAGTGGTCTGGAGAACTTCGCTTCGATTTAATTAATGTATTTCGTTAGTTTCTGTAAGGAATTTACGGCGTTTAGGTCGAAATTCAAGCAACTTACCGCAAAACCAAAAATGATATTGCGCGTGTCATTACGTGTATAAAGCATTCGCGTACAAATTCTGTGCGCACGCGTTGCACGTGGGTTTCTGGTCTTTCAAGAATACGCTCATAACTAAAAGCTTGTTAACAAGTTCGTGATAACACAAAACAAGTGTGAAATGTTAGAACAGTTTCTCCCAACGCGAATGCAGGTTGTTAGGTTTGTAAATTTCATAGAACGATTTTCTTTATGAAATGCTTGTTGAAAAGTTTATGATAAATACCACGAAGCAATAGTGGAAACAAGAGCCGTTAGAACAGTTCTGTTCGGTTGTTTGTCTTTCAAAATTGTCATCATATCAAACATCTTGTTAAGAGGTTTATGATTACACGAAGCAACTGTGAAACCAACAACCGAACGTGTATATCGTAAAACAGTTATGTTTGATTTTCAGTCTCTCACGATTATCCTAAAATCTAAAAGCTTGTTAAATATTTATGACACCGCGAGACAACTGTGAAAAATTGTAGATTGTAAACATAAATCTTTTATGTTTGATTGTCAGATCTCTTACGGTTTTCCTCAAGTCTAAGAGCTTGTTAAAATGTTTAACAAGTGACACTGTGATGACATAACTAAAAGCTTGTTAACAATTGCAAGTTCCTGATGACACGAAACGTGTAAACAAGCGCTCGTGAGGACTTGATTTAACAGCTGTTGTTTTGAGATCTCCTAAAACATAAATCAATGCTCTCTTATGTTCCAATGGTTAATATTTACAATCAATATTTAATATGCAAACCAGGTTGTAGAATGCATGTTCTTAAGCATCAGTGAAAACATCAGCTGAACAGTTTCTCGCGCTGTTGAAAAGTTAAGGCAGGACAAATACCTTTCAGGTAAAGTTGCACTATTGCTAACTGGGCTTCAAGGAGTTCGTTCCCCCGAAAAATTAATATTTCCTTCGCTTGTTGTTTTTGTTGGCCACTGATGAAACGAAGCCGTTGTTTTGCTAAAAGTGTAAAATAAAATTTGACTTTTTTTTCTAGAATTGGGCAGCAGTTAAAACCTTTTACTCGTAGCACAAATCCCATTTGGTTAATGAGAACACATTTTATTGTGAAAGTACATTCACTTTTCTTTATGAAGTATACTTTAAATATATGTTCCGTTTCAAAGGCGTTAACTGTACTGAAGCAAAGTCGTAGCTCAAGCAGCTACAGAAAATTCTTCAATCATTCTCAGAACGTGTTAGATTTTTGTCTCCTTTATAACGATAGCAATCGTTGTAGTTTTTTGCAAGAGCGATAAATCAGCTCATTGTAAATAATTAGCCGAGCGATGCTGAAAACATTGGCAGTCTTTAAGTGAATTAAACACTGAAGCGTTAAGGTTAAAATCAGGTAATTGACATCCGTTTACCAGCTAACATGAGCTAAAATTATATAATTTTCCGTCAACTCCGAACTCCGGCTGGGCATTACATAATATTTAACCGTACTGTGCTTGCAATGCATTCTTGCACTCGTAAATATCATGATGCTGTGATGTATGCCGTGATGTCGAGCTTTTGGGCTGCGAAGGCATCCCATCGACCTTTTAGCATGTTGTATTGAAGGAAGGAGGTGTGAAAGCCAAGATGGCCGACGGACGACGCGTTGTACGAGCTGCGTAAACTTTCGCTCCGGGGAAGCCCAGATAGGCTTCGGCATAGAAAAAAAAGCGCCACCGAAACTTGAAATAACTAAAGCTTAATATGGAAAATATCGTTTGCGTTATTATAGCCTTTTGATGTCGAAACGGCAGGTTCGCTCGCCGAGTTGTGCAGAAAATCCGTCTCCGAAGAGAAGACTAAAACTAAAGAGCCAAGGAAAAACTGAGATGAGTTCGAGCAAGGATTCCGAAGACCAAGTCTCTTTGAGGATGATTATGGACAAGCTAACATCTTTAGAATCAAGAATGGAAGACAACTTCTCACAAATGCACTCCCAAATGTCCGAACTAAGGTGTGAATTCAAAGAACAAATTGATGGTGTCAAAGTCAATATCATATCGAAAAATCCCTTGAGCACGCATGGGCAGTGATCGAAGACGTCCAGCAGGAGGCGGACACGAATGAAGATTCAAATAATAATAATAATAATAATAATAATAATAATAATAATAATAATCTTTTAACAGGAGGCTCCACTCACTAGTGTGGTTTTCAGGGAGGTCCTGAGATTAAAAATAATGGCATTAAAAAAAAAAAAGATTTAAAAATCGAAATTATTACAAAGATGATTAAAAACCCCTAAAAGCTAAGAACGATACGACTAAAAATATATAAAATTGAAATTCGCAGTAAAATTAATAAAAATACAATTGATCATTAAGGTTAAAAAGCCTACTTATACTTATTATTTACATTAATGTTTTGTGTGGGACATTCTTAAAGTCTCTTAGAGATAGATTTTTTGTTGTTGGCGGCAGTTTATTCCAGTCAGCCAAAGCACTGGTGAAGGATCTAAGAAGTCCCCAGTTGGTGACAGATTTTGTAGTTCGAATGATGTCTTTGGAGCGGGTGTTATAGCTATGATAATTTTGTCCTCGTACAATGATGTTATTTCTAGTACTGTCGTCATTGACTACAATGTAAATTATGCATGTGGATGTAACGTTGCAATTGCCTTCTGACAGACAGGTTTGTCCAGTTCAGATCTGATCGATAGTGCTTCGGATGAAGACGAATGCGTCGACCTATCCAGGATCAATTTAGTGGCTTTATTTGGTAAAACTTGGATTGAATCCATTAGGATCTTGTTGTTTTTATCGCCCCAAACAATACTGGCATATTCAAGTATTGGAACGACCATTGTCGTGACGTACATTTTCCGAGCATAGACAGGAAGCAGATGTTTAACCCTATCCAGACCGGGGGGGGGGGGGCGCGGAAAGTGCCCGCGCCGACTTTGAACGCTTATAACTTTTTTAATATTCAACCAAACGCTGCCACACTTTGCGACTTTATCTAAAGTCTATCTGGGAATAATTTGGTAGGGTAGGTTGTTGTGTCAGGAACTTGACGTCACCATGGCAACGGCATTTTGACAGGCATGTTTTCCCAAATTTGTAATTTTCGTGTTTCTATTAATGAAAAATAACTTTTCACCTGTTTACGGGTTTTAAGCACATTTTTATTGTTTTTGAGTATTTTCCAGTAATTTTGGGCGGTTTTCTGACGTTTTGAAAAAAATTCGAAATCCAAGATGGCGGATCCAAGATGGCGGCTGTTTTGACATTATGATGTAATTGTCACGTGATGTGACGTCATCATCCCACGTGACATATACCAAAAGATAGATTTTGTGACATACTATATATCCTGTAAGTTTCATTGTGATTGCTTAAATATTCTGGAAGTTACGGAGGGGGGGGGGCGGAATCCGCCCCCCCCCCCCGGTCTGAAAAGACCAAAAAAAGCCCGGTCTGAATAGGGTTAATTCTCCGTAAAACTCCCAGTCTTTTCGAGACTTTTCTTTGAATTTGATCAATATGATCATGCCAGGTTAGGTGCTGGTTCATAGTTACACCAAGGTACTTGAATTCTGTTACTTTCTCCAGTTGACTGTTATTAGCCATAAGATCTATATCGTTAAATTGACTTATTCTGGATTTGCCACTAATGATCATGAACGTCGACTTTGCAACATTTAATGTCAACTTGTTGTTATTCAGCCAGGATGTAATCGCTTCCAAGTCCGCATTCAGTTTTGATTGCAAGTCATTTGGGCAACTCTCGTGGCAATAAAAAGCCATATCATCAGCGAACATAGTCATCTTTGAGTGTTGCAAAACAGATTGAATGCCGTTTATGTACATTAAGAATAGCAGTGCCCAAGAATACTGCCCTGAGGTACCCCCATAGTGATTTGAGCTGGAAGGGAGAATGCATCATTACAGATCGTTTGTTGAAATCAACCAGAGAGATATGAGCGAAACCACGCCAAGCTTTTTCCAGCCACTCCTAGACTCTTGAGCTTATTAACAAGGATCAAGCGATCAACAGTATCAAAAGCCTTACGTAAATCCAAAAACACTGCTTCCGTTACGCACCCCTTGTCCATGCTCTCTAGGATTTGATCCGTAAATTCAACTAGGGCGGTGGATGTTGAGCGCTTCTTGCGAGGAGAAAATGGTCCAGGAAACAGGCAGTCCGTGCAGTCAAGTAGCTAGCAATAAAATATTCATGGTTCTTCATGTTCATGCATTTCGAATGAAACCATAACACATTCATCACATTACACGGCCTTTTGATTCATTCGACAGCCCTTAGCACACAAAACACATGGATCCCTGATTGGTCCAGGATTTAACATCACCGGCAAGAATGACAAAAAACGAAGCGGCGAGCTAGATGATTACAAGCTTCAAACCTGTTTGAAGTTTAAGCGATGGCGGAACATTCAGCGCACGTGGGCGGTCATGTAATCCTGAATTTCGACCAGGAAAATGCTTGACATCTAGTTTAGATGCTACAGCTAGCGAGGAGGCGAAACTTGTAATCTTTCCAGTCTGGACAGGCGCTTGCAACAGTAATAATATGACCATAAACACGCTGTCAACGATCAAATGCGACCATATCACTCAAAGAGATCCAAGAAAAACTTATCGCTTTAGAGAACTACACCAGAAGAGAAAATCTGAGAATCATAAACATTGATTGAGGAAAATTGTTGGGACATAGTTTATGACATAACTGAAAACGAGCTAAAGTAAAGCACCGAAGATATCAAGTTTCATGCAGTACACCGTGTCGGTAAAACAGTGTCCCAAGACAACTCCACGCCACCGCGCCCGCGACCGATAATAGTTAGATTTGTTAGCCGAGAACACGCAGAAGGCTTGGGAAGGCTTGAAAACGCTAATGAACGTACCATTTAAAACTTCTTTTTCCCGCGGGATAGAGGTGGAGATGCGCAGATTGGCTTTGGAAACCCTTAATTTGGGTCGACAACACTGTACTTGGAATCGCTAAAATCGCGCCCTATTTCAAAACTTATTGTCTTAAACTATAATATACCAAATCAGCTCTGACAAGGTCTTTTAACGCGCTTTGATTAATTCCAGGCTAACAGCTAGCTGTGAAGAAGACGAGGGAATTCATCGTAAACATCAAGGGATATTGAGCTTCAACCACTGGAGATGTCTGCGATTCGCTTCATTAAAGTTACTTTGCTGCTGGCCATGCTGACATCGTACTGTCTCGCATCACAAAACCGGGCGGCAAATTCAGGTTCCAGAGTTAACAAACGTAAGTTACATTTAATGATGTTACGTCCGTCTTTCCTTCACTCATGCTTTGCCCGGCATGGGACTTCTTCCTTCTTCCTTCCTATACGTTTCCCAAATTTTTTTTACTGCGGGTTATACTGGCTTTGAGTGCATTAAGTTTTACCAAAGTTTTGTGATTGTTTTCATTTTACCTAAGCACTTTTCCAACCGGTTCATGGATTTTATCTCATATCTTTACTGGGTTTGAACTGATTTCAAGTTTTGTGGCATGTTCCGATCTTTTCTAAAGGAACGTTCCTCTAATATCGATTGTTCCTCGTTATTGTGTTCCTATTAAGTTAAAGTGGACCAGCTTTTTACAAAGTTAGGAACAAAACGTTCACAATGAGCTAAAAGAGGAACATTTCGTTCCGAGTTCCCAACTGTAAATGAAACATATTGTTCCTAAGTTACTAACTTATGACTGTTTTGTTCCGAGTTCCTTTCTGTGCGTGAAACACATTGTTCCCAAATTGATAATTTAGGACCGCTTTCAGCGCTTTGTTCCGAGTTCCTATCTGTAAATGGAACGTGTTGTTCCCAAATTGATATTTTAGGATATTTTTGTTCCTAGTTCCTATCTGTGAATGGAACGGTTTGTTCCCAAATTGTTAATTTAGGACCGTTTTGTTCCGATTTCCTGTGTGTGAGTGGAACGCATTGTTCCCAAACTGCTCAATTAGGAACAAATTTAGGACTGTGTGGGTCCGAATTCCTCTCGATTAATGGACCATTTTGTTCCTAAATAATATTGCCCATTCAAATGAAGACAAACAATGGGGCGCGTATAGACCTGCTTGGGCAAGCTGAGCACAATCTTTGGTGTCATAAATTTTGTACAATAGTAATGAGGGCAGGCAAGCGGAGGCATGCCTTGCCAAGTTTAAACATGAATGAAGTTTCTTAAGATGTCATTCGTGCGTTGTTTTTTGGAAAAGAAATTCAACTTTAGGAGATTGTGTTGGCCATTTTTTTAAATAGAAAAATGAGCAAGAAGTAAAAAATCAATTGGTCAAATATCGATGGAGCATCGCCCAAACCAAAACGGCTTCACTTGGAAAAGAATAAAACCGATCGATTGTATCATTGCCCAATACAAGTGTGTGACTGTTAGAAGAGGTGACATTTCATTTACCTCGTTACGAGAATACCGTGAAGACGTGCAAAACTATCCCAGGTCAAGTTAATCCTGCGGACTTAACCTTTGCCACGAAATTCGTCGCGGTGTATTTGTTCATCAAGGTGAAGGGATCTCGGCCTATGACTTACCAGTATTTGACCGTGGACATGGTTAAAGCAGCAAAGGAGAACGGAGGATTTATTCACCAGAAAAAGTTCAAGACGGCCAGCAAGTATGGATTTGACTCATTTATTCTGACCGATGCAAGCATGCAGGTGCTTGAAAGCTACATCGATTTCGTTAGGCCATTGCTGAAACCAGAGTGCGACTACGTACTTGTCACCAGAAATGGAGGACAACACAGCAAATTGGGCGACATTATGAGTAAACTAGTGTTTGATGCAATCGGAAAATACATTCATCCGACGCGCTATCGTCAAATTGTCGAAACGCAAGGCCTCGATCTGCTCACAAGCAAGGAGCAACGTATTTTATCAGAAGACCAAAAACACAGTTCTGTCGTTGCAAAAGTTTACTATCAAAAGCAAAGATCGCGAGAAGTTGCTGTCAAAGCTCACGAGTGTCTACAAAAGCTACAAGGTACGAAAGGCTCGGAGGTGGATAGGGAAGTGCAAACGAGGTTTAGCGGTTCAACCTCAAGTGTTTCCGCACCGGTCGAAACAACATAATCAAAGCAAGAAAAGAATCAAGATTCCCCTCCCACAGACCATTTGCGAGTTCAAAGAACTTATCGTCGGGTGTTAAAATTCACGGCAGACGAGGATAAGTTTCTCAGGAAGGGCATTGATAGGCACGGGTTTGGGCAGTGGACGGCAATTTTGAGGGATCCTGATTTCAAATTTCAAGACGGAAGAACGGCAGACTCTCTCAAGAAAAGGGCTGGAATGAAAATGCAGCTAGTTTAATTACCGAGGCAAGGACAACACTAACATGTTCAACTTAGAGAATCGTCCAAATGACATTGAAATGACTGCATGAAGAGATGAAACACGCTTTATTGCTGGACCAAATTAAAGTGAATTTACACAATCCGGCAATTACATTATGAATACACAAACTTGACTCTCGGCTAATCCATTTTTTTTGCCACTATCAATATAGAATAGTTCCAGCAATGCCTGAACTTTCAAAACAACGACAAGTTACAACACTATTTAATTCTGACTTTTTAAACTAGATTCCTCTTGACAGTTCCATTTTTTAACCTTGACTGGGGGTGTAATAGTGCGTGATTTTTCGTTTTTTTGCGATATGGGTGCTGCTTGTGGCCTTCTCACTGCGTCGTTTCTGGGATGCTGGTTTTGGAGTGGATGAACGGCTGTGCACCATGGGTGTTGGTGTAATGAAGAGTGTTTCGTCTTCCTCGTCGTTCATCTCTTCGCAAGGATAGGGTTGGGGGCACCAAATGCTGCTGATGAGCTGCGCCTGTGAAGGCGCAACAAACTTCATTTCAACGGCCTTCTTCTTTCGCTCTATCAAGACCAGTTTGGCAAGTCCTGGAACTTCATGCTTTTGGTGCCTCCACTGTCATTTCCATCATGTAATTAAGCGCGCGCTTCATTCCCTCGTCTTTGGCACTATCTTCTCTCTTTTGTAGGTCTCGAAGCTCCCTCTCTTTCTCCATCACGCACTCGTCCTTGAAGTATTCCCGCGCTTTTTTGACGAGCATTCGTTCATCTTTTTCCTTCTTTCGCGCGAAGTAATCTTCCCTTGACTTCTCGATATTGGGATGGTACGTCCGTGTACCGATTCTAAGAGGTGGGCGTCTTCTTCTTTTGATCATGCCCAGTGAGATCCAGCGTTCTTTCGTCTCTTCTAGCACACGTAAACGGGCGCTCTCTTGCAGGCTGTTACATGAATCGACTGTGCGTTTCATTTCAGAGGCGAGCAGGCCAAGTTGTCTTTGTCGTAGAGAGTGGCTCGGCTCATGTTTGCTAACGAGCTCAATGTTCTTTAGAGTCTTCTCCATCTCTCCAAACGGGGTAGAATCGGTGTCGGACGTTTCACCCTCACTGTCACTTATGGCTGTCGAAGTACCAACTTGCTCGTGCTCGCTATCACTGTCTTCAAGCTGCATCAATCTGATTCGCTCTTTTTCCTCCTCGTCGATTTCACCCGGCTGTAAACTGGTCCCCGGCACGGGAGGAGAAAGCTCGTCGTCTGGAGTGCGCGCAAGTCCAAGTGCCCAAACTATGCAGTCCATTGCATTGGCACGCAAGGATTCTTGGACTCCTGCCACACGTGGCGAGTTCAGGCTTTTAAAATGGAACTTCTTCAAGCGGGCTTCCATAGCGAGATTGTGCTCTGCTCCGAAGTCCATGTCGGTCTGACATGTAATGAACATGGGGCATCTTATCAGGGAGAGGCTTGATGTTTTATACTTGCGGTCATGTGCCGTCAAACCACCTTGCGTCAATATCTTCCAGTCGTCTGGCTCCATCAGTTTCGCGTGTGCCTCGTCAAGGAAGAGAATTTGAGTGTTTTCATCGACCAAACTCTTGTTGAACGCCTTCTATTTGCTGATCATCGCGATGTGCCTTGTTGGGATCAAGCGCGTAAGGGGCGTGAAGAGGCTTGTTTTTCCGCTGTTAGGCTCTCTAATCAGGCACATGACTTTCTCCTTGTGTTGCTTGATGCGGCAGTTGAGTAGACGAAGGTAGTACTCGCAAAAGTGCGCCGTTCCAAGCTGGTTCAGGCTATTTTCCAAGATTTCTTTAAAGTATCCTGGATCAGGCTCTTTGGTGTGGTCGTATTCGATGAACGCCCTGGGTGATTCTTTGCCAATGTCCGTCTCTTTGATGGGATCAAAAACGAACTTTCTTTGGCTCATTGATAGACACCATCCTTGATTCACTTTGATTAAGTCGTAGTTGATACGAATTTGCTTCTTGAATTCGCAATCTCTGTTCCCAAGTAGCTCGACTAGCTTGTTTAGGTGTTTTACTATGCTGTCTTTGAACTGGTAATTGTTGGCCAATAGGGAAAGAAATTTGGTCAGCGAGCAGCAGTGCTGATACGTGAAGTGCGATCGTTTCACCCTTTTAAAGACTTCTCAGCAGTAAAGGGCGTAATTCAATTTTGACATGGCTCTTTCGATGTCGTTCGTCAACACAACGATAGGCGAGGCAAGAGCTTTCGTAATTGTCGGGACATCTGTTGGGAAATCGCTTTCTTCGATGCCAAAGACATCAAATTGCAAGCCAGAACTGACGAGCGATGGGATGATTTTTTCTCGCAGCTTTGTACTAAACATACTGCAAACCACTTGTAACCTCACAACACGTTCACTTGCGTTGAGCGACTCCAATGGTTCCTCTACGAGTTGTTGTTGAAGTGATTGAAGGCTGTGAGAAAAGGACTCGTCTACCTTGGTCTGTAAAAAGTGATTGTTGTGATCTTTAAGCGTTGTGCAAAGTGGTGCGCACGATTTCTCTTCGCCTCCCCTTTTGCAGGCCGGCAGCAGGGTGTTGGCTGTCACTTCCATGCCCGTTTCTAACAGAGCTGCATGCAGCGGAACAGTTGACACGGGCAATCCATTCGAGGACTGTACTGCAACCCAGTAACTAATGGCCGGCCAATACTTTTCCTGCACTCCTTCGTTCTGGTCGTCTTCTTGCTCTTGGCTGTCAGAATTCTCTTTCTTTTCTTTGGTTCTTTTTTCCAGGGCAGCAACAGCAGAGAAAAAAAAATACAACTCCTTTCATCTGCTTGATTTGTTCGTCGCATTCGTCTCACTTTGTGCATATGTTCAGCCACAGATCTTCGTAAGACGTTTTCTCATTCTTGCTGTACTATAACTTCGCAGACAGCAACGAACATTTTCCTTGTATTCTGGTATAACTCTGCTCAGCAGCGCGCTTCGGATTCTCTAAGAAACAGGAGAAATCAGTACAATATAAACGTGATGTTAAATCTAGTGAACGCATGTCAAATTGTTACTAATGAAAGATGATAACATGTAGGCCTTTTTCGTCTTTAACCCGAGCTAAGAACTTATTATACGCCGTCCTATATGTAGTTATTTGAAAGTGAAACACAGCTCTGCCTTATATGAACTACCCAAATTTCTAGAAATTGGCGCGAAAGTTTTACACACCTTATTATTGAGCTGCCGTGCTGGTGCCGTGGCCATGTCGTCTAGTGAAATGAGAACGAACTCAGTTTGCAGTCCCATTTTATAGTATCGTAACTGCATTGTTTAAACATTTTTATGTGTTCTTTTGTCTTTCATAAATTCCGGCCATAAAAAGCCGCTTGGTTGCAAAAAATGCATTGGTTGCATTACGTAACCGCTGCAATCGCATTCTTGTTCATGACGTTACATAACCATTCATGGTGGACAATAGAAGTGTAAAATTGCCAAAGTTTGTAACGTAACTTCTTTTTCCTTTGAGCTGTTTTGAAGTGTAGCCGAACACTGGAATTCTTTACACAATCAACATAGGCGTTTAAAAATGTCAAGCAGACTGTAAACGTTTTATTAACGCATGGAAGTAAGCTAATTGTTCTCCTGATATGCGGGAAAAGTTTGTATTTTAATGTGTTCTTTTTTTGTCTTTTTGTCTAAGTTTTGGCCATAGAAAAGCCCTTGATTTTTTAAAAAGCATCTGTATGATTACGTAACCGCTGCAATCACATTCTTGTTTATGATGCTATGTAACAATGGGAGTGTATAATTGCCAAAGTTTGTTACGTAACTTCCTTTGAGTTGTTTTTTATAAGTTAATATTAATTTTGGGTGTTTGTTGATGTTGGAGAACAACAGGTTCCTTTTAGGTTAGTTCCGTTCGGTTTTCAAGTTTGAATTCAATAATTTGGAATCATTCTGCCGTTATAACCAGTTGCCATTTTAGCATCAAAGTCTGAAGGAGAGCACACCAATAGGTCGCTTATCTAGTTGACATATTTCTTTGAAGTGTGATCTTTGAGACATAAAGTCCGAGGAACAGAATTTTGGGAAACGATCCTTCCTTCCTTCCTTTTTAACTTCATTTTTCCCTTCCTTTTTCCCTTCTCTCATTCCTCCCTTCCTTCCTGCCTCTATTTATTGTCTGTTGATTCGCATGCTTGCTTGTTTATTCATTCCTTCATTGTGTGTGTGGTTCACTTTTTGACTTGTTTGTTTGCTCCATCCCTTACTACTCTTATGACCGTTCTCGCTGCCATAACAAAGAAAAAATGGTAATCACTCAGATATATCCTTGTTGAATAATATCACTTTTTCTTGTCCCGATACAGGCAACATTCCGATCAGGGAAAATGACGCGAAGAACTTCTTGAGTGATCTCGCGCGTCGTCGTCCAACTGGAGCGAGTAGTGAATTATATGAGGAATGTCGCGAGGAATGCGAGAGAGTGTATAATTATGGATTCTGGAAGTGAAGGCAGGTAATTATCTTAAAGCTGTTTGTTTTCTTGAAGCAAATTTTGTTTTTCCTTCTTAATTTCTAGCTGCTTGTGCTTGAATATTTTTTTCCAATTGTTCCCCTGTTTAGCTGCTGATTCAAAATGTGGTACAGAAAACACGAAGAAGATGTCATTGATATTAACCTGAACATGTGAAGTAGAGTAGCTGCAGTCTATATTACAGCAGTCTGCACAGCGGATTATAAATAAACAAAGAAAAAAATATAATAAAGGACTCGACGTCCATTGGCTGAAATGAATAAAAGAAGCTTTAGTATCCGTTATTTGAACGCTTCCAAAGCACACTAATGAAAAATGACCTTTTAAATTTTATGCTAAAATATACTTTTTTAAAAGTGTGACCTCTCACGCGAAAACGTTCCTTAGGACTTGCCGTTTTGAAACGGATAGCCGCGCGTTTGCCGTTGAGTAGCCGTGTGCACGGAAAGGGATGCCGTTTGAGCCCTGTAAGCTATCCGTGTATCATAAATTAAGGGCCGTTTGAGCCGTGTGGCCGTTCCGTGTAAAAAAAATTGTCAGCCGTTCGAGCCTTGTGGCCGTTCCGTGTGAAGAAATTGACTAGCCGTTCGAGCCGTGTAGCCGTTCCGTGTGAAGAAATTTACTAGCTGTTCAAGCCGTGTAGCCGTTCCGGGCGAAGAAATTTACTAGCCGTTTAACCGTTCCATACAAAGAAAACTTTTAGCCGCTCGAGCAGCAAAAGCTGTCCATTTAAAGTTTCATCAGCCCTTGAAGCGGCTCAAGCTACACGCTATACATATAAGAAAGTTTATAAGACGTTCAAATGGCATGAGCTAAAAACTGCACCTTAGTAAATGTGATGTTTAAAAACTTCTCGTTCTAAACGGACACGGTTTTTTTTCTGCTCTTGAAATATCTTCGCTTTTATAACATTCGATCATCGATAAAAATTTTATCTAAGACTAAAAACTAAGGTCAATTCAACGAGTTACGAGAAAATGTTTCGTTGCTTGACGGAATGCAAATTTCGAGCGCTTCTGATTTGAGATCTAAGATAAATATTACCTCGTGTTACGTTGGAATACACTGACGACCCGTTGCTGCGAACACGCTCTCTCGCTGAAAAAAAGCGAACAGCTTTGCTTTCTCAGTTTGCCAATAATAAATATACTCAAATTGCAGAAATGTATAGGAATATTTGTAGTGCCCTGACCAAACAGAATGCTTTGACTTTGAAATGATTTTGCAGCGCGGGACAGTTAAACAATGGCGGCCTTCTTTTACTAAATTTTCTGACGCGCGTAGAAGCATAAGAACGAAAAACTAAGAGAAAAAAAACTTCTTGGATGTTTTGACTTTGAAATGATTTCGCAGCGCAGGACAGTTAAACAATGGCGGCCTTCTTCTACTAAATTTTCTGACGCGTGTAGAAGCATAAAAACAAAAAACTTTGATGAAAAAATCTGCTTGAATGCTTTGACTTTGAAATGATTTCGCAGCGCGGGACAGTTAAACAATAGCGACCTTCTTTTACTTAATTTTCTGACGCTCGAAGAAGCATAAAAACGAAAAACTAAGAGAAAAAAATCTGCTTGAATGCTTTGACTTTGAAATGATTTCGCAGCGCGGGACAGTTAAACAATGACGGCCTTCTTCTACTAAATTTTCTGACGCGCGTAGAAGCATAAGAACGAAAAACTAAGAGAAAAAAACTTCTTGGATGTTTTGACTTTGAAATGATTTCGCAGCGCAGGACACAGTACGGTTAAACAATGACGGCCTTCTTTTACTAAATTTTCTGACGCGCGTAGAAGCATAAGAACGAAAAACTAAAAGAAAAAAAACTTCTTGGATGTTTTGACTTTGAAATGATTTCGCAGCGCAGGACACAGGACGGTTAAACAATGACGGCCTTCTTTTACTAAATTTTCTGACGCGCGTAGAAGCATAAGAACGAAAAACTAAAAGAAAAAAAACTTCTTGGATGTTTTGACTTTGAAATGATTTCGCAGCGCGGGACAGTTAAACAATGGCGGCCTTCTTTTACTAAATTTTGTGACGCGCGTAGAAGCATAAGAACGAAACTCTAAGAGAAAAAAAACTTCTTGGATGTTTTGACTTTGAAATGATTTCGCAGCGCAGGACAGTTAAACAATGGCGGCCTTCTTTTACTTAATTTTCTGACGCGCGTAGAAGCATAAAAAACGAAAAACTTTGTGGAAAAAAATCTGCTTGAATGCTTTGACTTTGAAATGATTTCGCAGCGCGGGACAGTTAAACAATGGCGATAATATTATTCCGAGCCGTTCGAAAGAGGAGTTTTGCTATTTTGTTATGAATGAAGCCGTTTAAACTTTTTTCATCCGCGCGGCCGTTCGACATCATCCGTGTGAAGAAAATTTACATCCGTGTAGCAGTTCGACTTCATCCGTGTGAAGAAAATTTACATCCGTGCAGCCGTTCGACTTCATCCGTGCGAAAAAAAAATTACATCAGTGTAGCCGTTCAACTTCATCCGTGTAACAAAAATTTACATCCGTGTAGCCGTTCTCGGTATCCGTGCCGTTTCTCATCCGTTCACTTGCCGCGCGTTTCGCCGAACACACGGATTCCGTAAGGAACGTTTTCGCGTGAGAGGTCACCAGCCTCGTCCCCAGTCGTCCCCGGCGAATTTGGATGTGACGTCACCCGCCAAGCTTGTCGGGAAAGTTCGCCTAGGACGCCTGGCGATAAACGGCAAATCCAAAATGGCGGAGCCTGTTCAACGATTGAACTTCAGTCAAGACCTTAAAAACGCGTCAGAATTAGGCTGGGATTCCTTCATCCATGTCTGCCAGTAAACTCGTGAAGTTATTGGAGATTTTGTATTTAAGGAACCGGTGGTAGAAAAATTAAATATCGATTTTTATGCGCAGCAAATTGTTCCATCTAAAGAGACCTAGAGCGCTTGAAGAATATGTTCCACTAACTGTTACTGGTGATGGGAGCTGTTTCTATCGATCAATTTCTCTGTTGGTGAACGGAGATAAAATAGTGGCCGTTCGTGGAAAGTTCACGAAAGTTGTATGATGAGTATTTTTGCTTCTCGCTAACACAACAACAACAGCGGTGAAAAGATAACAGAATCAGAGCTGGTAATACATCGATACTTTCGACTGTGCTTTCGTGTGTGCTTTCTTTGTTCCTTTGCCTTCGCTTATTTCGAATATTTTTCGCATTTTTCTCCAAGGTGTGTGAAGTTGTAACTATTTATTCGAAGTATCAGTAGCAAAATATTTGACTAAAGCTACTTATCAAAAAAAAAAAAAATAGAAAGCTGTGTAGTGGTTTGTTTTCTAGGAAACAGACGCTGCAATTCGCCTCGGTGACGACACCGAGTTGTGATGTGTCAACTCAGCTGCTTAACAGATTCAACTTTTCTCTGCATACAGACTAGTGAGACTCTGTAATATACCAAATTCCCTTCGGCCACTAAGCATTGACAAGATGAATGCATTTTGTGCCAGGCCTCGCGCTATCGCGCTCGGTTCCAGTCCTCCTCCGCTCACTCGCATAGCGCGGTATGGTCTGGGGACGAGGCTGAGAGGTCACAAGTATGTTCTAATAGCTTTTTGTTACTAAAATACGTGATACAAAGATCTGCTAACTCCCCCTCCCTGCGTACACCCCTCACTCCCCCACCCCCTGTGCCTTGCCGAGATCTGAGGAGGAATTCAAGAAACCTACCTTGAATTTAGATGGATCCGAGTTGATGTTACAACTACATTTGCTATAAATCTTAGTTGACAATACAACTTAGCCGCCCTGGCCCATTCTAGAGTTACGATATCTCCTAGTAAGTTAGGAGGTCAAATTTCACCTTCTTCTGCTTAAACAAAACAAATACTTTCAATATTAATAGCAAGAATATTAGGCAAAAAACTTTGTAAATAGAATTCAATGTTTGCTATATTCCACTTGTAGCAAAAGCAATACGTGCAATCGGCTTTGCTTATAATTATAGTTTTCTTCACGTGTGAACAACATAACCAATCAGCATCGAGAGTATAGCGACCAGAGCGCGAGAACTCAAATGGTTTTCAAAGAGGTGGAGAAAAAAGCGTCAGCGGCAGTTTATGTTTTGAAAACATGGGTGCGAGTATTGTTCTATCTATTGTCCACGTATTAGCCTGAGCCACATATTAATACCTTCAAATTTGATTCCTTAGAGTCATTTGTAGGTTTTTTTTACATAATGTTAAGGATGGACACATACTGAACAGGTGTATGTTAATTAAGGAATTCAAACTGAATTTATATTTACCATGTACATACACATCTTAAGGTAAATATAGATGCGTTTAAGCAATTCGAAGGGTTTCGATGAATTGTTTAGTGCTGATTCATAATGTTGAAGATCGCAATATATTCTAAGGCATATGCTACACTCAAGGCGGGGGTACACCTTAAGGCCGTTTATCCACTGTCGATCATGCGTTTCAAGTGATTCAATTCTCTCTGTTCATTACACGAACCTATATGTTGTGGTGTTTTTTCTAAATTTTTGGATGATTTTGAGGGAGTTTTATTAGGAGATTTCTCATATGGATAAGTAAAATGTAGAGAAAAAGAATTATTGAAGATTTAGTGTGATCTTAAAATAAAAAATTGAAGTTAATAATTAGTAGATGGACACCAAAACATTCCCCTGTCAACCTGGAGTGCTCTTGCGAGTTCCAAAAAAATCCCTTCTTTAAACTTTTAAAAATTTTCCTCCAAGCCACGTTTACCCCCGCCTTTAAGTTACAAACAGATGCTTTTAAGGTTAATTCCTTTGAGCAATTCGAGCAGTTTTTAATGTATATTTTGATTTGCAATTGTAAATTAAATTATAATGTTAAAGAGCAACATATACAAATGGTTATACGTAAAAAGCAATTGTAGGCTTTCGAAGAAGTATATTTATAGGCGTTTTTACAAGGTTGGTATCCAGTCGAACGCAGTGAAGATGATTTCACTAAAGCATGCAATTTGCTTGTTATATTTTTTCCATACTACTACAGTTATCTATAAGTTTTTTTACAAGCATTAATTTTTGTTGTTAAGCACACTTCTAGTCAGTATGTTTATGAATGGTGGCCTGAGTATCCGTTGGGATTTTGCACCTTGGTACAGAAGAAATCTACTTTTGTGTCTTTGCACGTAGGATATTTATTTTTCCTGTATGAGACCGTTTCTGTAACTTTTCTTCCACTGTTTTAAAGCTTCAAGTTTGGAAATTCTTCTAATTTCAGTGTGGCTAAAAGTGCCTTGTTTCCCCAAGCCTGAAGAGAAATAAAACAAACAGAATCACGTACAACATCCCTCTACTTTCACCCAAACTACCGTGCACAACTGAAGCAGTGGACACTGTATTACGCAGCCCGCGGATCTATTTGGGCCAACGATAACTGTTTTAAACAACTTTTAAGCAACTTGCGTTCCCTTACGTGTCAACTAGCGCGTGCGCGCGCTATCTCTCATGCGCGTTACCCTGCGCGCGCTCCTCGCGCGCTCTTCAAAGGTATACACGACTTCATTAATGAAATGTACCTTTGTGACGTGAAATCATTAATTTTTCTACAGAAATGCGTTGCGTTACTCGCGTGTGATAACACAATGCAAAGATGAAGAGGAAAACAGTTTTCAAAGCGATTTTATTGAGTTTCTTGGTAACATACACTGTCTGTGAAGGTAATATTTATCTTAATAATATTATTCATTTATCAACATTTATTTTTAAAAATTTGAGTTTTAAACACGCTCGCATGTTAAGCTGTAATTGGAAGCTAACGACGCGTTCACTGTCAGTTATATAAAATGCTGTCATCTTTATCTTTCTTTCGAGCCTCCTTAAAGGGATTAATCTTGGAACGAATTCCCTTTAAGGTCATCCCCAGTATTGCATTGCACATATATGTGGACGAAAACGTCTCTGGCGATGCGTGACACTTGGAAGTTTATGTAAGCACTGATGCTGTATAACAAATATCAAAAAGTGTCAAAAAATGTAACTTTGATCACAGACGTTCCGGGTGTATTACTCTTCATCAGTGTGAAAAACCGTCACACTGATTAAGGGTAATACACCCGAAACGTCTCTGATCGTAGTTACATTTTTGACACTTTTTGCTATTTGTTATACAGTATCAGTACTTGCATTGTGCATCTCTACTGCGCATAATTTCACGCAGCGCATGATAAGCGCGCGTATTAAAAAATGGCGGCTTTTTCTTGACGGCTGGACTTCTCCAGAGAGGTTAATCGTCATTTTTACGAGAACGAGTACGGTGACCTATCATATTTTCTGTTGTTTTGAATTAAGTAGTGACTTTCTTTCTGTAAATAAATGTAGACCAATTCTCAGTGTAGAATAAGAAACTATCGTCGGAAACGTGAATTTAGCAAGAGATCGTGGTCAGGTGTTCTTTTGTCCTGGTATTGAAGGTGTAACTGAACTTTTTTCCTGGTGTTGACATTAAAGGCGTAACAGAACCTCTCACCCGTGTCCTCAAAAAGCACGATATCACAGTGGTAAACAAACCACTGACCACTCCAACAACGCGGACCAACGTTGTCAATAAAATTCCTTTTGCTGAGTGTTCATTGCGTTACAATGGTGAGACGGGCGGAGCCTTCAACACCAGGAAAAAAGAACACCTGAGAAATGTTAAAACCGCGGCAAAGGTTCAAGAATTGCTAATCACGTCTGGTCCAATAATCACGCGATAGACTTTGAAAATACATCGGTCATTGACAAAGACGGTTTTAGAACAAGAAAAACATTAGAAGTGTGGCATTCCAAGCTAACTCCCAATGCGGATAACAACTCCTGTCCTCTGCCTGGACAGTACAACGTTCTTTTCAACAAATATTCTTAGTTATTAGCATTTTTATTTCGTAACTTCACACACTGCATTTTTTACCTTTTTAACATTTTACCCGTTGAAGGCTGTGTAGTTCAAACAGCCGAAAGATCGTACAAATGAGATCGTTTTCAAATTTTAAAATATGTTTAATCCTGGCTGCGGCCCTTCAATAAAAATATATACATTTCACATTATATTCTGGCCTGTTTTAAGCTCTCGGTTTTTTGGGGAGAGCGAGAAACGCCCGCTTTTTTCGCTCTTCCCCACAAACCGAGAGCCTGGAACAAGCTAATTCTTTCCGTTTCTTCTGTACAAATGTAAAATTAAGTGTCATTTGCAACCGCAGTTTATAAAGGAAAAACCGAAGACCTCTAAATGGCGTATTGGAATCAAAATTGCTTCCTTATTTGGTGGTGGACGGTCAGTTTTGGAATTTCTTTCAGTTTCACGGACACTAGCTTTACGTTAAGTAATCAATGAAACGATAGCGCCATATTTTCAGTTGCAGAAGAACCCAACCATCTTTTTACGAAGTCTTACAGCGAAGTGGCCGCGGGATTTAAGAATCCTTCAGCAAGACATGCTGATGTACCGCTTCGCTCCAGACAACACAAGTTTCCCGTCCATACAGCACCAGTCACAGAATCATCCTCATCTGATGATGAACGAATCGGCTCACTGGACGGCAGAATTTTACTGGCGTCAGCGGACGGCTTAAATCCCAGGAAATGGAACACAGATGTCGGATATGACAAGATTAAAAAAGCGTCAACCATGCGAAAGTTAGCTGTTAGAAGATCAGCAAGGAAACAAAAAGTGGTAAATTCATCTCGTGGTGCAAGAAGGCTTTCGTCAAGCTCTGTATCGAAGGATAGCAAAGGCAAAGACAAAATTGTGCTTCAAACAACATTTCTATCATCCAGCAAAGGCGAACCCAACAAGAGGAAAATTTACGCTCCCCTCAGGTTGTCGATTTTACCAACTGAGGAAACAGTTATTCCGTCAGTCGATACTGCTGATACAGAATCAGACGACGATACTGGTGAAGGAGATGAAGAGAAATCTTCACACAGTAATGATCATAAGGACGATACTTTACCACATGGCGAACCAAAGGTGGCTGGACACGAAGGGTCAACACGACATGGCGGCACATCAGCGATACCACAACACAAGATGGCTGTTTATCCTGGAATGAAAACATCTTCTGATCTTCGTTGGAAAGCATCCTACGATCATGCAAAGGTAGATGAGAGTAAAAAAGTCAAACATTCCAAGAAAAAGAAGGAAAAATCTGATTCCAAGACTGAAGAACCAGCGGGCTCACATTCACCGGCAGCCATTGTTGCAGGAATCTTGGCAGGAATTCTGGTGTTATGGTTTATTCTCAATGTTTTTCCACGTTGGTGGTAGGTTATTGGTTTTGTTGATCTACCTAGCAGTTGAATTTTTTTACCTTGGTAGCTACCCAAAGGAAGTACAGGGAATTTTTTTCAAGTCTAATGTTTATATTCTCAAAAAAAGACATCTTTTGGTCACAAATTCAAATGATTCCATTTGACAATAAGCAATTCGTCGGTTCCAGCTCTTTTTATTACCAATGCAAGAAAAGTCAGAATAAGAAAATTGAATATAATTTTATGCAAAGTTACTATTTTAATGGCGTCAAAATTTACCGATTTGGGGAATTGCAACTGAAACCTCTAGGTAAGCCTCGACAAAATTTAAACTGTACTGGATTTTACTGATTCTCATTTGCAACATTATCGAACCTTGTGTACTCTCTTCATATAAGAATCAAAACTCCTGAACTTGAACTAACTTATTTTTCATGTCCACATACTTTCCATTTCGACTCTAGGAGAATTTTCAAGAAGCAATGGCGAGAACGTTACGGTCGCGAGTTCGGAAAGAATGATCCTGCAATGGGTTACTTGAGTGAGGAGCTGAGTGAAGAGGAAGTGATTTTTGACAGGGCAGCCATGGAACGAAACAAGAAATCATCAATGAGCACCAGTCCTAAATCGACACCAAACACATCTCCAGGAAGACCAAAATCAACGTCGGCTTCGTATCAACCAACCGATCATGAAACACAAGAACAGAAAATATGGACACTGACAACGACGCCAAAATCTACTCCGTTGATGGTTGTCCCTACACTTGATGACACGCCAAGTACAGAGGTTTGGACGATTAATGAGATTTCAGAATCGAATTCCCTGGATTCTTCATTCACGACATCGTCTTTGTCCGATTTATCGGCTTGCAATTGGACACAGACTGAAACACCCCGGTCTGCATCTTTGACAGCAGTATCATCAATGTCACTGACATCCGAGTTGGACATTTGCAGTTCTGATTTGCAGTCCTTGACACCTTCATTGACTTTACAGTTCAACACGACAGAGGAAACTATTCCCAGTTCTTTTCCGTCGGCAACCAGGTCGAGGCTTGATCCATATACACCATCCGAACTGACAATCCCAGAGTCATCACTTACACCAAACCCATCTACATCCAAGGAATTCTCTAACTTGTGTTTACTGCCTTCTGCTTCTGATGAATTGACACGTAGCTTGTCCATGGCAACGGATAGTACCAGTTCCTCAACAGAGTCCTGTAAGACGCCTGTGGCACCACGGAATGAAGTCGTGATAACTATGGACGACGATGATGATAAAGAAATTATCTACACAAGCGAAAAATCACAACATGAGGACATGACCACGGTGAACGATGTCCACAAAGAAACAAGCAGAGAAGAATTGGTGATAAGAATGGAGCATGCTGATGGCGAAGATGAATCGTTGATGCTGTCTGAATCTGAGGCTGCTTCTGTAGAAATGATTTACAGGAATAACAAACTGCGAATGGATAATGCGACAGATGATGCTGTTATTGACATTGTTTCAAGTAATGACGAGAATGAAGGACCTTTTTCTGTGAATGACGATTATAAAAATGGTAAGTCACCATTAGTTTTATTACGATGTAACAATTATTATTTTTCTGTCAAATATGTGGACGACATTCGCGCCAACGCATACCCGCTAACTACCGTACATAAAGTTGAGAGGGGGGAAGTAATGGTTAAGGCGCATCAGTAATAGAGAGCTCGAGCGCTGGAGCGTATAGCATGGACATATACTACCCGGCCTATTACGTTAATGACGTCGTGGAACCGCTATCTTGGGTTTTATTGTTTTGTAGCACATTTCGTTCGCACTTTGAAGTTGATCCAGAATCACTCTAACGCAGCAAAGAGATGGAAAAATTAGCTAATAAAGCAGGAATGCTGAATTAACTTTAAAATATCATTCGACTAGACTTGTGGGTGAAATTATGGTTACGATGGTAACAACAAAATAAAAACACCACTGACCAATAGTTCTTACATGAAAAATGTAGTCGAAAGATGAATCAATCACGGTGTATTTAAGCTTTTCTAAATCAGCAGAAAACCAAATTTTAGAGTTAAAAAATCCCTCGAAGAGGGTTGCATTTCTTCCCCTCTCCAGTTTGAACCTCAGAGAATTAAACTGATAACCTGTCAAACAAGGTAACGAAGGGGAACTTCCTAACTGTGATATTACCAAAAAAGCGCTTCAAACGCCAGCAAGGTATAAATGTAGTTACGGAAAACAATGAAACATTAACAATCACATGTAAACTAACAGTTTTTCTCTTCTGCAGAAAAAACAACTTTGACTCTTCCAACAATACCACCACCAACAGCATCAACAGAACTGCGGCAAGGTAAGCCAAGGAGAATTAATTTTGCTTGTTATAAGAAATAGGAAAGAAACGCTATTCTAATTTTGGGCTCAAAAATTTCTGTCGATAATCAATTTTGGAGGTTATTCACGACTGTTTGATTGGCTTGCTAAAAATAAGAAAATTCTATGACCTAATCTCGTCCGATTTTGAAACAGCAAAAAACATCTAAAAAACAAAAAACAAAACTTCTTACTTACATACGGATTTAACCCCGCTTTGCCATCTAATGCAACATTGTACGTAAATCGTCAAAAAGTGCACGCGAGGAAAAAAGAGAAACAACTTCAGTGTTTGGAGCAGTCTACATGTATTTTTTGCTTAAAATTTATTGGTTCACTGAATTTTCTGTTTCCTTTATGATTGCCTAGATCGATTACTTTGGTTTTGGTTTTACGACACCCAAGCACGTTCTGTTTTGGGGACATTATTTGTAAACAATTTCAGTGTTTTTTGGTATTTAACTTACAAACACGTGTTTTTGATGTCTCAGGAAAGTCGCTGATTGGTGGAAGAAAGGCTTTGGAGAACCGACGCTTTATCAAACACCTGATATCAGAGCAGGAATCAACTGGGTTCAAACGTGACCTGAACACGGCCATTTCACGGATTCTGGGCGAAAAGAAACGTCTTGAAGACAAAAACAAAGGAAAGAGGAATGTGATCAAAAACCAAACGCAAGAGGCGAAGTACTCCCTGGCTGAGAGCATTTTGCGTGCAAAGGTAGAGTGAAATTTCAGGGTATGAAATGATGAAAAAGAGCTGGAGGGAAATGGGAATAAGATATTCATAGTTTGAAAATAGATCAAGTGTGTAGTAAAAGTCTTGCAGTATTTTGGTGAGCCAGAAGGTCAAATCAGAATTCAAATGACGAGTAAAAATACACGGCAATATTACACCCTTAAATGTCTAATGCGACACTAATTATTCCCAAAATGCTGGCTTTCCAGTTTTTTGGCATAAATTGGCTTCACGATCATTTTTTCACACTTTTTCTCAAAATAAAAATGCTAACATAATTTAGCATTTTTGCCAATTTTGTCTTCATTTTTGTCGTCAAAAGCAAAAATTTGCTTGTTTTTGGTGTTCAAATACTTCTAAAGACCCTTAGAAAACTCCAATTCTTTCAGCTCTCCACAGAATGTGTGTGGTGTGGAAGTTGTGACTTGGTAGAAAGCCTAGCCGGTCAGCAGTTACTTTTCAAGGTTGTACCCAGAACTTGCTCAAAATAAAAGCAAGATGGCGTCAGCCACGCCATTGTCACGAACTAGCTTACAGGGGGCTTATAGGCCAGCCCCAGCAGAAATAGCTCTAAAGAGATCTTTGGAATCCTCTGCTGGAAAAAACAAGCGGAGCATAACTTTGAAAAATGAGCATAATATGATCACATTTCCTTTACAAATGTTGGTATTAATGTTAGTACTGAAAATATGCTGGCGAATCAAGAAAATATATTTTCAAGTTCATGATTGTCGTTATTCTTCTTAGGTGTCTGCTTTACAATGTACTGACAAAGATATAAAATGTCGATCATTCTTGAGACTGGTTATGGTTTTGATCAATATGTACAATACGACCTATACTTTTGTCTCTTTTCCTTTAACAGTCAATGATTATGAACGAGAATGTGGTCAAAGAGCGCGACAAACGATCATTCCTTTGTCGTCAGGTGATCCAACAGACATTATCGTACCCAGTCCGTCCTACTATTCGACCCCGGCGTACTCTTGCTCAAGAAATCGCTTTTGCAAAGGAAATCATTTTACCAGGTCACCCGCATCCAAGGACTGCCGTGAGGACTAAGGTCGAGCGTCAAGTTAGATGTGAACACGAATCTATAAATCCCATGGACAAAGGCGCTTCAACTAGTAACTCCGAGACAAGGACAATGTACTTAAGTGACAAGGATTACCACAAATGGAAGGTAAGTACATTTCTAAAACACTGGATCAAACAGTCTAGCGTAAAAGTTCAAAAAAACCTCTTCCCGCCCTCCCGAAAAAAAGGCCCCACCATCGCGAGACACAAAAATCGTTTCAATAATAAGCCCCCTCGAATATATAGCACATGGGCTTTTACATATTTATAGGGTTTTAAAGAAAGATATTACTTTCCCGATTATTAGTCCCCTGTTATTGCACGCTCAAAGACTTGAAATAATCATTTAAAAACCTGTTGAACTTGTTTGGGATTTCATGTCGTCATATTTAGAGTTTTAGCATATGGTATTTTTGCAGACCAAATATCCCTTTCAAATTTTAACCCAAATGTTTTTAAACTCAAGTATCTATTGGAATTCTGGAATTCTGGTACGAGACTCACACGTCAATAAAACTAGAGTTGTCGACTGTCAAAATCTTGTACGGTACTATTGGTAACGACAAACTCAACAAGTTAACTAATCATCTCTTGCTACTCGCCAAATACTATATATACTGCTGTAGTATCAATGAAGAACCACTATCTTTAAGTGTTTATCAAACATTAGTGATAAGCAAAGCTGAAATAGAAAAACAAATAGCAACACGTACTAATCTACCTGAGGTCTACTATAAAAAATGGAAACCTTTAATCGACAGAAAGATTGTTCATTAGCACTATTATTGTTATTATCATTATTACTATTCGTATTGACGATGTATCCAGTAATTCCTAATTGCTCTTTGTAAAATGTAACGTAGCATATAATATTGTCTGTATAGTAAATAGTGTAAGTTCTTAGTGAGATGACTGTTAAAATTAGTTGATTAATATTGTAAGTAGTGTAAGTTCTTGTTGTATGTCTTTATGTGTTGCATTAAAAAAAAAAATAAAAAAAAAGTATCCATTGGAAAATAAGCTCCTCCCGTATATGTCCAGAAAATAGAGACGTTGAGCAAATTTAAGCCCAGGGCTTATTATTGAAATTTTACTTTATTCCCTCAACCGAAATGCAAACAAGCAAGCGGTTTAATTTTAAATTAGAGTGAAGTGAAACTAAACTGCTCGTGTAGGGGACCATGAAAAGGAAAATGTTCTTGTATGTGAATCAAAAACTATAAAGGAGGAGAATTCTTGATAAAGTCCATGCGCCATCCAGTAGACATGTTCAATAAAAACAGTTGTTCACTTTTTATTGGACATCTGCTCGACGTTCCTGTAGTGGATGCGTTAAATCCCTAGTATTGGAAATATGGATGTGGTCTTCACAGACTGTTGAGCTTGTAATCTGCGACCAGCCTTAGGGCATTCCACAAGTTGCTCGAATTTTTTTAAAAAGCTGCTGGAAATTGCTGAAAAAGGGTGCTGGAAAACTGCCCCAAAAATCTAAAAAGTTGCTTTTGACTAAAAAAGTTGCTCGAAAGTTGCCCCCCAAAATTCAAAATGCTGTTTTTTTTTTATCAAGAAAAGGTAAGATTCCAAAGCAGTTTCATGCAATTCTACTGCCACAGAAATATCTAAATAACATTTTAAGGCAAAAATTTGTTGAATTACAAGGATTTCTTTCACTGAGAAAAATCGTGAAGATATCGATGAAGTCATGTTTGCTGACTGATTTTGTACTGTTTTAATGCGCAATGAGTCGAAAGTCGAAACGTCTACCGAACGAATGTTCCTCGAAAATCTTCAGCAAACTTCGTTAATCTGCGGAAACGTTCGTATGGCCTACGAACAACACTCGGACAATCTTCGGAGATCTTTGGTCTAGAAATTGCTCAAAATGCAACAAGTTGCTCGAAAGGGAAAAAAGTTGCTCGAAATATGAAAAGTTGACAAAAAGTTGCAAAGCAACTTGTGCAAAGCCCTAACCAGTCTCATTGTTTTGTTCTCTTTTTTTTTCCTCAGAAAATTCGGAAGTAAGTAAGCTTAAGTAATTGAATAGCGCACAAATATGCCTGATACCTGCGTGACGATTACGTGACAAGGAGTACAGATCTAGATCTTACATTCGTGAGAATTTTGTCCGTAGCTCCCCTTAGCCTCCTAGTTCTACTGTAAACTATTGCAACAAAAATATATTGAGCGTGTGTGCGTTAAAACATGTTTGTTTCATATTTATATATATCACTCAATTGCAATTGATATATAACTCCCTTACTAATGGACTAACACTTTTCCTTCATTTTTTTTGTTTTGAAACCAGCTCATCCATGAGGATGTTGAGATTAAGAAAGCAAAGGGAATTAATCCAGGTGCATTTGTACCAGGTTTGAAGCTGGCTGAGGATTTTTATGATTTTCCACTTCCTGCTATTGATCATGACAAGAATCCACAAGCTGGATGCCGATGCTATTACTGTAGAAAGCACAACAAGAAAGCTCGAGGACGGAGATTTTTCAAGCTGCCAAGGTGTTATTTTGTTTGATTATGATATCAGCGTTTATGTTCTTTACTGAAACTACCGGAGTGATGAAATTCAGTTGCTAAAAAACATAACTCGAGTTGGCTGGAGTAGTTAAGCTTCAAACAAATATCGTTAAACGGAAACAAGCAAATTTCAAATTGTGTTAATATAAAACATATTCAAGTGCAAATAAATAATAACAAAAACTTATACAGCGTATCAGGGCGAAGATGCCTAGCAGTGGTCTAAAAACTATTTCTAATAAGCGCGGGAAGCGCAAGTTAGTTTGATTTATTTTCTTTTTTTTTATTTCTGTTCTCATATTGTGGTTCTACGACTGTTTAATTTTCTTCCACAGGAAGCTTTTGCCCTTCAAATCAAAATCTTCCACCAAACAATCCCGACCAGATTCTGAGAGTTATTCGTTGCCAAGCTCTGCTGCAGTGGGTCCTTCAACGTTTTCAGCAGCAAACGGTAGCTCAGGTAAAGACTCGCAACCTCCTTTTTTGTACAAAATTTCTTTCATCAGTTAGCAAGGTGCCTTTTTGCGGCGCTCCTCTCGCCAGTTGTGTTATTTATTTTCTATCTTTCTGCCTTATTTCCCTTTTTGGTATTTGCCTAACGCTTTTTCAAAAACAATATAGCCCTTCCAGTAGCTAAGTAAACGTAGTGACGTTAACACGTTGAAATCCTGATCGAGCGACCTGTGTTCTTCCTCTGGCCGGGTCATTTCGTTTTGTCATTGGGCAAGACACCTTTCCCTCGCTGCCTCTCTCCACCAAGAGAATAAATGGTTACCGGCGAGTTGCTAGGGAAAACTAAAAATGCTGGGAGTGTTATGTCGTTAATTATTCATGAGTTTATCACATGTAAACTTAGGACACGTGATCATTGAGTGAAATTACAAAATGAGTTTAACATGAAAACATGGCGTTGTGCTTTGTTTAGTTTCGTATGAAACACTCATTCATTCGGTCACGATAGCACAGGTGGGGGAGAAGAGAAGCGGGGAGTTGGGGGTGGTGGGAGGGTGAGTGTAGTCTGCGATAGACAAGCGTTCCATCCAGGGGGGCGTACCTATATATATTCCAGTGTCTAGTCTGCTACGCAATCCCGAGTTACGCGCCGGAGAGTGTGAGCCACTAGACTCGTAAAGGCGTTCCTGCTTGCGTGACTGTCACACTTTTTTGAGTCACGCAAGTGATCAAGGTATCAGCGATGACGCCTAAAGAATTCAAGCGGCTTATTTCTTGACGTATACACCTTATTCATAAATGTGGGAACGCGCGGAAGAGTTTGGGTCGAGTACATGAAAGCGAGGCGAGTGAGGCTTCGGCTTCGAACCAAAACAAAGAAAAGTATGGCGAATTGAAGTAGTATTTGATAATTCTTGAAATATCTCGTCGGTTAGAAAGCGATTCTTAGGTTTTGATAACTGCCATTGGAATCTCTGGTTTGTCAACTGCAGATATGGCCGTATGGTTTCGAATTCAACACAAATCATGGAAAAAATTTCGTCGGAAAACCGCATCGATCCTCTTAGTCTCTTCACTGCTTGCAATTGTAATCCAGGCTACTTTCAAGTTTCCTTTTTATGGAAGACCCTAGAAGCTTGCAGGAAGGCCGAGGAAAGAAAAACGATATAAAAGAGACTATGGAGCTTGTTAAAAAAATTAACACGTCTCTCGATACGGTAAGCAAAAATCGTGATTACATATAAAGACGCAAGGTTTCTTGAGTATTTTGTCTTCGAACACATTAATAAGCTAAAATGCTGTTCACAACGGTTGATCATTCTTTATAGACGTTACTTGTAACAAATCTTTAAATTTAAGAAGAAGTAAAGCCAAGGAAAGTGGAAATAGGGTATAAAGAGCGAGCTTTCCAATTTTAAACTCTTCAAATTGAAATAAATTTTACAGCGGTGAGATTCTTGCAATTTTAAATATTCCGATACGTTTGCTGAATTCAGAATTCAAGCACTTCTTTGATGCCAAATCGTTATTGTTGATTTTTTTGTTCATATATACTGATCCATTTGTAATTCTTAAATTGTGTATACATTTGAATGCTCGGGTTCGAATGCCGAGGTTAGTGGGTGAACGTTTTGTAAAACGATAGACTGAACTGAAATATTTTTAACCTGTTTGCGTAGTCGCTAGTCGCACAATGTTGGCGATTTTTTTTCCTTTCCATATCCAGAGACGTGCAAAATCGCTAAAGTCTCTATAATATCTATATTTTCAAGCCTTCAAAGTCTTCCATTAAAACGATACTATAGTAATACGCATAACAACTGTACACAAGGCTGTAAAGATATTAAGAAAATCGATGCGGTTTTGCGACGAAATTTTTCCATGATTTATGTTGACTTCGCATCCATACGACCGTTTATGCAGTTGTCAAACCAGGGATTCCAATGGCAGTCATCAAAACTCAAGAATCGCTTTCTAACCGACGATATATTTCAAGAACTATCAAATACTGCTTCAGTTCGCCATACTTTTCTTTGTTTTGGTTCGAAGCCGAAGCCTCACTCGCCTCGCTTTCATGTACTCGACCCAAACTCTTCCGAGCGTTCCACCATTTATGAATAAGGTGTATACGTTTACTTTTTTGCAGGTCTCAATGCTTAATGGGTTTTACTTGATGCGTGATGACAATTTATCGTCCCGCGGATGTGCATATTTCTGGACGAAGGATTTCTTCAAATATTTTTTTTAAGAAAGAAAACCTTCTTAACTTACTCGTCTTTCAGTGTATATGTGGATACAAAAGTAAATGAGCGTTACATTCCATTTTCCTGGAAAAGGTGTTTATTAATAAACGTTTTTTTTTAAAGAATAAATGAACTATGATTTTTTTTTGTGCTGAAAACAACACATGAATAAATCTAGAAACAATACTCAGGACCTCGCAGAGGTTAAACTTTTTTAGGGAGGGGGTGAACAGGAAAGTGTGGAGAGTGGGAGGTGGGTGGTAAAATTGTGTTCTGTTCTTGATAAAAACCGTTTACTTTTACAAATTAAAGGTTCCTTTCCACCCGGGGGAACAACGAAGTCATAGTTTGACATGCTGGGGAGGGGGAGGGGAATGAGGACTTCCAACTCATCCTGTGTGAATGCTCAGTGACATCCTTCTAGCCCCTGTGTGATAACAGAAATGCGCGCTCTATTGCTTCTATAAAATGGTTTAAATTCCTCGTGATTCTTTTTCTTTTCTTATTACGCGAGCTCTTCCAGTAAAAATTTCTGGAACATGAAAAATATATATGGTATAAATAATAGATATGAGTTTCATCCCTAAACAAAAATTAACAGCTTATTCGGAGTTTACAAAACAACTTTGCGAACACAGTTAATACTGATGTATTTCGTGATCTGTTTAGTTCCTGAGGCAGAGTAAAGAATGTGGAAGATGTAATTTTCTGTTGTCACGAGTGTGGGACGAAAAAAAAAATAAGTCGCCTACTGGACTGTAACCCATGACCTTCCACATTCGGTCGAGTGCTTTAAGTCATTTTATATCCATTTCTAAAACAGAATTCAATTTTGAATTGACTCTTTCTTTATTTTTGACGACTTTTTCATTTATTGTTGACTTTTCAAGTTTTACGAAGGAAGGAAACAGTGAGTTTTAGACAAGAAGATATTCATTTTGATCATTGTATAGCTTGTTTTATGTTTCACATCATTTTGCTTAGAGATCCGCCTAACCACGCAGTGTTCTTGTTGCATAAACCAATTCTTTTTTCAGGCTTTTAGTCCTTTCCAAATGTATGACAAAACTCCTAATAATAGGGCCCCCTAAAATAAGCCTTCCAAAAAAGCTTTTAGACAGGAAATTATATAGGTCCAATTAACTGTATGGTACTTGATGAATTGCATGTATAAGCGATGAAGAAGACACTTGGAAAATTTATTTATTTCACAAAGCTTGCTTTTCTAATACAAAAGAACGTAATAATCGCCATGTAAATATGAAACTACAGGCTTAAAAAGGGATTTTTCATGCAGTTTTACATGAAGCGAGCAAACACGTCACAGCAAGAAGTTCCTCCGTTGTCGCTTTCATTATTCAGCAAATCTTCACCATACCACAGGCGTAACTCTTGTCCTGAAGTCACGGTCAGGGGACTGGAGAACACAGACAGGACAAGCTCAGGAGACAGCGAATTGTACCCAGGAATCTTGGACCACTTGTAATGATTTGTAATGAATTGGCTTGGAGGCAGAAGGATGTGATTGGCAGAGGTCGTTATTAGGACATCGACGTGATCTTTTACGCTGCTATGGGTACCACAGCCCCAGTAAGACCAATAGTTAACGCTGTTGATGGCACACGATACATAACCGTGCAGATGAACAAGTTTGATTGACAGCAAACTGCCGCCAGATGGAACAGAGAACTTGCCAAACTGGTCACCTTTCGCGACAAAACACACTGGAGCCGAGTTAAGCTTGATCCATGGGTCTGAAATCAAATTATAGAGTTAGACATGAAGTCATTCAATTTTTAAAAATGGAGCAAAAGCTCGTGTACTGTGTGAGTATTCTTGATTGATTGAGTTTTACTTATTATATTGACACACTCCTTCAATGAAAAAAAACTTCATTTTGCCAGTGAAAATTTTAAATAGCCTGCGAGCACGCTTGGGGTTTTGCGGCGAAACCCAAACGCAAGAGCAGGGAAAATTTAGTTAATTATGTTACGAAAGCCATGCATGAGTAGGTGCTGTGTTGTACGTAAGCCTTCTGCTTTGAATACGTTGCTTCAAGAAATTTAAAACCATGCAACTTTACAAACTGGGAAAATGAGCAAAGCACTATTTTCATTCTGAAGATTTAGCTGTAGCCGAACAATAACAATTCACAGCAAACTGAAAAAACACGGAAGCTGACGTGACCAAAATACAAAAACAATGCTTATGAATGCTTTTGCATTGAATTATAATTTTTATTCCGTTAAGCAATTAATATCGAATACACGAAATTTATACAAACTCCAGACAAAATCAGAAAAGCCTTTTTTTATCTTTTTTAATCCACTTTTAAAATTGTAAACCATTGCAATTGAATTTTGATGATTCAGAAGAAAGAAACTTATAAACTTGACGAGAAGTTCGCTTCGCCTGCTCTTGTCGTTTGCTTTAATATTTCTAATAAAAGTTAAAAATACGCGCTCATAGACATCGCAACGCTTACCTTTTTGTTGAATTTGATCCATTCGCTGTTTCAGCTCGTTCCCGAGTGTTTCGACTTGCTTCCCCAGCAAAACGACTCTTAAGGATAGCGCTGCGGATAAATTGATCCCAAATTAATGGACTAGAAAGTAGTGCATTTACAAATTCGCTCAATATATCTCAAATTAATAGAATCTTTATAATTACCTTTGGTTCCATTCTTGCCCAGTTCTTTTCTCAACATTTCCAATTCTTTCTTCAGAGAAGAAATATCTTCATTGGACGAGCCCGTGTTACATAGCTGATTCATCACGATTTTACCGTCGCCGACCGTCCCTGCTGGTGAGAGTTTGCTCGCATTTGCATCGGTCTGTGTGGTTTTGGCAGCAAGTGAGCCAAGGAAAAACGCGGTCAGAAACAAAACCAAGCTGAACTTCATATCGACAAGAAGGGGCACTTTGTGCTTGAGGGAGCAGTAAAATTCTCAGCAGCAACTTTGTGTGACTAGTAAAGTTGATGTGACTGTTAACTTGGCAAAGTTTTACACAACTTATGTCCCCCCATTCTGTTCGCGAATAAACAAGAACTGCTAGCTATTTTTAACATCCGACTGAGTGGCTAAATTGATAGGGTTGACTGGAGTAGCACTGAACCGTAAAATATAGTAAACAAAGATTACGAGTTGACAATTAGCATATGTACACAAAACAGATTAATGCAGTGATATATTTTTGTGATTATCATTTAGCTATAACTTGCTTCAAAAAGTCCAGAAAAGTACTTGAAAAGCGGGCAGTTTGACAGGAGTGTGAAGTTCTTTGAACGAGTCTTGTAACTTTCGTGGCGAGATATTTTCTTTAGTTATTGATACTTGTTGCAACATAGGATGAGAAAGAGGGTTTAGAATGCAGTGTTATGTTTTATTTGTTTCACCACAAAACTGTCGTTTTAAGGCCAGATATATACCAAGAATAGACAGCATGTGCATTTTCTTTTTTCTACTAGGACTACTGATTACAATACAATAGCCATTCATATAGTAGGGAGTTTATCGTTGAAGACGGCGGGGGCATTCGAAGACGTGGTAAACTGAGTGGACATCGTAGTAGCATCAACCTCGTTCTAAGAACCTTACAGAAAACCATGGGAGTGAGTTAGCGGCATCTTTAGAGGCACCCACCGAAGTTTGCCTGTCCGTGTACCGGGCAAAACAAATTATACGGCGCTGCATGTAGTGTATCTATGTAGGAAAATTTAAACGAGAAAATTAAACTTCTAACTTAAATAGGAAGCGACATTTCACTTAAAGATGAATTACAGTCCGTACTGCGCAATCTCGGCTGCAATGTTTATGTGAGCCTCACAAACAAAGCAAAACTAAAAATTACGTGACAAACTTACCTGTTTCTTCATTATTAACGCCAGATATCCTTGCAGAACAAATAATAACAAGTAGAAGAACCTTGACGCTATTTCAAACCGACGTTTCAGCTCATCGGAAGTTCTTGAACGAAGCGAACTGTAATGGCGGACTAAAAAACTTCATGTATGCTGTCACCGAAGTGTAACGTTTCAACGAATTCAAAACAAAAACGTAAACAAACCCCGAGTCTGCGCAGTACGGACTGGAAATCAGCTTTAATTCGGTTCAAGTGTTTTTTTTTTTGGCTCGATGTGAAACTGGTTTCCAGGGTCTCTCGTTCGTTCGTGAATGAATTTTGCACTTCCGGAAATCGAGGCTTGTGGTGAAAAAATGGCTAGTGTGACTTGTAAAATTCATTAATAATTCATGAGGGTGCAAACCAATCCCAGCACAGTATTCAGATCACATGTACACAACTGTAAACCTCAATACAAATCAGACAAAAGAATTAACTTTTGATACAAACTCCTGCTCAGCTAATTAGTATTCATTAACTTTTGATACAGATCACTACTGATTCGCATAACAATACTTTACATTCAATTTATTGTTTTCATTTCACAAGTAGAATAAAATATTCGCGTCCGATCTGTATGGCCGTTTACAATGGCTCGCCAAGCGGCTCGCCATTATAAACGCCCATACAGATCTCCCGCTCATATTTTATCTACTACTTAAACATTATAGGGGCTGTTACTACAACGTACCGGTATTAACAAACACCTTGCACAGGGGACACAGTGTACAGCAGATAACATGTAAATAATACTAATACTGCACTACTAACAACGTGATTTTGCTGATTTTTTTAACTGAGAGGTTGTTGATTGGTTGCTTATAATGAGCTACCGTAAATGATCAAAATAGTACACGCCCACTACCAAATAAACGCCTCTTATCTAATAAACACCTCCTCTGACGTGTAAAGTCACAGGAGTCACAGTTTTGACATGCTGGGGATGGGAGGGGGGGACTTCCATCTCATCCTGTGTGAGTACTTTGTGATATCATTATATCCCCCTGTGATTGCAGAAATGCGCGCTATATTACTTCTATACTAGTGGTAACCACAGGTTAGAAAGTGCGGGCCTTGACGCACTTAGAAAAGGTACTGGTACGAGAGTGTGTAATTTTAGATGGCAGTGTCGATAAATAAAATGATAAAATGGACAAAAGACAATTATTCCGAGTAACGCATCAAGCAAGGAATGCATGTTTTTATCGTTTTAGGAAGTGTAATCGAGCACGCGGTGTGAATTGAGATGTGATTTTTCTCAGTCGGTAAACTCGCTATGTTGTGCTCGCCTTTTATTAACGTGGCGCGATTAATGATAAATCACTGGACAAAAGACAATTATTCCGAGTAACGCGTCACGCTTAATTGCCTCGAATCGGCCGCGAACCAGTCAGAGTTGTTTTTTGATTTGCAGTTTTTTTGAAGTGTAGACGAGCACGCGGTGTGAATTGAGATGTGATTTTCCTCGGTCGATAAACTCGCTATGTTGTCAGTGTTATAACGATTTCCTCGAGAATAACCGTTGTTGGAATCATTCGCTTTGCCGTGGTTTATGTGTGATACAATTAGAGCAAATTTTCTCAAAAGCAACACCTGTAATACAAGTCTGCAAATTGTAATGTTTGCAATCTTCCATGTGACAGGAGCCTAGATCTCGTGTGACAATCGTTCTTGGAGAACAGATTTTTCTCTTCCGGTGTTACGACAAACTGTCGTGATTGACACATTTTTCGCATTTCGATCGTTCTTAGTGGAAGAACAAAATTTTCAACTTCCGTTTTCTGTTTGCCTCAGGAGGGAGCGGTAAACTTAGGCCTGGGCACCAGTGGGCGAATAAGGGCAAAAAAATCCGAGGTGTCTGGCAATCGTGACGTCACGAGTCGGCTGGCCCGGGAAGTTTAAACTCAGGTAAACAAATGGTTTCCCCATGAGTGTTTTAAGCGGTTGTAATCAAACAGATCATAACAAAAATCATGAAAGGATCGTTGGCATGCTGAATCTTATATACGAGAAAGGCGTTTTAGTTCAAATTTGGCTAAAACAAAAAAACCATGAAGAAATTAAAACAAAAAAGATCGTAATCGATCGATAGGGATCGCGATCAAAATGTTACGATGTTGCGCTATTTCAAGGCCGATATCTATCAAACCCAAAGATGTACACCACGGAGAGAACGATATGAGGTTGAAAAAATATAAAACTTTAAATAATCGAAAACATTAAAACGTTAAAAAGCTTTCTTAAAATGATCAGTGACTTTAATCACAGCTCACTGGGGGTACTGGCTGCGTAGTTTGCGTGATTGCCGCGAAAAAGCAAATGAAGAAATAGGCACAAAAATGATGAAAGCGCTTCTAATGCAAACCCATAAGCCAAAACACGGCTTTTTCAGTCTACATTTGCTGTTGTGATTTGCTCAGTATTTCTAAAAAATCCTTACAATAATCTAAAAAAGTATATCTACCGTACTCGGCGAGGAAATTATTGCGGAGGCTGACGCGAGCTTCCCTCGAAAACAAATATATATGATTTACAAAAAGACATCGATCGACTTTATAAAGAGACGTAAGAAGTTTTCACAAGATCAGGAAGACCCTAAACTGCTAAAAGATCAATATCAAGTATTGACCTGGTAAGTGATTTAACCAATAAAACTTTTTTATAAGATATAGTATCCGTAGGAGATCGATAAGCCACCATACTCGTTTTTAAGCTGGTGTAGCCGTATAGTTAACGGCGAAATTGCTTCTAGAGCCAATTTTTCAGAAAGTAGCTTCAGAAATAGAAGCACCATTTGCAATTCTTAAAGGCTATTGACACATGGACATGGTTTTAGACCAAAATTCGTCCATTTTATTAAAAATTGTTCTCAAGCTGTTTCCTCGGGCGTCCGCACCGTTCAGTTCATCTCGGCTGCAAACTTCAAATTTATTTTTTCACTGAAATGACAAGTCTAATACGGATATATTGAAGGCCGGCCCTAAATAATTTAACAAGATTTAGGCAAACCTTGGTTAAACTTGAATATTTTACAGCAAACCCATTTAGAAGGTGCATAACAGCAGAGGTAGAAGACAGAATTAGCTGCTTGTCAGAATACTTGGATGTAAACACATCTAATTTGGTCACTCCAAAGCCATACTTGAGACTTTGTTAGGATTTGACTGACTTTGTAACTTCTTTCATTCTTTGACAATCACCAATTCTTGTAATGCAGATTTATCATGCCTAGGGCCTTTCCAACTACATACTGCAATAAAAATGTGCATGTTTTCATCATTTTTTATGCTCATTTGTTTATACCATTGATATGTTATTCCCCAGTTATCATTGTAATGCAAACTAATTCAAAGAAGGATAGCCATAAAAAGGCAAACTAGTCAACCAACTGAAAAAAACTTCAGTGTAATTGCCCACAAACACAATAATATAAAAACTTCTTTCACTGAAGGGAAAACAAGCCCAGGGAAGAAAATGGCAGAAACTTTGCAAACTCAGAAAAGGAGACAAAAACATTGCAGTGAAACTGGACAGAGTAATTTTTAATACAGTTTTCACAATGTGCAACTGGCCCACATAGTGGGGAATTTGATCAGACTAATTGACTGATACATAAATGCAAAATAATGCCTTTGGTGAGAATGTACCACCCAGGGGTTAAAAATTGTAAACAAATACTGATGCAACATTGGAGCCTCATCCAAAATCAGCCACTGCTGAAAACAATTTACAAAACGCCTCCAATTATATCATACAAAAGAGGTAAATTGCTCAAAGCCATACTCGTCAGAGCAAAACTTTAAAGGCTTGTGCGTCGCTAACGTAAAACCACAATAGGGGAGCCTGTGTAGGCCTGTCAATGCCTTTTTTAAACGTTTTACAAGCGAGAGCCACTTTTCTATAGAAGAAAGGCAAAGGTAACAAATGTTGCAAATTCTGTTATATTTTTTTTTGAATAGAAAAATGCTCTAATCCATGAATGTCATAGATAGTGGTAATAAATTTAAATGTTTAACAATAGATCTTGGAAGGGAGTAATCCCCTGGAGCAACAGAACACAAGAGGGAGAAATTATCTTGCTCAGGTGGTAAACCTGTGATCTAGCTTTGAATATAATTTGTAAAAACCAGAAACTTTACTCCATAATTATTTTCATATTTACTTTCAAGACATATTTGACAAGCATTTAAATACGTAATATCCAATTATCCGTCTGAACTTCTCCAGCAAGCATTGTTGATGTAGCAGATGAAGATGTTGAGGTTGATAAGAAACGTATCAGGGAAATGTGGTTGCCAGTTGATTCTCCCTTGCTTTTTATCTGTGATGAAAACAAATCTTGGGAACGTCCCCCAAGAATGTCTTGTCCTGTAGGAGGAGCAGCAGAAGGTTAGCATTATTGCAAAATATATAGTCGAAGGTCTCATGATGTAAATTAATGCAATGTAAATTTGTCCTAAGATTTGTGAAAAACATTAATTAAAACTTTTAATTTGGGTGAAAATATTGTTTTTTGGTCTATTATCTTACATTGAAGGAAGTGTACAATGTGCAATAGAAGGATGTACAAACATTTGTAAAAAACATCAAAAACATTAAGGACCCTGCAAGGAATGTATGAAGTCAAGATCACATTATCTTTTATGAGCAAAAATGACATGGAAAAGTTTAAGGTGTACAACATTCATCAGTTGCACCAGAGATCACTGCGCCAACCAAATTGACAAATACAGTAACTACGAAGCCAAAGAAATTTTCATGTCCATTTTTAAATTTGGTGACAATGAAGTCGATCACCAGGTGATCATGAGTACCTGGCCAAATAAAACTTCAGACAAAATACTTAACTTATAACTCAAGCAGTTACCGTATTTACTCGAATAAGCGCTGTCCCTGATTAAGCGCCGCCCTCGAATAAGCGCCGCATTTGGGACAAAAGAGTTAATAAGCGCCGCCCCCGAATAAGCGCCGCAGTCCCGATACGGCGCTTATTTGAGGAAATCCATTTGACATAAAACAGCACAACAAAGCAACTCTAAAACAAACTTGGACACTTCTTTTTATCAAAAGCGATGTGTTGCAGCTCAAAGTGATTGTTTTACCACTTGCTCATTAGTTTTTCTATCCAACATTCTTACAATACGTAGTTCTGTAAATGTTGTGAAAACCTCGATCTTTGCCAGGACAAACAAGGGATAATAATACTGACAATCAAACGACGTTATTTTCAATTACTGTAAAAGATTAGATTCTTTGTGGCGTCCAAATTTTAAATAAGCGCCGCCCTCGAATAAGCGCCGCACTTGAGGCGCGAAAAATTTAATAAGCGCCGCGGCGCTTATTCGAGTAAATACGGTACTAGGAATTTGCAAGCTTAGCACAACAGTCAAAATAAGTAATTCAGAGGCTTATTGAAATCATTGAATAGTTCCAAGTAAAAATGAGTAGCCTGTGACTCCTTATTAACTGGTAATCATATTTGTGATAATATTCTTGTTTTCTGTATAAAGTTTCTACAAAACAGTTTGAGCAGAAGTTCATCAAGATGATCAAAGATCGACCTCCAAATGGACTGATCATTTTTAGTGTTGATTCTACGGAGCTATCTTTAAGTACAATGTTTTCTTGTGTGTATAACCTTTTCTGAGACCAAGTTTTACATTCCTTCACGTTACCGATCACAGAAAAAAAGGAATTTTACCGTGCGAATAACTGGAATCTACCCCCCGAATTTTCACTTGCAAGGCTCGGCCCGAAATACTTTGAAATGCAGTTTTTGCATTATTTAACGGTAAAAATTAAAATCCACCTACCTCTGAAGAAAGAACGAAAACAGCTACATGTGTTGACCGAAACACAACATCATTTGAAGCTGGAATGAGTAGAAAAACAGCTTGAACCAGTTTTATCTTACATTGGCTACGAGGCCATTTTCGAAAATTTTTAGCGTTTTCACGCTTCGATGGTCGTGACGTCACGATTGCCCAAGACCTCGGGACAACCGAGCTGACGAGTTTACCGCTCCCTCCTGGTTTGCCTTTTATTAACGTGGCGCACACGCGTAAAACGCAATCCGCTGGTCACTGTCAAGATTAGGGTTGCGGGCCTCTCTTGGGCCCGCAAAAATGGCTGAAATGTCTCGTAACTCTTTCTGCTCATAACGCGAGCTTTTCTGCCATGTTTAAGCCGAAGACGACCGAAGGTTCTCGGTCAAAAGGTCTTGTAAAAAGTTCATTAATGAGCGTTGTTTTACGTTCAACAAAGTCAGCGTCAGAATTTAGAACTTTAATGTCTTCTCCTTACTGCAATTTTAGTATTTTTCGTTTAACTCATAAGGAAGTATACTAATTGTCTCGCTCAAGGAAAACTGTGAGATCACAGTTAATAATGATTTTTGCCCTAAATACGAAATGCTATTACCGGATCTGTTTAGTTGCCGAGCCAAAGTACGATATTGAGAAAGAAGTTATTTTCTACTGTCAAGAGCGTCGAACAAGGAATAAATATCGAGTCCCGCCGAGAATAGAATCCATGACCTTCCCTCTTCCGTCGGATGCTCTATACACTGTGGTACAGAGACTCGTTGCGAACTATACCATTTAGTATTCATTTCAAAAAACAGAATTCAGTTTCACTCTTTCCTTGTGTTTGATGTATTTTTTCATTATTGTTGACTTTTCCCGTTTCACGAGGGAAGGAAACAGTGAGTTTTAGACAAGACGATATTCACTGTTTGATCATTGAATAACTTGTTTTATGTTTCACATCATTTTTCCAAGAGATCAGCTTCATCACGCAGTGGTATTGTTTGCATAAAAAAAATTCAAGCTGTTCCAAATATATAACAAAACTCCTACTAATAACAGGGCCCCCGAAAATAAGCCTTCCAAAAAGCGTTTAGATAGGAAACTATATAGGTCCAAGGCCTATTATTAGAATTTATTGAATGGTTAAGTTCAGTGGCCCACGAGCCGCTAGGCGAGTGGGTCACTATTGGCAAAATTGAATCTATTTGTTTTATATAATAAAACTCTGATTTAGACTATGAACTCTGATCACGCGCGCAAGTCGCACCACCGCGTGACGTCAGATCATAAGTAACAACCAATCAAAATGCGCGTAGAATTCAGGTTATTATATAATACTTGATGGATTATATCAGTGATGAATAATACACTCAAGCAAATGCATTTTATTTAAAGTTTATTTATTTCACGAGGCTTGCTTTTCTAATACAGAAGAAACATTTGCAGTAAAAAAGAAACGTTTTTAAAAAGTTCAACCAACACCAAACCGTTAATAATCACCATGTAAATATGAGAGGGTCTGAATGGGGGGGGGGGGGGTCCACATGTCAGTAGTCAGTTAAAATTTTATTACTTTGTCGGTTGTCAGTTATATTTTTCGCCCTTTGTCGCTAGTCGGGTATGAATTTGAGGGTCCTCATGTCGATAGTCAGTTAAAATTAAATTATTTTGTCGTTTGTCAGTTATATTTTTCGCTGTTTGTCGATAGTCGGTTAACCCCATTCAGACCCTCATATGAAACTACAGGCTTTAAAAAAGAGATTGTTCGTGCAGTTTTATATGAAGCGAGCAAACACGTCACAGCAAGAAGTTCCGCCGTTATCACTTTCGCTGCTATTCGCCAAATCTTCACCAAACCACAGGCGTAACTCTTGTCCTGAAGTCACGGTCAGTGGACTGGAGAACACAGACAGCACAAGCTCAGGAGACAGCGAATTATACCCAGGAATCTGGGATTTCTTTGCACTTCCTGCGTCGAATTGGCTTGGAGGCAGGAGGAGGTGATTGGCTGAGGTCGTTATGGTAACGTCAACGTGACCTTTTCCACAGCCCCAGTAAGACCAATTTGAAACTCCTCTGGTGTTGCACGAGACATAACCATGCAAATGAACAAGTTTGATTGCCAGCAGGCTGCCACCAGATGGAACAGAGAACTTGCCAAACTGGTCACCTTTCGCGCCAAAACACACTGGACCCGAGTTAAGCTTGATCCATGGGTCTGAAATCAGATTATCGAGTTAGACATGAACTGAGTATTCTGGATTGGTCGAGTTTTACTAATTGACTCACTGCTTCGTTGAGAAAAAAAAAACTCAATTTTATCAGTGACAATTTTATATACCAGATTACCCTGCGATACGCGGAAAGCCTATGATTTGGCGGCGTAACCCAAACACGAGAACAGGCTTAAGTAAGTTATGGTACGAAGGCTATGCGTAAGAGAAATAAGTCGTATGTCGTACTAAAAGTCTTCTACTTCGAATAGGTTAATAGAAAAATTTTACAGCCATGCAATCATATGAAAACCGGGAAACATGAGCAAATTAAGCACTTTTTTTCATTCTGAAGATTTAGTTCAAAAGCCGAACAATAAAAATTTACAGCAAATTGAAAGACACGGAAGCTGACGTGTCCAAAACACAGGTGACCCAAGAACTATATGAGTTTATATTATAAAGCTGAAAATTCAATAAAAGTTGACAAAAATAAATAAACTGAAAATAAAGTTTTATTTTTTCATTGTGTTTGTGTGCCGTCACTGCCCTTGTACTTTAGAAGGGGTTTTGAGCGATTTGGAGTGATTTTGAGCGAATGTTTGATATGCCGGAACATCATTATGTATATATGTGTCACAATATATACATATAATGATGTACCGGCATATCAAACATTCGCTCAAAACCCCTTCTAAAGTACAAGGGCAGTGGCGGCACACAGTTTATTTATTTTTGTCAGCTTTTATTGAATTTTCAGCTTTATAATATTATTATAAACTAATATAGTGCTTGAGTCACCTGTGTCCAAAATACAACAACAATGCTTACGAAAGCTTATGAATTCTAATGTTTTATTTCGCTAAGCCATAAATATCGAACACACGAAATTTATAGACACTCTAGACCGGCAAAATTAGACAAGCCTTTTCTCCTTTTTCAAATCCACTTTTCTTTTTTAATTGTAAAGCATTGCAGTTGAATGATTTTGACGATTCAGAAGAAATAAAGCTATGAAATTGTCGAGAAGAACGCTTTGCCTGCTTTTGTCGTATGCTTCTTTATAATAAATTAAAATACGCGCTGAAAGACATCGCAACGGTTACCTTTTTGTTGAATTTGATCCATTCGCTGTTTCAGCTCGTTCCCGAGTGTTTCGACTTGCTTCCCCAGCAAAACAACTCTTAAGGATAGTGCTGTGGATAAATTGATTCCAAATTAATGGACTAGAAAGTAGTACATTTACAGATTCGCTCAATATATCTGAATTTGATGGAATCATTATAACTACCTTTGGTTCCATTCTTGTTCAGCTCTTTTCTCAACATTTCCAATTCTTTCTTCAGCGAAGAAATATCTTCATTGGACGGGCCCGAGTTACAAATCTGAGTCATCACGATGTTACCATCACTGACCGTCCCTGCTGGTAAAAGGTTGCTCACATTTGCATCGATCTGTGTGGTTTTGGCAGCAAGTGAGCCCAGGAAAAACACTGTCAGAAACAAAACCAAGCAGGACTTCATGTCGACAAGAAGGGGCGCTTTGTGCTTGAGGAAGCAGTAAAATTCTCAGCAGCAACTTTGTACATACATATATACATACATACATAAACTTTATTTACGTGTCAGGGTATTTAGCTAAATAGCTAATTGGGGACACTAAAATAAATATACAAATATAAAATATAAAAATGCTAATATTATATATATAGATATACAATATAAAATATAAAAATACTAATATTATATAAATAGATATAAAACAGATGATGAACAAATCAACTGTAGATTTAACTTGGCATTTTAGTACTATTTAGTTTCGTACTACACAACCGTGCAGCACTCATCAGATAAAATTGCCAAATGCGAATTTACATCGTTACACTGATTTGAAATGCACATGCGGCCGTTGGAAATATGATAGATAGATAATTTTTTTGACGGTTTTATTTTCAATGTTGTTGCAAATATCGTGTAATACTTATATTACTATTACATTTTTAATATTATATCACTACCAGTACTAATACAAATTACAGTCCTATATGTATTACAGGTTTATCATAATTAATAATTGTTGAAAGTAAATTACAGATTCTGATAATTGCAGACAACTAATTATTTTTTTTGCAAACAACTAATGAATTACCAAAAACGAAAACAAGAGAGCAAGGCTAAACAATACCAATATCTATAAAAGTTTAGCAAGAATTGCTTCCCATCTTTTCCTGAAACTTGCAAACGTCCCATTCTTGTTTGCTATATACTTCTCGGTTTCAAACTGGTTTTAACTTTTTTAAGAAAAATATTAAAATTACGATATATGCCAGCTTTTCTACATTCCCAAATACACAGTTTTCCGAGAATTATAAGATAGTTTATAATATCAGTCCTATTTATAAGCCCAAATGTTTTCCTTAACAAGTTCAAACCACCAAGAGGAGAAAGTTTTCCAAAAGATTTGCGCATGGGAGCATTCAAAAAAGAGGTGATGCAGCTCTTCTTTTGAAGAGTCACAGAAAGTGCATTTATCATTCAACGATTAACCTATTTTGAAAAGTTTTGAATTTGTGTACAATATATAATTAAGCACTCTGTACTGGAAGGACCAAATATACGTTTTGCTTGCGACAGTTTGTGGAAGTGAGTATATTTCCTCCAAAGAGTTTGAAATGTCAAAGTCCGAAATTAGTTTCTTTGACGTTCGGTCTGTAGCCAGGAATGTTTAAAAATTTGTAAAAAAGGAATTAAAAAGTTGACACTGGCTAAAAATATGGTTTTTGGACGTTTCGGCCACTACTGTTGCCTTCTTCAGCAAGATAAAAAAAATGCAAATGTTCAACGGCGTCCTGTTAAAATATGTAACAAATGTGTGATAAAAACTAAATGAACTTTCCGAGTGCAACAATAGTCTCTAGAGCATTGTTAATGAGTCTATAAATTCTCAATGCTATTGTAAACGTTTGGTAGCGCTTTGTGTTCGTTTATAGCGTTCCTATCTCGCACAGAATGCCAAGCTTCAAGAATTAGTCTTTGTTTCCACGCCGTTGACCTGTCGACAATTTCGACGCTTTCTAAATCTATTTGATGGTCATTAAGCATATGGTGTTTTGTCAACAAAGAGTTTTTATCCAGTGTTGTGATCAGTGGCCTCTGCGTGTTTCGTTTCCCATCGCCCCACCGACCCATTTTTTCGAAAAGTAAAAAAAAATCCAGATTCACTAGTCAAAGAAGCAAGTACTTCAATTTACGAGCACACGATCTTATTTTATTAACATCAATTGGTATGGTGTGATGTCTTTAAAGACAATTAAGGAATAAATATAAAATATAAAAATACTAATATTATATAAATAGATATACAAATATAAAATATAAAAATACTAATATTATATAAGTAGATATAAAACATAAAAATGCTAATATTATATAAATAGATATATAGATAGATAGTTGAAATGACACAAATATGTTTTAAAATTCTAATAAGTTACATGTAAAAATGGTTTCAAGATTACTGCTAACTTGACAAAGTTTTACACAACTTATGTCCCCCATTCTGTTCGCGAATAAACAAGAACTGCTAGTTATTTTTAAACGTTTTTAACATCCGACTGAGTAGCTAAATTGATTGGGTTGACAGGAGTAGCACTGAACCGTAAACAAGTAAACAAAGAATACGAATTAATAATTAGCATATACAGTCGAAACAGATCAAAGCAGTTTTTTTGTGATTATCATTTAGCTATAACTTGCTTCAAAACGACCAGAAACGGGCAGTTTGACAGCAGTGTGAAGTTCTTTGAACGAGTCTTGTTGCTTTCGTACCTTGATATTTTTCTATTGATACTTTTTGCAACATAGGATGGGAAAGAGAGTTTAGCAATCCATTGTTAAGTTTTTTTTTTCTGTTGTTGTTCACCACAAAACTGTCGTTTCAAGACCAGACATATACCAAGAATGGACAGCATGTACCGTTTCTGCTTTTCTACTAGGACTACTGATAACAGTACAAAAGCCATGCATATAACAGGGAGTTTAACGTTGAAGTCGACGGGGGCATTCGAAGACGTGGTAAACTGAGTGGACATCGTATTAGCAGCAACCTCGTTCTAAGAACCTTAAAGAAGACCATGGGAATGAGTCAGCGGCATCGCTAGAGGAAACCATTGAAGTTTGCTTGTCCGTGTACCGGGCAAAAGAAATTATACGGCGCTGCATGTAGTGTTTCTATGTAGAAAACTTAAACGAGAAAATTAAACTTCTAACTTAAGTAGGAAGCGACATTTCACTTAATTCGGTTTATTTTTTTTGGCTCGATGTAAATCTTGTTTCCAGGGTCTCCCGTTCGTTCGTGAATGCATTTTGCACTTCCGGAGATCGAGGCTTGCGGCAACCTCGTCCCCAGGGCCTTCTCGGCGACGAGTTTTCAAAATGGCGGATCGTGAAAACTCGTCGCCGAGAAGGCCCTGGGGACGAGGTTGGGCTTGCGGTGAAAAAATGGCTAGTCTGACGTTGATATGCATAGGGGCTGTTACTACGATGTATTACCAAACACCTTGAACAGACCACACGGTGTACAATTACTGAGCGGTTGTTGATTGGTTGCTTATAATGAACTACGACAGAACAAACTATGGGGTCTGGAAATGAGCGCAATTATTTCTTAGTTTCCAGTGCCCTCAGTTAGCTAAAAGCAGGGCGCTAAAAAGGACTTCCTTTTTAGCGCCCTGGCTAAAAGCCGATAACAAATTGGACCCTATCTATCAATCCTGTAGGAACGAACAAGGGGACAGTCTTCCTTATGGTGAAATATTACCTCTTGATATTAAACCATTACATTAGAAGAAATAAAAGCGACGTACGATTACTATACAGTCAACTCTCTCTAAGACGGACACCGTCGGGACCGGCCCCAACTGTCCGTCTAAGAGAGGTGTCCGCCTTATAGAGAGTCGAGGTAACGTGACACCAGAAATTTTGAGACGATGAAGCTAAACGGCTATGCACAACGAGTGCACGTCTGTTTTTAGTCGCTTACGTTAGCAAAACCTATAAAGTGGAACTAAAATAATATCAGAAATTCAACTTGTTTAACTGAAATTCAACTCGCTAATACTGTAAGTAGAAAACTGAAATTTTGGTGCCCATATACAAGTTTAAGAAAAGAAGTAATGCGTTTTAGCAGTATTTTGGTATTCTAAAGGCGCTGACCTACTATGCTATATGTCGATAACAAGTTTTGAAGTATTATTCACTTAAAAATAACTTTTTGTGCGTGTCCGTTGGCGGTTTCATAGTGTCCGTTGTCCGTCTTAGAGAGGTGTCCGTCTTACAGAGAGTTTTCTTACAGTAAAATGACTGAAAAACGGCAGGGACCATAACCAGGTGTCCCTCTTATGGAGGTGTCCGTCTTATAGAGGTGTCCGTTAAGAGAGAGTTGACTGTATGTGTGTGGGTTTTTTTATGAAAGAGCAATTTGATTTGGTCATCAATCCCGGGCAATAAAATACTACAAATAATTATATTAATGTCGTTAATTATCACTTACTCTAATTCTGGTTATTAACCTTTATGACGTCACGATAACGCTCAGTTTTCATTCGGAAATTTTCGCAGTTTTTTCGCAGCGATGATTTACCTTCGAAAATGACATGAAAGTGGTTTGGATCGTTTTGATTGCGTTTTCATTTGCCTTCCTTGTGCAAGGTAAGTTGAATCTTTGTGTTTTTTTGCGCCAAGTTTTTTAGTTCATGATTCTTTCGCGGCTTTTCTTCATGTTCATTTTCCATTAAGGAGCGCTTCACTAGAAAAGGGTTGACAACATAAATGGAAATACAATGAAAGAAAAAAATAGCGTCTTCCAACAAAAAACCGGAAAAAAGTAACTTTGTTATGTTTTAACGGGTTTCGCCGCAGGAATTGCTTATTTGAATAGCGCTCGCGCGTGAAACACGGCTGAAAGCTTACAATACAAACAACTACGTAATTGAGCCATGGACCGGATCGCTAGCAGAGTGTATAGCTAAAAGATCTTTAAAGCCCTCGCCAAACAACCTTCTAAGTAGTGCCAAGCTTTGAAACCTTTGCGTGCACAAATACTCTAAAAACCGTTAATAAAACCCAGAAGTTTCGAGACTGATGTCTTTTCCATTTAGGGATTTAAATGGAACTAAAAAAATTGCGCGCGTCTATAACTTTTAAACAAAACAAAACATGCACAGTTACTTGCGCTGGCTCTGCGAGAATTTAACAACAACAACTTTATTACCAGAAGAAGAAAAAAAAAAAAAATATATAAAAAATAAAAAAAAAATAAAATAAAAACAAAAAAAAAAAAAAAAAAAAATATCGAAGATAAAAAAAAAAAAAAATAAAAAAAAAAAAGAGGAGGAAAAAAAAAAAAAAAAAAAAAAAAAAAAAAAAAAAAAAAAAAAAAAAAAAGCGCTACACGTGTACATATTTTTTTCTTTTTTTACGTTTGGGCAAGTTTTTGAAATGCGAGCTTATGGTTACATTTGCGAAGTGCGCTAAACAGACCCCAAGATATTAATCAATTGCTCTCAAGATCATGAAAGTTGTCAAAAAATTTTGCTGCATTCGAAAAGAGCCTTAGAGTTAGGGTTAGGAGTTCTAGAACTTAAAAGTTGAAAATAGCAAAAGCGCTATCGTAGTAGTTTAGGTTTTGGTTAAAATCTAGTGTTTTAATTAAGTTGTGGGAGTATGGGTGTTGCGCTAGTTAGTTGCTCTAATTCTATTGGTGACGTAGACATGACGTAAATAATTACTCTGTAATTACATTTCATTACTTTATCTTATGAGCGGTTACGGTTACTTTATGTAAGCTGTCACGTAATGGAAACGTTTCAAAAATCCTATTGAGAAAATCCTTTATATTTCATGGTATATGAAGTACTTGTGGAATTTTTTTTTAAACATCGTGTCTGCCTGCGCACGCGAAGCAGATAAAATTAAGTAATTTGAATTTCAGCGCCGCGCGCTTCCGCGAATTCAGTATTCGAAGAGAACAACAAATCTTTTAGTGTCTCACGTTTAGTGGCTTAAGGTGGCTGAACACAGTACACTCAGTTTTTCGATCTTTGGAGTATGTATCCTATATATTGATCTCACGTCCAAACCGTTGCAGTTAACAAAATCGATATCAGAAACCCATAAGGGTTTAAACGTGTAACGCACGCGCACAGCGTTTGACTATTCATTTTGCTAAGTACCATATTTGCAAACACGAAGAGTTGGTACGCGAATAAACGAAAATGTCCTGCGCAGCGTTAATTTAAATGGACACATTGAATTTCCATCGTTTATTTTCGCATACGTGAGGGTGAGCAAGGACATTATTTTACTACTACTACTGATGAAGGCAGCACTGCCGAAACGTTTTGTTTTTTACATTGAACTTTCCAGCGTTTAACGTTACATAATTCATTGGAACGCGAATACTTTATACACGTAATGACACACGCAACATACCTTATCAGTTACTTATTTTCGCGGGGACTTAATTTTCGCGATTTTCGCGATTTTTAAAAAATCGCGAAATTAAAGTCCCGCGAAAATTAATTTTAAACGTTTTCTATTGTATTTTTATGCTTTCGCGAAATTAACAGGGGCACCCATCGCGAATATAGTCAACCACAAAGATAGCACCGTGACGATTAGTAACGGAGAAAGGATATCCCAACTGTCGGAGCGAGTCAGTGACAGAAAGAAGGGACAAACTTACTTGAAAATTCCAGCGAGAAAGGCCCCGAAAATTCAGGTGACCTTTTAGAGACAAAGAAATGAACAACCTTTTAGATCGAAAATCCAGGAAAGGAGGCAAGCAAAAAAATACAATGAATGTTGAAAATTCTAGATCTCAAATCGTCTTCCGAACAGATATTTTAACGAAATATTCCGTTGGGTGCCCCTGAAATTAAGTTCCCGCGAAAATAAGTAACAATAAGGTAATTTTTGGTTTTGCGGTAAGTTGCTTGAATTTCGACTTAAACGCCGTAAATTTCTTATAGAAACTAAAGAAATACATTAAGTGTATCGAAGCGAAGCTCTCCAGACTACTTCAAGAAGACGAATCAGGAGAATTTAACCAAATTTAACTTTATTCAACCAAGCTTGTTCAAAAACAAGATTACGCCACCGAGCGCGAGCTTGCGCGCGCTGTGAATTTAATCCAAATATAGTAATTTTGATTGGTTAAATGTTTCTCGTGATGTTCCAAATATGGCAAGATCAGCTACTGCTTGTATTTTTTGCGTGTGCGTTTTTATTTTTTGTGTGTGCTTTTTTTTTTTTGTGTGTTTTTTTTTTTTTTTTTTTTTTTTTTTTTTTTTTTTTTTTTTTTTTTTTTTTTTTTTTTTTTTTTTTTTTTTTTTTTTTTTTTTTTTTTTTTTTTTGTTTTTTGTGTTTTTTTTTGTTTTTTTTGTTTGTGATTTTTGCGTGTCGCGTAAGACCAATCAAAAAATTGAATTCCGCTCGATTTCAGAAAATCCAGTCATACGATCTTTTCATCATTTAAGTACAACAAACTCGGAAAAATTCTGAGATTTAAACATTGAAGTCCTTAAGTTTTAATAGAGGGAATTTGTGTTTTTCGCAGCTCTATGTTTTCACATAATGTTCTAGAATGTTTAAAATTCCTTTGTAAATTTTAAATTTTTCGTAATCAGCAGATTTTCTTCCTTCAACCTTGCAAAATTTCTTAAAACTCTTAGGAATGAATCGTTAGAAATCGTGCCTTTCTGGAAAGACTAAAAATGCACAATCGCAGCTTTTTGATCAACTGCGTACGCGCAGCATTTTTCTCAAAGCCTTGAGGCGCGCGCGCGCTCGGACTCGAATTCAGAGAGCGAGCGGAAACTAAAAAAGCTTCAAAAAACTTGCCCTTACATCTTACAATATTTGATTCGGTATATTTGCGCATCGCCAAAGTATAGAGAAAACCAATCCCGCGAAAATTAAGTCTTTGCGATTGGAAATTGCAAGCGGGCAGGAGTTGAGAGATATGGAGGTATGACTATTACAAAGTTCAGTACTCGGTTATTGAAAGAAAACCATCGAAATCACGAAGGCATTAATGCAAAGCTAAATGGCAACAAGCCAATTCAGCAAATAGGTTTAATGCGATAAAATTCATATTCAATCAATCCATCCATCAATCAAGCAATCAATCAAAACTTTATTTAACGAGGGTGACACGTAATATTTTTTCAACTAGTAAATTTGTGGCCCTCTTTAATTTACTAAAAGTGAAAAATCTGCTATAAACTATAATCTAATTTAAAATCTAGTTAAAACCTAATTAAAAATCGAAATTTAAGTTAAAAATTTAAAAGCAAAGCTACAATGTCAATCCAAAAAAACTATTACTAAAATATCTCAAACGGCCTTAAAAGCCATGTTACGCGACGAATTTTTCCTGCAACTTGCAACGCAACAAACTTTGCGTCAAGTTGCGAAAAAAATACACGTGTAACACTCCATTTTCGCAACCTGCAATGCATGCAACCGAATGTTGCGTTGCAAGTTGCAGGAAAAGTAGAACTATCATTTACTTTTCGCAAGGTTGGGAGACAAGTTGCTGAGTGTAACATGTCAAGAGGAAACCTGCAACGCAATTGTGCGCTTTCGGAAGTAGTTACCGCTGAGATTTTAATTATTCAGCAGGCGCTGCAAGTTAAGAACAAAAATTGCGCGTGTGTGACAACTCCTCTTCAACTTGCAATGTTTTTGAGTCGTCATTGTTGCATTGTAAGTTGCAGAAAAAAATTGATTCGTGTAACATAACCTTAGCGAAAAAGGGCATCACGCGATCAGGCATGATGCAAGTAGGCATCACGAAAACAGGCACAACGCAAAAAGGCATCACGCTATTACTCTAAAAATCAAGTTCAAAACAAGTATAGTCATAAAGTCTTTTTTAAGCGATCCCTATCAAAGCATTGTCGATCTCCTTAATCTTTCAATTTTACCCTATTAATGCAAAACAGAGATTTGAAATGCCACTAGTAGTATTGAAAATAATATGCATCAAAGTGTATTTTAAGAATAACGAAGACAAACTGAAACGAAATTAAACTAATAAGTCAATCGAAAGCCGAAAGTGTCATGCCTAGTGGCTTTTTTGCCAAATTGCGTTTTTTTAATATATATTTTTATTTTTCACTTTATGGCTGTTTACATCACGTGTTTTGCGTATGGCATTTTTTATGGCTGTTTGTGTGGTGTCTTTTTGCATTATATCTTTTCGCGTTATGCAAATAAAAACGCACAAACTTTATATCTTAAATATCCACGACATTGTATACAAGCGAGTATTAAAAGAAATGGCTCCAGAATAGGAACCTGAGCCAATTGACTTCTCACAAGGACTCAAATTTCCATGCAGACCTTTTTGCTCTAAACGGTTACATGTCGTAATATCTGCAGTAATATATACACTTATAATAGCATAAGAATACCGAATCATTATTTTTTTCAGGACGTTCTCTACCATCAAGAAATCCCAAGGAGGCAAATGATTCTCCTGTGTTTCCTTCAGAGTCTAACAGACTCAGACCTGAAGGGACTACAGATGATTTTACTGGACCTGGCTTATATGCCAATGATAAACAATCTTTCAATCCCCCATCAGAGCACCATGTGCGAACAGCATCCAACAATGAGTGGGGCTATGGTGCACCTCAAGATGAGGAGCCTGATTTAGAGATAGATAAACTATCACCATCCGACACTGACTGGAGCTCTGGTGCACCTGAAGATGAGGAACCTGAATTAGAAACAGATGAACAAGCACCATCTGATACTGAGCTGGAGCTCTGGTGCACTTGAAGATGAGAAGCCTGAATCAGAAACAGATGAAAAATCGCCATCTGACACGAGCAAGAATTTAGTGCCCCTGAAGATGAGGAACCTGAATTAGAAACAGATGAACAATCACCATCTGACACTGAGTGGGAATCTGGCGCACCTGAAGATAAGGAACCTGAATCAGAAACAGATTACCGGTCACCATCTGACAGTGAAGGAAGAATTTAGTGCCCCTGAAGATGTGGAATCTGAATCAGAAACAGATGAACAATCACCATCTGACACTGAGTGGGAATCTGGTGAGGAACCTGAATCAGAAACAGATGACCGGTCACCATCTGACAGTGAGGAAGAATTAAGTGCCCCTGAAGATGTGGAACCTAAATCAGAAACAGATGAACAATCACCATCTGACACTGAGTGGGACTCTGGTGCACCTGAAGATGAGGAACCTGAATCAGAAACAGATGACCGGTCACCATCTGACAGTGAGGAAGAAGTTAGTGCCCCTGAAGATGTGGAATCTGAATCAGAGACAGATAACCGGTCACCATCTGACAGTGAGGAAGAATTTAGTGCCCCTGAAGATGAGGAATCTGAATCAGAAACAGATGACCGGTCACCATCTGACAGTGAGGAAGAATTTAGTGCCCCTGAAGATGTGGAATCTGAATCAGAAACAGATGACCAGTCACCATCTGACAGTGAAAAAGAATTTAGTGCCCCTGAAGATGTGGAATCTGAATCAGAAACAGATGACCAGTCACCATCTGACAGTGAAAAAGAATTAAGTGCCCCTGAAGATGTGGAACCTGAATCAGAAACAGATGACCGGTCACCATCTGACAGTGAGCAAGAATTTAGTGCCCCTGAAGATGAGGAACCTGAATCAGAAACAGATGAACAATCACCATCTGACAGTGAGTAGGACTTTAGTGCACCTGAAGATGAGGAATCTGAATCAGAAACAGATGAACAATCACCATCTGACAGTAAGTGGGACTTTAGTGCCCCTGAAGATGAGGAACCTGAATCTGAAACAGATGAACTATCTCCATCTGACACTGAGTGGGAATCTGGTGAGGAACCTGAATCAGAAACAGATGACCGGTCACCATCTGACAGTGAGGAAGAATTTAGTGCCCCTGAAGATGTGGAATCTGAATCAGAGACAAATGAACGGTCACCATCTGACAGTGAACAAGAATTTAGTGCCCCTGAAGATGAGGAATCTGAATCAGAGACAGATGAACGGTCACCATCTGACAGTGAGCAAGAATTTAGTGCCCCTGAAGATGTGGAATCTGAATCAGAAAAAGATGACCGGTCACCATCTGACAGTGAGCAAGAAGTTAGTGCCCCTGAAGATGTGGAATCTGAATCAGAAACAGATGAACAATCACCATTTGAGAGTGAGTGGGACTTTGGTGCACCTGAAGATGTGGAACCTGAATCAGAAACAGAAATGACCGTTCCCTATCTGACACTGAGTGGGACTCGGGTTCACCTCAAGGAATGGAATCTGATCTACAGCAAAATGTCGTTTCACCAACCAATGATGAGTGGGATACTGGTACAGCTCCAGCAGGACCGGATTCCGAAACACTGAGGTCGCGAAGGTCTCAAAGGACAGCACAGGGTACCCCAGAATCTGTCTCTTCAGCATATGACACCAAAGTGCCAGAACCTCTCAACATTGAAAGTAAGAAGGGGACATTGTCTCTGAATGTGCCTGACAAGCGAGACACAGGAAAAGAAAGCGGTTTTCGACAAAAAATCTCTGAGAAAAAAGACAAGATGCCGTTATCAACTGCTTCTGGCTTGGCCGGTCTTTCCATTGCACATGGGACAAATCGTGATCTCAACCTCAATATTCACCTGGATCCAAATATGTTAAATAAGCCTGGTGGTAATACCAAAGCAGAAAAAAAGAAAAAGTCAGAGAAGAAAAGTTCAGGAGCTGTTGTCACTGCTCTTACTACTATGTTTGTCTTGGGAGCATTGTTGCTGGTGTTACTGATGACTGCCTTTTTTGCGTTTGCATGGTAAGCTGATATTATGTCCATGTAGTGTAGGGGCAGATTTATTAGGTGGGGCTGTTGGGTCAATCTTGAAAATACAAGAGGTAGGATCTCGAGGAAGCTACATTTTTTAAATATCTCGGGAGCCTTTACGATTTCTTTCAGCCATTTTTAAAAATGTGTAAGTTTGTAAATTACCACTGTCCTTCTAGCAATGTGGGTGGTTGAAAATTCAATATTCTAAACTGTATTAACGGTTTACTGTGCCAAGTTTTTTTTATTATTTTTTTTATTTTATTATTATTATTATTATTATTATTATTAGTTATACAGTTAATAAACAAATTGTCTGCATGTGCATCCATTGGCAGGAAACGTGATTCCATAACAAAAGCATGACTATGTTTGAAAATATTGTATGCATTGCATAGAATTACGTACATATTAATGTACATTACTTTTGGGAATTTAGTGTTCTAAATGATCATTGCTTCATAATTTTATGTTACTTCCATTTTCTACACAGGCCAATAAGAAAGTATTTTGAAAAGCTGTCTAAGCGAATGGACAATGTTGATGTGGAATCTGGACGGCGTGATGATTACGAGCTGACTAGCATCAGAGTTGACAAAAATTATCCTCCAGCGAGTCAACCCACCCCTTCCTACCCTCACCGTCAGCAGGAAACTACCGCGGCATATTATCAAGGCCCAGGTACAAAATCGTGCCCAAATAAATAAAATAACAAACAGTTGAATTGCAGTTGGATTTTGAGTGGCGAACGATGGCCTAATAGTTAGTCATTGGACTATAGATAGAGCAGTGCGGTTTTGAACCTTAGCTGGGGTCATAATTGCGGTGTGTTCATGGGGTCTATCTTGCTCGTATCAGTACATGACTCTCTCTATCCGAGTGGACAAAATTTAATGGGAAACAGCAAGGATGTTGGGTGAATACGCCATAAAGGAATCCTAAATGGAACAACATGCAATGAACTAGCATCTCACAGCTCATTTAAGAGAAGACAATTGATACTTCAAGCTGCTTTATAGTTCAGAATTTGGATTTTAGCTCTAAGAGTTTATGAACCACTAAGGCTCTAAATGTAAAGGGATCTTTTGTTCTGGCCATAAAAAAGTTAATAAGCATGTCGAGCTGACTGTAATGAGTTGGTTGTATGAACTAGGTGATCATAAGGCAGGGTTCTACTTTATTCATTGTGCCTCAAGGCATTTATATACATACTTCTATACATACATTTATTTTTTGGGGGGAATACCTAGGGACGAAGGCCGAAGAGAAGTCCGAGAGGAGAAGCGCGGACCACCTGCGAAGCGGGGGCCGAAAAGAGGGCCCAGGGGGAGTGTACTTTATTTGGCACTGAATCCCTTCGGTTCTCACTCACGAAGATAATCTATTAATGTACACGTACATTATAACATTGAGTGCAGACATAAGAACTTAAAACTTGTTTTCTCCATCGTGCTAGTTGTAGCACGTCGAGCTGTGGCAGGAAGTGGTCGCAATGTAGTTGTTGCTAACAGGCAGCCATGCCCCAGTGAAGTGCCACGTCAGACTGAGCAAAACGAAGCAACCTCCGACAAGAAGGAAGTAAAGACAAAAGAAGATGTCATCAATGATGATAAAAAGAGAGACTCGCGCAATGCAGAAAGGAGGAAGATTATTAAACAGCAAACTTCCCAAAGAAGAGGCTCGCTTGCTGACAGCATAAATGTTGCCAAATCAGTTATTGACGGCCATGCCAAGAACAAGCAATTTGAGAAGAAGGCTTCTGAACGGCGGCGTGTGATCAAACAGTGTACTTCTGCAGCTGGATCGGCAACTGGTGAGAATAAACGGTGCATGTCTTTTGCTGAAGAGCTGCAAACTAGTCGCTCCGTGATAACACCAGACAAGGATCACACAAAAAGCGTGGAACGGTCAAAGGAGAGATGCCGCAAAATTAAGGATCAGTGCACTGGAAAGAGGAGGCAATCACTTGCAGAGGAGATTGGAGTTGCTAAGGAAGTCATCGTGGGTAGTGAGAAGAAGTGTGAAATACCACCAGCTGTGGTAGAGGAGGTAACTGATTAAAATTGGTTTTATCATTACTACAATGTTAGTACATTATTATACAACTGGGAGCTACGCTACAGATATCAATTCTATTCTTAGTTCTTTGGAAAATTTTAGGAGTCAAGAAAAGCATCAGCCACGCCCAGATTGGAATGTGTCACACAATAATGTAATACATTATACACTTGTAAAAAAAATTTCCTTGCCCGTATGGCGAAGCAGTTTATTAACGTTATGATTATAGTGTTGAAGTTTGAGATCTTGTGGTTATACAACTTTATTAGGGGTTAGAGTGGGCTTTAGTAACCAAGGGAGCTAAAATATCGAGTGGGGTATGCAGTTTTAACAAACTGTTAAGGAATTAGCTGACAAGGGATGGCTTAAAGGTCCTATCTTTTGAGAGATATTATCGTAACGAAGCCATTCTGATTAAACAGTCTTCGTCCCTTTTCATATCAGTAGCGGATCCAGACCTTCCGTTAAGGAGGGGGTCCGCTTTTAAAAGCTTGACTATAAATGTTAAATTCTGCGAAGATAATTCCGGCACTTCAAACAAAATGCGCTATTTCCGAAAAAATAAGGAGGGGCCCCCCGGGCCCCTCCCCTGGATCCGCCACTGCATATATATACTTTTTCTAAATTCTATTTTCCATAACGTTTTATTGAACTTTGACAGGTGACTGTTGAACAAGTGCCAGGTAATTGCAAGAGTTACAGCGACTCTGATATAAGTGAGCTCAAATACAGGTGTAACCAGGCTGCTAATACCACGAGTTACCAAGATGTTAATGAGCTTGATGAGTTGAGAAGGTGGTTAGTTTATTATGACAATGACTGTTTCGTTTGTGACGTCTGTGGCCAGTGCAGTAATGTGTAATGAAATTTGACTTCTATCATTTAAAGTTCATGAAAATCTTTAGAGCACCATGCTTGCATATGTCGTTTTGTTTTTGTGATTATATTGTCAGTTTGAACGTCTTTGTGCCTATGCTTGTTGTAATCCCACTAGTGTGAAACAGGCTTAAAACAGTATTCTTGATAATATCTTATGTGACTCTACATCCTTGAAAGACAGATGAGGAGAACCACACACCCGACGATGGAATGCCCTGCCACAGTGACAATGATGAATGGAGGGATGGGGGGGGGGGGGGAGGGGGCGTTATCGTCACCTCATAAGCTGTGAACCAAAGCCAGCCTGGCCCAGCTGTAAGAATAGTAAAAAGTCTGTGATTGAGCTACATATAGTTGACCATAGTTGTGCATCAGACTAGCACAAACCTCCAGTTTCTTTACCAATGAAGTGACAAAAAGTTTTCCTATAACCTCCCCCCCCCAACCCAGCCAAGAAGGGAGTACACTGGTCAATATTTCTGTTGAAAAAGTCAAAAGTTAGATAAATTACTACAATCATGTAATCGCATATATGCATTTTTTTTATTGCAGTGGTTTATCATTTTATGTGTTTATTTGTTAGGGGCTTCACACGCCGGTTCATATTCGACAGTGATGAAGAAGCCAACTGGAATCTAATTTGACCGCACAAAACCTTTAATCTGTGTTCGAAATGAGGTAAACTCTGCTAAATGACACCTCATAATAATATATTCATTATAGGTGCTTTAAAGCTTTATATTTATACACATGAACCAAAAAAAGAGAGAGAGTGAGCATCAAAGAGAACACAGTTTCCCCAACTGTTTGAAGCACATCAGAAATCTTACCTGGAGTCTAAATTAATGTCCTGAGCTTGTAACAGTTGTTCAATAGTAGTATTTCTCCACGGGAGGAAGCCTTTTTCAATTTTAAAGGCTGCTTCCAGGCAGAATAGAAAGAAAGTACTTGGGTACCCTGTGGCTATATTATATTTTGATGATTAACAGGTGGATTAACATAGTTCAAGACTTCCACTGATCAATAGAAGACACAGGTCTACCAAAGAAATCAGGTTGAAAACTAGTTTCTCCAAATCTAAGCTACTGAGTTATGCTAACTACATTTTTTGTCTTTATTTCCAGTTGGTGTGGACTTTACAAAGATGCTTTTGTTTTCAAAACTTTTTGAGCAAAAAAAATACTTTTCAGTTTCTAACTTCATGAGTTACAAATGACATTTTACTTCAAGAAAGGAAAACTGGATGTCAAAAATGGACATTACTTCTATCCACATTAAAAAAATTTTAAAAAAAACAAAAAAAAACAAGAATAATGTTTTGCCTTTCTTCAAGAGCCAGTCCAGGAGAGAATTATCAAAAAAAGAAAAAAAAAATCAGTGTTGCAAGACATAACTTGAATACCCTTGCAATCCAATAATTAACACTGTTTCAGCCTTTGAGACCTCCCTTTCCAATACCTGAATTTTGTAACTAGCTACCCGTTCTGAGACAAACTTCAACATTTCTGGTTAAGTTACCTCTACAGGAATACTCCATTTGTAAGACTTTCATTTAATAACTACTCTCCTTTTTGAGAACTATTATACTGTTAAAAAACCTGCTGGAAGAATCTTGAATAAACTTTACTTTTTTTGTTTTAATTAACTGTTTGATTTGATTAAGAAATACTTCATTCTGTTTAACAATTACCGTAGATTGCGAGTGCTCATAGAAAATGAGGGCGAGTAGTCGAATTGTTTTAGTAGAAACTCTAAAGGACTGAAATCCAAAACCTACAGTATTATGTTCTTTTATGCCACAAATCAAGAAATGATTGACCCTTTAAAGAGCAACACAAATGCTAAGTTCACAGAATAGGTGAGCTGTCCTGTCCCGGAAATGGGACAGCGCCGCACGAAAGAACATGGGAGAACAAAGAGCCAACCGCCCACTGGATGGGTCGCCGCCACGAGTGTCCATGGGGGAATTGGATGCCAGGAATTTAAAAGTAGCTGTTCACTTACAAAAATAATTTGTATGAGAACTGTTTAACAAATACACCACATTTTTTAAGGTCTTCACTTTTATAGACCATAGAAATGGCATCTAAATTTATAGTGTTTAAAACCCATTCACTCCCATCTAAATCAAAAGAATTTTCAGGCTCTGGCCAGTCAGAGTTGACACAGGCAATACAGAGAACCATTTAACCCGCCAAGAAAATGCACATAGTAATACAGAAGGGCCTAAATATTTAAAATAGCAATTTTAAACTACAACTCATTACTGCTGTTTGTAAGATAGTCTTAGCTAACGTGGCATAAAACAACCCCCTATTTTTTTACCTTTTGGCTGGATAAATGGATCGTGCCTTAATGCCCTTGTTGATGCCTCTTGGTGACAAGGCAATCAAAAAGTCATAATTTAAATTAAGCTAACACTTTTTGAAAAATATAAACTGGTATAAAAAATGTTATGCATTTTTCTAATCATCAGTTACATTTTAAAAGCCATGTACATGACTGATCAAAATCCGCACCTTTTTTGTCGAGAATTGTCATCTTGACCCTGGAGACATTGTCCATTGACTGGCCGTTATTTCTTTACTGTTTTGGCTGGAATTTCTTTAATGGCCGGCAAACCAAAACTTTGTCTAGAGAAATTGTCATCTTGACCAGACATTGTCTGTTATTGGCCGTTATTATTGAGTGCTGTGCAGCAAGTTATTGGGCAAGCAAGTCATGATTGGTTTTGTTTTTATGATGGTTCAGAAATTGGAGTGTGATTTTTAAACCAATCACTTATAAGGGTACAAATAGAAAGAGAAACCAAAGCAAACTTTGGCTTAGAGCGGTTTTCACTTGAGTGTCGAAAGTTGCGTGCTTTGGTTTGCGTTCACTACGCAGGTAAGGCCACCCGCCAATCAGGGAACCACGGCCGTCCCCGCCGGCCAGCGATGAGCCACTGCCGGGTTACTGTTGGACGACACTCAATTGAAAATGCTCTAAAACTTAAGTTAAATAATATTTATTGCTCCAGCCAAATAAAACACATCATTTCTTTGTCTAAAAGTAACTTTTTTTTAATAGTGTAATATCTGGTTCCATAAGATGTGTTTATTATATATTTTACACTATGTTAGTGAAATGAATGATGTGATCCTTGCAGTGAGTAAGCAATTATTTACAATAAAGCAATTGCATTTTTTTAGCCTGAAGAACATTTCAAGGCTACAACAGGATTTGAACCCATGACCTCCGTGATGCTGGCATGTTGCTCTACATGTACCAACTGAGCTATGAATTGTTTACACGTTGGGAGCAACGCAGCGGTATAGCGGAAGCCATGGATTCAAATCCAGTTGTAGCCTTGAAAAAATTTTCAGGCTAAAAAAAAAACAACTGCTTACACACTGCGTGGATCATTCAATTCATCATTAACCTGCAGTTGACATATACCATAATTATGTCTCATATAATATATCACTATGACAATGTTTTAGGTTCGTCACATGTTACATGCTCTAACCTCTCTTTGTCATTCTGCCTTTGTCTTATTGGTACCATTTAACAAACTTTCTTGAGGAACTGGTTTTTGAGCCATTCCATACAAATATGTTGCAAGCATGACCAAACCAGCCCCAGATACAAAAGGTACACTAAGTTTAAACTCAAATAAATAAACAGATGCAACACAGGAAACTACGATCGATACTGCTGCTGCAAATCCCTTTAGGATGTTGTCTGCGTACTTCACCACCACGCCCACCAACAGCCCTCCAAATGCTTGCATGCCAATAATGAGCCAAACTAGTTTGTGGTAACCAAATAGAATGCCTTTTTCTTTAATCCTGTCGGCGTCATTTACGTACATGCCAACTGTGCCAATAATGATGCCAAATACGGCAAGCTGGAAATTCCTACCCCAGAGTGGCGTGTGAGTACCCTTGAGTGTCTTTTCAAAGTATACACCTGGATGATGAAAAGCAACAGTCATATTATTTTATGCTGAACAGTGCAATTTTAAACTCTTGTATCACAGTACTAGCAGCCCTTTGCATCATACAGTTTAATAAATTGGTGAGAGTGAAAAGAGGAGCAGGGTACAACAGTAAAGGCTCTCAGTAAAGTTATAGTCAGTATAGTTCTAAACCCACATTTTTAGGATTCGTAATCTGTGGGTTTCTTTAAGAAAGGATTCGGAAAAAGTGCATTGGCCTGCGGGGCAGCCATCTTTGCTGTAAAACTACAGGTTCCCTTCTTGTAAACATTGACATAATGGTACGTTTTCAACTGTTTACATGTATTTCTACTAACATGTACAGTAAAAATGACTCATTATAAAAGGTGGTTAGTGTGAAGCGTCACTTTAAACTGGATGCAGGGTTTTTTTTTTCACAGAGTAATTCGCTTTCAGATACATTCTTGGTTCTTGGCACATTGTGCTTCAAGCTAGGATAGAAGATTTTTGATGTGTGATTTCTTTTGAAGGCTTTTGAGTAATGACAGAAATGATTTTGGCTAGGACATTCAAAAAAAAAAAAAAAAACAAGTGTGTACTAATATTTAAGTTCTGTATGAGCATTGTTTACGGGGTTTGCCATGACAAAAAATCCATTTTTGGATTCTTCGTTTCTTTGGTAGTAAACACCCATAGCATTTTTGTCAGTGAGCCACATGCTGGCAAATGTCTGTGCATTCTACCCACTTCAAATTACTTTTCATTTGATGATCTGCCAGGGAAAGTACTACAATCATGTAATTTGTACATGTAAGCACACGTTTGTAAGGGTTGATCCTACATGTAAAAATGGGAACAAATCATTCAAAATTTCCACTAACCTGCAAATCCAGAGCAAATACTTGAGGCAACAACAGCAGCAAGACCCAACCAAGGATTCTGGGTTTGTGACAAAGTTTTCTGTGTTGGGAGGCTCTCCTCAGGACTCTGTGGCACAGGACCATCAACAGGCTGTAGCTGAACAACAGAGACACCAACAAACAGCATGAACAAAGACAGCCACTGAACCTTGCTGATCGACTTCTTTAACATCGCAACAGAGAAGAGAGCTGTCGTCAGAATCTTCAACTGATAAGACACCTATAGAAGGAAACAATCAAGTAATAATAGTAATTCAATACCTGACAGGGCTCTAGACAAACGGAAGCCATATAATATTATCAAAGCCTGTAGACAAGCCGAAATTACCAAATAGTAACCAAAAATTAACCCTTAAGATAATAAAAACAGAGCCAGTGAAGACAGCAAAATGCCTCTGGCCAAACATAAGTTAGCTTAAGAATTCTGGCTAGTAGAAGATTGGTTTTGGCTAGTGAAAACAAAGTTGTCACAAGCCAATAGGCTAGCTAGCAGAAACATCAGTCTCAAGCCCTGATACCAGAAAGTGATCAATTATGACATGTGCCAACATTTTTTAACTGTAGTGGATGCAAGGTTGGCATAAAGTTAATTACCACAATAATTAACCTTAAATAATGATTTACTATAAATGGAGTTTGCCAATGCTGTTTTATACATTTCCAATTTCGATGCTGGTATGCAGTCTGTGCATTCCGTTTTTTGTTAGGAATGGGTTAACAATAACTTAATGAAATAAAAAATTATAATCTGTGTCCTTACATGTAATAAATCACTTTGAGAAAGAGTGGTTGCCTGGGACAAGAGTATCGGCGGCAAACACTTACAAAATATTTTGCTGGTGGTGGGGGGCAGTAAACAAGTTATACAGGTAGGACAGTATGGTGGAATTGAATGCTGATAAAAACACTTTTAAAGTGTGATGGAAATTAATATTGTTAAAGCAGGTTCCCCTGTTTCATTTGCAAAGTTCTTTTGATTTTTAGCCTTTGATTGAAGTGACTTATTAATAATTTGACATTAAGTTAAAACAAAGTCTGAACCACAACATGACAGTGGTTTGGATATCTGATCTAAATAAGCATCTAGATTTTTATGATTAACTTTTATCTCGCCGTTTATACTCCTTTTTTAGTAAAACTTGAGAAGATCCAACAAATACCCTAAATGGAGTGTAACAAATACGTGAGGTAGCGAGGCATGCATGGTAGAAATCCTTAATCCCAATAAGAAGGCTAACTGCAACCTACCTAAGCTAACGACAGGCTAACCGGAGTGCTATTTAGGCTAAATGGAATGGCTCACACTCCTTGCTACCTCACACTTTGTAATGGGGGGGGTGGGGGGGGGGGGGGGGTACTCCGGCTTGTCAATGACAGAGATGATCAAAGGATTTTTTTGGGTTTGAAATTTTCGATTCTGGGATTTTTTTGGGTAAGAAGATTTGGCAAGTATTTTTTTGGGTGACTTGATTCAAAAAGGGAATCTTTTAGGGTATCTAAAACAAAATAAAGTGCTTTGGCTCGGCCTTGGGGTATTTATGGTATGATGAATACCAAACACGAGCGTTATTGCCCCTCCTGGCAATTTAGGGATAATATTTGACAAGGTATTTTTTTAGGGGTTATTTTTGGTCCAGGGATTTTTTTGGGTAATGTCGGAAGACTTAGGGATTTTTTTTGGGTCCTGAGTTTTGCCTTCATTCGATCATCCCCGCCATTTACAAGTCGGAGTACCCCCCTGGGCCCCCCCTCCCCCCACCCCAAAATAGTGTTCCATCACATTTCCAAATACCTGGAAGTTTGTCCCCAATACCATAAATGATCTAATAAACACCCGGGCGTCTATTAAATTTTTGGGGTCCTAGGGGAGGCCTTAAATAGATATAAGGCATTTATTAGAGAGAGGCGTTTATTTCAAATTAACAGTAACAACGTCAACAAATCAAATAGGATGGCTTGCGTAGTTTGCTAGTGGAGTAGGATACAAAACAGAGTTTTTGGGTAGCAGAGCAATCTATTCTGCGCTAATGCAAAGCCTACAGATGATGTTCATAGTTTGATGTGGACGTTTTCATCGTCATCGGGGTCAACCATGTTGGCGTAGATGGTCTCTTCGATGTCAGAGTCAAGCAAGAAACTAACTTTATTGCGTGATTTTATTCTATGGAGCATTTCCTTGGTTTTTGAGGTGACTCTTTGAGGGGGCGTCTATTAGACACGGGGTGTTTATACATGTAAGAGAGCGGCGTCTAATACAAACTTAACATTTCAGGGGAGGCGTTTATTACATACAAGGTGTTTATTTGAGAGCGACATTTATTAGATCATTTACGGTAGTCTGCTGCATGTCATATTTTCGACTCTCTTCTTGGTGTTTGGAAATATGATTATATTTAACAATTATTCCACAAGCGTGTGTTCGATATGAGACAGTAGATAGCCAACAAGGCACTTAGCGCCGAGTTGGCTATAACGATCCTATATCCAACAAGCGCACGTGGAATAATTATTGTTTTATTAAAAACGCCCAAAGAATTGCAATATTTGAGCTCCCCAGTTGTTTCGTTGACGCGTTTTTGCTGCCATATTTGTGGCCAATGGTATATGAGCTCATACAGGGTTCGTACACTTTTTCAGCCAAAAATTCAAGAACTTTTCAAGGACTTTCCAGGACCCTTCTTGGAAATTTCAAGGACTTTTTTTCATGAACTTTACCCCAAATCAACGATTTCCAGTCTGTTGTGCCATTGAGGTGCTTGCTGAAGAACTAAAAAAATTGCCTGTTTTGGCGGTCTTCTCATTGCCTTGAAGCCTTTTGACATTCAATAAAAAAACTTGAACCAAGGACTTTCAAGGACCGAAAAACCAATTTCAAGTATTTTCAAGGCCTTGAAATCGAACTCCTGAAATTCAAGGGTTTTCAAGACACATACAAAGCCTGTCAAATACCATTGCCTGTTAACCAATCAAAACGCGGGAATTGCAATATACCATTGCTACTTTTTTTTATACAAAATGATATACAATCATGAATGTACCTGATACGTTGCAGCATCCAGGTTAGAAACAGCTACATACAGCAGATTGTTTTGAACAGTATAAATACAAGCAGGTACTAGCATCTTGGCCATGTCAAGAGGATGAGCAAAAGAGACAGAGTATAAGAACTTTAACCACTCAGTTACACTGCGTTTGTCTCCCAGTAAAATTGCCATTGACGCAAACATTTTAACAATCTCTGTTATCATCACCGCAGTACTGGCAAAGTACATGTCTCCTGGAAGTGTCCGTGTATATCGCATTGTTAGAATGAGTGACGCATTCTGAACTGTCAAGATTATAAGACTCCATGCCTTGATGCCCAGCTGGCCACCTATTGCATTGTACATTGTAATAAGAAAAAGAAGAAAGTAATGAAAATTGTTAGTTAACCCTATGGTAGAAATCCTTAAAAGAAATTACAAGAATAAATAATGATGATATTATTTTGATCTGGAATGACATGAAGGTCTGAAAAGGTACCGACAACACAAAACAAGTCAAGGTATTTTTTCAAAATATATAAAGGATGTCCATTTGGGTAGTTTATTGTTGTGATTGGGATTGTCGATGGATTAGATGCGCCAATCCACCATTAAGGAAAATCTGGAGATTCAACAAAAAGTAGTGAGATTCCATTTTTTCCCAATGAAGATAAAACAAATCCTTTTTTATTGGGAGCAGTCGTTACAGCCCAGGTGTCTATAGGGCACATCTTGGTTATTGTACCAAACATGTAGGCAAATCATGTACTTAGGCCAACATAATATGAAAAAAGTGTCTATAGGAACTAGGCAGAAAAGTCAAGTACGAATCAGATAGAACGGTACAAAATGTTATAGTGTAGTGTCCTGCTTTATTATTTTATCACTATATGGCACTAGCATTCCCATTAATGTTCCATTTTTTCATTCAACAAGGTACAGTACCGCCTGGAATCATATGCACATTGGCACGCGTGAAGCTCGAGGTCAGAACGCGTGTATTGCACGCGGGAGGAACGAGACGAAACCGCGCGGTTCACGAACGAAACCCGCGCGGTTCACGAATGAAAACCGAGGTCAGAAATTCATTTCGGTCAAATGGACGAAAGGCCGACACAAAAGGATCTGTCGGCTATTGTTGTTTTTATTGTTTTCGTTTCAATGGATTTTTTCTCACATTTACAACTTGCTTACACCGTATTTAGCAACGAAATGCAAATTTCTTTCAAACAGTTTTTATGGGATTACCGGTAAATTTTGTTGAACTTCAAGATCTTCACGGGTTCGTATTGAATGTTCCGTGCGTGCTAGCATGAGAAGCTTTTGAGTCGAAACTTGTCGCTTCGCGAAAGAATTAATTTTATCAAAAATGCAAAACGTGAATGTAAAAATCGAAATTAATGAGGCCTGTAAAAGCACTTCTCTCGATTTATTCATCCGAAAATGAAGGAAGCGAAAATCTTTTTGCAGCCGCGCCAAGGATTTCTTATCTTCAAATGATCTGACAGATCGACGCCCGTGTGTAAATAAAGGTCGCAAAGGTCACGCTTGTCATGTTTTCTTGCAATGTCTAGTTATGAAAACGAACGTATTTAAAGTCTGTTACTTAACAAGGCGAGCGTTTATTAAGATCGAATAAAAGTTTCACAGAAGATTAAGAAATCAATGACATTTATTTGCGGGGAATGTGTTCTCTTTCGAGCGACAAATGCCGACAATTGTCGGCTTCCCCACCAAAAGTTCATTTGCCGTTCAACTAGATTTTTGCCGATAAGAATTAATTCGCGCCGATCAGAATAGCTATTTTCGGTCAGTTCTAAATTTGACGTTGGGTTCGTAATTTTCGGCTCGATGGTAGTCGGAAACAACTACAAAGAACATGAATCCTGTCTTGCCTTTCCAGACATTCGGTATGCTGGTAAACAACTCGATGAATAAACTTGTCATTTCCCAGCTTTTCGGCAATTGACAAATTGTGTTTTCTGCAACAACTTCCCGATAGTTCTTCCTTCGATCTGTAACCCATCTACATCTTGTAATTACCTGACCGTTTCAGAAAAAGCTGAGCAAAGTTGATCGATTTCTGAGAAGTGTCAAGCAACGCCACGTGAATGAACGAGCGCTTGCGTTGCACGTTTAGATTTTGTATTTTTTAAAATCTCATATCTTGTGCCGATAATTTTCCTTCTTAGGGTTTGATCTTTTTTTATTTTTGATTGTAAAACTTTTGTGACATCGTGCGGAAAACTACCTAAAATATGTTGGTCGAATGAATATGCAAAAATTCAACTGGTTGTGCCGGTCCGGCAGTCTCTGATTCAAAAAATTGCAAAGGGACAAGAAAACCGGTAATAAAATGAATTTGAGTGCAAGCAGGCGAAATAATATTTACTTGTCTGATAAAAAACAGAATAAATAAGACAACGCGAGGATAAGTACGCGTCAACATATGTTTAACTATGCAAATCTTGAATGAAATTAATCGAAGCGTAAACATGCACAGCAAACAACTTTCGATGGATTTTCGATTTAAAACTCGTCAAGTCAGTTTGTAGCTGCGGTTTATAGTACATTTGAAACAGGGCAAGAAATAATCCTGTGATATTTCGATGTTTAGGCAAATATTAAAAACGTTCTCTTCAATGTCGCACGTTTTTCGCAGGCGGCGGGATCAAAATGTTATTCCGGGTTATTCCGCTGATTTTTGGACGAACCAGCGTTCTCTTTTGTTTGTTGTGATTTCCGATCAAATCTCTTGGGTGACGGTGTCAAAAACCTAACAATGAAGAGCAACAATAAAGCTAACAAAGGCAATTAAAAGCACGAAGACGCGGCTTTGAAGAACGCGTGATTCCCTCGGTTTCGTCTCGGTTTCGTCTCGTGCTTCGTTCGTTCCTCCCGAGGTGGACGCACGGGCAAACCGCGTGCACTACCCGCGCGTCCACCTCGGGAATCCCGCGGCTGATGTGCATATGATTCCAGGCGGTACTGTAACATTTCATTTCAGGATGATTTCCCCTAAAAACTCTGAGAGTCTTGGCTTGGCGTGAGGCCATGAGAAAAGTAAAAAAAATTGTGACATTCACAGCAGGCCTGCATGGACGGTGGGTCATTGGGCCATTCCATTTAATATCCGCACCCCCCCTATTGAGGGTTAAGGAAATCCTAGGGGAAGGGGGGGGTATCCGGCAGTTATTTCCGAGGGGGTTGCCACGTTGGAGCCTTTGATCTTTTTGTTTTTCTGAAGGGGGGTATGTGTCGGCACTTTGATCACAGAAATCTGAAGGGGTCTTCAAATGAAATTTCCGAGGGGGTTGAGACCAAAAACCCTCAATAGGGGGGATGCGGATATTAAATGGAATGGCCCATTGTTTTGTTCACGACCACAATTTTCTGATAATTATTGGTATCCGGTCACCTCGCCACCAGGGAATCTCGCCACCAACCAACTCGCCACCAAAACTGGTGTATTCCTCGTTCTTTAATCCATGAGCCGAGGTGACTTCGCTTGGTGGCGAGTTGGTTGGTGGCGAGATTGCTTGGTGGCGAGGTGACCGGCATTCTAATTATTTTACATGAAGCTATGCATGTTTACATGGAGGCGCTCAAGGCTGCTAACACTAAAAACGACAAGTTAACGGAGGTTGTTGCATTTTCAAAGAAACATTGAAAATGTGGAAGGGAAATTCCCATATCACCCAAACGCGTCCGTGTATTCGTGTATCGGACGGGCGTACAAATAGTGACGCCGGTATTTTGCCGGCGCGATAAAAATTGGATATCAACCTCGTTCAACAAATTAAAAATACGTCAAACTAATTTAAACGACCAAAACAACGGTTGGTTTTCAATACAAATCCAGAAAAGAGGAAAATATCAGGGGAATTTACAAAAATTTCAATACAAAGAACTCTCTATTTACACGAACTTACCGGCCGCCATCTTGAAAAGATACAGCAAGTGATGAATGCCGGGAAATATGTTTTCACGAAATACCGCTGGGCTAGACGGCGCCTGCAATTCGCAATGACGAGCAAAATAAGAAATATCCTGCAAATATTGAGCTAAGAGGAGGCACTCATTTCGTCGTTTATATTGCGTTAATAGTTCACAGTAATAGCTCGTTTAATGTGTCAAGTGAAGGCATGAATAATCTTGGTTCATCTTCAAGTACAACGTTGTCAATGAATTACAATCCGAACCGGAAATGGGAGGGAAGCATAACCGAGCAAGGCTCTTCCTTCGCAAATCTTTCCTCCCCGACGCAAAAACCGCGATATCATGTCCAAGAAAATGAGAAAGGTATGTTTAGAATATCAGCTTTCTTTGGGCTTTAGGAATAATCTTCTTACATATCGTCGCATCAGTTGTTTCAAGAGGTAACCAATATTTTGACAGTACAATACAAAATAATGTTAGACGGTCTTGTGATTAAAACTATAAATTTTTGACGACTTAAGTTTACAACTAAGAAAAATGTCTTTAGGTCGTTCCAAATGCCAAATGTCATTCCAAATTGGCAATGTTTTCCCTTGAAAACAAAGTACGAACCTCTTGATTAGCAACATGATGAGATACATAGGCACGGCTAGAATTGACTGATATACTTAATACTTTTACATTTTTTTTTCGCAATCTTTCACTTACGCGTTTATGACTTATTGTACGTTTGCTCAGTCGTAAGTCAATACTCCGAGAAGCAGGTAAATGGCAAGGGATGCAAAATAACAAATTTCATAGTCAGTTCCATTCACAAAACCTTCTTATTAGATTTATGCTATCTACATGAAAATCAAAACCATTGTGTTCAAAAATTCTCTTGTGTTGAAATAGCACATTAAAGCTTGGTTCACCTGTGTGACTCAAAGTGCAAATGCAAGCAATGTTCACAGGTAGAACACAAATGCAAGATATGTCAGATATGCAGACAAAGTTGAGGTCTTTTTTCCAGGATGGTGGACAAGTCACACATCAATGGCTTGTGTTGCATTTTCATTATAATTTTTGCATAAGCAGTGTTCACATGTGAAGTAGGCGCAAATGCAAGTGCAAACCAGGTGCAAGAAAATAGTTTTTGCTTGTATTTTGCTCTTGCATTTGCATTTGCCTTGGCATCCCTCAGGTGAACTGGCTCTGAGGGCTGTTATCAATAAATGCCAAGCCAATCCCAACAACTTGTAGGGGTGTAGAATGGTAATAATAATTATCTGAGATTTGCTGAGATGCGGAGACCCTGAGACCCTTGTTTAAAATCCAAGAGTTCCAAGATGCTGTGATTTAAAAAATCTGAGCGGGATTTTTTTACAGCACTCTGTAGCTCCCTGTCTGCTTTATGTCTCATACTAAAAATTATTTCTAGATAAATTGAATGACAATTTATGAGCATTTGTTTCCCAAGCCTGCATATTTCACAGTAGTGATCACAATGCTGAGTAGTTTATCGTGATTTTCTTTGTTTTGCCGTTGTTTAATTTTTGACAATCATTGTTGTGAGACTCGGAAACTCAAATTGACCAGCTCTACCAGGGATGTAGCTAAGAAAACACTAAGCCGGCTTAGCAACAAGCCCAGCTGGCTTTTTTGGCCTTGGCAGCTCTAAAAGTTTACCCAAGCCTTTGTTTTCATGTGAAATTTCAGCCGGATTTAAGTTCTATCTCAGCCGGTTAAATTAGCCGGCAGCCGGCCCTTAGCGACATCCCTGCTCTACTTTTGGTGAGCTTGAGATTCTGAGATATACTAGTTTGCAAGGCTGAGATGCCGAGACTCATTATATTTCAAGGACCATTCTATACATGTACCTCTACTTTTTGGTGAATGCATCTGCCAACATTGTCAGCCAAAACAATTCAACACACTGGCCAACAAAACACACAAACACGCTAACTGTTGGCCAGTGCATTTACCAATGCATTCATCAATTGGGATTGGATTTGTTACATGTACCTTTACCCAGCTGTTATTAATAATAAAATATGCTTTCATCCTGTTTCAGAAACTACACCATTTACTTCTTCTGCATTGTTTAGGACCATAATTTTTGTTGTCCTGACACTTCAAGCAACATGTTATTTCTCACTACTCCGCTACTCAAGAACAAGACCAAACAAAATGTACTTCTCATCCACGGCTGTGTTCCTGGCAGAAGCTGTGAAACTCTTGGTGACATTGGCAGTAATATTTTTTCAGCATGGAAATCTCAAAGAATTTGTTTCATTTCTCGTTGACAATTTACTCAGAGATCCAATGGCTACCATCAAGCTCTCTGTACCGTCTGTGTTATATGTTATACAGAATAATCTTGTTTATATTGCAATGACACATCTTGAATCAACAACATTTCAGGTATGTGATTAATTTAGTATGATTTGTGTTTCTCAATTTTTTTTTTTTATTATTTCCTTTTTCTTTTCAATCTGCTAGTCATCAATCCATTGGCTTTGTACATTTAAATTCACTGTGCCATCACAGGTAACCAAAGCGTACCATGACAGTTTGTATGCAGGTGTACATTGTACTGTAAGAGCTTGTATGGATTTGAAATATAAAGTTGAGAAGAAAATCTCTTACTACCATTAAAAAGCTACAATAAAACTTAAAACCCTACCTAGTGTCGCCTTTTTTGTCTTTCTAGTGCATTAGAAAGCCATATGCGAGATTTCTGTTTCAACGGTCTGTCACTTTGCACGTACGGCTTTCTGAAGCACTAGAAAGACAAAAAAGTGAGGCCAGGTAAAGCTATTCAGTGGTAGTAAGAGTTATTTTTCTCAATTTATTTCAAATCCATACAAGCTCTTATTCATCCATACATTTATTACAAACTGAAGATAGGACAATTCCCTTCTTTGGAGGAGGTATGGATAATTTATAGAACTTAACACACTACAGGGTCACTCCAACTAAAATTAAAATTAACTGGGTATACATGTAGTTGCTTCTACATGTACAGGCAGGGTGTAGTTCCTGTCAGCTACAACACTAAAATAGGCCAATTTTACCCTTAGCAATTTTTTTATGTTTTGTGGCTCATTATTTCTCACTGAAATATTAACCACTTTTTCATTTATACATGGGTCATCACTTCTCACTTAACAATGTGTTCTTTTTTTTGTCTTTTCAGATCACCAACCAGCTGAAAATCCTCACTGCAGCAATCTTCTCCATTGCTTTACTTAACAAACAGCTAACAAGAATAAAATGGGTTTCCTTGATCCTCTTATCTGTTGGAGTAACTATGGTTCAAATTGACTCACACACCGCAGTGACCAGCGATCTACTCACAAACAGTAACAACCCTGTGAAAAAAGAACAATCTATGCCTCTTGGTTTGGCCTCTGTTCTCGCAGCCTCCTTGGTGTCAGGCTTTGCAGGTGTTTACATGGAGAAAATCTTCAAGAAACAGCGCAGGACTTCGTTTTGGATCTCAAATGCACAATTGTACACCTTTGGAATGTTTTTAGGTTTAATAGGAGTCATTTACCAAGATGGAGTTGAAATTTCTCAAATGGGATTTTTTCATGGATATGACTTTGTAGTTTGCCTGGTTGTTCTGTTTGCGTCTGCTGGGGGTATTATTGTTTCATTGATTTTGAAGTATGCTTCATGTATAACTAAAGGATTTGCGACATCTTGTGCCATTGTTCTTTCCAGTATTGTGTCTGTGTATGTTTTTGATTTTGTGCCAAGTGTTTTATTTGTTGTGGGTGCTTTGTCTGTGATTGTTGCAGTGTTATTGTACAGTTAGTTGTGTTTTTTTTTTTCAAGACAAGTTCTGTTATAGTAGCATTACATGTTACACCAATAACAGGGTGCAAAGAAAATTAAAGATTAAAATAAATTTATACTCTAGGGCTTGAAAAAATTAATTCCAGCTTGCCCTTTATGCAAGAAAGTCTCAAATTTTGCTTGCCATGGGTATTTCGAACAGTAGCAAGATAGAATTACATGTACATGTAGCTTGCCATAGAGTTTAGTACAGTTGGTCAAAAATTAATAATTGGAACAAGCTGTTCCAAGTATGGGGCTTAACTAGAATTTCCAGGGGGGTGGGGAAATTTAAACCAAAAAACCTTCTGTGGGAGGGGTATGGATTTTTCTGGAACAACACATTAGATAATTTAACATCATTATCTGCTTGATCAGGAGTTTTATTTCAAAATTTTAAGTATTTGATGTTTGTTATTTTTTTTATTTTTTTTATTTTTTTTAAATATAATATAAGCAAAAGCTTTATCAATAATTAGTTATATAAATAAGACAAATTTTATGGAGTAGATATAACTTAATTCAATTAAGTTCAAAATTTTAAGTACAAGTGTACTAAGTAAAACATAATACAGTCTGAGTTTCAGAATAAATTTTATCAACTTTACAAATTATTACAATAATTTATTCAGTGTTTTTAAATCATGCTTACCGGTAATTATTAATAATTATTTTTAAACATAATATATTTTTTTGGGGAAGAAAAAGAGTTTTATTAATATTATAAATTTAATTCAACATTAATGTAAAAATTATGGAAATAAAAGTGGGTTGTCATTTTGGATAGGTTGCTGTAGTTCAGTACTTGCATACTATACTGTACATAAGTTGTGGTAAAGAGGTCAAAGGAATGCTGTCGGGGTTTGTGTGGGCCATTTAAATCTAGGAAAGTCCTGGAATTTCAAAATTTCGACAAGCTTAAGGTAGGCTTGCAAAATCAGGATTGGTCAGGGTCGGCCAGGGTTTTTGGGTATACGGTATACAAGCGCTTTTTAAATCGCGTATACGGTATACTTCAGCTGAAATTTGGGTATTCGGTATACCACATTTTTTTAATTTCAGGCATACAGTAATAGGTAATTAATACATTTTAGTTTACATGTATGTGTAGTGCTTGTGAAATAAGACATTATGGCTTTGTCTCCCAACTCTGTTTTATTGTTTTCTTGATTGTCCTTTTTACACATATTATTGGCATTCGAATCCTAGTGAATTTTTCTTTTGCCAACTGGCTCGTCCCAGGCCTTTCTGCAGCGGTTTACGATCCAGTTATGCTCTTTCTCATCTGCATGTATAAATCAAACACATATAGTTAAGAAACTTTAGGAAATAAAGCTTGCTGTAGCCTCCTCCGCAGGCAACTCCCTTTGTAACATAAGAGTGACTAAGACCGGCGGGAGAAAGAATGGGACCGAGCAAAAGAGAGACTGGGACTGCCCCCAGTCTTCCACTCTACTAGTCCCAGTTTTCTCTCTTACCCTCTGCTACCACAGGAAACCCAATATTAAGGATTGAAATTCAAAGGAGTAGCCTGCGGAGGAGGCCAAGCTTGGTGTTTCCCATGTGGACAGTTAAACGTCTTGAACCGTTTTGTAAAATGGTTTCCGAATTACCATAAAGTTACGAAATGAACTATCCCCCCAAAAGTAGCTTCCCTAGCCTTTAAATGGTTGTGAGCAAATCTGAAAGTAATCAGGGGATGACCTAACAAGATGGTGGTAAAGTTTTTTTTTTTTTGTGATCCGTGAAAGGCCCCTTTTTCCGTGAATCTGAATTGGCTATTTTTTTTTTTCGTAAAACGCGAGTCGGTTACATAGCCGTGAACCGCGAATTGACCTTTCAGTTCCATGAGAATTGCGAGATGACTCTTGCTTTTTTCTCGTGAAATGGGACTGTAAACCCCGATGACCACGATTGATCCTTTTTTTTTTTTTCAAGAAATTATCCATTAACCGTTTGAAAACAAGACTACATGTACGTGTGGTAAATTGTGTGACCAGTGCATGACAGTGACTGATCGTCATTTTGGGTCCTTGGTCACTCTACTCCACTAGGTAATTTAACACCTTTTATTTTTGGTTTTGAGAAATGGCTATTTTATTTTTCGTGAAACGTGATCCTGACAACCCCTTTACCACCCTCAGTTCCTGACCCTCCTCTAAAAGTAGCTCACGTCCTCAAATGCAACTGGGCTTGTGTAATTGAGACTCAATGGAAATAAGAGAAAGGCCTGGCAAAACGAGGAAACATGTTTCCAGAAACTCTTGCGGTGTGCACATGTTTTCCCAATGTTTCCCAGTTTTGCCACACAGGAAGCATTGTTTCCAGCGTCAATTTTTGTTTCCAAGAAGCAAAGTTTGCTTCTGCTGCGCGGTAGAAACATTCCGTGTAGCCGCGCGGCATTGAACAATGGCAAGACGAGGAGACGATCTCTTTCCTTGTTTTGCGCTTAATTATATAGCCGTCAGTAAATCCTATATTGTCAGCGCAGCTATTTTTCCTTAATTTCTGGGAACTGTCCAATTTGGGATTAAATTTGGATAGTTTCAATTACGACTTTCAGGTAAAATTCACAATCTGTCCAATTTAAGAAAAATTTGGACAGTTTCGTCTCAGCCAATCAAATCGAAGAAAAAACAACATGTGACGGATATTAGCCAATTAGCACAAAGCATAGCGTCAGCCCTGTAAACTTGTCCTGTTTTAGTCGACAATGGCGGAATTTTATAAGGCAAGTTTGCTACGTTTTTCTATTCCTTTTGAGCTTTTCAGCAATAGTAACAACAAAGAGAAATTTTCTACGTTGTCAGAAGAGGAGCTAGCTACACTAAGAAGCAAAAACCAAGAGCAAAACACCTCCAATAGTACAAAACTTGGGTGACCGTAAGTGCAGCGAAGCGAAGCAAGAAATCTGTCAGATATTCATCGCCATGAGCTAGATGCAATTCTTTGTCGTTTTTTTGCTGAAATTCGAAAAGGGTAAAGGTAATGCATCTCGCGCGCGCTTCTCCGATAATCAAAATTGGAACCGTCAACATGACTTCTACACAGACACCGGCCCGTAGACTTGCCTGCAAGTCCAGCTCACGCGATCAGAGCGCGAAAACGAGTACCAAACCGGAAAAGAGAAGCGAACGACTTTGAGAAAGTCTAGTGGCCGGTAAACTTACCAGTATTACGTAAAAAGACCAAATCGTGGTTAACAATTTTCCTTTTCACGGGATCGTAGAACCCATCCCCACAGTCATACATTCCTTCCGGTATGGTCGGTGGTGGATCCTGATCGGTCAGTTGAGAGCGACCTTGTAACAAAGAAACCATTTCAAATGACTGTAAAATACAAGCATCTGAAGTTTTCGCGTGCTCAATTAATTACTACCGCTCATGAGATTCATAAACCCGAAAAATCAATACTGCTCTGAATGTGTCGTGAAACAACAACTTGTGCTTCACAGCAAACGGATACATATATATCTGGGCACCAGAAAATTTACACACATTGCAAGCAACGACCGATCTTATGGATTTTAGCGCCTTCTTATTTATCATCCCTTATTTCTCTTAGGCTCCCCTCCAAATATAATCTTAGGAATTCTAGCGATAAACTTTTACTTAGCTATCCACGTTTTAAATCAAAAGCCACACTAGGTGACCGTTCTTTTACCTGTGCTGCACCGAAACTTTGGAACGCGCTTCCATTTGACATAAGAAGTGCCAGCACTGTTAGTATTTTTAAAGCTAAGCTTAAAACACACCTTTTTCGTCGTGCATTTTTATCATAGTTGTTTTTAAATTATATTCTACTTTTAATAATTGTAATTTTAGCTTTTTAAATTATTGTAAGTTTACCTTTAATTGTACTTTTGGCTTTTTAAATTCATTGTAAGTTTACTCTTAATTGTAATTTTAGTTTTTAGCTTTTTTATTCCGTTTTTAATCTTGTAATGCGCATTTGAACATTTTATGGAATTTGCGCATTATAAATGTTATTATTATTATTATTATTATTATAAAACGGCAAAAAAATTTAGCCGTTAGGCAAAAAGAATTGGAAAATTTTAGCCGTTAGCCGTAAAATATGTTAACGGTAAAAAACCGGTCAGTAATTATAGTAGATCACTTCATTGTCCTAGAAATCAACCCTTAACCGTAAAAGCCACCAACCCATTGAGACCCTCCTAACAGGACAATTTTGACTGAATGGATACTGATTTATCACCAAGTAAACATTCTTATCCGAGGAAGCAAACAATCCTAGAGACTTTTGAGAAATCTTAGTCCAAGTACAATACAAAATTGTAGTTTTTCTTCGGAAATAAAATTAAACTACCTGCTGGTTTTAATCCATTCTCTTCCTCAGATTTGAAAAGTCTATCAAGGTCGCCATCACAGTATTCCCAGTTTTCTAGTTCAACTCGAAGACCGTCTGCAAATTCAAAATATCCCTGTAGAAATAATACAAAACTGCTTATTACTACACAACATTACTATGAAAACCCATCGCATATAATTCTTCCGCCTGTATTGCTGGCTTATTTTCATTTATTTTGCCAGGGAGGGGGAGATTGCAAACCGAAAGTGAGCACCGTTAATTATTTTGTACCTTTTTGGATAGAAAGCGTAAAAACACTACGAAACCCACATGTTGTTGTTGTTTATTTAGAAAGAGGAGGAGGAAGGGAGGGGGGAAAAATTTATTTAAAAAATAGTCATCTTCTTCATCATCTTCATCATCATCATCATCATCATCATCATCATCATCATCATCATCATCCTCATCACACTGCTCAAACACGCCACGGGACGTAAAAGGCAAAGTTGGGGTTTGGGCGCTCGAATAGACCCTTCCACAGTTTTTTCAACTTTTACAGTGGACTAGCGAAAATCCATCCACACCGCTGGAAAAAGCGCTTTGAATACCAGTAAACTTGCCAAGTTTTAGATTAATATCAATGCTGAACACTTAAGAAGATATGGGTCCACAAAGTCGCGACATTTCACCTTTTTTATAAGTTGGGGGCACATACTTGCCCCCACCATACAAACGTCTGAAAACTTTTGCCATTTGCGGAGCTATATTTTCACTCATCTCTGATCACTCACAAACTTGGCAAGTTTGCTAATTGAAAGTCGCCCTATCCAGCAGTGTCAATGAATTTTCGCTAACTGGTCCGTGTCAAAAGTCAGTCAAAAGAAAAACCATGAAAAGGTCTATTTATTTTTATATAAAAATAAATTCGAGCTGTGAAGATGCTGGTACCTGCCATGCTAGGTTTTCTATAAAATTTTGAAGATCGTCCTCGTCAATAATTTTTAAATAGGAGTTTTGTACTCTGAGGTAACTCACCCCAACTGCTTTGCCTTTGTCGAATCTACCCGTGTAATAAACACAGGACCGACTGCCTGGAAATATCAATTTTCCTTCGCCTTGAAACCTGGGAAAGTAAGGGAGGCAAAATGCTACTTAATACTAGGACGTACAAGGGAAAGGGTGGATGCCAAGAGGTTTTTTCTTAGCTTTGAGAAGGGAGATTACTCTTTGGTTTACTTTGTAATTACTCTGTGATGCTTTAATTATCCTTCCATTCTTCCTTTGCGAAAAATGTTGATGTGTAATCTGTATGTACAGTGCAAGCCTGCAAATACACGCACCTCTTTTCGCTGTATTTGACCTCTTACCTCTTATCGTTTGACGGATCGCGGAGGGAAAGAGCGTCTGCCATTCGAATCCCACACTGATGACTTAAACCAGACTAGGTTCTGGTCAGGAGCGCTGATTGGTGAACTAGCTGATTTGCATAGTGTATGCGAAGTACAGTGAAATTTCGATTTTTCTAGCCTTCTATTTTAAACATACAAATTGACACATTTTTACCTCACTTTTCTAACGCCCTTAACCGTCGGCCACTCGGCCACACTGCCTCTTGTATTCTTTTTCGAAGCCCACCAGCGTAGCATAGCATAGCACTTATCCACTGGATAGTGAGGCCCCAGTTGTTCAAAGGTTGGATATCGCCATCCACGGGATAAATCGCTATCCAGTGGATAACTGTCATACAAAACCTACTTCGCTACCCCTCAACTGGATAATGATTTATCTTGTGAATAGCGTTACCGAACCTTTGAACAACTGGGGCCAGCGCTAGCTCAGTTATAGGAACAAGCTGAACATGCGGTAAGATTATACGGCATAATTAAGAATCAAGTAATGTTTTGCTCGTGCCCCTCGTCCTCGAGGAAAGGGCCATGAAGTTTGCCCAAACCATTTAACCCAGCAACTTACATGCCGTCCTCGATGCCTCCCTTATATTCGGTCCCAAAGTACTCAGGAAACTTATAGGTTGCTTCGGGATCATCCATTCTATTTTTGAACAAAAAAATGAAGTTACAGGGGACCAGAAAAAATAGTCCGCTTATGGAAGGTTAAAAATGAAGTGCTTCTATATGTGTATTCACTTAATAAACTTGACTAATACGCAAAGAATATAATGTGCCAAAACAACTGCTTATGACGCAGGAGCTTTCAGCTTAATTTCCAAACAATCCAGTTGACAATAGCCCAATTTCGATATTTTTAAATTCAGCCTAAAACAATAGACATCTCCCCCTACGAGGCATTGGGGAATAAACCCCACAAACAGTATAGTTTATTTCCCGGAGCCTCGTACTAAGGTCTGTTCTTTTAGGCTGAATTTTAAATTATTGAAAGTGGGCTATTGCATTAAAAAGCACTAAAAATCGTTGTAACTTTAACAGTGGCACATCTGAAAATAATTATTAATTTACAAACAGGTATACAGTAGATTGAAAAGAAACCTCCGGATCCTTTTCACCAACAACGATATTGGAGGCTTTGGGTGGTTTCACATCATAACACTTCGAGATCATTTTTGCGCTTTGTAGAGAATTTCTACAACCAGCTTGAGGAAACTCGTTTTTGCGACAATGATTAATTTATTTTTGCAATTTTTCTGGTTTGTGCGATAACCGAAAGTAAAGCATTTTTTGCGACTACCTAAGCCAGGTCGTTTCCTTCAATATAATTTGCGAACCGTTTAGGATAGTAAAGTAAGGGAGAGAGTTTAAAATCGCGTTTCTGCTAGCACAATTGTAAAGGTGGTGGTGGTGGCAAACGAAGGCACATTTTTACGGATACATTTTTGACGTGAAGTTGCTCATGATGTTTCTTAGGTGGGCAAACGAACACGACAAAAAAAAATGCTTTGTGTCCATGCCGCGCAAACCGGGAAACATTTGTTCCGGACGCAAAATGTTTTTGACATTGCTGATCCTAGCAGTATGCAGGACGCGTGTCACTTATCAACCTAGTAAATGGCCTAGCTCACAGCGAGTCTCACGTAGCTCAGTTGGTTAGAGCGCCCAACCGGTATCTGGGAGGCCATGGGTTCGATTCCCGTCGGGGACTCAGATTTTTTTTTTCTTTGTCCCACGCTCGTGTCATGTAGAATAATTTCTTCACTATTTATCACCGAGCTTAAAATCTACCATCTTTATTATTTACTACAAATTTGATGATTTCGACATTGCTGATCCTAGCAGTATGCAGGACGCGTGTCATATATCAACCTAGTAAATGGCCTAGCTCACAGTGAGTCTCACGTAGCTCAGTTGGTTAGAGCGGCCAACCGGTATCTGGGAGGCCATGGGTTCGATTCCCGTCGGGGACTCAGAATTTTTTTCTTTGTCCCACGCTCGTGTCATGTAGAATAATTTCTTCACCAAGAAACATTCTTTTTGTCTCGGATACAAATTTTGTGTCCGCAACAAATGTATCCGGACATTGTACTTCGTTGCCACCACCTTAAGTTTGTCAAGTTTTCTTCTTTAATTAATTAGATCTTTTGGCAAAAGCAAATAAGTCTTGTACAGGGGGGTAATACTATTTCCTACCTTCCGTTTAGAAGACAGCCCTCGTAACTTGTTCCCATACACTGCATTTTTCTGAAATTATTTCTCAACAAATATACAACAACGATAATTTTAGTTTATCTTAAGTACAGTCTCATTGTTCTAATTATTTAATTCTCTTAAGTCATAACCGCGCTATCTGCTATAATTAAGTTCTATGCACGCGCGAAACAAAACGGCCGGCAAAAGGGCAAAATAAATTCGACAAGTATTTTCCTGTCCAGGGTTCGGCCTTCAAAGACTCTAAGAGTTATTGGAAGCTAATTCTGTTTATGGGCTATTCTTCGGCGTTGATCCGAATATGTTGCTATAGCTAGTGTATTGCAATGAATCATAAATCAAGTTAATTGTAAACCAAATCATGAAACTAAAAAGCAAATGAATGCTACAGAGTTTGGATCAAATTTAAGGATTGTTGTAAAAACAGTTATCTTGCTGGTATTTTTTTGTCCTTTTTTAAATTTAGTCTAGCAAATGTTGACAGTGTTTTCTCAATAGTTTGACTAGGATGAAATATTCAAACTAATAAAGGGAAATCAGTTAAAATTATTTCCCTTTTTTTCGAATTTCGTCCCACGCGCTTTTTATGCTGAGAATTACAGTAAATTCCCACTGTAGATACATACAATATTTTATTTTTATTTTTTAATATAATCTGTATCAATTAAAACAGTTTGATCAAGGGAAACGAATCTATTTGCCCTAATATAAATGTACGAGCTGCTGTTGTTTTCTAAAAAAAAAACGGACTTGGCCTTCTTTGTCATTAAAACGGCAATTTGTTATCGAAAACGTAAGTTCAAGGTAACATTTCACTAAGGAAAACTTCCCGAATGTATGAATGTATGAGAGCATTATAAGTGTTCCATTAATTGAGGGTCTAATACGCAAAGCGAAATTAAGAATGTTTCCTAAGCTTTGGTTGCAGGGGCATTTACATTCCATTTTTTAAGCAAAATCTACATTTTCTAGTTATCCAAATTCGGAAACCACGCCTTTTGAATATCCTTTTTTTCTTCTGGTTCCCAAAATTATTGCGCGTGCTAATGTATATTTTTTTTAAAATAAAGAAAACATTTTGAAGAAATTAAATTATTATTAATGTTACTTAATTTCGAACTGACCTCCCCACCACGGGGTACGGCTTATCCTGATTGGTGGAGAGGTAGGTCTGCAGTCGTTCGTCCTTCATGACAGTTTTCATCCACTTTGCAGCACCAATGAAAGTTCGGCCATTGCCTGAATAGATACGCTCTGGTCTAGGCTTCTCAGGCACTCTGCCGTTTCTAGATTCGGAAGGAGATCTAAGTAAAAACCCTCGGGTGAGACTGCATGCATATAAGAGGACATGTGCCTTCCCTTCTTGCTGCTTGGATACCCGATATCGTATGGGTCCAACGTAACCCACTCCGAAATCTGCTGTCCACCCGGACTCATGGGACCGCAACCCATATCCTTGAAGCCTAAGATATGGAAACGCCACGTAGACGACACCTTCGCCATCAAGGATCGCGGAAGAGGCGGTAGCTTCCTACTGCATCTTAATTAACAACCAGCAGCCTTCCATCAGCTTCACCGTGAAAACAGAGAGTGACTGCAAAATCGCCTTCCTCGACACCACAGTTTCAAGAGAACCAGACGGCCGGCATCACCACCAGCGCATAAGGGGAACAAACACAAACTGATCAATACAAGTACATATAAACAACAAGTAAAGCGAGAGTTCATATTCAAAGCGTCGGTACGTATCTTCATAAAAAGTCTAATAAGGTCTCATTTTGAAGCGTTGGTTCGCGTCTTTATAAGTATGAATAATAAGTTATGCGAGGTTTAATTTCACGTTCATAGCGTTGGTTAGTTTCAGGCGCGGAAACCTGACCTGACGAGACAAATTTGACGCTACCTACTCCCCCAGTGTAAGTGTAGCTAAATTGTCATACCGACAATGTTCCGATTACCTTATTATAGGAATATAACGAGGCATTTTAACAACGCGAACAAAATTTACGCGTAATAAAATTAACGCGAATTTAGGAAACGTTCTGGTCAAATGCTTATAGTAAAAAAGTTAACATACATAAAATTAATGCGAATTTTTGAATTCGCGTTAATAACATGTATCGTTAATTTCCTATAATAAGGTAGTCACGAGCTTTTCCGATTAGCTTCGACCAAAGAAAGTCCCTCAGCACAACCAAGAACAAAAGGACTGTTGTTTAGTGCTTAATGGGGAAAGTTGAAACACAACGAAAGGCCATTTCTTGAAACGTAGCGTATGATTCATTAAAATGAACTTTCCTTTGAATAACTCTAGGCTACCGACTGAGCCGGCTTTGTTTTTTCATTGAAGGCAAGGGAGCAGCAAGCTTCATCCTGAAAGAGAAGCGTAGCTTCGACCAAAACGCGGTTGTTTTTGCTTTCGTCAGTATAGATATGAATCATCGAGTTGTTAGTGTATTGAGGCAGACGTTGCATTAGGGCTTGAAATTTTATAAACGGTACACATATAGAGTAAATATTTTGGCTCTCCCCTTCTGAGGTGGTTGGCGCGCATATCACTGACGCTCTCTTATGAATTCGAAGGTGCAGATTCTTGGAATAATGAAGCACGTGCTCATCATTTTGTGTTTGTAATCGTCGTGGATAAACAAAACTTATCGTTTGCATCGCCAGAGATCAGTCGCGCAGTAGCTTGCAATCTCAACAACAACTCTCCAATTTACAGCACGGCACAGCAGAAAAAAAATCGATGTCAAAATATTACAGTAAGTACTTGAAATTCGTGTGGGAGGAGTTTGACACAAAACAAAACGCAACTTTTGGAGGTTTGAGAAGGTTTTCATGCATATTATAATGTTTACAAGTTAGCGAATGCTTTTCATGGCTTGCATGATAAACAATCGGCTAGGCACTCTGACTTAGCAAGCGTTAGGGAGGTTTTTCTCAAAAATTTGGGTTCGTTGTTTTTTTTCGCGTAATGGTAGTTTCAACATTTTTGTGGCATAGCCTAGAGGGCGCAAGTGCACAACATTTCGATATTACAAAATAAAAATAAGCGATAGAAAGAGACGTTTTGATGTCGTCTTGGCATTATAATCAAGTCAAATAAAAATATTGACAGCCGTGTTTATATATATGCTAGGCGAGGTGTGAATAGTTGCACGCGATTGAATAATATAATGGCGGCAGGTGTATCCGAAGTATTCCGAATACACCTGCCACCAGCTCCACCAACGCATCGAAGAACACAAGTCATCTGCTGTCGAGAAGCACTAAAGGAGAAGCATAACGCCAAGATGACTGACGTAGCAGCAACTTTTCGATCCTAAAAATATGTAAGGGAAATTAGACGGCCTCATTTATGAGATGATGCTGATTTGTAACAGAAACCGGAAGTAAACCGGCCAGTCAAACTCCATTCGTGCCTAGTCTTTGGTTAACATTTTCCCAAACATTACTTGTAACCTGATATTTTTTTTCGAAGTATTATTCAACCGCATGAAGCTATTCACATCTCGCCTCCTATACATAAACACAACTTCCAATATATTTATTTAACTTAATAATGATATCAAGATGGCATCAAAACGTCTTTTTTATCGCCTCTTTTCATTTTGAAAGGAAGAAAAATTGCGCACTTGTGCACAGCCTCAGGTTATGTCAATGAAATGTTGAAATTCAGTTGGAAAACCATACGTTTTACATAAGATGGCTTTCCAATATCAGTCCGCAGGTGGCGGGTGTATTTAGTTTCTTCCATACACCTGGACGAAGATCTGTGTCAAAGAACTAAGCAACAACAGCGTTATTGCCCGAGACTTTTTAATTTGGACAGTATGTCTTCAATAATCAAGTCTGTATTCAAAGCTACTGTTGGCTTGCTCATTGAGAAAGGCCGCGATTTATTAGCGGAAAAGCTAAGAGAAGGAGATGTAGAAGATGAACAGTTCCACAGATTGATCGTTCGTGAAATAGAAGATATCAAGTCAAAGTTAGATAGCATAGCACTGAAGGATCTTCTGGCAAGTGTGAGCTTTTTCAAGGAAGGACTTGTGCTATTTTTTGAACTGTTTAAAGAGACTACCGCTGGTGCAGACACGGAAGATGGGGAAGTAGGAATAGACAAAGACAATTCAGGCCTCGGCCCAAAAACAACGATGGATGCCTTTGATGGTGGGAGACTGGCTTTAAATTTCCCCGAAGAACTAGAGAAGATCCAAAGATCTCGAGGAAATAATTCAACAGCAAGATGGTTTTCGAAAGCACAGTCAAGATTCCAAGATTCCCGCAGAAAAGCCACAGAGGCTTTCAATGACAAAGCTCTTAGCACGCTTGATCGTATTTTTGCTATGCAATATCGTGTCATGGCAACAATATTGGAAGCTGCAGACAATCCCAGAGAGGCTTTGCCGCCGTGTCAAGTCTGCTTGGAAGAGCTACATGCCATGCTTGCAGTTAAGAAAAACTTTAAGACTGCTTTCAAACCCGGGAAAAGATTCTTCCCATCTCCTTCGTTAGCAAAAAATGATTGTGAACGCGGGCAGATCATTTTCACGGTTGTTTACATAAATAAAGTTATTTATGATGTCAAGCAAATGGTTGGTAAAACTGCTGAGCTCTTGTCTTGGCCTTGCGTTGACACTGGAGAGGAGAAAGTGGATCCCCTTCGCGACGTGCGCGTGGCTGAGATATTGAGAAAACAAGATCTGGTGCATGGCTTTGTGCCTTCTTCGTTTGGCCTGGCTTCTCGTGAAAGAGAGCGGAGAATTATCTTGCCGCGGAGCATAGCTTCCACCAAACAAGGCCACATCATCGTAGCAGAGAGCGGAGACAATGACGTTAAAGTCTTCGACCGAAGCGGCAAGTACTTATTCCCCTTAGAATGCCCTGGACCTGTTGATAGCCCAGCACGGTTCGTGTAATGTTCTGGACGTCGCTGCAGACCAGGATGCCAATGTATATGTAATGGCCTTTCTTAGAAATTTTGGCACTGAGGTGTGTGTATTCAACAAGGCTGGTGAATACCAACGCAAATTTGAGCTAAAGAGCGGGTTTAGATGCCACAAATTAACAGTCGTGAACTCCAAGGTTTTTGTATTGGTCGAAGAGGAAGAAGCACCATTGTCCAAATCACCTGGAAAAGTTAACCAGACTTGGATTCATGTATACGACACTAATGGAGTGCTTGTTGAAAGCTTTCCAGATAAATGCCAACGGCCATGCGATGTCACTGCTACCACACTTGGTCGTGTGATGGTACTGGACTACTTTGCCTCTTGTGTCAATGCACTTAGTACGTCTGACGAAGACTGTCACCGCCAATTTAAAGTGAGCGCTTTTCCTGAAGCCATAGCATTTTACGAAGAAAGCAAGCAAGTCATTATCGCTTCCGTTAACTCAGAGAAGCACCTGAACTTATCAATATATTCCCAAGGCGGAAAATTTGTGCGAAGTGTTCAGCTAGACGTTAAGCAGGAAGCCAATTCTATAAACGGAATGGCTATAAACAGGGAGGGACGTATCGCTGTAATTTATGGCAAAACGGTACTTGTTGTTTAACTTTTCGTGCATAATAAGTGATGATCACCCAGTTTCTCCCAACGATATCCGAACACAATGTAAAGACGACAGGAAACTGAACACACGAGAGTAAGGAACTGAAACATGACTTGGGAAAATTGTCTTGATGATTTATCATTAAACCTGTTAGGAGAATTGACAACTAAATGCGTTATATTAGTCAAACCAAACCACGCAAGAGATCTTGTTCAATTTGGATATTCTCTGTCTTATTGCAAGTTTATACCGTATTTTCACAGTTAAAAGCAAATTTTAAAAATACGTCGGGTCCACGGGTCGTGTTTTAAATAAATGCCCCCGGTTTATAATTTAAAAATTGTGATAAACATATGCAAGGAAACTGGCCCATGACGATAAGGAGCATTCTGATTGGTTCACAGAGCGGTCCAAATTTTACAACACAACCCAAAAAATTAAAACATTTTGGCTTTTCGCTGGAACATTTTGTGTATTTGCTTCTATTAAAATCTATGAGTATACAGCTCTACAACGTCTGCTTACTCGTGTTGGTTGATAGGTAGAATACACGTTGAGTGGAACCGAATCTTAAATAACTTCGTATATATTCGCTCTCGATTATAGGAAACATTGTCATTTTAATCTTGGATTTATTCTACAATTTATCTTCACCTTTCACTTATTTAACCGTATGAAGTCATCGATATTTATCCACATTACACAGCAGTGTGCCAAATTATTAAGTCAGCGCTCGCTCATAAAATCAGGGAAAAACCAACTGCATTAACACAGCTTATTCAAATTGAACTTTGTTCCTTGCAAATTGTATTTGAGCAGTTTTCTATGATATTTTGTGTTAGATATTTATTTAGTTTTGATGCTTGAACCACGACTCTGCTATATATATTCACTTTGAACCTTATACTTTTGTACAGAAGCTCTTAAAATTTCATTGAACATACTAGTTAATTAATTAAGTCTGAACTTGTCTTTGTGCTTATTTCACGAACGTTCTAATAGGGGAGGTTCTTCCCGCTGTCGGTTCACTTAGAGTAACAAAGAAAACTCGGTAGTAGGCAGAACAGATCTCCTGAATTGTGAACGGAATATTTTAAGCTTCTTTGGTTTTCTTCAGTGATATATCTTGTACTTTGTACCGACGAAATTGTATATAAGCAAACAATATTGTAACTGTTTTCGATTACAAAGCGAAGTTGGAATAAACCCTGTTGGAACCAACATCTATGTCATGCTATGTCCTCCTTGACCTCCGTTGAAGTTGCAAGCGATCGCGACGAGCGAAGGAGAATCTTCGGTAACAGAAGATAGTGGCAACACATCTCCTGTCCCTTTAGCCAAGTGATGCTTTCCAGAGTTTATTTTCCCGTGTTTTTAGAGCGTTCCCCACTTAAGTCCACAAGTGTCCGCACACCCGAAAAACCCATCGTCACAACCTATCCTATCTGTCCTATTCTATCCCAACTGTCTACTTTTTGTATTAAAAGATTGTGGGTACGTATTTACCGCTTAGCCTAAACTTCCAGACATTTCGCTTTGAAGTCATATGGAAAGGTGGTTTGCCGGAAAATCCCTTGAAAATTGTTGTCTACCTCCAGAAGTACTCTCCTTTTTCGTTCGGAACGGAACGGCGGAAATCTTCATACCATTTGAAGTACTCTTCCGTTTCCAGGCCCATTTCTAAGGACCTCCGCGCGGCTTTAGTCGTCGATGGTCTCCTCGGCCACTTTGGAAAATGGTCAACTCAAAGAAAACTTTCATTTCTTTCTTATTTTGTATTTTGAAAGTACAATTTATCGAGTGACATACCAACAAACAAAGCATTCAACGAATACCAGTGAAGCAATAGAAAGGAGGGGCACGCCCAATAGTGGACTATATACAGGGAATGAGGGAGGCTTCGCCCGAAAGGGGTACCTTTTTCATACTGTAGGTATATAAAAGGGAGGGAATTCAGGAGCTGCAGACGGATAAGAAAGGGTGGAAAAACTGTTATTTAGGTACAGTGGAACCTCGATTTAACGACCTCTTTGTCTTTTTTTCCCCTTTAATTTTTAATTTAAACTTTTAAAAATTTTTCCCCCTCCCCTTTGTATCTATAAACACGTTTCGAAATATCCTCAAGAGACCCACCAAACGGTTTATTTATTTAAGTATTTTTAGGGGTTATTCAAGAGAAAATTAAGAAAAAAAGATGAAGTTTTCCAAGAGTAGAGCTTAAAGGGGCAAGGGAAATTTCACCAATTTCAGCATTACCATGTACAGCAAAATGCTTCAGACTCACTGAATTTATCATTTAAAGTACCGCCTGCTTCGATGCGTGCTGTCCTAACAAAGGCTGGACGCCTAACAGTCATTGAAGCATCTCTTGTTGAGCGTCGTTGAAGAAGGAACGATGAGGATCCGGAAAGTCTCTAATAAGTGCTTCCCATTATTATCCACTAAAGCCGGAAATGGAACACGGTACAAGTGGCAATCAGGGACAATGATGATTTCAGGCTCTTTCAGTAAGTCCCACACAGGATCGATGATTTTGTAGAAAAAGTAACTCTTTTGATTCTTTCCTTTTCTTGTGGCAAGATTGCCAGGTTCTCTTCCTAAAAAGAACTAGGTTTCGGCTCAAAGTCATTCAAGCATCGGTCTTCGCAAACCTCCGAGGGGAGAAGACCAAAGCTCCGGAAGCTATTGCCCACGATAATCCAATTTTGCAGCAACCTATTTTAATCTGTTATGAAGCGCCTTCTATATCCACTGTAATTTTTCGAAAATGAATTGCTCCGATTGTCTTTAAAATCCACAAAAACACTTCTTGAGCATCAAAACAAATATAATACGATATTTTCAATGCCAATCCATGATTGCGGGTCGGCTGATATGTGTGTTTCAGCAGAGTACAGAGTTGCTGTCAACTATGCTAGGGCCCTAGCCCGTCCCAGCTCTGTTACATAAAGAGCATCGTTTTGATTTCCAGCGTCACAAAACAATTCACAGAACAGCTCGTAGGGAAAAACATGTATAGCCAACCCTCAATGATCTGGCTTTTCCCACTTAAAGTTTTCAGGTACCGTAAACACCGGACCAAGGAGTGTTAATTTTATACATATCTAATAGGTTATAATTTCTATATGTATAGCTCTTTATTTTGACAGGGTAAAATTTTCGTGTTATTTGGTGTGATGTCTCACGACTTAAACGACTAAATTAAATGTAGAATGTTGATGATTCCATGGAATTACGAATGTAAACAGAATGCAGATGTAATGTTTACAAAATGTAGTTAGAACAAATAAATAGTAATGCCAAGAACTTCGATATGATGGGGCCCGTTAGATTCAGATTGGATTTACTTGACAAACTAAGGGCCTGTTTATATGGAGGAGAGTTGTCCCTGGTAGGAGGGCTTCCCTCTCCCCCGAGCTATCTTTTGCCGAGCGTTTATATGAAAATGTTGTCCCTGTTGACCGAGCTAAAACTTGGCCCTCTCGGTTCAAAAGACTGGCGAGAGTTGTTGTGAAACATCTATTATGTCGGCCTTTTTTAAATAAGGAACGCTGAAACATCGACCACGACCATTTTTGGACAAATTTACCACCGACTTCGATTTCAATCAGCCTCGTCCCCAGGCCATACCGCGCTATGCGAGTGAGCGGAGGAGGACTGGAACCGAGCGCGATAGCGCGAGGCCTGGCACAAAATGGCAAAAAAGTCCCAGTTTAGCGAGAAAAAGTCCCAGATATAGCTCGACGAAAATATACGTTTTTCTGCGAGGAAAAGAAAATATTTCTGGTTCATGAGGAAACTGCATCCCTTTTGAACATTTGTGGACTATTTTAGATGGCGGAGACGAACTGTAATGCCGTTTTTTTCCTGCCTTGCAGAATGGTATTGGTCGTATTTAATAGAGTTAAGAAAATTATTCTGTTATCATTGTTTTCGTTCACTACTCGTAGTGATACATGGGTCTACATGTATCTAGAAGTTCTTTGTGGTAAGCAAATTACGTTCGCCAGGTACTAGTAACTGTGTTAGTTTATTTTAAACCTGAAAGGCGTCGATCTCAATCTTTATAGAGCTAGGGTCGGGATTTTCGACCTTTGTTGTTTACAAATTTATGTGCGAAAACAAAGAAACAATTCAGCTTACTTGAGAGAAGAGGGCTAATCCCCCGATGCAGGTATTAAAGCTTGTCATTGATTACCTGTAATTTTTTATTTAGCTTTTTAGAGAAAGAAAAAAAATAATCTAACTCTCGTAAACCAAAACTTTATTTGATCTTGATGTAGCCTGTCTTTTTCTTGTATACTCTGGTTCATTTCATTAGCAGGAGATGTTAATCCAAATCCTGGGCCATGTTCAGGTTATATATAACAAGTATGCTTCAATCATTTTCGTCAATTCAATGAGCTTATTAAATAAAAATTACAGCTGGTCATGACTTATTGCAGATTCCAAGTGTGAATTGATAACATTTCCATTGTGTAGCACCACTAAATAGCCAACAGTTCTTGTCAGCCCAAAAGGTGTGGAAATTTATTTCAATTTCCCTCAGTTGCAGAGTTAGCATTTCAGCTGAAGTTTATATATTTTGCTGCCAATTTTTGTGTAGTTTTGACAAATTTACCTGCTGAGATGTTCAAAAAGAAACAGAAGTGCACTGCTTTCCCCTTTAGACAAGGTACATACTGCATCATTGTAGACATAGCTCGCTTAACAAAGTATGATTCTTCTGCTATTCTCTCTGACATTTACTTGCAAAGAAACACATAAACACAATATATATATATATATATACTGTGTTTATATGTTTATTTGCAAATAAATTAAAATATCAAAATATATGTTTAAATATTGTTTGAACCGCTCCAGAAAAGCTGGTTACTGGGGCTTTTGGACCAGTTTCTTTTTAATTTGTGAGCCCCATTCTGCATTTTTGATAGCCCAAAAATATTTGTATTTTTCCTCACATGGGTACACTGGCTATTTTTCCCATTCCTTAAACTACCACCTTTTTAACTCCTACTTGCAGAGATATTAAACTGAGCTTGACTGACACACACACACACACAAACACAGTACAGTATACAAAAGTATTTACATGTATTCAACTCTTGCAATATATACTAAAACTAGTAGTTATTGGAATTTAGGGGAGTGCATTTGGTAGGGTGGGGTGATTTGGGGAGGAGGCAGGGAAAGCTGGAGGCAGTGGAAAGTGTTATATTATGTTTTCATATTCTCTTGATATTTGAGGTCTGCCCATAGAAAATGTATGACATTGCCAGCTGATGAAACCTGATCTGCTTGTACCAACCCATCTTTCTAAAGCATAAGAGAAGAATAATTAACAATTATCCTGCGAAATCGCGCGGAATATCGCCTGATACTTAGCCGACGAGGCCGTAGGCCGAGTTGGCTAAAATCAGACGATATTCCGCAAGATTGAGCAGGATAATTGTTTTATTATTCAACAAATTGTCAACGAAACGCATTTTGCAGATAGAAAAACTGTAATTATGCAGCGCTTTACATTACTTCGGACGAATCTTCGCAACCTACGTATATCGCAGGATATCTGTTATGTACGGATGACAGATAACGTTAACATTTTGACCATATATGGGCAGCGCGCGCATGTGTTGAATAATAAAGCCTTTTGATTGATTGTGCCAAGCTAAGTGGCTAAAGGTCTTTAATGAATCCAAATAGAGTACATTGTATATCTAGAAGATACTCTGGATAATGTTTGTATAGTAACAATAGTAACAATATAAATATAACATTAACTAACAGTAACAAACGACTTTTAAACTGAAATGAAGCCATTCTAAACATTTTGATACCAGTCCATTCGGAACAGTTTTTTGTTTCCTTACAATCATAATCTTGTCAATGCTTAGTGCCCGAAGGGAATTTGGGATGTTATAGAGTCTCACAAGTCTGAAGTTCACAAGAGAGAAGTTGAATCTGTTAAGCAGCTGAGTTGACACATTACAACTCGGTATCGTCAACAACAGTAGGCGAATTGCAGCGTTTGTTTCCCAGAAACAAACCACTACACAGCTTTCTAATTTTCTGATAAGTAGCTTTAGTCATATATTTCGCTACTGATACTTCGAATAAATAGTTACAACTTCACTTACCTTGGATAAAACTGCGAAAAATATTCGAAAAAAGCGAAGGCAAAGGAACAAACAAAGCACACACGAAAGCACAGTTGAAAGTACTGATAGATATCACTGAGCTTTGAGCCTTTTATCTTTTCACCGCTGTTGTTGTTGTGTTAGCGAGAAGCAAAAATACTCATCATACAACTTTCCACGAACGACCACTATTCTATCTCCGTTCACCAAGACACCAACAGAGAAATCAATCGATAGAGACAGCTCCCATCGCCAGTTACAGTTTTAATAGTGGAACATATTCTTTAAGCTCTTTAGATGGTACAATTTGCTGCGCATAAAAATCGACATTTAATTTTTCTACCTTAAATAAAAAATCTCCAATTACTTCAGGAGTTTGCTGGCAGACATGGATGAAGGAATCCCAGCCTAATTCTGACGCGTTTTTAAGTTCTTCAAGAAGTTGACTGAAGTTCAATCGTTGGACAGGCTCCGCCATATTGGATTTGCCGTTTATTGCCAGGCGTCCAAGGCGAACTTCCCCGACAAGCTTGGCGGGTGACGTCACATCCAAATTCGCCGGGGACGACTGGGGACGAGGCTGGATTTCAATGTATCTGCAATTTTGTTTTGGGCGACTGCAGCGTTTGCGCATGCTCTGTATTGTCAACTTGTCCCTGGTAGGCGAGGCGAAAATAACCAAACTGTTTATATGGAAAAGTTGGCTCGCTCCCCAGGGTCACCCTACCTTCAAAGCGAGTGACCCTCCACCCAGGGTCAACCTGACCCCCCCCCCCCCCATACCCCCCCCCCCACCTAGGCCGGATAACTGATCCAATGTATTTAAGCAGCGCTTAAAGAGGCACTGTCACCAGTTTCACTTCAAAACCATGGAAACTACGAATAGTGGTCCAGTTTTGTTAAAAATCACCATGCAAGTGTGCTGAAGCGATAAACAAATGATATTATTTTGATGCTATAAGGAACTTTAGATCTCAACTTGAAAAAGCCAGGTTGAATTTTTCAAGTTTGTCCTTGTGGACAGGAAAAAAACACCTAAAAAATACTATGGTTTACTTTTTTCTTCAACAACAATATTTATTTATCTTCATCTTGAAGTACTAGGTGCATTTCATTTACGAGAAGACCTATTCACCAATTTTAGTCCTTTTTTACCGAAAAGCATTAAAATCCCCGTGACATTGTCCCTTTAAGGCGACCTAAGGGCCGAAGAATAGAGGCAGGTGGTTTTGAGGGGGGGGGGGGGGGGGGTGGTACAATTAAACTGATTCGTTGCCAGTCTACAAACATTCATCTGAACCTAGCATTAGTGGTTGACGCTTATCGCAATACGAACTGATTAAGTGGTGGATACATAACACTACTTCAAAAATGTGCAGTTTTCTCCTTTTAATTCTTGCTGTGTTTTGTACCTTACAAGCCCAAGGTGAGTACTTTTATTTGTATAGTATAAGATAACGTGATTGTTTCAACTATGCGAACGCCATTGTCATCTCAAACAGTCTTCCGAGCAAACGACCCAAGAAATTGCATTGCAGTTAATTCGCGTAGCAGCAAAATAATAAAAGGTTGTGTTAAAGATAAAGCATGTAAAACTACCCGGATATCTATGATAGCAAAATGAGAGTAATTAGTTCCAACGTTAGTAGAATCTATTAACAGCAATATCGTTTACTATTAAAGGCATTATTAAAGTAAAAGTTTCCTTTTATAATTCTAAATTTCTGTTCAGTGAATACATCTAATTGGCTTGATTTTTAGCAAGTCTGGAAATCGATTCAAGGCGCATACAAGGCATTTCAAATTTTCAGTATACCTTTTAATAATAAACAAAGACTGTCTTAAGTGAAAAGTGACTATATTTGAAGGGCTTTTTTTAACAGAAAGACCACCTAGTGATTTCGCAGGAATCTTAAGTTCCGAATAAATTACGCGAACAACAGTGTTTTTTTGAAATGTTTCGAATCATTCAACATAAACTTTTGAAATAACATTTGCCCTGATGTTGCAGGAAAATCCAATTTGATCATGAAAATACTTCGTTTAAAAAACAGAGTTCCAGCTGGTAGCAATTTTTAGAGAAGTGGTAAGATTTGATCTAAAGATACTTGGCTCAAAATATTAACTTGTTTGTGCAAGTTGAGCGAAACTTTTATTTGACCTCAAAACGAGAAATGAAGTTCTTAAGCTTTCTTTGTGATTCCCTGCAGTTACGTGTATTCTGTTTTGTCTGAATTTAAACGATCGCTTTTTCAAAACTGATTGTTGGCGTAATCGTTTCCTTTGATGCATTATTTTGCTAAAAACGAACAAAAGTATATCTGACTTTTTAGTATCGAGGCAGTGATATTGATTAGGCTAGCGCTGACTATCTGAGGTAATTCAAAGTAAGGATTGGCAATCAAGGGATTTACCAAAGTTATAAATATTTGATAATTATGAGAAAATATCCGCTATGTTTAGAATCTGTATTTATAAGTATAATTTGCAAAGCCACAGGAATAAAAACTTCAAATTGGCTCTTTTCGATTTAAGCAGAAAATACAAAAACAACTGAAAAAAGCAGGAGAATAAAATAGACACATAGGGCATTTTTAAAAAGATAGGGAAATTAAATTTGTATCAATGACCTTTATTCTTTTCGACGTGATTAATCTAGGCATGTATCAAAATTAGCCAAAAATTCTAGCAATATTTTTTTTTAGCCAAAACCAATACCTACTTATAATTAACAGCTAACCGTTTTCCTAAATCCTAATCATAAACTTAGCTGGGGAGGGTTGTTCAAAAGTCGAACAACATTATTCCAGGATTATCAAATGTTGATCGAGAGTTCAATAAAAAGAAGTGTTTTTATTGCTTATATTTTGTGGAGGTTGAGAAAATCTAATATGAAAACTGGGAGACAGAAAATAAAATGAGATAGCCTCACTTAAAATGTTAAAAATTTAAATAAAAATTCACACTAATTGGGTTAGCTTATTACTAACCGTGCTTTGAGCAAGCAGACCCTAGGTCTGTGTATTGGGATGTTCCTGGGTTCCGGGGCGTTCCATGTTCCTGGTTGAGGACAATGCTTTTCATTTCCCCTTCCCACCCACGGTGGATTTCGAAGACACTCGTGAACTGATACAGAGGGTATAAGGCAAGTTTAATTATTGAAAAGGAGGAAGGGGGGTCAGTTTGACTCGTATTTTCAAGTTATGATCATAATAAATGTCAAGATCGTGGCAGATTTTTTTGGGAAAACAAGCATGGTACAAGAAGCAGTGTTTGTACTAATGGGAGTCTGATACAATATTGCTTGGTGAGGTCCCTCGAAAGCTAGGCGAAGGGGCTCTTAAGAAGGTGGACTTTCTAGAGAGAAGGGGCAGTGTCACACCTAAAAATAACCGCATAAAAATAATGTACCAAACGTTGATTGATATTCACCGGCCTTCAACAAAAAGCATAATTATGCCCATAATTCATAAATGAGTTGGAGTGGGGCTTAATAAAGGAAAGGGACTTTTTCTAAGATTTTACTTTTATTCCAGAACGAGAGGCTAAGGCGCTTGTTTTTAGTAAGAAAGGATTTAATTAAATTGGCGGAGGGTACCCAAGAAGGGATATACGGTATTTTGAGTCTTGAGAATTAAAGTATTTTAAAAGTAACATTTGACGGAAAATTTTTGGCATCAGATTCCCGCTAATAAAATGTTCCCGTTACTTTAAACAGGACCGTAACCAGACATTTGCCATAGACCAGGCAAGATCTTACTAATGGGTTCTGGTGGCATGCCCTCCAGAAAATTTGAAATCTAGAAGATACGAATCTCTTTCAGAGACATTTTTTATGAGGTATTTCTTCGAGAAAAAAAAACAGTCTTGTTCAACTGGAGATTATTTTCCCAACAAAACATTTTTATTTTTATTTTGGGTAAAAATTTGTAGTGCCTCGTCTTGCTCTTGCTAGTTATGGCCCTGCTTTAAAACATAGTTCCTCTTTGATATTTGACATCTTTGACGATGTTCTGCAACTAACTGAGAGATAAAATATTACTGAACATGTTTATTTGTTAATGTTGACTAAACTCTTCTTCTGCAGTTGCCGTATATTGAGGCAGTACAATATTTATATGGCTTTGGTTCACTTATTCTTTAGGTCTCGAATGTTACGAGTGCTTCACTCATGTGTCATGGGAAGACTGTCTTAACAGCGCGATTGTGAAAGAATGTGAATTGGGTGACGATATGTGCATACAGGGTACAATGACATTTACGAAGAACTCCACAAATGATCACATCTTCTTTAAAACTTGTGCAAATGAAAACGAATGTACTACTTACGAGAAAGATGGCGCCCAGGTCCCCACGTGTGAGGACAAAAAGAGGCAGGGTTACTCAGTTGATTGTTTCGTCAAGTGTTGTGAAGATGACAAGTGCAATTCTGGAGTAAGCCAACAAATGGTCAGCGGAATCCTGTTGTTGCTGTCTTGCGCTCACGCTTTGTTCCATGTATAAAACTTATTTGGAATACCTTTTATCTATTGGCTTCGTCAACAACTGAACGGTTTAAATGCTACAATTATAATTTCTGATTCTATGCAGTTGTAAAAAAGCTCAGGCAGGGCTTCAAGTATTTGTAAATTCAGAGAACCTCCACTAAGGAACAGCTCCTGTAAGGGAGCTCAAAAACACTTCACTTTTTCACCTCCCATTAGTGGAATCTCTCCCAAGCCGACACTTTTTCAGGTCCCAAGATTGTTCAATCGACTGTACATGTACCCATCTTTACATAACCATCTGACTTTAAAGCGAAATCATACCTCCACGACCGTAGGGTCACCGTATGCTAAAGCTTTTAGTTGCCGTGTTCATTCATCATTCAGGGGACATCTTGAGAGAACTGTTTACCTACTGTTTACCTTTCCTTCATTTATCACTCTCTTAACACAAGACTGTTTTGATGTTTTGGCGATTTGTTTTGCTCGGTGTGATGTTCGCAAGGAACGGGTTAGTGTGTTTTGTACGGCGTCCATAATGTACGAAGAAAAACCTCGAGAGAAACGTCGAGGAGTTGAACCAACGACAGGAAAAAGGTCACTGAATTCCAGATAAGTTGTTAGGAAACGTTTAGGAATGTCATGTTTTCAGGAATGAGACGCGCGTTGTTGTATTCAAACAGGATAGTCAAGCAGATGGCAGATGGGATTTTTAACTGAGGCAATATGCGGCGACAAATTCAAGCGAGCTTTTCAAATTGCTTATGTCGATTCTGTTTTTCTTGAATTTTATATTTCCAAAATGAATCTATCAACAGAAGAAGGCTTATTAATTTTGAAAGACCTAAAATAACAGGAAAAGTAATCCTAAGAAATGTTTGGGCTGTTTATATGGTTTAATTTGTTTTGTATTTGGTTGCTTTAAAAACTTTATTGTTGGAAATGTGAAGTTTAATTTGTCCAGAGAAGGGGTTTGATTTGCTCAAGAAAAAGATTAGTCGTTGCCTAGAATATTTATGAGAGGTTTAACAAATTATCCCAGGTTTGAGGTATTTATTTGTATAAATCCCTAAAACGAGGGAATTATACAGATAAATCCTGAAAGGAGGGATTTATACAGATAAATCCCTCATTAATAATCATAAATTCAATTCATAAGCCCCGCTATTCCCTGCTATATTATCAAGCCCTCCCCGGACTTTCAGTTAGTTAATATTCATCAGGGTTGTATGTTAAGTAAAGGTTGTTGAATATCAAAAGAAAATGTGTTAATCATGAAATAATTTAATTTGAACACCACGTGTAAAATTGACACCCTTGAATCGTGGTCGAGGTGTTTTATTATCAACTTTTTTCTTTTCTTCTGTGCGAAAACGTTTCTGTTTTCAGGTAAATACAAAGGAGCTTAATGGTGTTTTGAAGTTTAGGTAAAAAAGGAAGCCGGGATGCTAACCTTTTCGATTTTCATCGTGAATTCATACGACATTTCCATGCCCTGCTAGCAGAGGCCTCTTTTCTCGTGTATTTACTGAGCTGAAGGAACTTAGCGAATACAAAGGAATAGAGGTTTCTGCATGCTAGCAGGGGAAATTTACATAAAAAAAAGAAGAAAAAAAATGACTATAAATGTGCTATTTTATATAAAGTAAGTGTCTTAAATAAAAACTGAATTTCGCAGAAAAAGAAATATTACATAATTTACTTGCAAATTAATAGTATTAGGATCGCTATCAAATGCAACTACGTTTGCACGCAATAATTTCTAAAACTCGCTTGCCACTTGCTATATGGTTCTCTTGGTTAAGTTAGTTTCACACTAGCGTGAAACTTGATTTCAGTTGTAGTACTTTTTTAGCGACTTTTCAGTTTTTATTTCCGTCCTTCAGTTTTGACTTTAACTTTTCTCAAATAACACAAAATTTAACATTAAATCACAAAAAAACACTTTTTACAAGATAAATAAAAACCTCACAATCGATCATCTCTTCGAAAAAGCCCGAAGTGCCGGCATTTTTAGTTTCGGGGAGTTGTCGAGCACTTGAAGTCAAAAACGCGAGGGAATGAGACGTCACTCTATTTTTCTATTCGCCCAAACCCTTAAAACACTGAATGAAATATTCAGAGCTCGCTCGTCCAAAATGCGTCTGCACTACAGAATTCAATCCTAGACTGTTGCTAAACGGCTTTCAAACAACCTGGCACTAGTGGTTTGAATTTGTTTTACACAGCGCTCCTGACCTGACAGCGACTTGGTCGAGGAAAAACCGTAACCCTGCAAATGTGGAAGTGCGGCAGTTATAACATAATATACTAACACTAACACTAACATCTACACCAACACTTATATATAAATTATAATATTAATACTAATAAATTTATAAATAAATATTAATTAATAAATAATTAATATTAATTAATAAATAATTAATATTAATTAATAAATAATTAATATTAATTAATAAATTCATATAGCGCTTATGCATGCATTGCTATCCTAAGTGCTTTACAATATTATCTAATACTTATTTGCAATGATTTGAAGGTGATTGAAATATCCTGAATTACAGCTTAGCCATAACTCATTTAAAATAGTTGTTTCTTACACTTGAAAGCGAGAATAAGGAACATCCAAGGTTGTTTGAGCCCTGTTTCCACTTGTAACATCCCATGCGGTCGCAATAATTTCTGTTCCTCCAAAAGACATGCTGACTAGAATATCTCTGTCTAATCCTTGCCTTGTGTCAGGAGAATGAACAACTACACTTCCAATCTCAGTCACTCCGGGGTCTGTAACAAACATGACGTCAGGAGTAGCTGCGGCGTAAAATGTATATTTAATTTCCGTTTCATCTGCTTCGCGTGGTCGGTATCTGATGGAAACTTTCTGTCCGTGCTTGACGGTGTCACTTTCCTTCACAAAACAATTGAACAAATCTCTACACTTCGACTTGCCATTAGCCACGAACATCTTTTCTTCAGGGTGTTTTCCTGAGACGAAATTCCGCGAACAATCAACTCCATAAGTTGTTTTGATGACTCTTTCCTTCGTTGCAGCTGTCGTCTGGGCAACCATCAGCGCCCCTTTAAAAACCACGCTGATTGCATTCGGAGGAGCAATGACACAGTATTCATCGGAAAACTCCTTTTTGATTTCTTCTTGAAGAAGAAAACAATCCGCATAGCCTCCAACTATAAACATCGTCGTGGCTTTCGAAAGCTGCTGTTTTTGTAACAAAGCCCTCAAATTATGCTTTACTTCTTCTATAAAAGGCTGGAAAAGACTTAGCATTACTTTAGGAATCAAGCAGAGATACTCGTCGTCAAGAATTTTAACCTCTCCGGCCCCATAACGCTTAATGGGTGGAGAGTAAAAATCGTTTACCGAGGAAACAAAACTTCCAGGCAAACGGATCTTCGTCTCCTCATTTTGAAAGGCGCGTTTCTTTACTTCAAAATCTTGCATTATCTTGAGCCAATCAGACGGGAACATTTGACGATAGTCGTCCAGCAGTTGTGCACCGAACAGTTCATTTAAAACATCCTCAAGCTGACTGGTTATACAAGCTGTGTCATACGACTCACAAGTCGCCTTGTAGATCTCGTCAATTGTACCATCCTCATGTTGTTCATAGGCGGTTACGTTCAGGCTTCCTCCTGTCGGCAAAGATCAGCTATCGTGTCAGGAAAAAACATGGACTGGATACGATATTTTTTTTGTGGTATTGCTAATTAGCCATTGCAATATTAACATTAATAAAATTATACTGTAAGCTATTTATGTTGGGGTACTGTATGTAACGTGTGGCATTGTTAAATAGTAATGTTAACCCTATTCAGACCGGGGGGGGGGGGGCTTTTGAGGTCCGCGCTGACTTTGAACTTTTATAACTTTTTTTTATTTAACCAAACGCTGCCAAACTTTCTGAGTTTTCCTAAAATTTATCTGGCAACAAATTGGTAGGGTTGGATGATGTGTCAGGAACTTGACATCACCGTGGCAACGGCATTTTGACAGGCATATTTTCCCAAATTTGTGATTTTGCGTGTTCCTGTAAATAAAAATCAACTTAAATGGCATTATTTTTACATTTTTACGGGTTTAAAGCACATTTTTATTCATTTCGAGTAATTTGCAATGATTTTGGGTGGTTTTCTGGCATTTTGGAAAAAATTTTGAAATCCAAGATGGCGGCTGTTTTGACATCATGATGTAATTGTCACGTGATGTGACGTCACCATCCCACGTGACGTCTACCAAAAGAAAGAGTTTCGGACGTACAATACATCCTATAAGTTTCATGGTGATTGCTTAAATATTCTGGAAGATACATAGGGGGGCTTCCGAAGCCCCCCCCGGTCTGAGAAGGTCCAAAAAAGCCCGGTCTGAATAGGGTTAAGTATTGTAAGTAATGTTAATATTGTACTGGCAGATCTAGTGGAGGGGCTCGGGGGGGGGGGGGGGGCAGGATCCCACATTATTTTGAAGTCAAACTAAGGCCCGAAGGGCCGAGAAAAAAATATTTTTTGGAGCGTGCCCCCTCTAATTCCAGGGTCTGGATGATCGCCCCTCCCCCCCCCTTACTTACCTGAAGGTCTGGATCCGCCAACGTATTGTAAGAAATGTTAGTAGTGTCAGTAATGTTAATATTGTAAGTAACGTTGGTATTGTAAGAAACGTTAATATCGTAAGTAACGTTAGTATTGTAACTTATGTTAGAATTGCAAATGAAAAAACTGTCGTGTAAGTTACAGCAAGGCGCCCAAAAGTGTGACCACTTTTAATTTATTCTCATTCTTTCGTGCAGATTTAATCCAATCAAAAGCCGTAGATAGCTTGCAGTTGACTTCTGATTGGATTAAATGTGCATGAAAGAATGTGAATAAATTAAAAGTGGTCACACTTTTGGGCGCCTTGCTGTAAATGTTTATTTGACAATTAGGCTACTTCGAGCCCGAGTTTTCTATGAGCGAATCGTCAACGAGACGCATTTTGGTAAAAAAAAAAGCTTTCTTATATAGATTTTAGTTAGAACATATCACGAAGAAGTAGATTTTGCTAACAACATGCGAAATACGAAGGTATAGGCAGCAATCAAGAGAAAGTAATAAATAGATTTAGCAAAGCTTAAAAGCGGAGCTCCCGCTTATTTTCGAGTTTTTAAAATTGTGCGAAAATACTCTCATAAAAAATATTGTTAAACGTATACTACTCAAGAAAAATCCATATCCGAAATAAATCATCAGCTCCAATCGAAAAAACATGCGCTTACGAAATCCTATCATTACCCTAGACATAACAAGTAAAATTTGAGCCCGCGATCAATAGAAAACTTTAACCCAGTCAGCAGTCAGTTTCAAAAAACACAATATGGCCCGCGATACAATCTCGAGCCCAGAGTGTCTCCCGGCTCCGCGATCCGTCAGCGGTTGGTCAGCAGTAGGGTCGCCGGTAGACACTCTGGGAAACTGAAATGTATTTCTCCTTCTCTATTGGCCCTCGCAGAACAAAAGAAATCAACACGGAAGTCTGAAAATCTTCCCCGGAAGTAAACCAAACCGGAAACCCTGGAAAAACATTTTTTTGTTTTCCATGGTCAAATGTTCAGAAATATCAGCTTAATTTTGTAAAAACACCTAAGAAATCGTGATATGGTGCTACATAAATGAATTATTTTCTAATTCTACCCTTCTCTTTGAACGTAAAAGATACCATGAATAAAAAACGGACTTCCTTTTAGCGTCGATACTGAACGGAGATTTAAAACAACAAACGACGGCGTCACCAAGGACAAGGTCGATTGAAAACTCAATTTATAGTTGAATTACAAATCTCGCTAGAACTACTGTTTTCATTCAAATCTCCGTTTCAGTTGAAAAACTGAATATGACAGACAGTGCACGATTCAAAATAATAACTAATGACGCAGAATTTGAAGAAAAGCAATACGCATTACGCGTTGTTGTTTTGCTAAAGAAAAAGAATTGATCAAAAATTATAACACACGTGTGCACGTGCTGAGTCGCAAAAATGCTAATTACGCCTTTTCAATAGCGTTGACGTGTGTGCGTTATTAATATCACCGCCATTCGACGAGGAAAAAATTGTTTGGTCGAAAACATGCAACCTATCCTGAAAAGATGCGCTTTCAGCGAGAAGCCTTTCCAATATCACCAAACAAAAATATGCGAAAGTCGCGAAACAATTTTTTTTATGAACAGAACAATAGCTTGTCCGTGCGTTGTGCAATATGTAAATTTCTTAGCCGTCCTCTGCAAAACAACAACGGACACACGCACGCAGTCTTAACAGGCGGAATCCTGGAAGGCTAACAACACCTTTGATATGAAACAAATATAGCAGAATGCTCAAGAAAGAGACTAAAGGAAATCAAAACACCAGACGCTATTTTGTTAACTCTCTCTTTAGTTAACTGCAGGACGTTATTGTTACTTTTGTTGCTTCAATAAACACGAGTTCCGCCGATACTGTGTTAGAAATACAGTAGTTCATTTCTCTCGATTTACTTCCGTTCTGGGAAATTTACTTCCGCTAAGAACTACGAGCATGCGCAATAAAAACCGGAAGAACAAGGTTCTTCCTGAAATCGACCTGAAATTGATCTGATTCATTCCAGTTTCCCAGAGTTCATCCCATACCGCTGACCGACTGGATGAACTCTGGGCTCGAGATTGCCCGCGATATGGTCATGTGATACCGGTCAGTGGATATCTTGTTTTGACAGCTGACAACTGACCATAGCATGGATGATCAATATCGACGGTAACCTCAACATTCCTTGGGATATGATAAGATGACATTCTCCTCCCCCCCAGGTCGGGTTGCCTTGGGGGTTCCTCTCCCACTCCACAAGAGTCTGTAGACGCGGGCGGGCGGCCGGGCGAACGCTCACTCGATAACAATTTTTTTCGGCTTCATGGGTTTACCAAATTTCCTTACCCATGGAGCTCCGCTATACCAGCGAATGGACGCAAAGCAGTTGAAGGTTGTGGAGAAAAGTTAAGTTTAGCATTTGTAAGTCAACAGTGGAAACACAACATTTTTGTACACATACATTTCAGATTTTAGGCATGGCGCTACGGGAAAATAACAATAGAATATTGATATATTTTGGGGCTATGGGCTTATACTTCCCTCGGCAATTCTATGTTCTAAAAAATCACACACAAGCCCCTTGTAGATCCAATGATAAATGGGATTTTATACTATATTTAAGCTTACAAAATCATTTGTTAATTTATCAAATAACTACCTCCTATATCGGCGATTATAAACGGCGTGTTTTCGTCCGGCATCACAGCTCCCGTTCGAGATGAAATGTCTTTTCTGATTTCCGTCTTTACACAGAAATGAAGTGCAGCTTCTGCTTCGCTGACAATCATCACTTGCCTCGGGTTACCACGTGACCCAATACCAGCCTATTGAAAATCAAGGGGAAATTTTAGTGTCTAAGACTCAAGCATAGATACTCGTCGTTGAGAATTTTAACTTCTCCAGCCCCATAACGCTTCATGGATGGAGAGTAAAAATCGTTCACCAAGGAAACAAAACTACCAGGCAAACGGATCTTAACTGCTTTCTGTGACTGAGTTAAAAAATATAGCTTCATTTCCTGAACCAGTCAGATGCGAAACCAAGGCCAGTCGTGGGTTGGTCAATCGCGCTTTCCCGCGCATACTGCCAAATGGTTTCCTTTTTTTTTAATTTATTACTTTTTTGCGTCTGTTGTGATTGGCTATTTTGACTGTTTTGGATTTGATTTTATGATGTAAGACTGAGTGTCCAAGAGAAGCCGTAATCGCTTTAGTTTTGCTTCAATACGTGCTGTGATTGGTTTAAAAATCGCGCCACCTTCTCAAACAATCAGAAACAAAACCAATTGCGACTCGCTTACGTATGTTTTCCCGGGCTTCGTGCCTGCTACATCTATTTATTTCGAGTTTTGATTGGTTCTTGTTGCCTGCGTTCTTTGTAATTGGCCAGAGTGATTACTTTGGTTTTGGTTTTACGACACTCAATCGAAAATCGCTCTAATCAGAAAACCGCTCTATCAATGAACTGTCAGGTAGGGGGTGGAAGTTGTCACTTGAAAACTTAAACTAATGCAACTTCAAATGAAACATGTAATGTTTCATTTGACTTGAATTGTAAGTTCCTCAGTAACTTATGATTAAAACTGAAATATTATTTAATAATTATCCTGCGAAATCGCTCGAGATAGTCGCCTGATACTTAGAGGATATTCTGTAAAATTGAGAAGGATAGACTTTGGACAAATCTTCGTAACCTACGTATATCGAAGGTTATATATCTGTTATGTACGGATGACGGATAACAGTGACTTTCTGACCATATATGGGCATCGTGACACATAGGATTATGAGCCAGTGACTAGGTGTTGTACGTAAAGGGTCAGTAGATATAGCTTCGAATAGTTGGTAAAGAAATTATGTATGGTTCTAAACTTGAACATTAATCACGTGACACAACCAGTAATGGGCTCCTGACACAACTCAGGAGAATATCATGACGTCACCTTGTAAGCTGCTTCCCTCATAAACTGCTTTGATCTTGCCGCCCACATAACAGGCACAGTTAAAACCCACTGGATGTCTTTCACATTATAGTTGTCGTCTCCAGTCTCCTCTCGAATGATCATGATTGCTTCGTCTCTAAGAAACTTGATGCAATGTGCCAAGACTGTAATGGCTCTTACAGTTCTCCCATTGGACGCTTTAAGGGTGCTCTTCAGGTCTACGATCTAATAACATAAGCACGATAAACGTTGCCGTATAATTAAATAACAAGAACTCGAATAGACCAGCAACAAGGTGATTACTATTAGGATGCAGTCAAAACGTTTTTCACTCGGTTAAAAATCGCAGTATCACAAAAAAGTGATCTCTTTCCCCACCCCTAAAATCCGTGCACTGAGGGGGCAGGCTCCCATATGCAAGGGACCGGTATGTCGGTCGGAAAATTTGAATTAAAAACCTAAAGGTGACCAATATGGGCGTGCTCAAGCTTTCTTTTTTTAAGCTTTCTTTCACCCCTTAAAGACACTGCTGTTTTGTGCCATGACCGCGTTTATTGCTTTTAACGCGACCTAAACGAGGTCTAGACAGCTAAAAAAAAATAAACGATTTGAAACATCTCTATGTCTTTAAAGCAGTTGATAAGGCGTTTAATGTTTAATCTCAAATGTCTAGACCGGTAGTTGTGTTAATAATGTTCAACAGATGGGTAATGTCTTGTATACCCCGCCCCACACCCCCCCCCCCCCCCTTCTACCTTTCAACTAGATGAGTGCTCCTCGAGTACATTATTGCTGTGATCACTTCCCTTACTAGTTAAAGTTATAAACACCTTTTCACTTTCATTCCATTCATCATGTTCGTCATCATCACTTTTGATACTTCCATTCTCAGTTGACTGCCCTTCCTTCTCATCATCCGAACTCGTGACGTCATCATCTTCACTATCCTCCTCCTTCTCACCCTCTTCCATAAACTCTACACTGACGTCATTATCTTCTGAGTTGTTTTTCTTCTAAAAGAGATGAAAGAGATGCACTGAAAAATGGTATTCCTTGCCCTTTGCTTTCATGGAAGTTTTTAACTACGCAGATTAAATAAAGAGTAATCATATGTAACTACTTAAGCTTGAGAGGCTGTTCTTTCTATTCCTTTTAAAAAAAGATGTCAACAACGTCAAGATATACTTGCAATATAAACTAATATATAAAAGAACGTCGTCAACTTTTTTATTCCACTTCTGATAGTATGTAACAGTGTATGTAGGTCCTAACAGGAATTAGTCGAAAATCCATCATCTGTCGTTTATCCGTGTGCCCGTGCGTCTGTCCGTCCGCGCGTCCATTCGGACGTGCTGCGGCGGTGCGTGCGTGCGGGGTTCTTTCGTTCATTAGTTCATTAGTTCGTTTAATTCGTTCGTTGATTCGTTCTTTAATATTCATTCTGTTTTTTTGTTCACTCTTTTGTTGGTTGCTTTCGAGTTGCTCGGGAGGCGCGGTGGTCTAATGGTTAGTGCGCCGGACTCCGGATCGAGTGGTCCGAGTTCGAGCCCGGCCGGGGTCACTTGTGTTGTGTTCTTGGGCAAGACACTTTACTCTCATAGTGCCTCCCCACCCAGGAAAATGGGTACCGGCGACTAATGCTGGGGGGGGGGGGGGGGACTAGCATCCCATCAGGGGGGAGAGAAATTCCTAGCCGTAATGCTACGGAAACCGGGATAAGCTCCGGCAGTGTGGGCCGCTTGGCTCGTGGCTTCTCCTTTTCCTTTTCGAGTTGCTTGGTTGGTTGCCAGTGGTAAGTTAGCTCGTTCGTTCTTTTAATCGTTTGTTCTTTCGTTCTTTTTTTATATTCGTTCGTTCGTTCGCTCGTTCTTTCGTTCATTCAAACATTCGCTTCTTTCTTTCTTTCTTTCTTTCTTTCTTTCTTTCTTTCTTTCTTTCTTTCTTTCTTTCTTTCTTTCTTTCTTTCTTTCTTTCTTTCTTTCTTTCTTTCTTTTTTCTTTCTTTCTTTCTTTCTTTCTTTCTTTCTTTCTTTCTTTCTTTCTTTCTTTCTTTCTTTCTTTCTTTCTTTCTTTCTTTCTTTCTTTCTTTCTTCCTTTTTTCTTTCTTTCTTTCTTTCTTTTTTTCCTTCTTTCCTTTATTCATCCGTTCGTTCTTTTGTACATGTTCGTTCGTTCGCTCTTTTGTTCGTTCGTTCTTCGGATCATTATCAACAGCTGAGCAAAATCCCCTTTTTAAAATGATATCTTAAAATTATGTACCCATTCTTCATTAGATGCTCGGTTAGTTGGTTGTTTGCCCGGTTGGTTGTTTGGTTGTTTGGTTGGTTGGTTGGTTGGTTGGTATTGGTTGGTTGGTTAATTGATTTTGTTCCTTTTTTCATTTTAACATTTATCTTTCATATAAAAGTCAGACGAGAAATGGTACTATACAACAGAAGTTACAAAATACAGAATTTTAATTTTTTCTTACTCATTAACTCACCTTATCATTTTTCCCATTCATATTGAAAAGCTGGAAAAACAAGAATTCGTCCTGTGCTTCGTAGACACTCCTGAGGTATGCGTATCTTTCTACTGCTTTATACCCAAACGAGTCGAATGACAGGTCTGGTTTAAGCAGCAGGCATGTGGGTGTCTTGCTTGTTCTATGGCCCAGTTCATTCACCCAGTCTCTGTTCATAAAAATCGAGTCATCGTCTTGTTCCTTGTTGATCAAAAAGGCGAAACCGCTGTATGTTGCTCCCAGATCGATTGCAACAGTAGCGAGAAAAGGTTTCTCTGTACCGAAGAGGAAATCTTTGAGACCTGTTTAACAAAACAAGACATGGAATGAAAACAAAGGAGAAGAGAAGAGAAGAGAAGAGAAGAGAAGAGAAGAGAAGAGAAGAGAAGAGAAGAGAAGAGAAGAGAAGAGAAGAGAAGAGAAGAGAAGAGAAGAGAAGAGAAGAGAAGAGAAGAGAAGAGAACTGGAATAGATTGTATAAGTATAAATTTGTATATCTCTTGTCATCAGATAGAGTCGTGATAGATTCCTGTTCACCTGAATGAATTCTTTTCAGACAAAATTTTCTCTCTTGAGGGTATTAACTCCGTTACCCCCCCCCCCCCCCCCACAACCTCCTTGTTTAGGCTCCTTGTTTGCTCGCGTCAACGAATTTTCCTCATTCTTTATATTAAGGTGGCGTTGCGACATGGGGCACGTTTTCCAACTAAACTGGTTTAGTGCCATTCTTGTCCATAAGCCGATATCTTGTCCTCAGTGAAATCGGCGTTTTAATGTAGCAATAAAGTTGTTATAAATAAATGTGTCCGGCTAGGTTCGCGTGTGGATGATGGTCTGATCGCGTGACGTGCTGTCCTGACTTCGTTGTCACGCTATGTTACGTGACAAGTTGCACGCACGCGAAGCGACGATTTTTTTTTGTGTCGAATTCGAAAGAAGTGATCCTTCACATCAAATATAAAAGGAATGATCGGTTTCTGATCTAGATCTCAAACTAGAGGATGTAAGATCACTTTGAGTATCAAAAAATTTCATTTTGGTCACTTTTATACCCGGGCTTTTATAAAGCGCGTTTGTTTTTGCTTTGCATGTTGAATGCATGTGACCGCCTCGATGTTGTCAAAATATGACAAAATACGTCCCAGAAAAACTACATCAAACTATTGTGGTGCTGCTCCTTCCAAGTCCAACTTGTTCTCAAAGCTTAGATAATTTTTTTAAAGGTCTGTGAAATCGTCCTCGACTTCCGCAGTTAAAGACTAAAATCATAACGTGTTGCATTGTGCGGCAAGGCTATACTGCACGATTTATGAATTAAAAATATGCACGTTATTCTATTCAACATTACCTGTTAATATGAAAGCCATGTTTGGAGTAATTTCTTGAAATCCTCAGACCGAGAGAACAGCAAAGCAAATGACTAAAATTTGTCTTCTGGCGTTCTTGGTTTCGTTTCGTTTCGATCGACAGCGGGTAATTTTCCCGGAAAAACGTTGGGTATTATTTAGTAACGAAAAAAAATGAATCAAATAACTGTAACACAACTCTTCGTGAGTTTTTTTTCAATTTTTAAAATTTATCTGCCGGGTTATAACTGAACTAACCACTTCTTAATTTATAAACATTGGTTTGAAATGAACTCTCTCCTAGTTTTTTTTGTTATTTTCTCTTGTTTTTTATTTATTATTATCAAGCTTTGATACGATCGCTTTCGTGAAGCGTGACAGTTTCCGGTTTACCACGAAAAACCAAAACCGGAAAAGTGTTGTTCCCTGAAACTGACACCATGAACCTATACCAGTTATTGATTGAAATTAAAGTGATTCGACTTATTATAGCTGAGGTACGGTAATCTGGAAAGCCGAATTTGAAGACTCTGTGGGCGCCTGCAAATAGATCATAATAAATTATTTCTCCCCCACCCCTTCCAGTTTGTACAGCAGGGTGATAGGAGAAGGGTAAATATCGATTCTCTAATTTTCTGTACCCTTTGTTGGGACCTGGGGTCAATCTGAATCTCCCAGTGCCACCTGCATGCATCGACTCGGCATACGTGGTGTATGGGACAGCTTTTGTATACAGAGAATTGTATGGGAAAGTCATCGATCGTAAAAAATGGTGTAAATAACTATCTAATTTATCGCTAGTTTCTGCTGAGCAGTTACCAAACTTTGATTTTTCTGGTCACTTGTTTCTTGCCAGATATACCTTGCAGGCTGTATTTTTAAAACAAGTGGAAACTTGACATGCTCTTAAACTGGGAATCATTATCTCAATCTAATTGCCCCCGACTCCACCACCACCCCACCCCTTTTTCCCACCTCAAGATCCGACACTGATACTTTTGAGCTGATTCATCTACAGTCAACACTTCCTTGTGTGTTGTCACAATTCTGGATTTAAAGATTCAGATTTCAGATTTAACTGATTTTGGGGCGGTATTAAACTTGGAGCGTGTAGCTATTACATGTAACTCTCTCTGAAAAGACAGGAACACATTTTGGGATTCCCAAATGCCATTTCAACTTAAGTTTGCATGGCAGCCATTACAAGGGGGGGGGGGGGGAGGGAAATGAGAAGCCTTTGTCGTTCTTCCCTGACTCCTCCCTCTTTGAATACCTGCCACACAGGCTATTTCAACTGTCTTTTTAATGCGACAACTAAACTGTGATACATTTGTTACACCCCTGGTTATTAATCTTTTCTGCTCTGGATTATCACATAAATGATAACAGGTTTCATGAATAAGCCTTTTATTCTAAATGGATGATAAGTGGAGTACTAGTAAACATACAAAACTTGCTTGCAGTCTATAAAATACACCAGATGTCTGATTTCCAAATCATGGCAAATGCCTGTACATGTTCGTGTTCGTGTTTACTGACTTCATATAATCAGTCTCAAATAAACATCCTTGGTACCATGAAAAAAAAAAAACCATGATGTTGAAGCATCATCTGTGTCCACTACTAATACAGTATGCAGCTGCCTGGCTATTTCATAACCAGTTGTTAAAAGTTCAAGTTTCTGCCTGCATCTCAAAGTAGAAAGAAATGTACATTGTATTTTGTAATTTCCTTATCATGGCATTACAATTAGTAAGTAACAAGTCACCACCAAATTCAAACAGTCTAAGCTTATTGTTGCAATTTAAATCAGGCATTTTACGCAGTATAACTATTTAAATTAATGGCTGCATTCCAAGACAAGAAAACAGCCATTTTGCTTACAATAGGTGGTTAATTATTATCACAAGCCTAATCTCTATTCAGGGGGCACCTCTCATTGTTCCAAGGGTGTGCCCTTAATAACAATTCTCTTTACTTTCCGTTACACTCTTGACATTTTCTAAGTTCTGAGAATATTTTACAGAACACTACATTATTATTAACACCAAAACTACTTCCTTGTTGAATAACATTTGGCTTTCAGCTTTTTATCTTCACTTACTAAAAAAAATCTTCACTTAGTTGTCTAAGAATATTCCCTTGTGCCATTATTAAGCAACATTAACTAATAAAACAACAACAAATACATGTAAGCGTAACTCCAAGTGACACTTACTCTAAAATTACATGATTAAAAAATTCTTGGAATTATTTCATGGTTAGTTGATATTGACAAATGTAAGTAACAGACCAGACAGCAACACTACAACGCTGATTATGAAGGCTGAGCCTTTGCTCTCGACAATATCTCCCTTGTTACATCCATCTTCATGGCAGCACTTTGCTTTGCAGTCCCCAGTATATCCTTTCCCCTTTTCGGTATTACAGAAATCAATATTCCCTTTTTCGTAATTTTCACAATCATCTTTTCCTAGGCATCCTTTTTGGAATAGAAGTTTCTTTGCTGATCCATTTTCAAGTGTGATCTCTGCTTGATAACATGCAGGATTGGCTCTGCTGCAGTTGATCAGTTCTGAATTTTTTTGGCAATCTTCATACGAAGTTGAACTGACACATTCCAAGCATTCTAAAAATGAACCTGTTTAAGACAGAAACACAACCTATCAGAAAGTATGAAAAAAGCATATAAATTTTTCTAAGTTTTACAATAACACCCTTATTCTATACTGATGCTCTACTACATTGTATAACTTTACATGGGTCGTCACAAAGTGTGAGGCTGCAAGGCATGCAATCCACTACGGTTCAGTAGCCTAAATTAATAGCACTTTGGTTAACCTAAAAAGCCCACCAGTAGCAACTGCAGAGAGTAGGCAGCTGTGACAAGCTGAGCTTGTTCTCATCAGCTGATTGCTATGGCCAAAGTAACCATAACATCAAGTAGCCGGTGGAACTCTGGCGGGTGCCGGCTTGTTTTCAAAACCCTGTATTATCCACTCCCCTCTGGGATTTTCAGGGATAATTTTACAGCATTGGTTAGGGGACTTGCCAGACTGCTTATGGTGCAGTTTACAAGTCATGAAGGAATGAGTAATGATGCCCCCTATGTGAGTGTGAGGTTAGCCTTTTTATTTGGAGAAGGGATTTATGCCTCACCTCGCTGACTTGCCCTGCATGCCTCGCACATTTGAAAGACTCATTTCACACTAACTAGTTTGTCAAATTAGCATCATGTAACTCTCAAGCCAAAATCCCCACCCTCCTGGAGATTATCCCAGTTCAGTTCTAGGGCTAAGAATCATAAAGCGACTGGAAAATTGCTACTCCTACTGGATTCACGACAAGACCACTTTTGGTGTACACAATTACTTTTCGGTGAAGAGAGGTACATGTGTATGTTTGTTTTTGGTAAGAGTAAAGACTTACAAATTAGTTATTGTTTTACACATTGTGAGAACATGCAATGATCAGAGCTGTTTACATGTAATACTCTTAACAGTGACTTGCGTTGAGTTAGCTAATATGAGGCTGTTGTACCAACAACACCCTACTAATTTAAAACTGTAGTTCTTCTTGTTTAAAGGGGCAATTTTAGGCAATTTCAGCACCAACCAACTGTTAATAGAATTAACTGAAATATCACAATAATGGCTTAAAACTGTAGAACTCAAAAGAAACACAGAAAGGCCAAAACGGGGCATGGTTGGGCAACTTTTGAGAATATTAAAACGGATTGCGTCCGGGTTAACTTGAAAAACGCTGGCCCAACTTTTTTCAAATTTATCTCAATTTGTATGAAAGTGTCATTTACAATGCTTGAAAATCATCCTTGATTGTTATGTGGCCATGAAAAAAGGTGAAAATATAAACTGTTGCTCAATGGCAGCAAATCTATGAAAAAATGTCTTATTTGAAAATTCTAGTTGCCAATTTGGCGACCAACTTTCAGGATATGGTCGCCAAAATGAAAAATTAAGTCGCATTGGCGCCTGTATTAGGCGCAATTTGACGCCCTGCATTAGTCATCCCATCAGTCCATGCCTCTTTTTGGCTTGTCTGTCTATCTTTTGAGGCCTTATGCGTCTCATGGTGCAACAAGGGCAGATATGAATTTTGAGTTCTTCTATAGCTTCTATGATCTTTTTGAGTAATTTAATGATCAGTTGGTAAGATTGTGCTGAAATTGCATGTAAAATTTTGTGTGATCTACATGTAGCCCTTTTAAGCCCTTCCCCTGTCAGACCCATCTGATAAATACGCAGTTTTCTAAAAATTAACTACATGTACCTATATGGTTTGGATATTTTCTGGAACAACACAATCAGGCTATCCTGTGTGATTTTTTTTAATTTTTCTGGAGATAACAATTTATAACATTAACATATGATGATTTCAGCATTCTAAATCCCAGGACCTGAGTGTAAACAGTTGAAATTGAGAGCAGAGAAGTTAATAAATCGGAGCTCAAAGGCTGTTTACACCACACATAATTTTGGGTAATTTGCTACCCATCAAAAAATCTTAATCAGCCTGGCTCGCAGGGCTCAAAATAATTTTCAGACAGCTACTGGTCATTTTGACCAGACAAACAAATTTTAAGCTCAGTCACATGATATTCCTGACCCGTCAAAAAACTGGAAATAGTACTTTCATTTTAATTTAATTTAATCAAGCAAAAATGCTGCGGCATACAGTAAAGTCATTCCTAAAGCCCCCAAAAGTAAGTTGTCATTGTTTAAGGCAACAATTTCGCTATATGCATTTTTAACACGTTATGCAGGCTCATGACCTCCTATTCTTTATGAAAGTTTAAATGCGAGGCAAGGAGCGAGAGCAGCATTCAAACTCGATGCAGTATAGAAATTAGAAATTGCTTAAAGTGTGGTATTTCCTTGTGCATAGCTTTCATAGGTTTTTAAGACTTACAAGTGCATATGTACAGGGTATTTACACTAGGTTGTAAGTATTTATGAGAACACTTTCTACCAAAAATCTTACAAAGCTCCGTTATTGAAGCTCTTGGCATTATATTTGTTGATTTGTGTTACCTTGTTCCTTTATTTGAAAGCTGTGTATTTGTACAGGCAAACCGAAAAAATTACCGGACAAGTTATTATCTCGACCAGACATTCTTCATTGACCGGCCGATAATTATTTTGAGCCCTGGGAACTGATTGATTTTGTAGAGAATCAGTCAAATGTTCAAAGGGCCATACATGTAGGTGTCTTTGTATTTACAGGACCCTTCAGATCAAGCCAAGTCGACTAAGTTCATGATCAGCAATTTCATCAGAACTCGGCTAGCGTGGGAGGCATCATGATATTTCACAACTGTTTCACACAACACATACACTACATAAAATCAGTACAAAACAGTTATATTATTTTGGTCCTAAGCAGACATTAATTAGTTCATATGCATACAGTGTAATTTTGTGGTTACATGGCATTCAATCACCAAAATCTTGAAATCTCAAGTTTTGTTAAATTTGATTTGTTCAAAATTACTCAGTTAAGACTCAATCCAGTTTTGTTGAACTGACAACAACAAGGAACTTCAGAATAGGTTGTCCACAGCCAAATTTATCCTGTTGACAAATGATGCAAAATTTTACAACAGAAAACACTGAGAAAAGCCTGAACAAAGTCAAATTAAACAGAAGAGGAGTGGGGTCAAAATGCCCTCAAAGCATGTACACGCAGGCCTGCATGTACAGTAAACATAATTTATGCAGGTCATTGTATTGATTATCAGAACATTTTGCAGAGAAATTTACATTTTTCTCAAGGGCAAGATCAACAATATACGAGAAGGCCTATAATTACACTGCATGAACACATTTAATGGTGGAAAACAAATCTACAGTTGCATGTACAGTCGAATCCCGATAACTCAAACCTTCAAGGGAAATCGAAAAAGGTTCACGAGAGATATCGGGAGTTCCAGTTATCGAGGGTAAATTTAGTAAGAAAATGACCTGAAGGGAATTGAAAAAGGTTTGAGTTTATAGTTCGAGTTACTAGTACTGAGGGTCGAGTTATCGGGATTCAACTGTACCCTCAAATTCGATCTAAGAACTCATTTACGCGTGTAACATAAGCTTACATGTATTAAAGCTTAGTATTTCGCAATCGGTACAGTTGGGCGAATTTATAATAGGCTAGGAGTGAAAAAAGTTATCGCCAACAGTAAATTCCTACACACTTTGAGTGGTAAATTACAGTTCAAACGAAGTAAAATGCACTCAGTCGCCATAACTGTTGTGCTGAAAGCAATGCAGTCACGCAAATCATGCATGTTGATATTGACTTTACTTTGGCGGAATATTTTCCTTGTGGAACTACACATATACAAGGAAAATAAACTGCCCCAGCCTATAATAAAGTTTTCAAATTCAAAGCGTGAAATATAACAAGGAAAATAAGCTCACGCAGCCGATAGCGCTATAAACCTTCGCCGCTAGGCAAGGTCGATGGCTGCATGCAAGCAGATGCGAGTAACTAAAACAGACATGAATTTCGTTCACGGCACAACTTACCAATTGTCCAAAGGCAACAGAAGAATGTAAAACCCAAAAACAAAGCGCCTTTCATGTTGTCTTTTCTGTGAGAACAAGTAAACACACTACAACCTCTTATTGATCAGAACACACCTTGATCTGCACTGTACAGAAAGAAGCAGTTCACTTCTACATGAAGGTGAGGCTTCTAAGAAGCTGAGGAGGGAGGGGTGGGGGTTGGGAAGTTTGGTCAAACGTATTTCTCACACCACGTCTGATTTCATTCCACTTTCGTGTTTCTTCCATCAAGAAACGACACTGTTTTTATGGAACCTTAAAACATCACCAGAAATGTATTGTGTCATATGCTTTGAATTATTAGTGAACTCTAGACAAACTTCATCCCTCCCCTACTAAGTGTAAAACAACTTGAAATTGATATTTGTGACGTCACTGCGTCACAAATAATTATTTACCGCACCATGGTTACTAATTAGTTTATTTTCCTGTTTGGACACAAAAGGCAAAAATTAACTTTTTAACAAGTGTTGCATGAAATGACAACGCGTTTTTGCAGGTTCTCAGATTTTGAAGAAAATTGAAAAAGTCACGCGAGTGTTTTTCTTTCAAACTGCTGAAAGTGGATGGCGCGTAACGCAATTCGTTGGGAAGAAATATTGCGTGACAGGCAGAAAAATACGAAAATATAGAGGGCTGTGAACAGTCTAAATTACAGCATTTCGTTTTAAATTTTGTTCGTGCGACTTGGTATCACTACCTGACATTATAGCATTTATCTAAAAACCAGGACAACAAATATTTCACGAATTTCATTGATTTTAATAAATAGAAAAACAAGCGTTTTTCGGGCTTGGCACTATATCTGAAAAACGTCTGTTGGTGACCACTTTCAGTGTGCCAAATTTCATGCTTGTATCAAAAAGTGCACAATTCAACCAAAATTTTGAGCTAAGCCGCTGGATTAGAGACACTGAAGACTCACAGTTCTGAACATAAAATCTCCACAAAACTACAACATCGGACTGTTCAACCCAGGAGTCCCAGAAACGATTAAATCCATGATTCAAAACTTGAAAAAGTAACAATTAATAATTAGATAATTCAATTACTTAACAATGAAACAAAATAAGTTACGATGTTGTGAGAGCTGTCACACAGCAAGTCACACAATCACATGTTCTCCACGGAACTACAGGATTACTGCTAACTATGCAGGATAAACATCTTTCTTTACAGCTAATTTCTCAATGAGAAATAATAACCTAGCTATTATTTGTAACAAATTCAGCAATTTTCACAGAACAATGCCTGAAAAAGTCTCTATTTAAAGGATTTTTTCTACTTCCAAATTTATAAGAAGGTAAAAAGCGTTCTCTGGTAAAATATTTTAAAAATTATTAGCTTTCGACAGCCAGACTTTTGTCTTCGACGGATAAAAAATGAAGTGATATTATTTGAAACACACGACATTCAAGCAGCTACGGTAAGTGCCTCTCAACAATTAACATAAACTGTGATTTGTGTTATAACAAAAATATGAAGCACTGATGATGACATTTCTGGACATATCCAAACTTTTACCCTGTGAGGAAGTAGTTATAAAACTCAGAGCAGATTATTTTGTTAGTCAGTACAGCTAGCCGTTATTTATTATTATTATTATTTTGTTGTTGTTGTTGTTGTTGTTGTTGTTGTTATGGTATTCGGGAACATCATACGAGAGCTTTATGATGGAAGCACCTGTTGTGTTGTTGAACGTGGGCAGACATCAGACTGGTTTCCTGTAGAGTCAGGTGTCAAGCAGGGCTGTGTAATGTCTGGTTTTCTTTTCAACATCATCATTGACTGGATAGTGCAAAACACCAACAATGCAAGAAGGGGTTCGAGATGGAAGTTTACAACAGTCCTTGAGGATCTTGACTATGCTGACAACATAGCTCTTCTCTCAAGTCGGCACAAAGATCTCCAAGAGAAGTGCAACCGCCTCCATTAGGTCTCGAGGTATACCGGCACCACCAAGACAAAGGTGCTACGAACAAACACGACTGAGGTTGCCAACCCAAGATGGACAAGACGTTGAAGAAGTCAGCTCCTTTATCTACCTAGGAGCCACAGTCCAAAGAGAAGGTGGATCACATGAAGACATCAAACGAAGGCTTTCAATTGCAAGAAGGGTGTATGCCACCCTCAATCCTGTCTGGAGATCAAAGATGAACAGCAAGCACACCAAGCTGAAAATCCTCAAGAGCTGTGTGACCTCTGTTCTCCTGTACGGCGCTGAGATGTGGAGGATATCATCAACAGATATCGAGCAGCTAGACGTTTTCCACCAAAAATGTCTAAGAAGAATCCTCGGAATATTCTGGCCACACACCATCTCTAACTGTGATCTCTATGAAAGAACAAAGCAGAGACCCATCTCAGAAACCGTGAAGGTCAGGCGATGGAGATAGATAGGTCATATCTTAAGGAGGGAAAAGGACAACAATTGCCGAGTTGCTCTCACCTGGACCCCTGAAGGTAAGAGAAAGCGAGGAAGACCCAAGATTTCGTGGAAAAGAACTGTGGAAGGTGAGCGTAAAGACCTGGGCTGGACTAGCTGGAATGAGGTGGAACAGCGAGCAAAAGACCGTGAAGGATCGAGGACGTTTCTGGATAGCCTTATGCTCCAGTCAGAGGAGCGAATAGGATGAGAGAGAAAAAGAGAGAGTATTGTTGTTGCTGTTTCTTTTCTTTTTTTTTGGGGGGGGGGGGTGGTGGTATGTGCTCAAAAGCAGAAGTTTTAAAGGATTAGTATGAAGCTAAACTGGAATTTCCAGAGGGTTTGGGGGGAGGGGAGGGGTCAAACCGAAAAATCCTCCACAGGACGGGTATGAACAGGTATTCTGGAACAATTTTAAAAAGCATTATACAAATTAATTACAATTAATTTTGTTTTGTTTTTTTAAGTACCAAAGTTATTTCAATATATCAATTGGTCAGTTGATATTGGCAAGTGCCAGTAACAGACCAGAAAGCAGCCACATAACACTGATCTCTGCTCGAGAGCTCTGCTCTCGGCAAAAAGATTTCCTTTGTTGCACTGATCTTCGTAACAGCAATTTCCTTTGCAGTCCACTTTATATCCTCCTTTAGAATGAAAACATTGTAAGCTCCAGTGAAAATTAAATAAATGGGGAGCTCCGCTTTTAGGCGTGCCTAAATCTATATATTATCCTCCTTTCTTTAGGCTATTACAATATCCGATGTCCCCTTTCTTGTACACTTCACAATGAGAAGCACTCACACATCCCTTACTAAATGCACAATGTGTGTTAGAACCATTCTCATACTTGATGTTGTCAATTGACTTAAAAACATCCAACAGACTTGTCAGTGCAGTTTTGCACTTTTAGATTATTTTGGCAATCTTCATAAGATTTCTCGCTCTCGCGCCTGGAGCATTGGCGGAAAGAACCTGTAAAGAAAGCACGGTTCATATATAGATTTGGTCAATTTAAAGTTACAACCTGAATGTAGTGCTTTCAAAAAGACCTCACCAGAGCTCTGGCGGGTATACTTTCGTGAATTGCAGGCTGAAGTATACACAGCTCTCTATAAAGAAAGAGGTCGAGATGTTTTCAGCTGTTAAATTATATTGCTTTCCAAATTGGGTGAAAAACAAGGGCCGCATGACCACTGTTACAATAACAACCACCTTACTTAATCTTATATTTAAAACCCTGTAAATACCCTCTAGCTTTAATTATTCCATAATGTGCAAAGTAACGGTGCCTTCTTTTAATAGGGGAACTCCCTATACAGGGAGCTCGAGGCTCTGCCTGAAGGGGGTAAAGCTGGAGGCATATAAATGGATAGGGATTTCATGGCTTGAAATAAAGAAAAGCATAGAGATTTCCATATTATCAAATGGTGATTTGCTAATCTCACACATCAATTACTGAAACTTGATGTGTGATTTTGTCACGGCAATTAGTTCGGCATCAAGGAGGCCTTCAAAGAGGTTTTGGCGACAATCTTGTTCCAGATCACCGACAGCCGACAAAAACTAGCACTGAAAGAGTGTATGGCAATATAACAATGGTCAGAAAAAAATCATCTTTATCTTATACAGCTGTGGTGATCGTTTTTCGATGGCATTATTAATGTCGACATACTTCACAAACTTGAGCTCGGTGTTACCTCTAAAAATCCAGTTGAGCCACCTTAAATTAATAGTGAAATTTCAGGCAAACTTACCATTCTCTCACTAAGTGTGAAACAAACTAAAAGGAGAAGAAAAGTGTCCTAAACTGCGTCACACATACTTATTTACCTTTGTTCTCGACAAGAAGATTTCCTTTGTTACACTCATCTTCATGGCAGCACTTTGCTTTGCAGTCCACAGTAATTCCTTGAGCCTTTGTGATATTACATAGTTCAATATCTCCTTTTTCGTATTTTTCGCAACTATCGTTAACGAGGCATCCTTTTTCAAAATGTTGCTTCTTGTCAGGTCCTTTTTCAAACGTCATGTCCCCTTGCCAACACGCAGAATTGGAACTGGTGCAGTTGTCCATTGTTTGCTTATTTTGGCAATCTTCATATGAAGTTGTACTGTGGCATTTCCAGCACTGTAAAGATGAACCTGTAAAGACAGCAATACAACCTATCAGTACGCAAAAAGCAAACTTTTTCCTGAAGCTGCACTCCAATTAGGCCTTTCTCGATTATGCTAGCATTTTTTTCGGCATTTTTTGGGAAAACGAGCATTTTTTTCGTTTTTTCTTCAAAAAAGAATTGCTAGCATTTTCTGTCACTTTTCATGACTGTGATCCAGATTTTCAGCACTCAGAACTCAGAAGGATAAATAATCCTAAAGTTTCACAATTTTGATTACATAATTTGATTGTTTTCTGTCTGTTTCGACTGTTTGTGCGTTGTGTTACTTGTGTTGTGTTACTTGTGTGTGTGTTTTTTTATTTTTATTTTTTTTGTAAATAATTTTTTTTTATATTTTTTTTTATAAACAAACAATTATTAAGTATCACCTCTTGTTGATATGAGCATATAATGTGAGAGTTTGTACGTTTTGTTTGAAATAAAACAAAGCATTTTTTGGAATTCAAGTGGCATTTTTTAAGGAAATCAGGCATTATTTTAGCATTTTTTTTGGCTTTATGCGAGAATTTCTAGTAGCATTAAATGCCAGTTTTACTAGCATAATCGAGAAAGGCCTAACGCCAATGGCCTTATTCTACATTATATTTTGTAATAAATACCCTGTTTCTCTATTCTAGCACATTAAAGGGACTGTGTCACGGCTAAGTTATATTAAATTTTGCCAAACACTCGCTATGAAACTAAATGTTTGCAAAGAAATTAATTTTATGATTCTAAATGACAAAGCCATAGCTTCACTGCAGCCAAATGTGTTTCCAGGCGTTATAATTTAAAGTTACAAGCAAACAAGATTAACTTTGAAAACTGTTCCGCCGGATCACTTTTCAAAAAACCATATCGCAATCCGTTTCAATCTTCGTCACTTTTGGCCATCCGTACCTTCTTTTGCATTTGGTGTGTTATTTAAATATTCTTTCATTGTTTTAAGATGTTATTTTATATATTTAAACGAATTTGGTGGTCATTTCCTATGCCTAAGTTTGGCTAAAATCCGTGACACGGTCCCTTTAAGCTGTTTAATTTGTCAAAAGAGCATATCCATTATCATGTAACTTTCAGGTCAAAGTCCCACCCTCCTTGCCATATCAATTGATGACAAATCTCGAGTTTGTCAATTTTTAAAAAAACATCCACCAAGCGGTTTTCAATTTATTATCACTTTTGTAGGCAATACCAAATTATATACAAAAATAGTAACAAGAGCACCGGAACGCATGCTCATTAAATTCTTTTTTCTCGCAATCGACCAAAGCAACCAACGCCACTGTTTTACAAACGATTTTAAATGGAACTGATTACTACTATGAGATGAAACTGCAATCCACAGGCGCGTCCTTTCTGTTACGATATGCTAAAAGTGTTTTCTCACCGAAGTTTATAGTTTTCTTCACGACCGCCATCTTGGATTTGGGCACGTGCGAATATGGCCACTTATCAGATTCCAGCTCCTGAGCAAATGAATTGCAGCGGGGATTTACCCACAAATTGGAAGATATTTCGTGAAGCATACGAAGATTACCTGGTAGCGTCAAGGCTTGACAAGAAAGACAAGAACATTCAAGTCGCAACCCTCAAAAGCTTAATGGGAACCGAGTGTAAGAAGATCTTGAAACGCTTACAACTTACCGACGATGATATGAAAGACCCAAAGATCATCTTGGACATACTTCAAGACCATTTCGTACCGATTAGAAATATACTGTACGAACGATATATTTTCCACAATACGGAGCAGCAAACACACGAAACTATTGACCAATATTTGATCAAGCTTCGCCAACTCTCTGAACCCCGACAATTTGGTACTCTCGAAGACGAAATGGTGCGAGACCGATTGGTGCTGGGCTGCAAGGACAGTGCAGCGAGGACGAGGTTATTCAGAGAGAAAAGCTGCGATCTAAAGAAAGCCATAGAGTCTCTTAGGATCAGTGAAGCGACCAGCGAGCAGCTAAAGAAAATTGAAGGGGATGGAATACAGCAACAGCCAGTGAACTTCATGGAAAAGCAAGGCACTAAGAAACCGCCATGGCAGAAGCGACCTGGAATACCAAAGAAAAGAAGTGGAAACACCACTGGCAGGCAGTTCAAGGAACGTGAGTGCATTTACTGTGGAGGCCAGCATCAATTTAATAAGAACAAATGCCCAGCATTTGGCAAAACCTGCAGGAAGTGTGGGAAACCCAATCATTCCTCATCTGTGTGTTTTCAAAATGAGAGCCTTCATTATGCACAAGGGGAGTCAGCCTCAGAAGATGAGTCAGTGTACTGCATTGAATCCGTGGGAGCACTGGATCACCAACAAAGAAAGCGGTTTTTTGCACCCCTTCGGTTCTTTAATGAAAATGGAGAAGCTCTGATTCAGTGTCAGCTTGACACTGGTGCCACATGTAACGTCATGTCCTTTGACAGGCTATGTGAAATTAAACAAAGTGGAAAACCAGCTATGCAACCAACCACAGCAAAGCTTAAGCTCTATGATGAAAGCCTGATACAAGCTCTAGGAGAATGTGAATTACAATGTAAATACCAGGACAAACAACATCTGCTAAACTTCAAGATTGTCCAGGGATCCCTACAACCCCTGTTGTCGGGTGAAACTTGTACTAGTATGGGACTTATTACAGTACACATAGCAAACAGCGTCGACATTTCTCCAGCAACAGTGCCAGAAGATATCATCATCAAATACAAGGATGTGTTTGAGGGTTTAGGATGCCTCCCCGGAGAATACCATTTAGAGGTCGACCCGAACATCACACCAGTGAAACACACTCCAAGAAGGGTGGCCATACCACTAAAAGCCGAGCTCAAGGCACACATTGAGAAATTAGAAAAGATGCAAGTCCTCAAAAAGGTTACTGAACCGACAGACTGGATCAGCAGTGAGGTTGTTGTACGCAAAGGCAGCAAACTACGTTTATGCATTGACCCAAAGGACCTGAACAAAGCCCTAAAGCGGTCACATTATCCGATGCCAACGATCGAAGAAATACTACCCGAACTCTCTAAAGCCAAGGTCTTCAGCGTAGCAGATACAAGAAATGGATTCTGGCAGGTGAAACTTGATTAGCCGAGTAGCTACCTAACTACATTTTGGACGCCATTCGGGCGGTACCGCTGGCTGAGAATGCCATTTGGAATAGCAACAGCACCAGAAGAATATCAGCGCAGACAACACGAAGTACTTGAGGGACTACCTGGCCTATATGTCATAGCAGATGACATCCTTATCACGGGACAGGGCAAGACCCAGGAAGAGGCGTTGCAAGACCATGACTGCAACTTAATTGCATTATTGGAGAGAGCCAGAGAAGTCAACTTGAAGCTGAACCCCAAGAAGCTGAAACTCAGACTGTCGAAAGTCCCTTTCATTGGTCACCTGTTAACACCAGGCGGAGTAAAGCCTGACCCAGAAAAGGTCCGTGCAGTCCAAGAGATGCCAAACCCAGATGGACGAACCAATGCAGAGGAAGTCAAAGCAGTACAACGGTTTCTTGGCTTTGTAAACTACCTAGCCAAGTTTGTTCCCCATCTGGCTGACGAGTGCGAACCATTGCGACGTCTGACTGACAAGGACGCAGACTGGGTCTGGGAGAAACACCACCAAGATGCATTTGACCGTGTCAAACAGCTAGTAGCAGACTATCCTGTGTTGCGCTATTACAATGTGAACCTACCAGTCACCATCCAGTGCGACAGCAGCGACTCTGGCATGGGTGCAGCCCTGCTCCAGGAGGGTCAGCCTGTGGCGTTTGCCTCGAGAACATTTACACCAACAGAGCGCGGTTATGCTCAAATTGAGAAAGAATGTTTGGCGATTGTGTTTGCTTGCGAAAGATTTAATCAATACATCTTTGGAAGGGAGTCCATCAGCGTACAGAGTGACCACAAACCATTAGAAGCCATCTTTACCAAGCCACTCACAGCAGCCCCAAAGCGCCTTCAAGGCATGCTCCTTCGCCTACAGAAGTTTAACCTCAAGGTTGGTTATAAGAAAGGAGCTGAATTGTTCCTTGCTGATACACTATCTAGAGCACCACTGCCAAGTACTGCTCCCCCGTACAAATTGTCTCAGACCGGAGCATGAAGAAGTCTGTCGCCTCGATTTGAAAAATGTCAACGCGGCAGAATTCCTGAGAATCTCAAACGATGGCCTGGAGAACATCCGACGCCTTACTGAAGCAGACAACCAGCTACAACGTCTCAAGATGACTGTCCTACAGGGATGGCCAGAGGCAAAGCAGCAAAGTGAGCCACTGATTGCCGAGTATTGGACATACCGTGATGAAATCGGAGTCTACAATGGCGTGTTGTATAAAGGCGATCGAGTGATCATTCCAACTGCATTACGCAAAGAAATGATAAAGCGCATTCATGCAAGTCATCAAGGGCAACAAGGTTGTCTTAGACGGGCCAAAGATGCTTTGTTTTGGCCTGGTATGAGCCACCAAATCAAGGAAGCTGTGAGTAACTGCAGCCTCTGTGCAGAGTATCAACCAGCCCAGGCGAATTAAGGAACCGTTGTAACTCCAGAGCTGCCAACCCGGCCATGAAGTATAGTGGCCCAAGATCTATACAGCCTTGATGGTAGCAACTATCTGATAACAGTAGATGCCTTCAGTGGGTACTGGGAAGTTGACGAGATGCTGCAAACCACATCTCCAGCAGTCATCCACAAGACCAAACAACATTTTGCACCGTATGGCATTCCAGACAGAGTGTACACAATCATAACCGTGTCGACATAAAAAAAATGATTCTCAAAGCAGGTGGTATTTTAAAGCAAAAGATATTTCAATATGATTAGAAGCATTTTGATTTTTAGACGTGATCTTATAGCAATATTGTTTGTCATCATTATATTATTGAAAGTAGGACACTAATTTCGAAACCAAAAAGTGCGTATCACAAACATTGATTAGCAAGTTTAAATTTAGCGATGACACTAAAGCAAAGTGTATTTTTTGAAATTTGATATTAATACTATCCAATTCACGTAGACTGATAGCTAATTCGCTACGAACTGCAGTTTAGTTAAGAACTTTCAAACTATTTTTATAACCTGTATGTCTTTTTTGGCCTTTGTATCTTAGGGCAATTAATATTTATCTTGATCAGCTTCGATAAGAGAAGACCGACTAATCATTGCGACTACTCTTCAAACCTTCTTATTTATCATAAATTATCGTCGATAATTGGCTTCCGTCGAATTCATGTACATTCTTTCCTTATTATAACATTATTGAAATATATTTTCTTGGAATTTGAAGCCTACAATCTCAACTTCATTTCTACTTGTAAGAATAGCTTGATCGTTCATTTTTTTGGCAAAAAATAACCTGAGCAGAAAGAAAAGAACGTCCTTTTTACCGGGAAATGTTCATTAAAGCAGAAGCTGCAGTCATGGTACTCGTTTCACGCACGATTTAAACACCTAACTTAACTATCAAGCTAGCCGGAGATGTGATGCACCAACTTTTTTGCGGGCTTGCATATTGTGTTGTATTGTGTAATTGCTGTATTTCTCGATTATTTATATTGTTAATTTTAAATACATAGACTTGCAGTTGTAAATATATATTAGGTTAAATTATATTTTTAAATCAATTGTAAATATGCTATGTGAATATTTAACAAATAAAGAAGCCTAAGCCATGTTTTATACTGTCATAACTGAAACACGACGGGCATTTGAGAACACGAGGGAAATGTAGAAAACATGAGCCGCAGGCGAATGTTTTCTACATTTTTCGAGTGTTCTCAAATGCCCGGAGTGTTTTATGACAGTTTAATATACAATCTTCGTTCACTGTCCAAAATCCACGCGCGCAATTGGTTAAAATAGATCACGTGATTTTGCTTTACCTGTCGTCAGCAAACTCAGACAGTGCAGTATTGACAATAATGCACGAAAATCGTGCATTATTGAAGGTGTCTTCAGCTTCAAAGCTTGTAGAAGTGGAAGAAAAGTATATTCCTCAAATTATCAACGATCCAATACCAAACAAAATCGAAGAGGATAACAACTTGAAGCGCTTTCATGTTCAAAGGTAAACTGCAGCTCAATAAATACATTTTTGTGTGCGATTGACTTGCTTGTAGTTGCTTGATTGTGAAAGCCATCGACTTGCATTGAACAAGCTTCTCGCTGACTGTATTTATGAACGACCACAGCTGATGGACGATTTTATGAACCATTTTAAGTTTTATTTCTGTACGGCTAATTTGTGATTTTTATATTATTGATGTAATCCCGTGTAATTATGTACTACTACACTTCTTATTTTTAAACATTAAGTTTCAGTGTTGTTTGAAGTTCGTTAAGTCGATGATCGCTTGCAGTTCGATGCAGTGTACTCAGATTGTATATTAAAAGGGTTAGAGTCTGTTCGTTCGTGTTTTGTTGACAAATACACGCACTTGCTGGCCTCACAATGAACTCAAAATTTTCAATACTGCACTCGGCTACGCCTCGTGCAGTATTGAAAATTTCTCGTTCATTGTGCGGCCAGCACGTGCGTGTATTTGTCAACAAAACACTCACAACAGTCTCTAACCCATAAATAAAACATGGCTTAGGCTTCTTTCTTTGCTTTATGATATAGATTTTAGACACCGCGAGTGAAAAGTTTAATTAAAAATATGTACAACAAGAGCGAGTAAACAAAGATGAAAAGCAGAAAATAGTTTACGGGAAGACTAGAAAACTGACACAATTTCATTCAGTATTCGACGTAAAATAAGGCTAAGTATTTCAGGTAAGTTTGTTACCTTTTAATCGTGATCTTGTCTTTTTGAACTTCGATAAACTTCACCGACTGCACCGAGTGCAATTTCGTCTCAGCATAATATAGTAGTCTCGATGACATCCGTCCCTTGCTTCGTTCGACTTGAACAAGGCGTATAATTTCCAGAAAAGCTATTGCTTCAGATATTCCCGTAAACCTTAATTGTTGTCACAATCAAGTTCCAGCATGAACAGACGATTTAAGAGGAGATTGTCGAAGAAAATCTTCGAAAGAAAACTCTCTCGCTCGCTTTCCTTGCGAGTTTCATTCAACTCAAGCAGTGGACACCGCGCCACAATTTTTCCCGCCTCACTTCGTTTACATCAAAATGAAATGTCCAGTAGATTTATACTTAAAAAGGAATTTAATAAAAAAATTATTCCATTCGCCCTTGTTGGATACGAGTGGTTATAGCCAACGAACAGTCAACGACGCGCGAAGCACTCGAGGAAAGCTGACGTTTTTTTTTTCTATGTTTTATACTCTGATAAAACATAGGTTTTTAGCCAATCAGAGCGCGCGTAGACTCCTATCTATATTATAAAATGTAGTAAAGTAGCCACTGTTTTACAGACCAACTTATGAGGGTCTAAACTAAGCTTTTTCAGCCCCCGCATCCCACCATCCTTTTTGGCTCTTTCCCGCTACCCTTTACTCAGCAGCATCATTCTAATGCCGCCTGCTTATAAGACAAGCGTGAGCTCGCCGACGTCTCAATTCATTGAATACTTTGCCCATAACATGATGGGAAAGCTTATTGGACTCTACTGACCAGGGGAAACAAGTGATTACCGTGTGTTTATCACCCGAAATGGCGCGCAAGTCATACCATCTAGCGATATAGTATAATTAGTGGGTCCGGAAGCATATCACCTGGATGTTGTGCTTCTGGTGGGTCGTATAACTTGTCCTTCTCCTTGCTGCAGCCAATCACATTTCACGTAGTGAGAGATGCACGTCAAGCTATTGATTTTAGTAGAAATTTAACATGATCATCACGGGAACAACGTTCGTCCATCAGCAAAGATCGTGCCAGCTGAGGTCGCGTTACTTGCGGTATTTGATTCTCATACCGCCATCAATTTGAAAACATTCCTCTTCCCGAAAAAAAAGAACTCATCACGTTCTACCGTAAGATAATTTCATCCCGTACACCGCCCTATAATTTCCCGTCTGCCAAAAACCAGTTATTCTATGTCGGTCTAATAAGTCGCGCCGAAGATATGACAAAAACAAATGCCTGCATAACAACGCTCGGAAACCTAGTTGGCTAGTGTACGCGATATTGAATCGAGCGGCTCGGGATCGAGACAACCCCCCCCCCCCCCCCCCCACACACACACACACACACACACAACCTCCAACCTCTTCCCTCGTCCTGGGAGCTATTACGTTACCGGCCTCTCTTCACCCAGCAGGAGTGTTATTGAGCACCGGCGAATTAAATGCAAGGGGGTAACGATTGACCAGCATCCCATACAGAAAAGTACGTGGAAATACTCCTAGTCGCTTCACAATACTGAAACCGGAGCTTACATTTTACCTCGTTAAAGTGTACCTCCATTATCGATTACAACACCCTTCTGTAACAGACCCAGTGGAACCCGACCCAGTGGATTATTTTCCCCTACCCAGTGAAAATTTAGTCTCCCCGGTACCCAGCGAATATTTTGATTTTACCCGCCTATTTGTTGTGCTTCCCCAGTGACTGTGCGTTGTGACTTATGCATATGTCGAATAAACCTATTTAGAAACGAGCCCAAATAAGCCAACCCAGTGGGAAATTGGCCAACCCAGTGACTTTTTTCAGATTCCACTGGGTTTGTTACAGAGGGGTGTATTACAACTAATCTCAAACCATCTTTACCTTAGTTATTACCTCATGAACTAAGCTAGAGACATTTACTACTCAGAAACTGTGTATGATCATGAAAATCAAATAATTTTCATAAACAATCTTAGTAAATGACCGTTCGACACTAATATAATATAAGTCATGTTATATTTCTGAAATGATCACAGTTGTAATACTCAAGATATCTGCATGGTGAACACAAATCGTTTTACGCATTCTAGTGGGCACAACTTCAGTTATATAATTAACACGACACTTGAAATGCACAGACTCGAAGTATTTTGCAAAACAAGTGAGACTTAATGTCCTTTTTTGGGACTTAGGATTCTTAGATACTCACGCTGCTTTTTAAATGCACTACCACTGATTTTAAATTGAAAGATTTTGCACCAAAGGTATCCCAAGTTAAAATATATCCCATTTGGCTTCACAACAGATTGAAGGAGACAAGAGGTAAGTTAATTTAATCCTTTTAATTTACGTTTGAAGGTAAAATGAAATTAACGTTATGACAGTACACCTTAGAATCGACCACAAATAAGCGTGTGGGCTCCCTATGTTAAAACTTCAACTTTAATCTCTGAATTATTTTTGTCTAGCTTTTTTGTGGGAGGGGTACAAAAAAATGATATCAAACAAAACGAGTTTAACCGGCGCACGAGCATTTCTCAACATACCGTTATATGAGCAATTTATAATCAAAAGCAACTAGTAGTTTTCTTTCTGTATATTAACGCTTTATTTTCGGATGGTTTTTCATGGTTTTCGAGATTGGGATTACCGGAATTTCACGGTAAATTATAAATGCACGTGTCCATTGTTTACATTTGATCAGGTGGTACAAGTCGGAAGCCCAAGGGCCCAACACTGTGTGACGAAGGACTAAGAGAAACTAGCTGCGTTATTTTTGTTGTGGGTTGTAAGGTATTGAGACGAACCATAGCACGTCTTAGCTGGCTGGCAGATATCCTGAACAGGCGAACAGTCTCTGGAAGCAGACCAGAAAATCCAACTCGAGGAATCCTTCCAAGTTGATCGAACGATAGCTCTAAAAGATAAAAAAAATGATAGCCTAATGCACATGTTCATAATATGGACCTGCAATGTATTTTAAGAGTTCAAACAATACGTTGTCATGCAATTGCAACAAAGCAAAATCACAAGGTCCTAAGTAGAATAAAGTGTTAGGGTATGTCATGGTTTGATTTGACATCTCTCTGGTTGCCTTATTGCCGTTAGGTGTGCGATGTGTCACCATGATTTAGCCGAGCCAAGCCAAGCCAAACCAAGTCAAGCTAAACTAAATAAGCTTTATAGTCAAGTCTGGACGCCTGAACGTGCTGGACATCATTCCCAGGTTCAGATCATTCACATTGAGAGACGCGTTTCTCAACTGTTAGCGTTGAGACAACGTTGCAGGAACTCGTTGCAGCGACGCATGCTTTCGCAGCAACAAAATCACTTACTGTTCACAACAACATTTACACACCCTATAAAATGTATCAAGGTACGTTTCCATGCAACATGATCCCTGCTGTGTCAGCTGTTTTAATTTTATTTTCAAGATTAATTCTGGGGAAGTTCCCTGTTTCAAGAAAAATACTAAGTAATTGGTATTTATCTTACTTGCTAAAAACGTTTCCACTTTTGCATAGATCCGTGCATCCTGGTAGACCACTCTAACTCCGCTGGGCTGCCTGTTCAAATCGATCAGCTGCCGAGGAGTGTAGCTTGTGTTGTAAACGTTGCCATCGATATTGGGGAAGTGCGCGTTTTTATGAGCACTGCTTCTGCTCTGCCAGTCGTCCCAGATCTTATCGATCATTCCATGATGAAGGAAAAATTCAGGAGCGGCCGCTGCGTCCACCGAACACATTGTTCCACCGATGAGACAGTGCACGTTGTTATGAAAGATAGTACGAAGATCCTGCTCAAAGGTTTCAAATTGAGAAGCCGGTGTTCGTAGCAGTTCTTCCACAGCCACCGCATCCGGTGGCATTCCATCGAAGTTTCTAGTCAGGCAGTCTTCTGTTGCTGATTCAGGAAGGCTCCACCGGTCTTTTCTGAACAGTCCCGTTCTTACGCAGTCATTAGGTGGCATTCCGTTGCCACCCATACCAGAGCTACCACTGTGCCAAGGACTGGGTGCGGATGTTTGCCAGGGGTCAGCTGACACGAGGCTCCAATCCCAGAATGCTACTGTGAATCTATAAAAGTAAAAGAAAAAAGAAAAAATCAGCCTCATAATTATGAAGACAGAGCTGCCTTTTCACTGTTAGGATAGTAGCAAAGAGAAATTATGCGAGCAATATTCACTAATACTATTTAATTTGTGGTCAAATAGGGCGGAATAGTTAGTTCTGCAGTATTAAATGGTCACTATAGACTAGATGCGGTGTCCGACAAATGCAGGCAGACCTGCAGATTTCCAAATCTGCGGGCTTGCAGATCTGCAGACCTGCAGACGTGCCGCTCAAGTTAGCCTGCAGAATAACGTCCCCGAGCCGGTTGTCCAAGTAACGCTCCAGGTAGCCTGTTGTTGTACTAGTAGATAGTCCACGTCTGCGAGTCTGCAGTCTGCATTTGTTGCACAATGGAAAAGATTAGATGTCCATCTTATCATGTAAGCAGATATTTAAAGTCTCTTAAAAAGGAAAGGAGGGTTATACAGAAATAAAATTGGTACCTGCAGTCGATCCTTCTCATTAGGTTTTCGTACTGTAGTAAATAATACCTATGCCAAGTCAAGAAGTGGTCTCGCTCGTGAATTCTTGTCCGAAAAAGCCTTCGATGTTCAGTAATTAGATTATCATAAGTCGTTTTGTATCTTGGATCAGTTGAGGCTGTGTGGATGGTTTTTACGTATCGTTCCCTTTCAGAAACAGACATGGATGTGAATTCTTTCCGAATTCGCGTGCACTGTACGGGGAAGTTTCCTAGGCAAAGGCACCGCTGACCACACTGATCATAGACGAAGCGTCTATAGCCGTAGCGTCTATTTCTTTGACAACCTGAAGAATTGCAAGGCTTCTATCAGTATATATATAAAATAACTGAGATTATTACTCACGCACTAGTTTGTCCAAAAACTTATAAACTATTGTACCGGTAAAAAGCAGAAAAACCCGAGACCGACAGAAATTTCCTCTACGCGAGAGAGCGAAGGATTGCCCACACTAAGTTCAGTTTAATGTTAATTTGGTTTGTTAGTTGATAAAAACATAATTCCTCAATAATTCTTCTGAACGATTAAAGTGTTAGCAACTTATGACTATATACATGTCTTATAAACGTTGTCTTTGCTTTGATCCATGTATTTTGTGGGGGAGCTGAACCAGCGCTTTTCAGCTCTTTTAACCGCTATGATGATTGAGCTACCAAGTCAGCTACCGGACTCAACATTTACCATTATTTCTTTCCACAAACATTTTCTCTTCTTCATTAATTATTTAACCAGGCTTTTTTTATTTTATAGCCGAGAATGCGACCACGAAAATCGTCTAGCCTACGATTTTGATGTTTTGACAGGGCCACTCGAAAAAAAAGAGGGGGTAAGAGAAGTTTACTGCACATTTTGTCGTAAAGGAATTTTTAAAACAGATCTGTCCGACAGATTTAACGCGGCGTAAAATCTCGCCGCATATTATTTTAATAATTAACATTACGAACTTAACATGTAGAAATTTGGAAGAATGTACGAGCAATCCATGCACAGCCAGTCGGATATGATGAGATACAATAGGAATTGAAGTTCATCAGCCGTGTGAGAAAATTTTAACTGCTGAACAAAACTCGGAGTATTTTCGCAACAAGCAAAACGCTTAGGTCACCCATAATTCTATTATGGGCCCTTCCCTTTGTTCATTCTGACCGTTTGTGTACGTTAACTTTATGGTATCCACGTGTGATAAATAACCAATACCTACCATTTCTTCGACTATCGCATGACACAAGCATAGATGCCAAAAGAAAGGCAATACAGGCCACTTGGAACCAAGTTGTTTGTTTCATCTGTAAGGCAAAGAAAGCAATACAAAGTTAGTTACGTTAAAGGCCTGGCCCCTTTTCTTCGAAAGCATATTTAAAAGAACGGTAACCTCGGATTACTGCTGACAAGTTTTAAAGGTTTTTTTGTCTTTTAGTTTTGATGTATTTGTACAGTTTTAATGTTCAAGGCTGTCAAATGCAAAAATACAATGCACTTCCGCTTTTGGTTGCATGAAAGTTCGTAAAAGCTTGAAGCGAAAACGTACAAGGCCTTTGCAAGAACGTGTTGATGGTGGCAAACCAAATTATGGGAACTCATCTTTGAGATACTGTCTTATATTTTGGCTTGAATATGCAGGATTTCACAAAATTGAGACGTCAGCGTCAGTTTTCAGAGGAACTGCACAAATGCAAAGCGCGTCTCACCCCTGTGAATTGTTAATGGGGAGGAGCCAAGATAAAAAAACGTCTCTTGCAGTGCTTTGCTTCCATAAATTTACGGCATTTTACTAGTCACAATCACTCATGCATTGAGGGACTGCAGTAGTAGTTTGCAGTGCAAATGGAATAGGAGGAAAAGAAAACAGAGAGACCGCGTTTATTAACCAACGAGATTCTTAAGAGCATATAGTTATATTAGTTTTTTGAACGTTGTATACAACGTTCAGCATTTCAGTCAGTGTCAAACCAGTTAAAAAAACTTTGTCAAGCATATAGTAATTTGGCGTTTATGAAGTTTTGCTTTAAAACGCCAATCTGTCAACCGTAAGAGAGCATTATCTGGCTACTTTAAGCACACGATGTAATGCCTGATGACCCAAAAGCATAATTATATCAATCTGTCTGTTATATGCCTGAGATCTGAATGATATCATAAATGTGCGTACAACGTTTATCTACCTGTTACTTTATTTCTTCTTATTTAAGAATCAATCTTATCATGATTAGTAGATATAAGGTATATTTCCATCAACATCTCTTTGAGAGAGCTTTGCTGAAAAATTCAGGGTCACTCGGGATCTTTTTTCCTGCAATGTTATATTGTGTTAACGTACGTTGTTCTCTTGTGTGATCACAACAAATAAACCATTTGTTAATTAAGTGGAGTCTGCCAACTGCGGTCTGACAACATAAAAATGTCTTATCAATTGAATTATTTTGTCAGTACTCGTTCGGCTCTGATCATTCAAAAAAGAATTGTGGGAAGGGATGGCGAATGAAATTATTTAGGTAGTGGGGTTGAAGAAGAACGAATAGGCAAAATACCGACTGACTAACGTTACAGGAAGGTTCGGCACAACCATCGAACTCAAATACGGCAGGGTATCCAACATACGTATCCCTAAAAGATCGAAACGTTTTTCCCTAGCGTTTGTGATTAAATAAAGATAAAAACAGCGTTGACATTAACTGCACAAGAGTCCAAAACTGGATCAATGTAATGCTTCTTAAGATCATTTACATTCTGATTTTTTATGCGACTTTCACCGTCTTGCGGTTTTTTGTTGCCCTGCAACTCCAACTCGCGTGTGTAAAGCTCCAGCATGCTAATACCACCCTTTTTTACAAGACGTGTTTATTTTTTTTTTTTTTTTGTTTTTTATAAATTTTTTTTTTTTTCTTTCTTTTTTTTAAAAAACGTGCTCAGATCGCGCTGGAATTGCACCTGACTTCGAAAGTGCGAGCTCGACAAAAATCGGTGTTGAAATCGCAACCAAAAACACTTAAAATCGCCTGTGTAGATAAACTGTAGTCCTTCAGGTTTTTGCTAATTGCAAACGCGCAAAAAGGACTAAATAAAACGTACTGGCATAATTACCTGTTATGTAGTTTTTTTGTTTCGACGTTTTCTTCTCCTAGTTGGTAGTCAAGGTTTATTCAACCTTCGAATATTACTTGTTACTGAAGCACTGAAACAAATTTGTGTGTTAATTTATCCGCAAAGCTATTTGAAATCATTCCTTCAGTTCATCTTAACATCTCGTGTTACATGCACTTCATACATTCCATGGAATTAAAAGGAAGTTTAAATGACCGACCGACCGAAATTGTCCCTTATTATAACGTATTACGTCACGCTTTCCTCACGGAGTAGTCGAGGACTGCGATTGCACAATAATAACCAGAGGAAAGTGATAACCCAATCGGCCATGCAACCATCTCCCCTTACATAAAGAAACTTACTGAGCTCCAAGATTTTTTCGGCTACTATAGTAATCGATAGAGAGCAATCTAAAAGTTTGAGTAAAGGCAAGTGCCTGATCTGTTAAACATAGAATATTCATGAACATATTTATTAACAGTCTTAAGAGTCTTATTAAGAATTGTGTTACTGCTCATTTGTTTTGACCCCGTTTAACCTAAAGAGGTCAAAGAGCCGATGTGATGTTTTTTTCACATTGGTGAAAACCTTGAGCTGTAAGCTGATATTGCTATTTCTTAAGTCCTTACAAAGTTCCTTCTTTATCAACTCAATACGTTAAGCTGTTTATATTGTCGTTATGCGCGCTGATAGAAACTACACCGTAGCCTTATTGGCTGTCGCGTCAAGCCCGCTACGCATTATGCTACTTCACTGTTTCTGCTTTCTTCGAAAGAAGGTCAAAGAACGTTTAGAAAGAGCGAAAGTATTTTTGTCTTGGCACAAGCCAATGGAAGCATCAAATATAAATAAGACTGTGACTGTATTATTAAGGGATTTTGAGCCTTACTGAGGACTTTTGTTTCGGCTTATTTGTTTTGACTTAGTTTTAGTAATTTCCAATAGAATATATTCAGTTGTACTTCCTAAAGAGAATAAGTGAGACTCTCCATCTGCATTACTGAAAGCCCTTTTCGATCATGATCAAAATTTTACTTTTTAACGCATTTGCATTTAAGCGTGTTTAGTTTTGTAATATGGCAAAAACAGGAGCAGATATAAAAACCAGAGGAGCTATACTTGCTATCGCCACCCGCCTGCTACCATGTGATTTTCACTTTCTTCAACAGAGTTAAAGTTCCGGAGGAGGGGTCACTCTGTATATATATGATATTTTTTTTTAGTGGGGGGGGGGGGGGGGGGGGGGGAGGGGTTCACTCTGAATATTTTGGGGGGGGGCGTGGAACTCTGAAACCCTTACCCAATATCAGACCATGTTCAGCTTATTTTGCAACCCTATACTAGACTAGACACAAACTGAATCCCTACCCTATCCCAGACTTGCATAACTGTATAACTATCAGTGTTTTTAATGGGAACCCTTCTGCCAGCAACGTTGTTTTATTCACGTTTAAGAAAGCCTCTTTCTCTTCCGAGTTTCTATTTCTATTCTGAACTTAATTTGTCATATCACTAATCAGTTGCCCGGCAAATGATAGCCTATTCTAGACCAAAACTCTCTGATTTCTGTACCTTATCCCAGACTAAACTGCTTGAAAACCATACCCCTTCACGGCGGTGCATACCTTCATAGCTCATAGATTGGAGTGCTCCGGGATTAAATAACCCGAACTTTCAATCTACAAAATCGCACGTTTGGTTCAAATTTTCTTACTAAACTGAAGTTAGACAAAAATTGTTTAGCATTGCTTAATAATGTTATTATTATCAATTATTTCTAATCTTATGCTTACAGTACGACTTACCTTGTGCTCTGCATTAAATACGATGCGGTGTATATCCATAGAAAATGAAAGATAATCCGAATATGTTTACTGTGTCAGGATATTCAGACAACAAATGAAAAACCAAGGTTCGAAAGTAGTTTTATTTTAGTATTTACAATACCATCATTCGACTAACTGAATATTCATATATAGTAGTCTGATGATGGTATAGTTCATACCGAAATATTACTGCTTTCGAACCTAGTTCTTGTCATTTGTTGTCTAAATATTCTGACAAAATGAACATATTCGGAATATCTTTCATTCTTTATGTACTGAAACTGTCAGTAGGTACTGGGTACTGAAAGGGTTCTCAGAATCATAAAAATATGATATAGCTATGTAATCAAATCAGTGCCATTGAGCTGTGCGTGGAGATAGAAAATATGCGAAGGTTTGCGTGGTGTAGGAACGGGCCGTTTTATTTTTGAGAGAGGGGGGGGGGGGGGGGGGGGGGGTTTCTTGAAGTAAGATTTTTTTCCAGCATTGGTATTTTTTTAAGATTTTTTTTTTACCAGGTGGGGCTCGCCTGATTATTTTTCCCCGTGCTACTTGTGCATGATTTTTCTCTCCTACTTTTTTTTTTTTTTTTTGCAACAATTTGTTTTTCTTCGTTCTTGCTCGTACAATTCGAAGAAAGGACTGTAAGCACGCGTTGTTGTTTCTGTTAAATTCAAAATAAAAGTACATAAATTATAAGATAATTAATGGAAGAAGTCTTTTGTTTATTTTTAATGCATTTCTTTTTGTAAGCATCTATTTCATTTTTATTCCCACTGACAAAGCGATCGGAACCATGCGTAGTTATTTGTTTTCTACATCAATCAATCATGAAAAAACATCAGCCTTGCACAAGTTATAAAAGGCAATAACCTAATGGCAATTTAATTCACATAACAATATATGCGAATTATTATTTAATAAAGACGTATGGGATTCGAACCGAAACAAAACGATACCAATTGACAAACGTAACTCTACAGAAGATCGTGAAGCCTTTGATCTTCTTTATAATTAAAGCATGACCTTGCAGTAGCAGCCAATTAAAAAATAATAATAATAAGTCGTCCTCTCCTGTTTAGAATACGATATTTGGGGGTTATCTCCCCCACGCTTCTGGAGCGAGGAAGAATTATGCGGGCAAAGAGACTGACAGTTAACTTTAATTTGGAGTGCAAAAGAAACAGAATTGAAAGATCTATTTTCCTGTCAAAAAATTATTCGTTTTAAGAGAAGCAATTGGAAATCCTAACGATTTTTCCATCGAGTTTGTACTGCCAGGGAGTGTGCGGGACAGCGGCAGGAGCTTCAGACCCAGTCTTCTAGCTTTCTCCACTTCCGCTTTAGAGACGCTAAACAGCTTGATGGCTTGTTCACTCAGAACGGAGAAACGGCCTCGAGGAATTCGACTTAATGCACTCATGCTCAATTCTAAAAAAAGCGAGATAAAGCACTGTTAAATGATACACATGTAAATTAATGATGATCGGTCGAGAGCTATGGCCAGGGAGAGCAAATACCATGAAAAAAAAAGCAATCATAAAGACAACGTAAGGAAAACTTTTGGTAAACTTGAGAAATTGTCATAACTCTTCCTTACCCTCCCACCCCCTCCTTCCAAAACATTCGTTGGCTTCAAGGGAATATACCGCGCTTTCGAGCTGTCGCAGCGTCCGATTTCGCACCGATTTTTCGTCTTATTCGTTGGTAAATTTTCGGCGTTTTGCACTATTGTGCTATTGTATTAAATTACAGCATTGCATACCATGGGAATGGCACACAAATACACACATTTTTGCAGGGAAACCACACGTCTGCGACCTGTGGGTCCACTTGATGATATTTTTTTTCTATCTTTAGAACTAAAATTAATGTTTAATTACCTCCTAAACGCCTGAGCACACTTCTCAACTGTGGATTTTGTGTAGCCTGGTACTGAACCCGTACCCCTCCTGGTAATCGCAAATTGTCTAAAACTGCTCTAGCATGGAGATTACCAGTTCCAGGCATGGTTCCAGCGACTGAAGGATAGTGAGCATTCATATGCGCGTTGCTTTGTCTCTGCCAGTCCGTCCAGATCTTATCGACAAAACTATGGTGAAGCATAAACTCTGGAGCTACAGCTGAATGGAATGAGCACATGTGACCATTGATCAAACAGTGGACAGTGTCGTGAAGGTTTATTCGCAGACCAATTTCAAATGACTCGAAATCTGAGGCACGTATCCTTAGGACCTCCGCAACTGCGACGGAATCAGGTGGGTTGTCGGTTAAGTTGAACTGACGACGAAGACACCCACCGCCGGCTGACGGCACTACGTTCCAGGCGCCTCGCCTGAATGGACCACTTGTAACGCATTGCTGTGGTGTTTGCTCTCCATTCCCACCCAAACCACTGCTCCCTCGGAACCAAAGGTCTGACGGACCCCCACGCCACGGAGTCTGTGACACTACACTCCAATCCCAGTAAGGAACTGTTACTGTACAGTCGATACGTCGGAGAAGATTTTCATATTGCAAAACATACCAGCGATGCCACGGTAAAAAGTGATCACGCCCGTGAATTCCTGTTGTAAATATCGTTCTGTGTAAGGTGATGAGACTGTCGTAGTCTGGTTTGTATCTTGGATCTGTGGATGCGGTTAGGACAGTTCTTACGTACTTTTCACGATCAGGTCTTGGCATGGTTGTGAACTCGCGTCTGACACGTGTGCAGTCAACAGAGCGGCCACGTAAGCATCTACACCGCTGGCCACATCTATCAGTCACGATGCTTCCCTCAATACAACCTGCAACGCAATCAACAAGACACACTGCCGGTGTAAACGTGATTCTAGGCAAGGAATCGAAGATATTCTGAAAACATGTTTTACATCATTAAGCACCTTATATTAAAAAGAAAAAGCCTTGCTGTCATAAATCCCATTAGGTGAGTCAAAGGGTACGTTCGTGGTTCATGATCAATTGTCACTAGCTACATATGTACGATTTTTGACTAGTTTCATTTCGGTGTTGTTTTTGGTCATTTAACCATTTTGTGGATACTGAAAAAAACTAGAAACATGTCCCCAGCCTCTTGTTGTTGTTGTTGTTGTTGTTGTTGTTGTTGTTGTTGACACCACTACCCTATATTGACGTGATTATCAACCTAATGTTGATCCTTTAATGTTGAAAAGCTACACCGGTGTCAATCATATCTTTCGTGTAATAAGTTGGTATTTTGCACCATTAATCTACACTTTATTATTAATTTCAATGCTCACAACAGTACAGTACACCTTACCTGGACAGCGATTTGTGTTACATTGCCGGGCTTGAAAGGTGCTTCCTTGGCAGTTGGCACCTCCATTCCTTGGTGGGGGCCTGGTACATGTTCTTGATCGTCTCTGTGATCCCCCACCACAACTTCTGGAACATGAGCTCCAGGGTCGCCATAGTGACCATCCGCCATTTACTAACAAAAAAAAGTTATAGTATAGTTCGTGAAAATGTCTATGAAAGGTAAATTTCTGCAGTAATAGATTCCTGTTTTTTAACATTAACAGATTGAATTGGCCATACAAGACGATGTCTTATATAACTGATTACATTTTATTGCTCACATAATGGTTGATGATTATCCCAAAGCAAAAGCATTATAGGAAGCCATACGATGTTTGTATTTTTTTTTTGTAATCCCAGAACGATCGTTCGTTGACGCCGCGCAAACGGTAAATCCAAAGAAGTTGGTGAAACATGCCAAGTTTCCGTAATGTGATAGGATATTTTTTTCTTGTTGCCTCGTGTAGAATCGTCTGGATAATTTAAAGGTCAAATTGTCTTTAGCATCATGAACATGTAACTTTTATTTTTCGTATATGAATAATTTTCTCCAAAAGAAGTTGCATCAAGTTGACATTCTGTCAATTTTAAACCGTCAGCAACGTAGTAATAGTCAGTATGAGTGTGTCCGGGCAGCTTTTACCAACCTGCACAATTATTAGAACCACATCTTCGAGTCTGAGAATTTGAACCTGGGCAGTTAGCTCCTCCGTTTCTGGGAAAAGGGTTGTTGCATGTTCTGGTCCGTGTCTGTGATCCAAAGCCACAATTTCTTGAGCAAGAGTTCCATGGTTGCCAAGAGGACCAGCCACCATTAACTGTGGACATAGAATCATCATCATCATGATCGTCGTCATCATTATCTTTATTTACAAAATCACGGAGTCACGTTCATTAAAAAAAGGTTTTCAAGTGAACCGTTAGCTCTAAAACTTAATTGAAACCAAATTATTGCTACTTAACTATGATTACTTACTGAGTACGTGGCTTTCTTAATGAGCGTCAAAAACACATAAATAGTCAGAATAAGTGTGTCCGGGCCAGTTTTACCAACCTGGACAATTATTAGAAAAGCATCTACGAGTCTGAGAATTCCAACCGGTACCCGGGCAGTTGGCTCCTCCATTTCTGGGAGAAGGGTTGTTGCATTTGTGTTTTGTAGTTTTTTTTTTTTTTTTTTTTTTTGTTCTGTATTAGAAAACGACTGTCGAAATGCATCCATAGATAACTAAATTAAAAGCTCGACTAAAGCAGCCGCAAAAACAAATCGGTCATATATCGGTCATATATCGGTAAGTGTAGTTAAGAGCAAGGAATATTTTATTTCACATGTTTAACGAACCCTAAAAATATTATATTGAAACTTTTCAAAGGTACAAAATGTTAAAAAGGGAGAGAAAGGAATTAGATTAACGTTACAAAAGGTGCATTGTTTTACCAATATCGTTATACTACTACAAGTACTAAAAGCCAACATAGCGACTTCATGTTTTACAACAAATTTGCATGCTTAACATTTTAAAACGCATTTTAAATTACGTCCAAATATTATCTCACAGTGGAATCATACTTACTTGGACCTTGGCAACTATTGGTGTTACATCTCTGTCTTTGAAACCGAGATCCGCGACAAGTGTTGCGGAAAGTGAATGGTGAACGGTTGCGGCAGCTACGCACGCGCCATCGCGTCCCTCCACCACATGACCTGCTACAGGACCTCCATGAGGACCATGATGACCAGACGGCTGGTACTGATAACACACAGAGAAAAAATGACAGATATTGACAGAAAAGCAACAGGCATGACAACAAAAACAATAACACTCATCCCCACAACCAAATTTTATTTTCTACAACTGGGTCTACAATTCGAGACAAGAAGATGAGTAACACCCAAATTTATGAGCTGCTCCTCTTTCCTCCTTAGCTCTTCAAAGCTTTTTTGGTCGCAACATTGTATGGACAATGAGGGATCTGTAACCTTCATCGGTGAATGCGAATTCCACAACTTTTGGTGCGAAAATGTAGATATCTAGCGAACACTCTCTTAGTTGTGTACTTCATCTAATAAAGACGAGGTCAGAAGAACGTTTGCCTTGAATTGTAGGTGATGAGTCATGTGGACTGTCCTGTAGTACATGGAAGACAATTTACTCTATCGATGCCTCTCTTCGACTTGGTGTATTTAAATAGATTGAACCATTTCGTTAAAGAAGAGTAACATAACTCTGAGCTACAACTGGACACGATCTAGCAGTAGCCTCGAGAGAGAAATCAGTAGTATTACTGTCGCTCTTAGGACATCGAATCATCATCAAATTGAAATTACCTTTCTTTAACTTTTACTTAGTTACACATAACCATTCAACCCATACCTGTTATTTGGCAGCGGTGTCTGTTGCAAAGTTGAGTTTCCGAGATTGCTCCACGACAGTTTGTTCCACCATTGGACGGCGGAGGATTAGTGCAACTGCGCCTTCGTGAGCGAATTCCCCCATTGCATGTTGTGCTACATGAACTCCACCGAGACCAATTCGCCCAATGCCCATTTACTAATAAAACACAAACAGGACTTCAGCAATAGTAGTGACAATGAAAATAATGACAGCAAGGCACTACTGGCATGAAGCATTTTAGTAGATTGGGAGAACTAGATACAGAGGTTCTTATGAAAGGAGCTCTGCATAAAATGGATGAAACCTCTCACATTTTAAACTCTTTTGGACGTGATAATTTGACACTGTGAAATAAGGCGTCATACAAACTGAACATACTTCAGAATTCCCCTGCTACAAAACATAAAATATGATTTACGAAAAGATGAACGTTTATTCGTTTATCGCACGATAGAATTCCTTTGAGGTGTTTGATCGAGACGTTTAGGCTGCTATACTGCTAGTCTTCACCAGGCGATTAAACGTATACAGTCAACTTTCTCTTAACGGACGCCTCCATAAGACGGGCACCTGGTGTTGGCTCGGTCCCTGCCGTTTTTTCAGTCATTTTACTGTAACTTAACTCCCTATGAGACAGACACCTCTCTAAGACGGACAGTTGAGCCGGTCCCGAGTGTCCGTTTTTAGAGAGAGTCGACTGTAAAAGTTAATCTTCCCTAACATACACCACGATGAACAATGATGAACAATGAATACATCTTAATATGATTTTTAACTACTTGATGTTTTAACCGAATTCTTAGAATTCTATTAGCGACTGTATTTGAAAAATCGCAGGGTGTCTGTCATGTGTTAAAGCTTTGATGTTTGACTGACAACCTGCCTTGAGAATGACCAGGACAGGCCAGACCCTCCTATATAACAGAACGTCGTATCTTATAACAAAAACACAAACCTGGAGCTGAATTTCCAACTCTGAAGACGCTTCCAGAACCGATCCATCCCAGTCCTCTATAGCAATACCGGCCAAGACCATATTTGGCATAGTCTCGTTCAGCGTTCGGACCCCAACGACAATCCGCAAAGTCCTGAATTGAGAATATTCGGTATCCCCTAGCAACAGCTGCCGCGGCACACGCTCGTATGATATGGTTGCTATCTGGCCACCATCTCACGATATTGACTCGTAGAAAGACAGTGGAAAATACAGCTTGGCCTGGTTTTGTGACTCGGTCTTGGTAGCATCCTAATGACGTCACAGAAGCTGACCCTGGTAATACAATATAGATCAAGAAACAGGATTAGAATCTTGTCGACTACACTAGAAGTTAAAAGCTTAGCAACTTCTCTGGTGAAAACAATACAGAGGTTGGAGGTTGGTAAAAATTCAAAGAGCCCATAGCTAATCTCTATCACGGAAGATAGTATACATTTTCTCCTGAAATTTCCAATTACATTTTCACTTTATTTTGTTCATTTATCTTTTGATGCCATTAATTTCATATCAATAGCTCCCTGAAAACTACTTCGGTGAGCAGGGCCTCGTGTCTAAAGATTATCTTTATTATTACTTGTAGCTAGCAATTTTTGAAATTAGTGTATGGCTAGAACTTATTTCAAAAGATATATAATCGGCCAAAAGTCGGGGCCAGTTTTTCTCATAATGCCCACGGCCATTATGAGCGATGTTAATGGCGAGCTCGCTGGTAAAACGTGGGCAACAGCGCAGCAAGAGAGCCCTATAATAAGCCTTCTATTAACTGTCACTATATAAGGCTACAATAGCTCGGAGCCCCGTCTGGGAGAATATCGCGAGGTTTGTACCACAGTGAAGGACCTCACATACTTCTTCCAGCAAGTCCCTCACGCTCGTTTAATAAGAAGAATTTAGTATGGTTTCCATTATTAAATTAAAGTGTTTTTTTTTTGGTCCAGAGTTCCTCTAATTAAGGAAAACGACATTATTTAATTAACTGTATCACTTTCGACACCAACATCGCTCTTCCTTTAAATTAAACTTGTTGAGTGGCCGTGGCTTTTTGTGGTTTTCGTCATATGTGGTAATTTTAAGGATTTCTTTTTCATGCGTCCCCACAAACAATTTAATATCCAGGTTGGATGTCAGAATCTATTTTCCGCTTAAAATATATCAATACACATATCAAAGGACATGTAGGTCGTGATAATTGAAGAGAATATAAACAAAGGGAAATCGTTTTCATGTTTAGGCATAATCTCAAAGAGTCATGGCCTTAAAAATAAATTACGGGGACCGATGACGAGAATTTAAAATGAGCTGCATTTGGACTTAAAGGTTGATATTGACTATATTGGTAGGTTATTGGAACCTTGCAATGGATTTACATCAGTTTTACTTCCCATTTTTCTTTGTTTCTTTTGATTCTAGCAGATCAAGGCAGTGTACACAACTCAAATACAATAAAGTATCGATCATCTATGTTTAATTCCTATTTGCCTTTGACTAATTAAATTTTAGTTGAAGTTTCTAGACTGATCGCCGAATAAGATTTTAATTGAGCGATATAGCTTTTACATTGCCGAAGGGCAAATATAATGTACTCTTGGGCAGTTACAGACGTCAACAAAGGTTATGTTATATCGGTGATTTACTTTTGACCTTCGAAAGAAATTTATATGCTTAAGTTCATTCGTTTACGTACAGTGGTAAGCTTTTCAATGTACTCCCAATGTGCCCCCAGAGCGTGACGTCACGGCAGCCATATTGAATTGGTGTACTCTCTCCTTTGGGAAATTACTTCTAATTTTGTAAGACTATTATCCTATAATGTTTCAGAACTTATTTGAAAACTTTTCATTAAAGAAGAGCTCCTTTCTTTGCTGCCACTCAGTAAAAGTCAATCGTCGGCTAATCTCGCCTTACTTTCAAAGATGACAATAAAAAAAATAGTCAATAAAAGCGTTGAAAAGTTCGTTAGTTCTTGAGATTCAGCAATATCGCGAGGATGGTGAATGGCGGGATTCACCGCGGTCAAACGTCTCAGCCAGGAATTCTTTCTATTTCGCCGTTTTTTGTTCAAATTGAAGTGTTATTACGAGCAAGGATAGATAAAAATAGTTGCCGAGTGAAAGCATAATCCCATTCCCTCAGGTAAACCAGTGTTTTTACTTTTTAAATGTTTCGCATCCGAACCAAAGGTGCTTTGACAAATGGCGCCGACAAGTCCGCAGATCGCTATTTTCAAACACGTAGAACTTTTTTAGTAAAGCTCCAAAAAACTTAGTAAACCCTTAGGATACCGGTTATGTATCGAACTTTGAACTGTGAAAATTAAAACCTTATCTTTGCAGTACTTTTCTTATTTTTTGCATATTTCTGTCGTTTGACCGCGGTCGAATGGCGGGAGCTGTAGCCTTGTGTAAAGCGGAATTTACAGAGTTTTCTTCGCAATTCAGTGCAAAAGTATTACGAGAAGGCTGTTTCTCGAATATTGCGCGTTCCGTGGTTTTTTGATATATATATTTTTTAAGATAAAGAAATTCAAGCAAGTACGGAAATCAACCCAATAATCGAATAACCGTTAAAAAGAAGGAAAGCCATGCTGCATTCTTGTATTCCCCCTACGCGTTTTATTTCAGGCTAAAATTTCCTCAGTAAGCTCTCAAGGGCTTATTTTGGTCTCATGTTAATATAACATCCCGCAAATCGCCTCAAATCACAACAGTGTTATAATTATGATATTGAATACATTACCTCTTCTCTGTGAATTAACATCTCGGCAGGCCGTGAAGAAAATCACCAGAAAACACAAGAACTTCCGAACAGCATTAAATTCCATTCTGCAGACAATCTAAGAAAGGTACATTTTGACAAAAATAAAACGGGTAAGCGTTAATCTAAAGTAAATGCTAAAAGACATTCATGACAAGAAAATGCTACTTTATAGTCACGCAAGATGATTCGTCAGAAAAGCTGTCCAGAAGATTCCTTAACATACTCTCTCTTCATTTGCCGTTTAACTCTGGTAAATACGTGAATATTTCATTGTAAACGAAAACTGATCTATTTATGATGGAAAAACTTCTAATTTGACGTTCCTTTGCCAAAAGATTATTTTGAGGTTCAAGCACAGCTATATCCTAATGGTTTAATTTCCAATCCATCGGATAATCTCCTATATCTAAATTACTTCCGTTGAATAATGTAGAAGTATCCAATTAAGTAACAATGAAACCAATAGCACCTATAATAGTTTTTGAATTGAGCCTATTAACACTACTTCTATTAGAAACAAAGCATGTAATTCAATAATGTAAACTTACCTTATACAGTTCAAGCTACAAAGTTCTTCAATAGAATGAGATCCCAAAGTTCAAGCTGACTATATACATCAATGTCAATCAGTACTCATAGCCCTCCAATCAAAACGAAATCATAGGCGGGAAATAACCTCCACTTAAAATGCTAAAAACAAGTGACATATATAGATCGTATTTTGGTAAACGACTTCTCGGTTTTACCAAATGTTGTGAAAACTTGTAAGGATGCACTTTAAATCTGACGCACAAACTGTTCGTTTCAGTCGTGAAAGATTCCTATGCTATTAATATTGTACAATATTTACCTTTTCACTGTATCATTATGTATATTTGAACCCCCTGAAAGAGTCGATATTGGGAGTATGCTGTTGTACACAAGTTCTTTCAAGATTGATTTAATTATATTTTATTTTATTTTATTTTAAGATTTGACCAAACTGATGTGGCAGGGAGGTTCAAATATTTCTCTGTCTTGATGCAGCTATATATAGCTTGTACAAGTTTCTTCGGGTGCTAGAACTAAACTTATCTTGTGTTTCTTGGGAATTTTTTCTTTATTTGACTTCATTTTGAAATTTAACCAGATGACAGCTTAAGAGGTACAGCCTACCCCAACTCACTTGACTTATATTATCACGCAAAAATTGAGTCTAAAGTTGAATGGTTTATTTGTGAGGAAATCGAATATTTCTAAATTAAGTTAACGGCTCCAGACCTTTGTGAGAGTAAAACACTTTAGTCTTAGCGAAAAGGAAAAGACGAGAAGTTTAAGGCAAAAAAACGATAGGGTAAGCAATAGTTAGCATTATATGAAGCCAATTTTCTCTCTCCAGGTTCGACTTCCTTTGATAAAGGGCTAGCACTTGAAATGTCATGTTCACCAATCCTAGAAAAAAAAAAAATAATTTGATCACAGCCTTGTAATAAACCAAGTCATTGCCGGCCAAGAGCGATTCACAAAAAAAAAAAAAAAAAAAAAAAAAAAAAAAAAACGAGTGGCAGTAGTCTTATTGTTTTAGGAGAAACTCTGAACTAGTTGCAGATTCTGATTGGCTTAAATTGATCACGTGACACGATTGCGTTCATCGGCGTAGAGACAATATCAGCCTACAGTGCCCGTCCGAGAAAAATACCCGGGTGGATAGTACTCGTCCGGGATTTTTTTTTGTAAGCAAGCGGGCCTACAGTCATAAATGTCCACCAAATTCACTGCATTTAGTGATTTTCATGTCTGGTTTTGCTTCGTTTATTACATTTCGGCTTTCAATTAAGTCCTTTATCCTATAAAGTAGAAAAAAAAAATACAAGATGCGTTTTTTTTAATGGCGCGAGGAAAACAAATTCAGTAGTGAACAATAAAAGCGATAGAGTGTTTTTGCCTGGCTCGGTACTATCAGTCTAATAGTTGCCCCTTAGATATTTAACGTTCTTAAAACTAGCATATTAGCCCGAGAAGCGAAGCTTTTAGGTCTAACTTTGTTCCAAGAGCATCAAATTTCCGTGGGGCAACTATCAGCCGATAGTTCCTCGACAGAAACACAATACTATTTTAATAGAATACAATGGTAGAACCAATCAGATTCGCAGATTCCCCATAGAACACGGCCGAGTTTCTTCCAATAAAATATACGCCATATCTAGCGATTCCTTGTAATAAGGAAGTTGTGGTAAAAAAAAATTAATATTACGAGCAAAATGTTTGCTATATCTGTGTTCCCCTTCGGAAATATAGTAGTTAGCGTTACAAGAGACTCTTTATAGTTGGAATAACGTCAAAACATCGAATTTAGTCTCAAGGAGCATAAAAATCTACTACGAAACATTGAGAGAGACACTTTCTTTTTTAACGTCACCACATAGTTTCACTTTTAGCTGATAAAGAAGCGATCGTTTTAATATAATCAGCCAGCAAAATATTCCTGTTTGAAATGGCGTGTGCAAGTGGCAGATTTATTTTCAGGTTAGGCTGTATTTAGACGCAGTCAACACTTGAGTGGCAGACATTTAGGTCCTCGGTCTATCTTTCTTGTCTGAGTGTTTGAGATATTTTACTTTCACTAAAGGTACGGTACTTCCTTGTCACTTCACTTCGACACAGGGAATTAACCCACGTTATGATCACGCTGATGGGATTATTCACTATTAAATATACGCGACACGTAGCGTTCCTTGTAATAAGGAAGTTGTGGGCAACAAATATGCCGAGAAAATTGTTTGCTATATCTGTGTTCACCTTCGGAAATTTAGTAGTTAACTTTTCAAGAGACTCTCGATAGTTGACTGTCATATCGTCAAAACAACGAATTTAGTTTGAAGGAGCATCACAAACTAACACGAAACATTGAGAAAGTTGCGCTCATTTGAACATCAGCACATCCAAACATCCGTTACGCTTTCCTTATTTTCACATTTTTTAGCTGATAAAGAAATAATCGTTTGAACATAATCAGCCAGCAGGGTGCTTTTGTTTGAAACGGCGTGTTCGAGCGGCAGGTTTATTTTTGGGTAACTGTTTTCGGACGCCCTTTTGAGTGCGTCAGAAGAATTAAGTGTTTAAAAACATTTAATTAAGTGGCAATTTTTTTGGTACCTCTATCTTTCTTGTTAAAGTGTTGAGTTATTTTTACTTTTACTAAAATTGCAGTAATTCTTGGCTTCTAAAAAACCAATTTGCGATTGGCGAAGCTATAAAGACGCAATACCGTCCGTGCTGGCGAGGGGGGAGTGAGGTGATAATCATCCGTATAAGCTATATAATTTATAGGTGTGTGCGACACTGGACAATATGGTTTTGAAGCTGTTTATGTCCGAAAAAAAAAAAGCATCTTAAGTGACTTTGATATTAAATTTGGCAAAAGTTTCAGTCTTAACTAACTTATAATAAGTTTTTGTTCATCTCTCTTGCTTAAGTGAAGACAGGTTTCGCTGTATGATAACTGCCTAAAATAAATAAATTTATTTGCATTACGAGAACGGCAAGCGCGCCGGCTCTTAAAAGAGTTGTAAAAAAAAAAATAGAGTAATATTCCATAGATGTCTGACTGGAGCTCGGCTGCGAATACTGGCTTAGGACTGAGTCTCAGCAGGTAAACGATCCTATTGATGCATATACGTTTATTTATGATTATAAAATCTTTAGCATTTTGTGTTATAACCTTTGCAATACTGAAATGCCTCCCAGTCACATGAGATCAATTGGAAAATCATTGTCTCTTGTTGGTGAAACAACCATTTTTGAGTCTAATGCTTGCGTGCGCTTTGCGCATGCGCATTAGACTCTTTGTTATATGAAAAAAAGCTGTTAGCAATCCCAAGAGAATGGTTCGGGATCGATAATCGTTCGCTGTAATGTAGAAAACAATGATCAGCTGCAAGAACGGACTCCGTACGGACACGCACGATTAGTTTCAATTAAAAACAGCCAATCAGCGACACGTGTTCCCACGCATAATTAAAAGTTCTTTCTCAAGTCACGATTATTCAACACTTGAACAGGACGTAATAATTTTCCAGTTAAGACATTTGTAAGCTTTTTGTGAAAATAAATCTTCGTTTTCAGTTCAGTTAAGCACTTGTGTTTTCGTCTTGCTTAAAAAGCAAGACGTCTTTGAGAAAAAATATTTCGACGGCGACTCGCGTTTATTTACACAATGCGACCAAATATTTATTTTGTTTTAAAAAATAGAAAACTTTACCTCGTATTTTGTATTTAATTCATTCGAATTTTGACCAATTTTTTCTTTACAGTGCAAACAAAAACCTTCAAAAATAAAAGATGTACATGGATAAATGTAAATCAAGTTACGCGACTAAATCAAAATGCGTTTGTTTGGCCGCTTTGCAGTATTACACTGTCCCGGCCTTTGCCATACACTGAAATCGAATTTCATGCTTTTACGACTCTCAGAGATCTTAAGTTCTTCTTACAGCTAGAAAAATCATAAAATGGTTACATTGATATGGAAGTGATGATTCGCGAAATTTGTACATCATGATAAACAGTCTTCGCTCCTGTGTATGGTAGCTCGATAATAAATGCCTAGTTTCCAGCGTTCAAAAGGTCATCATTATATTGACGTGAGCATTTACACCCGTTTTTAGGAAAATCTGTCACTAAGTGCTTACAGTACAATGGAGTAACAGTCACTATTTCAAGTGTTTTTATTGCAAAATCTGTTTCAAGAGTCATCATCAAAATGGTGAAAAATCTGAAAGAAAACGATGTGAAGTTCTTCAACCCTTGTTGTAATGAACATGCTTTTTGTAAATCGTCACGCAATCTTGTCCAAATGTTTAATCGTTTCTGCTTTTACGGACAATACGGAAGAAGTAACATCAACTCCTGTTCATACTTTAAATTTTGTGAAGCATATAACATTTATGACTGTTTCGTTTTCATCCATAATCATCCACGATGCCCCTAGCTTGCTATAAGCATTTTAAATTAAACTCCCGAACACAAACCTCTAACCAATTTTAACCGGCTTACGAAAACCGCGCAATCTGTATCACTATGCCATACGGCATTAGACTCATGTCACCCTTGGTGACCTATTTTTTTTCAATCACAGAAGAGGCTTAAAAAAACATTAACCTAAAAATAACATTTTTATGCAATTGCAAAGTATGCGTATTTTGCATTTATGTTAGAAATCACATGACGTATTTTTCCTCAAAACATCTGATTTTTTTTTTTTTTTAAAAAAAGATGTACATGACAGGCAAATGCTGCTTAGACACAACAGTCTTTTCGTAAAAAACTTGCTTTTGTTCGGATGTCTTAAGAAGCATCTGCAGCAATTCAGCCAGCGGGAAATTTTTATGACGTCGTTATATATCGGACAACGTTAAAAGAATGAGTGTCAGGCTTTATATATTATTCCTTTTTTTTTAGGTTGCCCTGCATTGTGACGCACTTAAAACAGTTTAAATTTGTGATCAGCAGGATATTCTTGTTTGAAATTGCGTGTGCAAGTGGCTGATTTATTTTCAGGTTAGGCTGTATTTAGACGCAGTCAAAACTTGAGTGGCAGAAATTTAGGTCCTCGATCTATCTTTCTTGTTTAAGTGTTTGAGATATTTTACTTTCACTAAAGGTAAGGTACTTCCTTGTCACTTCACTTCGTCACAGGGAATTAACCAAGTTATGATCACGCTTATGGGATTATTCACTATTAAATATACGCAATACGTAGCGTTCCTTGTAATAAGGAAGTTGTGGGCAACAAATATGCCGAGAAAATTGTTTGCTATATCTGTGTTCCCCTTTGGAAATTTAGTAGTTAACTTTTCAAGAGACTCTTGATAGTTGACTGTCATGTCGTCAAAACAACGAATTTAGTTTGAAGGAGCATCACAAACTAACACGAAACATTGAGAAAGTTGCGCTCATTTGGACATCAGCACATCCAAACATCCGTTACGCTCTCCTTATTTTCACATTTTTTAGCTGATAGGAATATAATCGTTTGAATATAATCAGCCAGCAGGGTGCTTTTGTTTGAAACGGCGTGTTCGAGCGGCAGGTTTATTTTTGGGTAACTGTTTTCTGACGCCCTTTTGAGTGCGTCAGAAGAATTAAGTGTTTAAAAACATTTAATTAAGAAGCAATTTTTTTGGTACCTCTATCTTTCTTGTTGAAGTGTTGAGTTATTTTTACTTTTACTAAAATTGCAGTAATTCTTGGCTTCTAAAAAACCAATTTGCGATTGGCTAAGCTATAAAGATGCAATACCGTCCGTGCTGGCGAGGGGGGAGTGAGGTGATAATCATCCGTATAAGCTATATAATTTATAGGTGTGTGCGACACTGGACAATATGGTTTTGAAGCTGTTTATGTCCGAAAAAAAAAAGCATCTTAAGTGACTTTCATATTAAATTTGGCAATAGCTTCAGTCTTAACTAACTTATAATAAGTTTTTGTTCATCTCTCTTGCTTAAGTGAAGACAGGTTTCGCTGTATGATAACATTTCTTTGCATTACGAGAACGGCAAGCGCACCGGCTCTTAAAAGAGTTGTAAAAAAAATAGAGTAATATTCCATAGATGTCTGAGTGGAGCTCGGCTGCGAATACTGGCTTAGGACTGAGTCTCAGCAGGTAAACGATCCTATTGATGCATATACGTTTATTTATGATTATAAAATCTTTAGCATTTTGTGTTATAACCTTTGCAATACTAACCTGCGATCAGGCGTTTTTTCTTTTGCAAAGATGAGAGAGGGGAAAAGAACGCCTGATTAACCGGCCGCCAACCGCCCCCAAATTTAAATAAACTAAGGTGTCGTAGAACTGTCAAACCACTCTTTGTAGATGGCGGCAAATTCGGGTCTCGGATTTCCACCAGGCGTGAAAAACGTCTGCAGAATAATTATACATGTACAGCCTGTATTAAAACTTCGCCGTGCTAAAATAAAAATGCTTTCAGTAGCACGGAGAAATGACGCTTGCGAATATATATTTATCAGCGATAGACGCCTTACAACTCACAAAAAAAGGAATTTACAGATGAGCTGTTTCACGGCGCGGATAGCATCGTGTAGCTTCTAAGTAAACACTGTAAACATTCCAACACCTCTGGAATATTGTTTGGTGAATTTGTTTTCCCGAAACTCATTCAATGAACTGCCAAAACACCGTCACGAAAACAAATTACGCATTGTCAAACACTCTATCTGTTCCGCATTCAGAGAATTACACTTGAAATTTGTCAGGGCTTCAGCTAAAGTAGAAGAAAAATCGTCCTCGAAATTAACACGCCTCGTCTAAGCCATTAGCACCAGCTTTTGACCGGAAGTTTCGTTGAAATACTACAGCCAATCAGTCCACACCGCTTCATTTAGTATTGTTTCTCGACCAATCAGAAGAAAAACCAGAATTCCTTTCCGAGCAAATTCTTGGCGAACAAGCAAGACAGGTATGGCGAGCGAACTGGCTTTGTGTACATGTTTCGTGTGGAACACACCAAAAGGACTGTAGTCAGGCTGGTTGCCGATTGGGCAGAATAATACAAAGGGAATACAAAAGATTTTTCTGCCCAATCAGGAGGCAGTATTCAGAGAGCTTTTTGAACTGGTCTGGTAAGACTCTTTCCCAAGGGGCACTTTCAGTCAATACAACTTTTATATACTGATTTTTTTCTCTCGCAGTTTCGCGCTATTTTCTACCCGCATTTTCACGTTTCCCTCGCCCCACTAACTGCCCCTGGGTCTCCGAGGATGAGGCTAATGCTGCTTAGACACAATAGTCTTCTCGTAAAAAACTTGCTTTTGTTCGGATGTCTTAACCCTATTCAAACCGGGGGGGGGGGGGGGCTTTTGAGGCCCGCGCTGAATTTAAACTTTTATAACTTTTTTAAGATTTAACCAAACGCTGCCAAACTTTCTGAGTTTTCCTAAATTTTATCTGGCAACAATTTGGTAGGGTTGGATGATGTGTCAGGAACTTGACATCACGATGACAACGGCATTTTGACAGGCATGTTTTCTCAAATTCGTAATTTTGCGTGTTTCTGTTAATAAAAATCAACTTGAATGGAATTATTTTTACATTTTTACGGGTTTAACGCACATTTTTATTTATTTTGAGTACTTTGCAGTGATTTTGGGTGGTTTTCTGGCATTTTGGAAAAATTTTGAAATCCAAGATGGCGGATCCAAGATGGCGGCTGTTTTGACATCATGATGTAATTGTCACGTGATGTGACGTCACCATACCACGTGACGTATACCAAAAGAAAAAGTTTTGGACATACAATACATCCTATAAGATTCATGGTGATTGCTTAAATATTCTGGAAGTTACATAGGGGGGGCTTCCGAAGCCTCCCCCCCCCCCGGTCTGAGAAGGTCCAAAAAAGCCCGGTCTGAATAGGGTTAAGAAGCATCTGCAGCAGTTCAGCCAGCGGGAAATTTTTATGACGTCGTTATGTATCGGACATCGTTAAAAGAATGAGTGTCAGGCTTTATATATTACTCGTTTATTTTTAGGTTGCCCTGCATTGTGACGCACTTAAGGTGGCTTAATACAGTTTTGAGGAGATAAGTGAGCCCAACTTTTAACTCTCTTTAAAAATATTCAGGAAAGTTCTTTCTTTCTCTTATTACTCTTTTTTAAAGCATATAGCCATCATATGCGACATTTGACCAATAAAAATTTTAATGAACAATCAATAAGGGGCCAAAATGAATGGCCGAGCTGCGTAAGAGGGGACTGGGCACTAGTTGTTTTAACAGTGTTTTTCTCAAAATCTACCCGTACGACCCCACCTCAAAATTTCAGAAAATACAAATTGGCTTTGATTAAACATTCATGCAAAGTAAAATAAAAATCTGAAGACAGATTTTTCGCAAAATAGGAAAATGTGATATTTTGCCCCTTTAAAAAATAGCTCAAATTCTGCCTTACAGATTTTTATTTTACTCTGCATGAATGTTTAAAGCTGATTTCCAGTCCGTACTGCGCAGACTCGGGGTTTGTTTTCGTTTTTGTTTTGAATTCGTTGAAACGTTACACTTCGGTGACAGCATACATGAAGTTTTTTAGTCCGCCATTACAGTTCGTTTCGTTCAAGAATTTCCGATGAGCTGAAACGTCGGTTTGAAATAGTGTCTAGGTTCTTCTACTCGCTATTATTTGTTCTGCAAGGATATCTGGCGTTAACAATGAAGAAAAAGGTAAGTTTGTCGCGGAATGTTTAGTTTTGCTTGTAAACATTCCTTTCGTGTGGGCTCACATAAACATTGCAGCCGAGATTGCGCAGTACCGACTGGAATTCATCTTAGCGTGTTGTGCTTTGTCATTTACAAGGTTTATGTGTAACATAACATGGGTTCAGAAAATCAGTCCTATAGACTGTTGGAATCGATAATGCCGAAAGATAAATACATTGATGATGTATACATTGCCTAGAAAAAACTGTAAAACATCTTAAGAAAATTCGTTCAAACCTAAAGGTTTTAATTTTTATTTACATATTTGCATAAATTATGTATGTTTATCGGTTACCTTGGAGACAGATGCACATTATTTGTTTATGTTTTGGATCAAAGAATGGTACACAAGATTTTTATTTATTACCAAAAATAAGGTTTGTAGATCTTGAGTGTCGCAGGTACGAGGAAAGACAAAGCGTTTTGAATGCATTTCAGGTCTTTATTGTCTTAAAATGGTTTATTTATCAATCTAGTCATCGTCTTTCTCACAAATGTACATTAACGCATTATGACATTGGAAATCATTCCAGACTCCAATTTGTGGTTCACCGCCAGGCCAAAACACTCCATTCGCAATCTCAGTGCAGTCCTGCTCATCATCTTCGTCATTCGGTTGTTCATCTGCCCAATTCGTATAACTTGGACTTGTACCATCTGCCCATTGAAATGATCCTTCCTCCTCCTTATCCGTCAGTCCAATCCACGCTTCTCGGTTAACTTCATCTTCCGGAATTTGTAAGAATGTGTTCAGGATGAAATTGTTTTCATCTTTTGAGCCAATCTTCGCCAAATAAGCCTCGTTTCCTGCGCACGACGTATTTGCATCATTCCATGATTTCTTTTCGCCAAACGATTTGAAGCAATTGTTATCGAACGATGTCCATCCTTCGTCGCATTCTGTAAAGAAACAAAGCTAAAACGTAGTCGCTTATTAATGATGATGATGATGATGACGATGATGATGATGATGATGATGATGATGATGTGATGATGGTGGAATGGGAATGGGAATATCAATGTCAAAGGCAATGGAAATGGTAAGGATAAGGGTAAGAGTAGCGGTGAGGATAAGGGTAATGATATAATGTTGCATTTAACGATGCTCAATGCGCTTATTATCGGTTAGGAAAATAATAAAAAAAATTGTTTAATCTGATGGTCCTACAAACTGTAGAGATGAAATTGATGGACGCTATATATACAAACAGTTAAAATAGCATTGTGGGGCGGTTCAAAACAGAATTAAATAAAATTCAACTTCAGTGAAATTTTCTGAATCTGGCTTAGGCATTGTTTTTCTAATACTCTTCGGAATTAATAAAAATGCAACGAATGCAAAATTGTCTTGGTATTGCTTCGGGCTTTCCACAAGTTGCTCGAGATTTCCCAAAAAGGTTGCCCGTGATTTCTCAAAAAGTTGCTCAAAAGTTGCTCCAAAAATCAAAAAAGTTGCTTCTGATAACAAAAGTTGCTCGAAAGTTGCTCCAAAAAAATCCAGAACGCTGCTTCTAATCAAGATAATTCCTCTAAATATATGCTTATTTCCCTTTGAGGGTAAGATTTTTTAAGCAGTTTTATGCAATTTTACAGCAAAAAAAAAGTATCTAAATAACATATTAAGGGGAAAATTCGGTTAAATAACAAGGATTTCTTTAACTGAGAAAAATCGTGAAGATATCGATGACGTCATGTTTGCTGACGAGTTTTATAATGTTTTAATGTAGAATGAGCCGAAAATTGAAACGTCTTCAGATATTCGTCGAAAGTCTTCGGCAAATTTCCTAAATCTTCGGAAACGTTCGTATTGCCCTTGAACAACACTCGAATAACCTTCGGAGATCTTCGGTCTGTTTGAAATTGCTCAAAATGCAACAAGTTGCTCGAGAGGAAAAAAGTTGCCCGAAGGTGAAAAAGTTGCTCGAATCAAAAAAAGTTGCCAAAAAGTTGCCGAGCAACTTGTGGAAAGCCCTAGTCTTGCTGTAGGAGAGAGAGACCCTGGGGACGAGGTTGGGGATGGTACTGTAGTAAGAGCATTCGCTCCCCACCAATGTGGCCCGGGGTGAGTTGTTTGGGTTCAGTTTGTTGTTGGTTCTCGTCTTTGCTCAGGTTTTACTCATTCAAAATCGATCTGTAAACAGTGCATGAAGAGCCACTCTGTGGATATACAACTGTAAATAATTATTTATTTAATTAATTACCTGCTGCGCAGTTCGCTACAAGTACTGTCAATATAATTCCAAGGAACTTCATTCTTGCGTAAATCTACAAGAGAGAAACTGTGATTTTTTTGGCTCTTTTCCCCATCAGGGAACATCTCTGCAGGCTAGAATAAAACCTGTCCCATGCAGGTGGTACCCGTTGAGGTTGGATAGTGTTATGCCGGTGGGTCGGCCATCTTTTCTTAAAAAATATTCGTTTATTTACTTCAATTTATGCCTTGAGGTGTTGAAATGCCTTGAGGTTTTAAAACGTTCAAAAATTATACATTGTAGTGTCGATTTCGAGAGCTACGGATAATTCTGAATACAATGCCAGGCACAAAATGTTCTTGCACATCGACAAGGAGTTCTCGTGTCCACTTCCGCATTAAGCGAAATACACGGAGCATTATTTTACTTGCCCGTCATCGCAACATTTTCTTTGAAAACTAATTACTCTGTAGACCCAGAAAAGCACCCGGCAAAGTAAAGTTTTAAAAGGTATATCCAAAGTTGAATGAGCATAGAACCGTAAAAAGAAGGAGAAATTATTAGTGCTTATTACCTTTAATTATTTTCCATCACTTTACTTTAGTCGATAAACAAGCTTAGGATTCATGTCCCCGATGTTTAGAGTTGAAATGTAAACTAACTTACTTAATTTTTTGCTTGTTCTCAGTTGTGCGATCGAGGGGCTAAAATAATTTTTGCCATACAGTCGAAGCTCTCTAGCGGCCCGGGGGGGGGAAAAAAAAGAGAAAAAAAAGCGGGAAGGGGTAGTAGCTTTCTATCCTTATGTTGATCATTAACTTAGCTCTTATTTAAAGGTAAATCAACCAGCATTTTTTATTCAAACAGCTGTAGCTTCGAGTGTTAGGCGCTCAGTCAGGTTTTCCCGCTGTTAGTGCTGACTTTACTTTTAAAACGAATCCGTTGATAGATTTTATGCTTGCATAGCCAAACAGATCAAGTTGTACCAGGAGTTATATTGCTTATGAAAATGAACCGGTATAACACGATTCTTTTTATAATAAGCTATTGATCTGACCTCACAATCCGTAAGTAAACAAATTATAAGACGCGGGTCAAACCCCCTGGATACATATTTTGCAGAAAGATATGACCAAATATTTAGCTAGTGTGAAACAATATAGGATGCTTTCTACGTTCTTACAATAACAAATTTTACTTCAAGTAAGGGTACTTGATCGCAATGACCTTTTCACTTAACCGAGACAAATAATCTCGTCGACGGTGATAACAATACTACTACATTATTATAACCATACAATAAAGTGGAAACTCAGTCATAACTTTGAGCGGGTTTTCGATCCTCTCATCCTTTAAATGTAAGTTGTTATAGATCTAAGCCAAGGGGAGTTATATTTCGAAAAGTTATGTACTGGTACGCGACAAAATAAACGTAGCACGAAGTTCAAACAAGCAACTGTTAAACAACTCACAGTTATTATTATGTAGCACGATAATGTATAAAACTATTCGTTTATGATGCAAATTATCTCTTTTGTTGAACGTTATGGCAAGTTCGGAAATTTATCTGTTTGACTGCATTTGATATAAAGACTTGATCTCCTTCGACTACGTATACAATTAACGCGCAGTATTGATATTTACTGCTTTTATGACGAAACGTCTCTTAAAAACGGTAGATGAACCATTTTCAAGACGCAAAACTCTCATAATAACATTATCTCTTCGCAGAAAATTAGCAAAATAAAAATCTTGCAAAATTTTACCTTATAATCGTACCTTGGAAAGGTTATGTCCTTGTAACACGGATGTAATTCTTTGTCTTTTAATGAAATATAACATTCAGGACTGGCATAAAATAAGTAATTCAGTTCTACTCTAAAAATTTTAGCCGTATGCCAATATCTGTCGCTGAATGAATCAGGCCACCGGGAAAAAGAACAAAAGGAAAATCGACATTTCTTTTCTGGTCTAAAACAGTTCGATAGCTTTAAGTAAGACCACCAGCCTGACTAGTACTCAATTGTATTTTCCATTTTCCTATATTCGTTCCTCGCCAATTTTAAATTAAAAGTGTAAACCTTATAGTAAGTGATGTTTAAAGTGGAATTTATTTAATTTGGACGGGTACTGAGCAAAGGGTTTGATCATGTGCTACAATTTGACCTAAATTTCGTCTGCCGTGCAGCTTAAATAACATTTATTCTTTATTTTCTTTTTCTTGCACGGGAAAATAGGTTTGCTTACTCGGTGCGGGCCATGATTTACAATAATAATTTAACCTAAATCAATGTTTGCTGTGAAGTAATTGTGATATAAAAGCAGACACGTGTGTTTACTTAAAGGTGCAGTATCACCAAGACTTGGTGCAATTTGAAAATATCGTGAAGGTGTTGGTATGAAAAGTAAATCCACTCACAGAGGTCTAGCCTCACAAAAACGTACTTTACAAGTCTTAAAAATTATTAAACTTTGTTTGGGTCTTTATTCTTAAAAAAAAAACATTGATTGCGGTTGATTTAATGTAATTATTTTTACTTTTTCAAATGGTTTAAAACCTGTCGATGTCGCAATTGACCGGTTTGGGAAAGAAAGGGAGGAGAGGGAGGGGGCAGAGGGGCTCGCTTATTCTAGATATTCCCTTTAAAGGGATGGCCGTTAAGGCTATCTTGAAAACATGCGGGTTCTTATATGCATATTTTTACTGTACTTCAACTTGTGAAATCCCTTACCCTTTTGTAATTGTATACCCCCAGCCAGAAAAGGTACCTAACCACCTTTCAAGAGTAGTAAAGTAGTTGGCATGGTCGTTCGTCATAGAAATTTAACAGCTTAATGTATCCGCAATATTATCATACAGTATATTTACTTGAGTAATCATTTACTTTTCTTCTCACATAAATACATAAGTTTTGCATTACATTGGTAATCATTCCAAAGCCCAACTTGAGATAAGCCGCCAGGCCAAAAGACGCCATTCACAAGCTCTACACATTCCTGCCCTCCGTCCTCGTTGTTAGGTTGTTCCTCTGCCCAGTTGTTATAAGTTGGACTTGAGCCATCTAACCAGACGAACTTCCCTTCCTTCTTCTTATCCGTGAGTCCAATCCAAGCAGAAAGGTTCATCTCATCAAATGGAATTTGCATGAATGTCTTCAGCAAGAAATCATTTAGCTTTTCCGATTCGATTTTGACTAAGCGAGCCTTGACCTTTTTGCACGACTTTTCTGCATCCGGCCATGATTTCCTTTCTTGGAACAGTTTAAAGCATTTACCATCAAACAATTTCCACCCGTCATCACATCCTAAAAAATGAGTGAAGCAGAACGAAAAATGTTTGTTCATTAAATAAAGGAATATATTAAATACACCAAAAAAAATGCAAAACCAATAAAATACACCGATTTAACATTTATTTAGGAAATGTAAAACTCATTCCGTGTTTCTATCTAGTTATCCCTTTCACTCCCGAATTTTCCCCCCAAACCCTTTTTTTTACCCCCTAAACTCCTTTTTTGGTTCTTGAATTTACCCTAACGTTGCTAAGGAAGCACTAATTTACACTTTAGCAACATATTGATAAAGAATCCGTGTAAAAATGTACAAAATCTCACTTTGGTGCATGGGCGCCAAAATTTGGACTTCTGTTTATTTAGGAGTGAAAGGGTTTATAAGGACACGAGTGGACGTTTAGTGAAATCACTCTAATTTTCTAATTCCGAAACACGAGCTGCAAATGTTTCTAACAGTTTTCACAGAAGTGGACACAAATATGTTTAGGCAATATATATTATCATTCGATGCAATTTTTCCTTTCTTTTCATTGGCCAAGAGCCCACCACGTCATCTGCAAAGTAACTGCCTACAAATAATGGTTTGCTCGTGCGTATTAGCGTCTGACAGTGATTTTGCTACAAATAATATTCTGCTCATGCGTAGTTGTGTTCACTCCCGAGAAAAATGGCAGCTCGTTTTCCAGAGTTGGAGAGCGGTTTAATTTGTCTGCTAGACCCGAAGGAACAGAGCGGGAGTGCAAAAAAGGCAACGGAAATTTCCTTCAATGTATTTCGGCAATATCTGAAAGGAAGAGAATGGGATGAAGAACAGCTCGTATCATCAAAGTTCTGCTTTCGTCTGCATTTCTTAACAAGAAAGCGCACAGTTCCTGATTCCCGAAGTTAAGGGTTATACAAAAACAAATTCAGTGATCGAATGATAAAACAATTATTGAACTCGGTTTTCGCAAAATATCGTGATTTTTCAGGGTCTCGCAGATCAAATAATTGATCTGCTCAACCTCGTACCAATAATTGTTAATTATTTGCTGCAAAACCAGTGACAAACGGTAATAGGTACAAGAAAATCATTATTAGTTTGTAGGCATAAATTGGTAGCTCATTTCGTCGGGTTTCGCTCAAAAACAATGAAGAACGAATGCATTGAATGATTATTTAATTAGCCATCTTACCTGCAGCCAAGTTCACTACAAGAACTGGTAAAAGAACAGCAAGGAGCTTCATACTAGTACAAATCTGCGAGATAAATAAATATATCAAAAACTTGTTTTGGCTGTACATTCGACGATTGCGAGTGTAGCGAATTTTCGCTTCTTTTTTGCTGAAACGTTTGGTTTTCGAGATACAGACTTTATTCATAACTTCTGTTGTGCTATATACATTCAATAACCTCCGTGCATTCCGCATGAAGATATGACATGTATAGATATTAATATTTGCCCGAGGACATTATACATATTAATTGTGTCCCCAAATTAGTATGGGATTTTCCCAGGCTATGTGGCCTTGACACATTAATAAATTAAAGTTTATCTATCTATTCTTATTAATACAAAAGAGCAATCAGTTACGAGATCGACCCTTGAGGAAAATTGATCTTTCAAAAACTGTGTTCGTCCAAAGACATTGCCAGTGCGTACTTATTGTAAAAACAAATGGAAGCTACTGCGTTTATTATCCTTCAATATGTTTACACAGGGCACATAATTTGGGAGTATCACAAGGTTATTTCAATTAGTTTTGAACTTTTCGTTTTAAATTTTTAACCCTCGGACGTACAAGGGGAGGGGGAGGGGAGGGGATGCCCCCCCCCCTTAAAGTTTTAAGAGGATTTACTCTACAATGCTGAAACTTTCAGTAGCTGTTCATTCATCTCTTGCGAAAAATTTAATATGTCAATCATGTGTCCATGATAATTTATGTAGCCATGGCAACGTCATAATTACAAGCAGGTCCTGCCAAAAATCGTCGCTTTTAACACTTTTTGCATTCCATAAGCATTCTCGCTTGATTTTGCATCAATTTCCGTTATTTTCTGACTTTCTAAGAAAGTAGTGAAATCCAAGATAGCGGATCCAAGATGGCGGCTATAACGACGTCACGTGATGCCATATGACGTCACAGCCTACAAAAAATATGTCACCTTGTAGAGTTTGCTAGGGTTTCTACACAGTGCAAAATTGTTTCGCTGCGCCTTAATAGGACGAAAACTCTGGGGAGGGGTTCCATCCACCCCCCCCCCCCCCCCAACCCCCCCTGTGGGGGGGGGTAGGGGCGGACTTGCATCTTTTGTGTTAATTTTTTTACGAATTTTACTCTAATTTAGCGCAAATTCTGCCAATATTCGGTATTCTGCCGTCAAAATGCTCGCTATCGAGAATTGTTGGAGTTGTTAAGTTCCGCCCGATTCTTCCATGTGGATATTGTTTAGAAAGATATGTCTGTTTCATCCCTACCTGGCATAAGATTTCTTAAAATACTGTAACCACGGTTAATTAGAGATTCTTATAGGTAACTGACCTTTTAAACGTCAGTCCCAAGTCCAATATCTTGATGGTAGATTTTTGCCGGATATCTTTAAAAAGCTCCAGCTTAATTCGTACATTCATCAGAAGATTCTTTTCAAATCGTTAAAGTTTGAGAAGATTTTACATTGCTTAATTTGTGAGCACTAAAAATATTAACGTTGAGGTACATGCACTTTAGCCAAATTAGTTAATTCGATCACTAAACAGGTGATTTCAATGGTAAAAGGCTGTAAAATACGATAAATTGGTCTGAGTGTCAGGTAATACATGTAAACATAAAAACTTACGAAAAAAAATACGCTTGTCAAAAGATTTCGGTTTCCTCCCTCGTTGATGGTATTGAATAAACCAAGATTATACGTATCTCCTCAGGTAGCAACTAAATATTATTACAGATCGGTACCTTGCTAAAGTTGTCTGCGATAACACAGACCACGCTGTTTTTCAAAGAGAAGACTGTATACAAAGTCAGTTCAATATGATATGTTTCATGTCGTTTGTCAATGCAGCTGACACTGGTTATCGGACAAGCCACCAGTGCAACAAACAAATGAAAAGCCAACCCCCATTCGTATTTTGGAAATGTTCGACAACTTTTAATTGAGCCACCAGCCTCACAAGTCCTTCTGACTCTTTCCAGTTCCCTTGTCAAACTGCAACCTCGAATCGGTAGATTCGTATGTTGTGTCGCAGTTTTAATAAACTGGCATTCCTTTTTTTTTTTCTTTTTTTAAGCTGGCACAGTATAAAAGTGACAAGGAAAAAATCTAAATGCCAAAAATTAAACCTTATTCAATTCAGCGGCTATCCCAAATGGTTTTCATTTCATGACTTCATGGATTTGTGAATGCAATGTTCTTCACAACAAAATGGTCGTAACAAGTGGGATGGTTGGGGGAGCCGTTTACCTACCCCTGGAATTATTGCGCGATTATTGTGATTAGGGTTGTGATTATAATCTTATTATTCAAAACCGTTAAGGAAATTCTTCAAAAAAAGAATATTATTATTTTTTTAAGAAAAATTTAAAAAAAAAAATTTTTTTTTTTTTTTTTTTTTTAAAAAAAAAAAATAAAAAAATTTTTTTTTTTTTTTTTTTTTTTTGGGGGAAAAAAAAAATAAAAAAAATTTTTTTTAAAAAAAAAACCAAAAAACGCGGGAAAGGGTTTTTTTGAACAACTCGAGCCAAACGAGAACGAGTCCGTCAAACTATCATCGACTCTCTTGAAAATTTGAGCACTTTCAAAGCCGATGAGAGCATATAGGAGTCGATGAGAGTGCATGGAAGTTCCATGCCAAAAGAGAGTAAGATTTTGAACTCTAATCACTTATCATCCTCGTTTGGCCCGGGCTTAAGCATGAAATGTACTGGTAATTATGTTGTAAGCGCAATGCGTTTGGGGCTAAATAGATTAAAATTACTGAAACTTTTAATCCTAAGAGAAAATATGATCATCTACACCATACGTGTATCCCTTGATAAGTTGTTTAATTTGAGAGCTTTGAATATGATCAATATGACCGGTAACAGCTTTTGGCGAGAGAGGACTGGGTCGGGTTTTCCTTTTTTCCGTTCAGCTAGTGGCTCATCTTTGTATCAATTGCAGCAGAAACATTATTTTTGATTTTAAGGGATTGATTTGTAAAGAGGGGAAAACGAATAAAAGCGGGGAAAGGAGATGAAGAAATAATACATGTAATGGTGTTTTTTTTTATTCTATTTTTCCGTTCTTTTTTAATTTTTAATTAAATTACAGAATTCGAGTTATAAACGTAAATTTGACCCAAATATTTATCAAGGGAAACGAAATTTAGTTCGAGTTAGCGGGGTTCTTCGAGTTATCTGAGCTAGAGTTACCGGGGCGCTACTGTTTCAGTTTTAGTCGGTTGCTCATGTGTACATGTAATCATGATAAGATGAACTGGATTCGTTTATGCGTCACGGCTGGAAAACAACAGTCGTTAACAAGTCTCTTTATTAACATTTAGTTTTATTTAAGTAGTACATTGCTTAAAATAATCCTTTTATATATGTTAGAAATAATATTCTATTCAATAACTTACTCATCATTACCCTTTTTTAAGAGAGCGCGAAAAAGAAAAAACCCTGTGGCATCAAGGGTAACTCGTCATTTGGTGTTTTGGTTTTCTCGTGTGTGAAAAGGGTGAATGGGTTTTCTTACGATAGAAAACCGAGAAATCAAAACTCAGGAGAGGTGGAAAACAGTTAAAATAAAATATTGGGAGTTGAAGTGTCAGTTTTCGAAAGTTGGAAACAGACGAGAAAAAAGATAAATTATTGTTTTAATATCTAACGCCTAGTATCATATAGCCAGCAGAAATTTTTAATAACGTGGTTTTGGAAATTCTTCATTTGAAAGCGATTATATTAGGACAATCTCGATCTTTTTAAAGGAATATACAGCGTCAATTGACAAACAATAATATTGCAATAATTCTCTGTTATAGCCGGGCATCATGCGTGTATTACGTTTTATTTAACGAATTGATTATACTAATAATTTCTATTTTAATTTGCATTGTAATCGCATGAGGCCAGGCAAAATTAAGGATTAATGTCACGTGTGTTTTCGGAAGTTTCCGAAATAGTCCGACTCGCGGTGCAAGGGAAATTTATCCTTACTTTTGCGAGGAATCTTGCGTCTTACTTGTTTATGACAAAGAGGGCAATTTTTGTCTTATTTAATAAAAAGGCAAAACCTCTCGCTGTTGCGATAAAAGAAACTTTTTTTTAGAAAATGCTGAAAAAAATATTCGCCATTAACGAAATAATGTTTTTTAAGGCCAAGGTGAGGAGTTTTTAGTGCTTCAATTTCAAAATGGTTTACAAGTAACTCGGAATTTGTCAGATTTTCAATTAGAGTTCAGTAGTTTTGCCCTCTTTGTTATAAACCGATCAACCTAAGTTCCCTTTGACAAATATTAATCTCTGCTTTTATAAGGTAAGAACTCGATGGCTGAAGTAGCTTCTCCAACTCCATTGCTCTCTTCACTTCAGACGGCTTCAAGTGAAATAAAAAAAGTGACGCGAACAATAAGTGTCGCGAACATAACATGACGCGAAAATTAAGTGAATCACATGTCAATAGTCAATAAGCAAAGTTTAGTTTCACTGAAGAAGGGAATTTTTAATGTAAAGAGAAGTTGTCGTCAATTGACTCAAAAACAGTAACTCACGTACAAGCATGACCTACTTGTAGACATTGTAAGAACTGCTCTGTTGTTGCTATTGGCGAGATTTAGTCCTGCCCTTGCGTTTTCGTTAATTTTTACAATATTGATCCCTTGATGAAGTCATTTTACTTAATTCAAGGGAATGTTAAATAATATTGCCAAGAAAATGTAAATTGTGTGCTTATTAAAAAACGCGAAATTAAAGTGATTCAAAATACAAAATTTTGGCAAAATCGCGAAATTTAAGTGTCGCGAAATATGTGCACTTTAAAATCGCGAAAATTTAATAAGCGCCCAGCCTCGAATAAGCGCCCATCCTCAAGGTCCAAAAATTTAATAGTCGAATAAATACGGTAATTAAAGGAATTAGCTCGACCATTTACCTGGGCAATCTGTGGTCGCACATTGCTGAGTCTGGGAACTACTGCCCTGGCAGCCCTGTATTTTCGACCTGCACGTGCGTGTGCGTATTTGAGATCCTCCTCCACAAGTCTGGCTGCAATCACTCCAGGCTCCCCACTTTGACCAGATTAATCTTCTATTGCCTAAAGCGGGTCGAGGTAAACGAAACGAGAGTAAGGGAGAATGGAATATTTAATATTTGGAAAAAGAATAGGTAAAAAGATCATTGTCAAAATCTATAATAGAGTTCTATTTTTAGTGGCAACACAGTTGTTAACAAAAAAAATTCAAGTGGGTACTTTCCGAATGTCCATAATAATGAACTCAAGTAAAAACGTTTTAGAAACAACACAGCACCTTTTGAATTTGAATATGAAATGGCTACATATGGGAAAAAAAGTTAGACCGTTGTCTTCATTCATTTTGTCTTATCAGGATTGAGTTTTTCTAGTTTTTTTCTACTTCCATATACGCGGAATTGAGCGATTTTGTAATTAGTTGAGAGATTATGTAAGTAGCTCCAAACTAATGCAACTGATAACCTTTGTTTACTCTCTGTTCCTCTAACCAGACAACTAAAATGCACGAGAAAAGAACGTCAGACAGCTTAAGAGGGCTTACCAATCTTGAAAACAGAAACTAGCCCAGGACCTCCAATGCCAAAGTAACACGAATTCAGTTGTTGTCTTTTACTGGTTATCGACAGCCCATCAGGACCCCAGGAGCATTGACCGTAATTTTTGATAGCAAAGTACGAGTACCCCCTTTTGACGCCTCCCTGTGCACAGGCTTGGATCACGTCACTCATATCAGGCAGTATTGACCAATCAGTTTTGTTTCTGCAGTCAAGGTATACTTTGTAGAACAATTGGTTATCGTCTGGCTCTTTGTAGCATCCCAGGTACGTAACGGGGAGTTCCCCTTTATAATAACCTAATAAAAAAAATACGTGTGCTATTGTTAATAAGGGAAAAGCAATGCATGTAGTTACTACCGGTCTGCAATTCCGATATCGATTTAATGACAAAACACCTTTCGTTCTTGAGACTTAAATTAATCACCCACGAAAAAGGAAATTACGTGCTTCTTCAAAGTTTCCGATCCATTCCCTGTATGGAAGCTCTTAATTGGTTTGCTCCTTGTGGAAAAATGAAACCAGGCAAAATTTTGGCCGTTTTGTCTTACCGTATTTACTCGAATAAGCGCCGCCCCCGAATAAGCGCCGCCCTCGAATAAGCGCCGCATTTGGGACAAAAAAGTTAATAAGCGCCGCAGTACCGATGCGGCGCTCGTTCGAGGAATTCCGTTTAACTTAAAACAGCACTACAAAACAACTCTAAAACAACAAAAGCGATGTTTTCCAGTTCTAAGTGATTGTTTTACTGCTTGCCCATTAGTTCTCTAAATGTTGTGAATTCCTAACTTTGCCAGGATAGCTAGCTCCACTTCTTTCATTAGCAAGAGATGAATACTGACAATCAAAAGACGCTATTTTCAATAATTGTTAAAGATAAGATTCTTGGTTGTGTCCACATTTTAAATAAGCGCCGCCCTCAAATAAGCGCCGCCCTCGAATAAGCGCCGCCCTCGAATGAGCGCCGCACTTGAGGCGCAAAAAACTTAATAAGCGCCGCGGCGCTTATTCGAGTAAATACGGTATTTGCATCGCCTTTACTGAGCGAGAATTTTAAGTGGTTATTATTAGAATACAATTTTGTCAAAGCAGAAGTCAATCAGTTTGAAGAGTAAAGAATGTTTTAAAATCTGGTAAAGCTCGAAATTTACTTTTTCTTATAACTACATGTATTATTTTTTCTGAGTAACAAAAAACACGTAAATGTAATCATATTGTCTTGAGAAATCATTTTTCCTAGCGTGATCTCTGAAATATTTGAAAATTATATCACGAGCTAAAAATACAAAATTACTACGCATTATATAAAAGTATCAGCTTTATAATACGGTCGTAACATCACGCGACATCATTTAATCGGGGAAAAAATGATAATATAACGAGCATTTTTGTTTTGTTTACAAATATTCGAGTTTGACAATGTTAACACAGAGACTGTGTTTTCGGCACTAGCTTGGCAATGAATTCGTGCGCTGAGTAAAACACCTGAAAAATGTAATATTATATAATAATAAATTTAATTAACTTTTTTCCGTACCTATTATTTATATTTGTCAGTGAATTACCTTTATATACGCTTTTGTTAAAAAAACGAATGACTGCTGTTTTTCTTGAATAAGAATAATACAATTGATCATCGATTATTGCAAAATGATGGCTACTCATCAAAAAACTTCAAGTCCTTGAATAGATGATTTAAATTCACTTTTGAAAGCTTGAGAAAAATAAGGTAATTTGTTCTTTTAATGAACTTAACTACTCAACATTTAAAATAGTCAAGTAAAAGACGTAGTCCTGGTAGACGTAGTCAATACAAAAGCACCTGAATAATAATTCGTAATATATCACATGTTTATAATGATAATGGATCCAGACAAAGGACCGAAAAAGGAGCAATGTTACACACTAACTCTGATTGTCTTTCTCGCATTCTCACTAGTAACAAACTTTTTTTCAATATATAAAAACGTTATACCTATTTCGTGGCAGACTTTTTAGTAGAGATGTAATTTTAATCCTCATCCTGTGGTTTTAAAAATATATTAATGATTTTTTTTGTGTGTGTGTGTGAGTGTGTGCTTCTTGGAACAATGCAAGAGGACTCTTCGTGATATAGGCTATGCGAACTCCTTTTCGTTCTTTTTTTACGATATCGGTGTGTTGTAAAAGAAAATAATTAGATTTGACGTAACAGTTCGTTATAGAATACAAAAAATCGGTTTTCCGGGTGAGTGTTGTATGTTTTTGCATTTTTTAGATGATAACAAAGAATTTGAATGAGGTGATAATTCATATTATTATACATTAGAATTACTTTGAAACATGTGATTGGTCGAGAGCATTCAGTCAATATACAGTAGCATGTGAACTTGACATGATAACCCAATATCTGCTGCAGATATTGAGTTATCATGTCGAGTTCAAAGTCCGCCTAGTTTCCAAGCCCCTCGTCCGTGTAGTGCTGACAAACTTTTGAAAATATGGCTGAGCGATTCGCCTCCGTTTCCGAAGAGGAATTGAAAGTTTTGATCGAGAATAAAGATTCTAAAAACACCAAGAGAACAACAAAAACAAGTGAAAAATTCTGAATGATTATTTGAGGGAGAAGAACCTGGAGGAACCACAAGATAAAACCGCTTTGGCCAATGTTCTGACGAAGTTTTACGCCGGCGCTAGAAAAAGTGATGGCAAATTGTTTGAAAACGTTTAATAAAACAATTATTGAATTCGGTTTTCGCATGATATCATGAATTATCAAAACCTCGTGTCTGTGTTATCTGCCTCAGCCTTCGGCTTCGGCAAATAACACAGACCTCGATTTTGATAATTCACGATATCATGCTCAACCTCATCCAATAATTGCTTATTAGCAGAAGCAATTCCAACAGTTTACAGCTTTTATAGTTAACAGTCATTTTAATTACGGCATCTCTTAATTTCAGTTATTTTATTCTTTCTTCAATTAACCAAGTTTAATTTGCGTGAGTGCTCGTGTATTAAAATGTTCCAGTCCACTGCACTAACTGTAGAAAGATCTAGGACCCTCATCTAGCGTCAAATCACAATAAATCAACGAAGGTTTCGAGATGCTTATATAACCTCTCAAGTGAAATAATAAAGATTGCACAAGCTGAAATGAAGTTCAACCTTCTTTTTTCTTTATTTCTTCATAATATGGAACATGTGTCACTAGCCAATACTACATTCGGTCTCTCTGATAAGTTGAACTTTCTGAGGAAAATTTAAAAGACAGTACCGGTAAATATGATTTACATCAGTAGTTCATAGATGAAAGGAAAGTCAAAAATAACAGTCCAATTTGAATTTAAAAGAAACCAATATTTAAGGGTTATAATGATAGTGTCTGACGCTATAAAAGATGTTTACGATTTATGAACAAACATGAAAACACGGAATGTTTTTCAAGCTTGCAAAAGTCACATTAAACATAGGAAGTTCTCTTGAGATGTAGAACACCGCCCATATAGACAAAGTTAATAGTTCTTACATCATTAATGACTGGGCAATGGAAGCATTGATTTAATTAAAGATCACATGCAAGAAAAATCATGAGCATTAATCCTTAAAATATTGTGGGTAGGTTTCTCCCTGTTCCGCGTCAATTAAGAGTACAGAGTACCAACTGATAAATAAAAAAATGGAGAGATTGCCAAAAAAAAAAACGGATGGAGTTTCGTTATTTTGTTGATAACAAGTAAAATTCTTAAGGAACTTGTTAACCACGCAAGAACGGAATTTTACGCTTTATTTGATAAGGCCAATATCCCGAGTGTACATGCACCTAACTTTCCCTCGATCATTCCCATAGAACATATGAAATACACTCCTACCTTGAGCCACGCTTAATAAGCACAGTGAAAAAAGAATTTCCGTGAGAAAGACAATTTTATTGCCTGTCATTTTATAAAACAAATCTGAAAGAAGATAGAAAGGATGATTAGAATTAAAACAATAAACTAAGGACAAGATTTTTTTAAAAAAATATAGTGACCTCATTTAATATTGAGTTTTAGGACGGTTCAACTAAAAGTCTGCCTATTGTCAAGGAGTTAACAAAGAGAAGAGAACAATGATAGTATGGAGACTTCAATATTCCATGAGAGGTCACATTTATTGAACAAATTTTTTATCAATGCTTTTGCTTCAGACCTTAACGATTGATGATCCGCGGACAATAGCATCGTCAGAACTTTTACTTTCTCCTTTTGAACACATTAATTAACTAACAACAGTAACAGTTGTAACCCTTCACTATCGACACTTGAGCCAACGCAGTTTTCTCCGATACCTGTGATAAAACTTTCTGTTTTTATCCACATACGTGTGAAAAACGAGTAAACATTCATACTATGAAAATCATCGAAACACGGCCAAAGGGTAGATAACTTCCCAGTTTCTCTTTAATTAAAACATTATCCACCTTCTAAAAATACAAAGAATTAAGGCTTTCAACAAACATTTCAGGTATTGTGATACATAAGGCTGTTATCGACTCAGTATTTTTGGTATTTTATACTTTCTAAAATTTTGGTTGTGAGGAATGCGTCCACTTCCTCATGTTTGGCATTGGTTTATACTTCGAGAGGTGCTACATCAGGGAGCCGTTATATCCCCAGGCTCCGCGCGCTCACTTTTAACTTCTCCCTATTTCCCAGCCCTTACGAAAAAAGAGACAGGCCTCTGCGGAGGAAAGAGTCTTATAAACATGATAAAAGACATAACTTACTGCACTGCACTTTTTCTTCTTTGATGAACCTCTTCTGCGTCAAGTCAGATCTCCGTTAGTAGTTGGTTCTCTGTTGAGAATGGGATACGATCTTAGACGTCCTCTCTTTTAAGGGGTCCTAATAAGCCAATTAGAAAACAAAAACGACAGCTGAAGGCTAACAGTTGACAAATGAGCCATAAAGGTAAACGCGATCATTGAGCAGAGGTTTCTAGCACCAAATTGTTGCCTAGAAACAGCATATGCCAAATGGCGTTTCTTCAGAGAAGGCAGAGTTTTCTTCATTTAAAATACCTCAAAATTATTTCTTATCAGATAAATGTTAGTTCCCGATTCTTTAGAGAAGTCTTAAGTTACAAAAAATAAAAACGTGACGGAATGAAATATTTTAATAAAAAAAATAGAAAATTGCTGACAGCTGACATTTGTCAAATGAGTGATTAAGGTACGTGCGATCACTGAGCAGAACTTGCTAGCGCCAGATTGTTGCCTAGAAACAGCGCAGGCCTAGTGGCGTTTCTCTATCACTGAGCAGAGCTTGCTAGCGCTGGAATAAAATTGTCTAAAAACCTCACTTGTAAGCCAAGCGGAGAGTTTTCTACATTAAAAAGCCTAAACATTATTTCTTTAAGCAAGATACCGCACTTTCTAATGGTTTACTGGCGTAATAAAACCATGCGGGATGTTGGAAGAGAATTCAGTGACTGGACAAGGAGAACACGAGAAAAGCTCTATAATAACAATCTTTTATTAGGAAGCTCCATCAGTAGAAGTGGTTTACATAGAGGTCCTAACACTGGATATATATTATATAATGATACAATTAAAATCAATAAATAAGAGCTAAAACCGAAATATATAAATATTTACAACATCGACACTACAAGGATTAAAAATACTTTATTATAAAAAGCAGAAAAAAGACACCTTTTAAAAAATTTGCAAACTTGCTGAGTTTCTTACAGTTCTCTATAACACATTTAAGTCTTTGAAACAGTGGTACCGCGAACGATGTTTTCCCCAATTGTATTTGATTTTGGGGAGCTTAATAGTTTCTTTATTGCGAGGATTGTAGGAGTACATGTCACTCTATCTTACAATGCCCAAAGAATGATTAAGTTGGCCATTAATACAATGGTATTCATATATACAACGATGTCATTTCCTACGTTCTTCGATATTCGGCCATCTCGAGACTGTTAATGCATCAGTGGATGAGGAGAGAAGTGATCTATCTAATATCAACTCAGCTGCCTTCTTTTGCAGAATTTGCAATTCATTCATTACTCAGACATTGTCCTTGTCACCCCAGACTAAATCAGCATAGTCAAAAATAGGTAGCATATAAGGTAAATAATACTTAATCCTACGTAAAAGACCAAGGTTCTTATTAACCTTAGATGAAATATATCAAACATGGTCGGACCATGTAAAAGTTGAGGACAACATAACTCCAAAATATTTAAAACTAGTCACAGAATTTATATCAGTGTCAAAAATAGATAATAAGAAAGAGGAAATACCAACAAGTTTCCTATTACTGCCTATAATCATTGATTTCGTCTTAGTAAGATTCAAAGTTAGCTTATTTCCAAGTAGCCACTGAACAACTTTCAAGACATCATCATTAAGTGCCTCTTCTAACAGATGTGGCTCCTTACCATAATAGTACCGGACCGTGTCATCAGAATACAAAGTCACCTCGCAATTAGCCATGTTCAAAACGAGCAGGGGACTGGGTACGAATATTCAATATCGATTGCACTGAAAAACTGGGCCCGTCATCTGAAAGAGCATCCAAAAATTAGTAAATCAACCAAATTTGAGAGTTCTTTGTTTAAACGCAAAGGCATGGAACTCTTTTAAAAATAGTTAAAATAAGAGAGCTTAGTATGGCTGGATGGACAGCTGTCCCTCCAATCCATACTAAGCTCTCTTATTTTAGCAATTTCTAAAAGTGAACCATACCTATGCGTTTGAACCAATAACTCTCAAATTTGGTTGAGTTACTAATTTTTGGATGCTCTTTCAGATGTCGGGCCCAGTTTTTCAGTGCAATCGATATTGAATATTCGTACCCAGTCCCCTGCTCGTTTTGAACATGGCTAATTATTTATAGCCAGAGGAAGATCATTAATATAAATCAAGAAGAGAAGCGGACCCAAAATACTCCCCTAAGGCACCCCAAAGGTCATTGGGAGAGGGTCAGACACAGCATCACTACAGGCAGTCCGCTGTTTACGATGACTCAGGTAAGACTTGAACCACTACAGGGTACTGTGCGAGACACCGATAGCCGACAACTTAGACAGCAAGATGTTATGGTCATCGGTATCGAATGCCTTGGTCATATCTAAGAAAACTGCCGTGCATAGCTCTCCACTCTCCATGTGCAATAGGACCTCATCTGCAAAACTGGTGAGAGCTGAAGTTGTAGACAGCTTGGGACGGAAGCCAAATTTTTGAGGTTAAGCTTGTAAATCATTAGCCTCCTTCGCAGACGTTCTCTGGGCTCGTCACGCGTTTCTTCCCCACGAATTTCTGTTATACGATAGGTGCTGATTGTTTTTTTCATAACAGAGGCAAACCACCGACGAACAGAAATGGTAGCTCGTTTAAGCAGACGTTCGTGGGACAAAAACTCGCGACGAGCCCAAAGAACGTCTAGGAAGGAGTTTGGTAAATAACGAGCGTTAGGCGAGTGATTTACATGCTTTTAGAGTATTCTTCCAACATCTCAAGTTGTTTTATTACGCCAGTAAACCCCTGGAAAGTGCGGTCTATTGCATTTATGGAATACTAAACTATAGAAAACGTTGCTCGAAGAAATAGAAATCTTGTTAAAATTTCGAGATCAACTTCTTGGTTATTGGTCGTTATTCTCAACACACTCATCGAATGACTCGGTCAGAAAATTAAAGCGGCTGAAAGAATAAGACACAGGTTCAGCTCCCCGCTTAGAATTTTACTGATCAACACGACAAAAAATTTTAAAAAGTAATAAGCTATAATAGTCAAATGAAAGGAAAGGAAAATGACAATCGGTTAAAAGCAGAAAATTTGTTCAATGTTTTAAAAGTACTTTCACGAGGTAATTGGCCGGAGTCATTCTTAATTCGCGAGAGTAAATGCACGAAAAGTTTGGAAATTTACACATTTCACAGACTGGCGAAATTTGGAATAGAGGTTAATTTGCCTGTATTGCTTCGTCGGTTATTTGCCGAATGACAGACTTTACAGAAAGCACTGAAAGGCGCTTTAAATCAATTCAAGTGCGTACGAGGACTCGGCGTTTATATAAAAGTCTGACTGCGCTTTAAATCAATTCAAGTGCGTACGAGGACTCGTATATATGAAGTCTATAAAGTTTCTGGTAAGCTTTTATCGTGCCCAGTTTGTAGTAGTATTTTTCTTGCATATAAGGTTTTCGAGTGAATGTTGAATGAGAAGATATCAATGCTATCAATATCATGCCAGGCCAGTGAAAGCGAAAATTGTTTTTTGTGTTTGTTTTCGTTTTTTTTCCTCAAGGTCCTTTGCTCTATTTTAATTAAGTACGGCGGGTGGAAAAATTCTTTTTTTTTGTTTTTTTTTTTTTGTTTGCAAAAACATTTATTGAACAGTTCAAAAAATAATTTACATTTAGTTACTATTTACAACCACGAATAAACAAAAGGACAGCTTAGATTACATTGACTTGTAAGTTACAGACTAAAATAAAGAAAAGGAAGAAAAAAAAAAAATTCAATACAAGAATGCAAAAGTCAAATAAGGGCTTCTATCTGGTAAGATTTTTTTTTTTTTTTTTTTTTTTTTGATAACATGGTTTGCCGGACAAATTGTAATACAAGTTTGTTTTTTACTTAGTTACATTTGTAGGAAATGGTTAGCTTACGTTTTATTTAAAGAATGATTTGTGATTTGCACGTACTCTTTTCAATAGATAGTTTACTTTTGAGGAAAGCAAGGAAGGCTTCGAAATAGTACTGTTCTTGTTCTCTTGAAGCAGAGTAGATGTAATACTTGGCGATTATCAGGCAGAGGTTTAAACCAAGTTGTTGGCCAAAGTTGTTTGTGAAGCCGTATATTATGGTTTTGTCGTTCAAGTCAATAAAATCGTCGTTTTTAACATTCCACCAGTGGGAAAAGGTTTGCCAGAAAGATTGCACGTCCGGGCAAGAAACAAAAAGATGTTGTAAGGTTTGTTTTTGCTCGCAGACATGACATTTATCATGTTGAATGATCTTATCTCTGAAAAGGGTTGCATTAGTTGGCAAGATATAATGTATAATTTTGAATTGGAATATAGCGAGCCTAATATCCTTGGTCACTTTAAAAGGAATGCTGTAGATAGTTTTAATAGTTTTCTTATCAAAGTTTGCTTGCCACATTCTTTGTTCTGCTGTGGGAGGTATGAATTTCAGCCCGATTTGAAGTTTCGAAGCTGATTTACATGAAAGCTTGTCTAAAGGAATTTTCTCTGCATATTCTAAACAAGTGGGTGCGTCGGTGTCAAGTTCTTTTAACAAGCGGATCCAGTTTTGGGGGATAGAGTTGCATAAGCCATAATAAGTAAGAAAATTTGTTTTGATGGCGAACTTGCGGCAAAATTTATCAAATGTCAGGAAGTTGTTTTCGTAGAAAATGTCTTTGATTTTGGTTATTCCTGCAGCATGCCAACTATGATAATAAACAGAGAAGCCTTCGATCTTAATAAACCGATTGTTCCACAGAATTTCATTGAGAATCTGTTCTTTGTTTGCTGGAGTATGATTATTTATGATTTGCCAAATGCTTAAGGCATCCTTATAAAATTGTATAGGTATATCTAGTTTGAGGTACTTTAAATCATAGTTGCATTCTAGTAGGAAAATACCTCCTACCTGTTTTAATAGTGTGAGAGGTATATGGCACCAGCTTGCATTTTCATTGCTTTCGTGCAGCCTTCTTACCCAAGTGACTTTCAGAGCGTTGTTCATTATTTCGAAATCTGGCAGATCTAAGCCACCCTTAACTTTCGGGCCTATCATGGTGGTATGTTTAATTTTAGGTTTGTTGTTCCAAACAAACTGAGTAATGGTTGCTTGAACTGAAGATTCAAATTCTCGGGGAAAAGTAAGTACCGATGTATTATAGACTAGCTTCGAGAGAGCGAGGCTTTTAAGAATGGTTATTTTACCGTACAACGTGAGGTTTCTTGATTGCCAAAGATTAAGAAGGTTCTTCATAGACAGTAGTTTTTGTTCAAAATTTTTTTTGAAAGCTTCAGCTTCGTCGTAAGAGAAATAGATTCCTAGTGCATATATCGGCTCTGAAGGCCAAGCTATATCAAAAGGTGTCGTGGCGTCCTTTCTCCGTGACCCTATCCACATTCCTTCAGTTTTGGACTTATTTATTTCTAGTCATGAAATCTCTTGAAAGGCGCGTAATGTTTCGAACAAGTTCTGCGCTGACAACGCGTCGGATACAAATGCAGTAGTGTCATCTGCATATTGTGATATTTTGTATTCTTTGTTATAAATTTGTATTCCTCTAATATTCTTATTATTCCTAACTGCGTTCGCTAAGATTTCTGCACAAAGTACAAACAAGATTCCAGATAAGGGACAGCCTTGTCTGACTCCTCTTTGTAAGCTGAAAAATTCGGAGGCATGTCCATTGTTGATAACACAGCTAGTAATGTCGGTATAGAAAGTTTTAATCCAGTCGCGAATTTGTGGCCCAAAGTTAAACGCTTCTAGAACTTTGGATAAAAACTGCCAATCAACCGAATCAAAGGCTTTTTTAAAATCGACGAATATTGCCATGCCTGGTATATTTTCTAAAGATGTTATTTTCATTATGTCTTGTATCAGCCTAATATTTTGGCCAATGTATCGCCCCTTGACGTAACCGGTTTGGTCGTCATGGATAAGTTTGGGGAGAAAGTTGGCGATTCTGCTTGCTATGGCCTTTGTTATTATTTTATAGTCAGTGTTTAATAAAGATATTGGTCTCCAGTTTTCTAAGTATAGCTTGTTTTTCCGCTTTTTTGGCACAACTTTGATAATTCCTTGTCTCTGAGTTATATTTAGACATTTGTGTATTAGAGGGTGGAAAAATTCGTTGTAGTTACGTTAGTAAAGTTTGCATTTCAATCGTTCATGAGAATCATATCTTCTTTTTTTGTCAACTGAAAGGGCAAAATAAAACATTAAACAAATGCTAAGCAATTCTTCGTCCTTACGCGACGTAGAGTGTAGTTACATAGTTACATTAGGTTTCCGACCAATCAGCGAGCGCGTCGTATCTCAGCTATATTCAGATAAAATTTAGTTCACGATGCTTTAGGTAAGTCTTAAGTTACAAAGAAGAAAAAACATGACGGTACGAAATATTTTTGTGAGAAAACAGGATGTAAGAAATTGAAAATTTGCAGCAATGAGAAATACGCACGAAAAATCGTCAAATGAGCTATTAATGTACGTGCGATCACTGAACAGAACTTGTTAGCGCCAGAATGTTGCCAAGAAACAGCGCATGCCTAGTGGTGTTTCTCTATCACTGAGCAGAGCTTGCTAGCGCTATAATATTACCTAAAAGCAGCACGTGCGTTTCTCGAGGGAAAGCAGAGTTTTCTTCATTCAAAAATAACATAAAAATTATTTCTTAGCACGTAAATTTTAGAAGAAAAGACGTAACGTTACGAAACATTTGAATGAGAAAACATAATAATAATATTAGAAGTTGAGATTACGATTACGCCATCGTTAGTTAGCTATCGCGCGCTGTGAATTTAATCCAAATATTGCAAATTTGATTGTGTTTTTTCCTGATTTTCCAAATAATAGGCCGTTACACGTTTTAACCTTTATAGGGTTCTGCTTAATTCGCTTCTAAATCAAAACACAATCGCGTTTCGTTTCTATGTTTAATATGACGTAAAACATCATACAAAGGACACTGACTGTCGTGTCAACAAGTAAATTGTTATCATGCACTCGACGAACGTGCTTATGCATTGATCGTGGCATTAGCGGCGCCTGCAACTGGTATATCATTCCATCGTACATTGAAATCCAAGCCTGCGACGTCATGGAACGTGCCATGGAGCTCAAACTCGTACAGGCTCTCGTCGGTCAATTTGTCGATGATATTTTGTGACTCTGGTATGTTCTGCTTCAGGAGATGCCAAAGCCAAGGACTTTCGCCCCGCTGACTGACCTGCTTCAGAAACTTGTAGAAGGGAACGGTTGACGTGCCGATGATGTACTTAAAGGTCGGTCGATCACCTGATCCTCGGTATGTCTCGTGGCAATGCGTGTTCTTTAATGCAGATTTTTACTGTACTTCATCCTGTGAAATCCCTAACCCTTTTGTAATTGTATACCCCCAGCCAGAAAAAGGTATCTAACCTCTTTCAAGAGTGGTAAAGTAGTTGGCATGGTCGTTCGTCAAAGTATTTTAACAGCTTAATGTCTCCGCAACATTATCATACAGTTTATTGAGTTGAGTTATCTTTTATTTTTCTTCTCACATAAATACATTAGTTTTGCATGGTATTGGTAATCATTCCAAAGCCCAACATGAGATAAGCCGCCAGGCCAAAAGACGCCATTCACAAGCTCTACACATTCCTGCCCGCCCTCCTCGTTGTTAGGTTGTTCCTCTGCCCAGTTCCTCTGCCCAGTTGATATAAGTTGGACTCGTACCATCTAACCAGACGAATTTCCCTTCCTTCTTTTTCTCCGTGAGTCCAATCCAAGCAGATCGGTTCATCTCATCAAATGGAATTTGCATGAATGTTTTCAGCAAGAAATCGTTTAGCTTTTCCGATTCGATTTTGACCGAGCGAGCCTCGACCTTTTTGCACGACTTTTCTGCATCCGGCCATGATTTCTTTTCTTGGAACAGTTTAAAGCATTTACCATCAAACAATTTCCACCCGTCATCACATCCTAAAAAAGAGAGAAGGAGCACGAAAAATGTTTGTTAATTTAATAAAGAAATATATTGAATACATAAATGCAAAACCAAGATAAAATGCACCGATTTAACAAATATTTAGGAAATGTAAAAGGCATTCCGTGTTTCTTTCTAGTTATAGGAACACGAGTGGACGTTTAGCGAAATCACTCTCCGATAATTCTGAAACACGAGCTGCAAATGTTCTAACAGTTTTCACGGAAGTTAACACAAATACGTATAAGCAATATATATTATTTGCTGCAAAACCAGTAACAGACGGTAATAGGCAAAAGCAACCCATTATTAGTTTGTAGGCATTGTAGCTCATTTCGTGGGCTTTCGACCAAGAAAAAGAAAGAACAAATGCATTGAATGACGATTTGAATTGGCCATCTTCCCTGCAGCCAAGTGTACTACAAAAACTGCTAAAATAACTGCAAGGAGCTTCATACTTGCACAAAATCTGCAAGATAAATAAATATATCAAAAGCTTATTTAGAACTGTACATTCGACACAAGTTTCAACGCTAATTTTCTCTGCAAATTTTTGTATTTTGTATTATTGTGTTGATTTCATACAATAACCTCCATTCAGCATGAAGATATAATATGCACGGATATTTTTCCAAGGACATTATCTATTCCGAAGAGCAAACAGTTTAAATAACAAAGCCTTAAAACTAATGTCTCTCAAAATTTGTGTTTGTCCAAAGACAAATGCCAGTGCATATTTTTTGAAGCCAAATGGGGGCTATTGTGTTGACTATTCTTAAGTAAGTATGTAAGTTGCCTTTATTTAAACACGATAAAGTTAAAAGCTTACAAGCTGGAGTCGTACAGAAGGCCACTCAATTTGGGAGTATCGTAAGGTGTTTCCAATTAGTTATGAATTTTTCGTTTTAAATTTTTAATTCAACTTGTATCTTTTGTGAAAGATACTAATGAAAGAAACTTTTGTGAAAGAAACTAACATCTCACTTTACATGTATCTTTTGTGTTACACATTTTTCCTAATTAATATTTTACCCAAATTTTGCGCAAACTCTGCCAGAATGAGGAATTCTACCGAGCAAAATACTCGCTACCAAGAAGTGCTGGAGTGTGTAAAGTTCTGCACGATTGATTCTTCCATGCGGTATTGTTTACAAAGATCTGTCCGTTTTATCCTTACCAGCCATCAGAGTTCTTAAAATACTGTAACCGCCGTTTAAGATTCTAATAATTAACTGACCTTTCAAACGTCATTCCCAAGTCCGATATCTTCTCGACGTCGATTTTTGAAAGATATCTTCTACAAGTACCGCCTTTATTCGTACATTCCTCAGAAGATTCTTTTCAAATCTTGAAGTCTGAGAAGAATTTGCATTGCTCAATTTGTGAGCTCTTTAAATAGTAACACCTTAGCCAAAGTAGTTCGCTCGACCATTATTCAGGTAAATTTAATGGGAAAAGGCTGTTAAATTCGATAAACTGGTCTGAGTGTCAGGTAATACATGTTCACCTAACAAATGTACGAAAAAGCCACTTGACGAAACATTTAGGTTCCCCCCTAGTTGTTAGTATCAAATTATGAGAAGTAATTATCTCTTCGGGCAGCAATTAAATATTATAACAGATCGGTACCTGGCAAACGTTGTCTTCTATAACACAGAGCACGCTGTTTTTCAAAGAAAAGACTGTATACAAAGTCAGTTCAATATGGTATGTTTCATGTCGTTTGTCAATACAGCTGACACTGGTTATCGGACAAGCCACCAGTACAACAAACAAATGAAAAGCCAACCCCCATTCGTATTTTGGAAATGTTCGACAACTTTAAATTGAGCCACCAGCCTCACAAGTCCTTCTGGCTCTTTCCAGTTCCCTTGTCAAACTGCAACCTCGAATCGGTAAATTCATATGTTGTGCCGCAGTTTTCATAAACTGGCATTACTTTTTTTTTCTTTTTTTTTCAAACTGGTTTAGTAAAAAAATGCCAGAAATAAAACCTTATTCAAATCAGCGGCTATCCCAAATAGTTTTTATTTCATGACGTCAGCGATTTGTGAATGCAATGATCTTGACGACGAAATGGTCTTCTCAGTGAGATGGTTGGGAAAGCCGTTTACCTACCCTTGGAATTATTGAGCGCATTATTGCGATTAGGGTTGCTGAATTAGAATCTTATTATTCCAAAACCGTTAAGGAAATTCCTTCTAAAAAGAAGTACTATTAATTTTTTAAGAAAAAAATATAAAAAAATAACTTGCACAGTTCTTAATTTTTAGTTTTTACTAGGGGATCACCGTACTTGTTTTCTCACTGCATGGTTATAATTTATGGTAAATTTGAGGCTTTGCGGGCGAAATAATATGACAGCTAAATTTTTTTTTTTAAAAAAAGGAAACCCCTCACAAGAAGAAAATTGCCGTACAGTCCGGGTCAAACGAGGATGCGAGTTGATGAGAGTTACAGTGGAACCCCGCTTTACGGACACCCGCTTAATACGGACACCCGTTAATACGGACAACGGACACTTTTCCCGTTCCCGAGTGACAATTTCTTATACATTGTTAACCCCGCTTTACGGACACTAAGTATCTGTTTACTGTTAATTTTCATTGTCACGATTATTTGCTAATTGAACCCTGGTCAAATAATGACAGAATTTGACGAGTTAAAACAATTTTATTACAAAGAGTAGCTCAATAGCGTGACTTCCAGCGTTTGACCCTTGTACGTAAAGTCCTTAAATATGGTCAAGAGAGGATGAGGTTGATATGGTTTTCTGGCTGCTGTTCCTATTCAAAACTTTCACTTTTTTTGCCTTTTGCTGTAGCCATCGCTTGTAGGCTTCTTCCTCTTTGAGGTCCTTTGCTTGCCACTTGTATCAGCAACAGCCTCTGTTCGAACTGCTGGATTGTTATCGACGTCTATTAATTGTTCGAGTAAATCCACGTGTTTGCTTGGACCATCAAATATATAGACACACGGTATTTCCATACCAAGACCTCCACCTTGATTTACTGCCTTTCCACATACTTCAACCAATCCTCGGTTGGTAGGCTTTGAAATAAAATGAGTGACTATTCCAGTGCGGTTTTTGGTGTTTGCGAGGTAATATGGAATGTGGCCAATAACTCGACTCTCTTTTAGCACTGCGACTGCGTTTTTATCCTGGGCGTTTTCTGGCTCTGGTTGCAAAGGTAAAATTTCACCACGTGTAGGAGTCCACCAGCCCTTGTAAACATGAAATCCCCTTATCCAGGAAGAAATTTTCAGCGTTCGGTGATCGTCCATACTTTCCGGTTCTCACGCGAAACTGACTAGATCGAATTCCAAAGTGTGAGGTGTGAGGTGTAATTAGCCAGTTTATTAGAACTGAAAGTGCAAGTGACAGCTTGTCAGTGTTCACAATTTACCGTGAACCATGTAGCGTGCCGCCACAGTCATTGCATCATGGCTTCACGTCCTTCAGCTAAGCGTAAAAGGAAAGATTTTACTGCTTTTGAAAAGGTTCAGGTCATTGATTACAAAAAGGAAAACCCAAATGCTAGTGTGCGAGCAATTGCTGAGAAGTTTGCTTGCGGTTAATCGCAAATTCAGTCTATTTTAGCGAAGGGGAATGAAATACTAGAGGATTACAGCGCAAACAAGAATGCACATTCTAAACGAGCCAGAGTATCGCCGATGAAAAATGTAGACGAGGCAACGTACGAGTGGTACCAAAAGGCAAGAACCAAGAAAATTCCAGTTACCGGACCAATGCTGCAAGAAAAAGCCAAACGAGCGAGTGAAAAGCTTGGAGACTCGACATTCAAAGCGTCTAATGGATGGCTGGACAGATTCAAGAAAAGGTACAACATTACAAGCAAAGTTATTAGTGGTGAGGCAGGGGGCGTCAGTGAAGAAACTGTAGCATCTTGGAAAGAGCGTTTACCGAGTATTTTGAGCGGCTACTCCCCGGAGAACGTCTTAAATATGGACGAGACAGGGCAATTTTTTCGAGCACTTCCAAACAGATCTCTGGCCGAGGTATCAAACCAGTGTACTGGAGGGAAAAGTCCAAAGAAAGAGTCACGTGCGCTTTTTTTGTTAATGCAGCGGGCCATTGCGAGAAACCAATTGTCATTGGCAAGTCAAAACGTCCACGTTGCTTCAAAGCAATCAGAGATACGTCTCAACTACCCTGCTCATACTTTAGCCAGGCTAAAGCTTGGATGGCCTTTAACATCTTAGATGACGTGCTATCCAAACTAAACCGGAAATTAGCAAGGGAGCACAGGAATGTTATTTTATTCCTGGACAATGCCCCTTGCCATCCTCTAGATATGAAAGGCAAATACGATCAGATCAAGATTGTATTTTTCCGCCAAATTCTACATCAAGACTCCAGCCTCTTGATCTTGGAATAATCCAAACATTTAAGCTCAAATACATGAAACTGATGCTGACACACGTCGTCAGCAAAATAGATGACTGTGACTCTGCCACCGACGTGTGTAAATCTATGGATTTACTACAAGCCATTAGGTGGATTGGCCAAGCCTGGGAAAACGTGTCAGAATCGACTGTCAAGAAATGCTTCATAAAGGCAGGTTTTCTTTCAGCAGACGAATCTCTCGTTTCATTTCCTGCGGAACACCGGGAGTTTGATCCATTTGAAGACCTAGAAACAGGTGAACTGGTGCAAGTGAATTCATTGTTGTGTGATGCAAGTTCCGGGACAAGCTCAGACATACCTTCAGCAGTTGAAGCCTTAGAAGCAACTTCTTCTCTGCCAACGTGTAAAGAGTTAAGCGCCAATTGGGAGGTGGAATTTTTCTCCGATCTATCGGCATCGTCTTCACAAGACGAAGACAGTGATGACGATCTCATTGAGGTCAATTCCCAGGCTAAGGAAGTGAAAGTCAAGTCTATGAGAGAAGCAATGACCATGCTAGAGGACTTGACGGAATTCCTTACCACTGAAAATTCAACGGACACAGGAAATAGCCTTGCAAAAGTTTTGTCAAATCTTCAGTCCGCTTGGTTGAATCGCAAGCTGAAAGTTTCCGTACAAAGCAAAGTTACTGACTTTTTTAAATAAGTTTGTTACGGTCAGAGTTCCAGTTATAAAGGAAACTTTATAGAAAACGTTATGTTGCCGTTAAAATGCATTTCATTTCTTGCTTATAGTTACTGTTGAGTTTGTATTAAAGTTTACCTCGAGTGTATGACTCGGATCGTAGGGTCTTCGTAAAACCTATTGTAATTTTAGTTAGAAAGTTCAAAATTTGCATTTGATTCAGTTACAGTACAATTAAACAATGTTTTGTTGCCGTAAAGACGTGTGCCTTCGTTTTTGTGTCGCTAAAACATGCATCCGTGACTTTTTTCTGAGATCCCGCTTTATACGGACACCCCGTTAATACGGACATTTTGGCCTGTCCCCTTGGTGTCCGTATTAACGGGGTTCCACTGTAACTCTCAATGAGAGTTTTGGTTAACTCTCATCGACTATCATCAACTTGGGACAAACGAGAACGAGAGTCCGTCAAACTCTTATCGACTCTCAAGAAAATTAAAGCACGTTCAAAGTCGCGCGATGAGAGCGCATAACAGTCGACGAGAGAACATGAAAGTTCCGTGCCAAAAGAGAGTGAGATTTTGAACTTTCATCAATTCTCATCCTCGTTTGGCCCGGGCTTAAGCATGAAATTTACTGGTACCATTTTGTTGTAAGCACAATCAATGCGTTTGGGGCAAAAATATTTAAATCACTAAAAAATAAAATTCTTAGAAAAACTATGATCAAATGCACCATACGCGCATCTCGTAATAGGTTGTTTGATCTGCGGTCTTTGAAATTGACCAATTTGACCGGTAACAGCTTTTGGCGAGAGAGGACTGGGTCGGGGTTTCCTTTTTTTCGTTCAGCTGGTGGCTCACCTTTATATCAGTAGCAGCAGAAAAATTATTTTTGATTTTAAGGGATTGATTTGTAAAGATGGAAAATGAATAAAAGCAAAAGGAAATGAAGAAATAACACATATAACGGTGATATTTTCATTATATTTTTCCATTTTTTTAATGTTATTACAGAATTCGAGTTATCAGGGTAAATTTGAACCAAATTTTGATCAAGGGAAAACGAAATTTAGTTCGAGTTAGCGGGGTTGTTCGAGTTATCCGAGCTGGAGTTACCGGGGCTCTACTTTACTGTTTTTTTTTTTTTAATTTTCAGTTTGGATCGGCTACTCGTGTAACCATGATTCGTTTATGCGCCACGCTGGTATGCTGGAAAACAACAGTCGTTAACAATTCTCTTTATTAACATTTAATTTTAATTGAGTACTACATTGCTTGCTTAAGATCATTCTTTTGTATATGTCATAGAAATAATATTCTATTCAATTACTTACTCATCATTACCCTGGATACAAGAGTTTTTTTTAAGCGGGAACAAAAACCCTGTAGCAATTACAAGGGTAACTCGTCATTTGGTTTTCTCGTTGGTTTTCTCGTGTGGAAATGAGTGAATGGGTTTTCTTAGAATAGAAACTCGAGAACTTAAAGACTCAGAAAAGGTGGAAAGCAATAAAATGAAATATTGGGAGGTCAACTCAGTTTCCGAAAGTTGTAAACAAAAGACTGAAAGAAAAAACGATAACGTTTTGTTTCAATACATAACGCCTACTATCATATAATTAGCACAATTCTAAGTAACGGCTTCGGAATTGCTTCATTTTAAAGCAATTATATTAAAACAAACTTCTTAAAGGACTATGCAGTGTCAATTGACAAACAATAAATGGAACAATTCTCTGTCATAGCTGGGCATCGCGCATGTATTTACTTTTATTTGATATAATTATACTAATGATCTCTATTTTAATCTGCATGGTAATCGCATGAGGCCAAGTAAAATTAAGAATTAATATCACGTGCTTTTTCGGAAGTTGCAGAAATTGGCCAAATCACTGTGCAAGGGATATTTATCCTTAATTTTGCGAGGAATATTGTGCCCACTTGTTTATGACATAGAGGGCATTTTTTTCTTATTTAATTAAAAGGCAACACCCCTCGTTGTTGCAAAATGTCGAAGAAAACTCTTTCAGTGTTCAGCATTTAAACGTCAATGAACTGTAAAAGGCACGAATCATCAGCTGAATGGAGCTAATTTTGTACAAAATGTTGAAAAGATCTTTGCCATTGACGAAATGATGCTTTTTTAAGGCCAAGGTAAGGAGTTTTTAGTGTTTCGATTGCAAAACGTTTACAAGTAACTCGGATTTTGTTAGATTTTTCAATTAGAATTCAATAGGTTTGCTCTCTAAGTTTTCCCTTGATAATTATCAATCTACGGCTTAATAAGCTAAGAACTCAACGGCTGAATTCGCTTCTCCAACTCCATCGCTCTCTTTACTTCGGACGGCTTCAAGTGAAATAATTTGATGACCTTCTCACTTAGACCAGAAAATCGCTTGCGTGGGATGTGACGCACTCTGCTAAAACTTAAACCTGAAAAAAAAAAAATGAATGCATTTCGCAGGTCACTTCAACATATCCCTTACATAAGTTATATAGCATTTTATTATATTTGGCCCTTATGTAGTAAATGAGTTAAATTCTGACTGAAGCCTACCTCTTAGAAGCGGTAACACATTGGAAGCTCCCTTTGGTGGCTGGTACTCCACTCGAACGCCTCCCGGTTGGGAAGAAAGGTCGATCACTTCTCGAGGCAGCACCTGTGTGCCTGGCATAACGACGTTAACAGAAGGAAAGAAAGCGTTTTTGTGGGCGTCACTTTTCTTCTGCCAGTCGTCCCAGAGCTTGTCGATAAAGCCATGATGAAGGAAGAATTCAGGAGCGGCGGCGGAATCCAAAGAGCACATGGTGCCGTCAATCAAACAATGGACCACGTCATGGAGGTTGATTCTGAGCATGATCTCAAAATCAGAGAAGTTACCGGCCGTTATTTGCAAGACCTCTTGCACTGCTACAGAATCTGGAGGGTTTCCATTGAACATCCTTGCTAAGCAGCGTGGGCCAGGTTCCGGTTGAGATCCTGCCGGAAGTGGCACGAGGCTCCATTCACTCTGTCGAAAAGGACCCGTCTGGACGCAGGCAGTTAATCCCACGCCATTCCCACCAAAGCCAGTGTTAGCACTGTGCCAAAGGTCTTCAGGATTGGCCGTGCTGAATGGATTATCGGAAGCAAGACTCCAATCCCAGTATGCGATAGTAAAATTACAGTCGACTCGTCGAAGGAGGTTCTCGTAAAGTAGCATAAAATACCGATGCCACGAAAGGAAGTGAGTAGCCTCGTGAATGCCTGAGATGAAAAGTAACCTGTGATCATTGATGAGGTTATCATAGTCTGCCTTGAATCTCGGATCAGTGGAAGCTGTTCGTATAACTCTTATGTAACGCTCTCGTTCGGCAAATGTCATGGATGTGAATTCTTTCCTTATCCGAACGCAGTTCACCAATTGGCCGCCAACACAGCTGCATCTTTGACCGCAACGATCAAATGTGGTACTGCCTTCTTGGCATACTAAAGCAAAGAAGAAGAATGAATAACGTTTAATAATACCGATATTCTTTGGCCTAGTTTTAGAGTTGTTTAAATCACTTCCTGCTTCTACATGGTTGTTACATGCAAGTCATTTAGCTGTAGGTCATAAAATGTATGTGTTATATGATATCAAAGAAATCGCCAGCAATCATAAAGCAGTCTGGTTTGGGAATATATATTAAAAAATTATATATCATATAGATTACTTTTTTTAATTGAAATTAACAGGATGGCTTATTCTTTGTTGCTCTGATGCTTTTACGGAGTTGGCCTGAAAATCCGACATTTCTCTCTTAGAAAACGACACACTGCCTTTTAAAAAATTACGTGTATTTTCGGACGTACGATCTCGTACCTATGTCCAAAGCAAGCATGGCTTCTGCGCTGATATTTTTTAGCGCTGTTCATTGAGGAATTAAAATGCTCGTCAGTAAAGACAAATATAAGTGCATTTAAAGTACATAAAAAACGCCCGACTTACGAATGATTGTTACTTTATTTTAAGAAACGACTAAGAAAATTCCTTATTTCAAGTGATGCATTTACTTCATTGACGCGCTGGTGTTCGAAACAGCATCAAATGACGAAATGTTTTGTTGCTAAGAGATTGACTAGGCTCCAATTTTTTTTAATTTAAAATAGGAACACCCCGGATAACCACTCTTACCTGGGCATGCGTCACTGTTGCACGACTGAGACTGCGAGCTGGTTCCTTGACAATCAAGGCCTCCACTGCCAGGTGGGGGATTGGTACAGGTCCGTGTTCGTACTTGGTTTCCTCCACCACATGTTGCACTGCAGCTGTTCCAAGCTCCCCAGTTTGACCAGCCGCCATTGACTTAAAAAATAATTGCACCTTTAATCATTTATTCGGCCACGTGATGAAGGGAAACACAAATGGGCTAATTACCTGGGCATCCATTTGTGTTGCAAGATTGTGACTGGAAACCAATCCCTTGGCAATCAGCACCGCCATTGGTTGGGGGAGGATTGGTGCAAGAACGCATGCGTGTTTGAGCTCCACCACCGCATGTCACACTACAGCTGCCCCAGACTCCCCAACTTGACCAACCGCCATCGACTAGGATAAAGAAAAGTTGTACACAATGTAATTCAAATTTACAGATCTCACGTCTTGGATTTACTTGTTTGTTTATTGCTTTGATGCACTTTTGAAGTAACTCTCACCTGGGCATCCATTTGTATTGCAGGACTGGGATTGTGAACTACCCCCTTGACAATCAGCGCCACCGATGGTCGGGGGAGGATTGGTGCAAGTACGCGTACGTGTTTGTGTTCCACTGCCACAAGTCAGGGTACAACTGCCCCAGGCTCCCCAGTTTGACCAACCGCCATCGACTAGGAAGACCAGAAGAAGAGGTATATACTTTCATTCAAAATTAGAATTAACTGTCATTTTAGAGAGGGGTACATTACACAGAGAGTTTTTAAAAAGAGAAAAGTGTATGAATCGACGCCTGGCTTAGACCAAAGTCCTGGCCGTTCCTTTGTAGAGAGGTGAGCGTTAGAAGAGTTTCGACCGAACAAATGTTTCAAATTTGAAATACAGATCATACTCCTTGCGTTTACTTGTTTTTATTGTTTGGATTCAATTATGAAATGAATCTCACCTGGACATTCATTGGTGTTGCAAGATTGGGACTGGGAACTATTCCCTTGACAATCAACACCACTACTTGTTGGGGGAGGATTGGTACAAGTACGCATGCGTGTTTGAATTCCACCACCGCATGTAAGACTACAGCTGCCCCAGACTCCCCAATTTGACCAACCGCCGTTGACTAGAAAGAAAAAAATTCGTTCACAAAATCATTCGAAATTGATGTTTCACAAGACACAGATCACAATTTTTGCGTTGATTATTTATTGCTAAATTTCACCTGGGCATCCATTGGTATTGCAAGACTGGGACTGAGAACTATTCCCTTGACAATCAGCACCACCGATGGCCGGGGGAGGATTGGTGCAAGTACGCGTGCGTGTTTGAGTTCCACTGCCACAAGTCAGGGTACAACTGCCCCAGGCTCCCCAGTTTGACCAACCGCCATCGACTATAGAGGAAAAAGAAGAGAGTCGCATATGCGAGTGATTAGGGCGCTGGACTTAAAAACTGTTACAAATGAGTAATTTTTCTTAGTATTCCTGAGTTATTATTTAACCATGCCGATCGACGGTACTGACAGTTAGAATTCTTTAGTTAATAATGTTGTGAACTATTATCATTGCTTCATTGCCCGTTTAGGCCACGAAAGACTCAGAGGGGTATGGTCTTAAAAGCTTCTGTATTTACATCTAAAACATCTCTAAGGAGACATCTGTTCTTTTCTCTTGTGGGGTATACATTATATAGATACAAAGAAGTAAATAAAGATTTTTTCCCCTTACCTGAACATCCGTTGGTGTTGCAAGACTGGGATTCTAGACTACTCCCTACACAATCAGCACCGCCACTAGAAGGAGGTGGACTGGTGCATGTGCGCATGCGTGTTTGTGCTCCACCACCACACGTCAGACTACAGCTGCCCCAGGCTCCCCAGTTTGACCAGCCGCCATTTACTAAGGTAAAAAATAAATAGTTTCAAACTAAACTTGAAAGCCTTCGAAATTGTTTGCATCTATGGTTGTTGTTGATCCGCTTTCAAAAGGAAATGTTTCCTTACCTGGACACTCATTCGCGTTGCAAGATTGGGACTGGGAACTATTCCCTTGACAATCAGCACCGCCACCTGTTGGTGGTGGATTTGTGCAACTGCGCGTGCGCGTTTGTGTTCCCCCTCCGCACGTTTGACTACAGCTGGTCCAGGCTTCCCAGTTTGACCACCCACCATCAACTAGAGCGAGAAAGAAAGAAAGATTGATAACAAGAAATTCATATATTGTTAAAAAGCTGAATTTCATTTTTGGAATATCATCCTTTGACAACCGTGGCCATTACTTCCTGATAGAGTTACGTATGTTACCGAAGTTACCCCGACTTGACAATCCATAGTTAGCTAAAGACTACGGTTGTTTTTTTAAATTAAATTATTAGGACTAAAACTTATTTCAGGCTTTGAAAGTAATAAGTTTTTCGACTTTGAACAGCGTAGCATGGGAAAACTGTATTCCGTACCTAAACATCCATTTAGGTTGCACGATTGGGTCTGGGAGCTACTTCCTGGACACGCAGCGCCTCCACCAGATGGAGGTGGATTGGTACATGTACGCATGCGTGTTTGCGACCCACCACCACAAGTCAAACTGCAACTGCTCCAGGCTCCCCAGCTTGACCATCCACCATTGACTAAATATATAAACAAGCAAATAACGTTACAAATAAAAAAAAACTTGCAAGGACTGAACTTCGTTGCACTGTTTTTCTGCCCTGAAATTTTATAGTTTATAAGTTCAAGGTGAATGTTAAATAATGTTTTGTACCTGAACATTCATTCGTGTTGCACGATTGGGTTTGAGAACTAGCTCCTACACATCCGGCGCCGCCAACAGAGGGAGGTGGACTGGTACAGGTGCGCGTGCGTGTTTGTGCACCGCCACCACATGTTTGGCTACAGCTTTCCCAGGCTCCCCACGCAGACCAGCCGCCATCAGCTATTATAAAGGGAACGTTTTTAATTAGAAAAAGATAATTATTTTATTCTCATTGTATTGATGTAATCAGTTGCAACACCTTCTATACAGCTACTGTAGTGTTCGCCAGCTACCTAGAAATGCGAACGTGTTACACAAAGTGTTTTGGCTAAGGTAGCTCTTTTACTTCTTGCATTTTACGTCTGAGCAAATTCTTGCAGTGTTTTCTTAAAATTCCTCCAGTGTTTTCTTTAACATATATTTAAGATTAAGACTAGGGCACTCTTACTTGGGCAAATATTTGTGTTGCATGATAAAGTCTGTAAGCTATTTCCTTGACAAGGCGCTCCACCATTAGACGGAGGAGGACTGGTACATGAGCGTGTGCGCGTTTGCGAACCACCGCCACATGTCTGAGTGCAGCTGGCCCAAGCTCCCCACGTTGACCATCCGCCATTTTCTACAAACAATGCAGGTATAAACAACACTTCTTTATCCCTTACTTTCTGATTTTGATGCAGCTGATTACGAGGTTGGCTCAGACAGGTTTCAATTTGGAATTTTTTAAGCATTTAATTAGTCGAGTATTAGCAATGCTTATTCTGTTACTTTTTTTGAAAAGCAATCAATCTCTACACTGAGTCAGAACAGGAAACAGTTGAAAGGAACAACAAGAATATAGCAAGTTAAAACTGTCCATGTTCGGTTGTTATTAAATCAAAATTTAAAAAAAGACAAAGCCAAATTGAGATTGTGCTCCGGAGAATATCCCCACCAAGTTTAACGATAATTGGATGACAAAATAAAAGGAAGTAAACACCATTTCAGGCAAGACCTATTAATTGAAAGAAGATACAAGGTATATGCTGGTTAAAAACCTTCTGTAAGGTATCAGCAAGACCATTTACCTGGGCAACCTGTAGTCGCACACTGCTGAGTCTGGGAACTACTGCCTTGGCAGGTCTGTGATGCCGAACTGCAGGTGCGCGTGCGCGTTTGAGATCCTCCTCCACAAGTCTGGCTGCACTGACTCCAGGCACCCCATTGAGACCAGATTCCACCGCCTGAAAGTGGAACAATATGAAATGAAACGAAACTAGGCAAGAACAAAATAATTAATAACCAAACAAATAGAAGGATGGTACAAAGTTTATCTCATAGACTTGAAGTTTCTATTTTTCAAAGGAAATATAGTAAAATTAACAATAAGAGGCATTCCGTGTAAAAACCGACCGGTCAATTTTCAATGGAAAAAAATTCTTTTTTTTTTCTCTACAGGAGTCAAATACACTTGTATCATGTTTTAAATACAAAAATCGTATTTTTTTTCGCTCAGTTTGTATTGCGTTTGGCATTTTGTTCCGAAACGACCGTAGGGTAAGCTAATCCTTTGTTCGTAAAACTGACTTTTGCCTGAAACTCGAGGCACCGTATAATCATGTTTACATTTAGATTTATAACAACAATGAAGTTTATTTTAAGCGCTAAATCAACTTTTCCTTCACAATAAGTTATGCTTTTTTCGTACACCCTCCTACCACCACGACAATTATCTAATATCAAAAATAGCTGCATACCCAAAAATAGACTTTTTTTTTTTTATTTTGCGATTCAAGATGGAGATTGAGACTATCGACACATGCCTTCACCACACTGAAGTTTAATAAGTTGTTTCTTCTTCCCAACACGCGATATTGATAGGTCATGTGAATGCTCCAGACTGGTGCAACCTATCACCTTCGTATCTGTACCTCTTGCAAGGCAAGTAAAATGCATGTGAGCAGAAACGCAGAGACAAGTTCAGACTGCTAACTTACCTGTCGGATTATCAATCTTGTAAACAGAAACTAGCCAAGGACCTCCAATGCCATAGTAACACGAATACTGTTGTTGTCTTTTACTTGTTACCGACAGCCCATCAGGACCCCAGGAGCATTGACCGTAATTTTTGATAGCAAAGAACGAGTACTTCCTTTTGACGGCCTCCTGTGCACAGGCTTGGATCACGTGACTCATATCAGGCAGTTTTGACCAATCAATTTTGTTTCTATAATCAAGGTATACTTTGTAGAACAATTGGTTATAGTATGGCTCCTTGTAGCATCCCAGGTGCGTAACAGGGACGTCTCCTAAATAACAAAAAAAAAATAAAAGAGGAAACACGTGTACTTTGATTAATGTGTGAAAAGCAATACATATAGTTACATTATCGCTACTTATCTGCAATTTCGATTTGACTTTAAGGCATAACATTTTTCGTTCTTGAGACTTAAAAATTAATCACCCGTGAAAAAGGAAATTACGTGCTTTCAACAGCTTTCAGGTCACTACCTTTATCGCCGAATTATAATTTTTTTTGTTTTGCTCCTTGTGAGAAAATGAATCCAGGCCAAATTTTTGCAGTTGTCTTATTTGCATGACGTTTAACGAGAATTTTAAGTTTACGATAAATAGTATATAATGAATTAGGTCGCTATTTGTTCGAATATAATTTTGTCATAGCAAAATTCCATTATTTTTCAGAGGTAATAAGATTTTTAAAGCTGGTATATGGATCTATCGTGTTAAAATTTGATATTTACTTTATCTTTAAACTTATTTTATTTTTCTGAATTACAAAAACACGTAGATGTTATCAATTAGAGAGGTAAGCATCGCGGAACGAACGCAAAAATATTTCTCTTTAAAAAAAAAAAAAAAAAATAATGTCTCTAGGAAGCATCGTCTGGAATATTGAAAAACTATGTCACAGGCTAAAATTACCAAATTTCCATGCATTATATAAAATATTATGCTTTATAAATCGGTTGTAACGTCACGCGACATTATTAAGTCAGGCAAAAAGGAATACTTTGATAACAAGAATGTTGTGTTTACAAATATTCGAGTCTGACAATGTTAACACACGGACTCCGTTTTGTGCTTCTAAACAATAAGTTTGTCAATGAATTCGTGAATATAAAAGGCCACAAAAATGCAATAATAATATAATAATAAATTTGATTCACTTTTTTCCTCACCTATTATTTGTATTTGTCAGTGAATGACCTTTACATACACTTGAGAAAAAAAAAACGAATGACTGCTGTTTTTCTTAAATAAAAAATAATATTATAAATTATCAAAGAAAACGTCACGTCCTCGAATAAATGACTTTAATTCACTTCTGAATGATTGGGAAAAAAGGCAATTAGATCTTTCGATGCACTTTACTTTAAATGGTTGTCAAAGACCTTGTCCACGTAGACGTAGTCATTACAAAAGCATCTGAATACTGACTCGTAATATCACATGTTTATAATGATAATGGAACCAGACAAAGGACCTAAAATACAGCAATATTAGATGCAAACTCTGAGTGTCTTTCTCGCATTGTCAATACTAACAAGCTATTTAGTCTTATGTAGAAACGTAACACATATTTTGTGGCCGATGTTTTTAGTAAACATGTAATTTTAATCCACATCCTGCGGTTTAAAAAAATCTCTGAATCGTTTTTTTTTTTGTCATGTTTTTTGGTGTGTGTTGAAACAATGAAAGGGGGCTCTTCGTGATATAGGCTGTGCAAATTGTTTTCTTCCTTTGTTTTCTAACAATATTGGTGTGTTATAAAGGAAAGAATTAGATTTGACGTAACTGTTCATTCAAGAATACAAAAATCGGTTTTTCTGATTGTTATTTATATTTTTGTATTTTTTCTTATATAACAGAGAATTTGAAAAAAGGTAAAATTTCACATTAGCAGGAGTAATTCCAAAAGTTTACAGCTTTCGTATAGTTTAATTTTAACAATCATTTTAATTACGGCATCTTTCAATTTCGGTTATTTTATTTTGCTTCAATTAACTAAGTGTAATTTGCGTGAGTGCGCGTGTAAAAAAAAAACATTTTCCAGTCCAGTGCATTAATTCTAAAAAGATCTAGGACCCTCATCTACCGTTTAATCACAATAAAACAACGGAGGTTTTGTGATGCTTATATAAGCTCACAATGCATTAGATGGCATACGTCGAACCTACTTCTTTTTTCTTTTTTTCTTCATAATATGGAACATGTGCTACTAACCACTGCTAGATACGTTTGCTCTAACAAGTTGAACTTTTATTGGAACACTTTAAAAGACAGTACCGGTAAATATGATTAACATAATTAGTTCATAGATTAAAGGAAAGCCAAAAATAACCGACAGTCTAATTTAAATCTAAAAGAAACCAATATTTAGAAGTTATGGTGGAGGTGTCTAACGCTGTATAGGATGATTACGATTTATGAACAAACATGAAAACACGAAATCTATTTCCAGCTTGCAAAAGGTACATTGAACATAGGCAGCTCTTTTGCGGCATAGAACGCCGCCAATCTAGACAAATTTTATAATATTTTCACCATAATGACTGGGTATTGGGAGAATTGCTTTAATTAAAAGTTACATGCAAGAAAAGTTATGAGCATTAACCCTTGAAATATTGTAGGTAGTTTGATCCATGTTCAGTCTCAACAAATTGCAATCGGCGAGCAGCAACTGATAAATGAAAAAAAAATGGAGACATAATAATATAGTTTGTTGCGGACGGGGTCTCATCATTTTGGTGATAACTAGTAAAACCTGAAGGTACTGTCACTTCACACTAAAATGGGATTATACGCTTCAATTGAAAAGGGCAGTATCTCAACTGTAAATGCAACTTACTTTCCTTCATTCTGTTTCCCATAAAATATAGGAAAACCACTCTTACCTTGAGCCACACATGATAAGCACAGTGATAGAAGAATTCCCGCGAGAAAGAAAATTGTATTGCCTGTCATTTTATAAAACAAATCTGAAAAAGATAGAAAGGATGAATTGAATTACGGTATCTGAAATGGACGAAGTTCGAGTTTTTTAAAAAAATGGTTTAATTCGATATTGGGTTTTAGCACCGTCTACCTATTGTCAAAGAGTTAACAAAGAAAGGATAACAATGAGAGTATGGTTACTTCAATATTTCAAATGCCACGTCGGAGGGAAAATCTTCATCACCTTTCATCAGTAGCAAAACCCCTTTTCATAGGAAATATGACAAAAACTATAGCAATTAGCTTTTAGAGTATAGCAATGAAGCTATGAATTAAACACCTACATTCAATAAACTTTTTTATAACATATCCTCCATTACCGCGAAAACAAATTCAGTGTACGTAAGTGTGCACGTAATCAAATAGTGCACACTGATAGTGTGAGTAAATTAAACCGCTTCGCCAGGATTTCTTCTATATTTTTTTTCCTTTCTTTTTTTTCTCTCTCGCGAATTCACCGTTTTCCACCGGCAGTGTTTTAAAACAAATGTATCATGCTTTTAGCTGTGACTATCTAATTGTGGTGCAAGCGAGAAGTTTAGAGAGCACTGATGAAGTAAGAGTTCCTGACTACTGCCTTGGGGAACTCTTACGCTTCTTTCCTGCTTACCAAATTTCCGTCGAAGCATAACGTTTACGATAGGAAGAATTCATGTGAAAATCGTTTCAACTCTGCATCATCGGCATTAATTTTTTTGGTCGCGTTTGTCTCCGTTAGCCATGAACAATATGACTACAAGAGCAGCGAAAAGTTTTTTGAGGAAAACAATTCAAGCCGCTTTTCACGAATCGTTTTTTTTATTCAAAGATTGATTTCAAACGTAAATGTGACGTTGAAAAATAAATAAATAAACGAACGTGTATGGTTTTTTTTTTCATCTCAATTTATATTTGCAGTAAAATTTGTCTTTTAAAGGAAAAAAATTATTTATTCTCAATTCAGCACAAAAAATACTTACAAAGTACGTCAACAAAGTGGAATTTTTTTAGGGCGCTTGGTATACGATTTTTCTTTCTCTAATTTTTTCTTTCTTTCTCTATGATACAAATAGCATATATATGTTCCGTTATCTCTACTTTGAAGAAAAAATTAAAACATTAAAAACAATTGCAATAAATTAGTGGACGATTTAACTTACCTCAACTTGTGTTCTGAAGGCTGTCGAAGGACGACTAACTATCTGAGAAATCTGTATTGTTCTTTAATAACAAATTTTCACTGCATTACCAATTAACCCATTACGTACTAGGCCTTAAATATCAGACACAAATGTCATGCATTTTCCTCAATATTAGCTCTAAAGTTTTAGCACCTTGTGCATTTTTACAATATCCCGTCGATGATGAACTTACGTTTTCTCTTCGTTTATTTGCTTAAGGGTGCTTTAATATAATACGGAGAAAGTAAATTTTCACCATTTTTGAGAATTAAGGCGTTAAATATTAGCCAAGCATTGAAGTATGCCTTTGTTTTAAAATAACCCACTTGGCTTTAAAGAGAAACTAGATCAATATAGAGCCGTTTTGAAATATATTTTTGTTCCTTTTTTCACTTCAGCTCATTGTTTAAATTTCAATAGACTGATAATAGAAAATGCCTCGGGTTCTATACAAATCATGACAATAAATCAAAATGGCAAAGATATATGCTGTACATTCACAAGAAAGCATATCTAGTGACGGAACAAGTTGGGGGCCATCATTCTTTAAGCTTAAAAATAGAACATGGATATTTGTGCAAAAGATCCGATTTTACGTAAACGATTTCGTCAACAGTTAATAGCGTAACCTATGGAGTATTTTTGGCGAATGTTTTTGTCAACAAAATGCAGCTTTTCCTTTTAGCACTGGTACAATATCACACGGTCAGAAAATGTTTAATTCAATTAGCTCTCCGTGCCATTTACGGAGTTTTGGACATGTTAACCAAAGGTAATCCAACAGACATAGTTAAACGATCGAACGCTTAAGAGCTTATTTCCTCTATATATCAACGAATGTCACATTTTTTACAGTGAGTTGTTCCACATGTTTTTCCGCATGTTTGGGCACTTATATGTGGGCGAGTGAAGTTCTCTACTGTCCTAGATCGCAAGTATTTGGCCGTAGTAGCTCGTAGTTATAAATCATAGTATTCAGAAAGTAACGTTTATTGTTAACGGGATCTCAAACACTGAACGTAACGGGAACCTCAAAACGCCCGAACGTAGCGACCCTTTTAAGTTTACTCTTCAAAAACCATGCTGTTAATTGTTGTATTTAAGAAACATATTTTAGGTAATGCGGTGTGTGTCTAAAAAACATGACCTGGAAGTCAATTGAATGACTGAAAGGTAGTCTCCGATGAAGGAAAACTACAAATCTATTAGCCAAGTGTCGTCACGTTAAGTAGATCCCCAAATCTTTGTCGTAGTGCTTCTTACAAAATAGGTGTTCCTTCGCATATTGGTTTTTTCAGGGTTGATTTAGATCGTTACAGTAAGGTGCACTAGCCAAATAAGGTGTTGTGACGTTATTGTTTTATCCTTGTGATGGTGACGGTCAAGGGTCCATTGCTTAAGATGCTTCGATTTTCCTGTTTTTCGCCGTTTTCTATTTTAGGCCCTTTATGGGCAGTTTCTTTCTCTAATTTCTCTACCGCACAAGACAAACCAACCTTATTTTTCTTTATTGTGGTTTCAATCTACTTTCTATGAAACATAAGTGGTCATTTTAACGCCAGACATTTTCCGTTAAAAACTTCTTCGTGGCTCGTGATTCTTGCACGAATAAATGTACTATTTTTGAAGTGCATTTAAATTGTTGCTGGAGAACTACGAGTATCATAAGAAGGTGACTATAAAAGCCAATTGTTTATATGATCTTAGCAACCACTGCGTACTTAACTTTTTCTTCCCATATTGATTTTCAGGTTGATTTAGACCGTTACAGTAAGATACACTTGCGATGTTAATGATCAAGGCTCCACTGCCTAAGACACTTCCTGGTTGTGGCTGTTTTCTATTTTGGGCCCCTTTACGTGCGATTCCATCCTTGAATTTGTACGCCGAGCAATAAAACTCTTGTTTTACTTCATCAAGGTTTTAATCTATTTTCTCTTTCAACATGAAGTGGTCATTATAACGCCAGACATTCCCCGTTAAAAGCTTTTATAAAATCACTTTGCGGTTCTTCATTCTTGCAGCTGTAAAATTAAAGTGCTTTTGTAAAGTATTTAAAGTGTTGTTGGAGGACTGAGAGCATCTTAAAAAGAGGATAATAGAAGTAAATGGTTTTATGACCTTATATTTTTTTTTTGCTATCACTATGTATTTTAATTGCTTTCTCTAGTCGATCACGCACTGGCAACGATTACAATTTTTTTAAGCTAGCGAGGAACCTGCTGTAAGCATAACAAAGTGACAAACTTTTTTAAAACTCTTAGAATCACTTGCCCAACAGAAGCAATTTTTGGAGGGGGGGTATGACAATAGGGTTTTTCTGTCGAGGACCTATGGGTTGATGGCTGACCACGGAAATTATAAGCTTGAGAACAATGATTCAAGGCTTAAAAGCTATTTTGTGTTGTGATATATTTTTGTGCTTTGTACAATAGGAATCATAGGGAGTTACACGTTTTAATCCTAATGGGTTTCTGCTTTGAACGAATTATTCGCTTCTAAATTAAAACACAACCTCGTTTCGTTTTTATGTTTAATATGACGTGAAACATCATACAAAGGACACTGACTGTCGTGTCAACAAGTAAATTATAATCATTCACTCGTCATATGTGCTTATGCATTGATCGTGGCATTAGCAGCCCCCGAGACTGGTATATCATTCCATCGCACGTTGAAATCCAAGCCTGCGACGTCATGGAACGTGCCATGGAGCTCAAACTCGTACAGGCTCTCGTCGGTCAATTTGTCGATAACATTTTGTGACTCTGGTATGTTCTGCTTCAGGAGATGCCAAAGCCAAGGACTTTCGCCCCGCTGACTGGCCTGCTTCAGGAACTTGTAGAAGGGAACGGTTGACGTGCCGATGGTGTACTTAAAGGTAGGTCGATCACCTGATCCTCGGTATGTCTCGTGGTAGTTGGGATTTTTTCCATTGGGTCCACCACCCCAGATGAGAAAGCCTTCGAGCCTGGCAGTGAACTGGACTTGTATGGTGGCTTTGTAAGGTACGTCAACTTTCTTATTGGAGGTGGTTATGCGGTAAGATGAGGCTGCGTTGCCTTCTGTGGTCTGCGTTTCTCTTACTTGCACGATGTCCCACTTTATTTCACCGTTTTCGTCTGTGTTGAGTACAGCTCCTTCCCTTCCGCCTGACAGCGTCACGGACCCTTTGAAAACACCAGCGGCTGCACCGGCGATCAATCCGGGAGACTGGTAACTAAGTGTCACGGAAGCTTCAAAGCCAGACTTGAACCTGGTTGAGGATGAGTGTGTCACGGTGCGGACAGATTTGATTTGTCGAGCTATGGTCGACACCGTTGGTGAGGAATCTCGATTGTGTATCTCTCCGGCATCCTGTACGATGGGCTTCAAATCTTTAATTTCTGGCTCCAGGTATTCCATATTCTTCACCTTGAATGAAAAGTTCTCGTAGACGATCTTCAGACGACTTGTTGACATGTATCCTCCGCACCCATTCTGGTAGTGAGCCCTCCAGGTGTCTCCTTTAAAGGTAAAGGATATTTATCTTACGTCAAGTACACGGGGAGTGGTTTCCCAATCTCCTGAGCCTGAGGCTCATGATAAGAGTGTTTGACGATTTTGGTGCATAGAAAAAATGAAATGATATTAAAAAGATATAAAAACTACATATTAAAAATACATTATTAAAAAGATCTTAAAACTACATGTTTAAAATACAGGTACAAAATGTCTGTAAAGTTGCCATTAAATGCAAGTACTGAGTTGGCAATCACCAAAATTTATCGTCTTTGATAAAAAATGACACGTTTTGTGCGTTTTTCGCAGTTGATGGCAACTGATTCCAAATTCTAGAGATAATATATGAATACGAACCATGAAATAATCTACTATTATAAGGACCTTGTTCTACGTTCAGCCCGCTACTTCTAAGATTGTATTGGGTGACCCGGGGCTTGAATAAGTTAGTGATATAACATGGGCCATTTCCTTTAAAACACTTAAAAAACTATTAGAGATTGTTCTATACGTCTATTTCCTAGTGTTCTCATGCCCAGCATGAGAGCTCGTGCTCATTATTATTCGTAGTCAACAGTAGTTAGCGTCTTCCAGCTTCTTGCTGATATTTTTACCTATACCAATCAGTGAAGAATTACAATACTTAAAATGGGTCAATACAAAGTTCATGTATTGCTGGCTTGCAACCACGTGACAAAGCGGCCATGCTGGGGGTCAAAACAATAAAATAAATTTTCGCAAAATTTTTCAGATAAAAAGTTAAATTCCCAGTGAAGGGAAACGCTTTGTTCCTGTCCCCCAACATGGCCGCCGTGACGTCAGTTGCAAACCAGCAATAAAAGTAACAAGGTATCTGTACTCAGGTATCTGTACCTTCTCGTAAGAAGTCCTGACCAGCTCGTCTACCTCTGCAGCCACCAGCCCAACCATACCCAAGGTAATTAGCAAGAAGTGCCAAATTATCAAGCGTTACATCCATAACTCGCGTTTTCACTTCTAGTACGTTCTTGAGAGGAAGCTTCTCTGCAAAAAAGGTAAGATGGCATTGTAAATGTCTTGAGAATATTACCTATTTACTGCTTCAAATGGATTGACAACAAATGTCTATTTAGGACCTGGATTCTGCTGACAATATATAGAGACCTATGTATATGTGCATTGTCTCGATAAACACAAGCGCGTTTAAGAAATAACAGTAACTAGAGAAATGTTTGCATGGATGGTGGGAACATGAACGTGCGAATAAAATCTGCAGTAACTCTTTCCCTCTCAGATGGCACTTGTCCATCATGATACGTAGCATTTTCGTCGGGTTTCTCAGGCAAACAATTTGCAGATACCCACTGCAAAAGCCCTAAACTCACTGACAAAAAACATGAACATGAAACTATGCACAGGATGAGCTTTCGATCTGAAAATAGCAATATTCATAGCCATTTTTTCTTAGACAATTCTGCCCTAGGTGGGAAAGGCGCAACGAGGTTAACCCTATGTGAAGCACCAACCCGTGAAACAAGGCCAGACCACAACACCAGGAACTCCGTGCCCTACGCTTTGGATAAGTGTGTGGTTTCTTTAACGTCTTCTGTTTGCCGTATAACACTGAAGATGCAGGGGACGGGGACTACGGTTAATCGTGTCATTATCCGAGAAGACTACACATCTAACCATTTGCAGATTTCATTGCAAAGGCAGCACGTTCTCTTCAGTTCTTTTAAGAGCTTGAGTGTTTGTCCGGTCTGGAATCGAACCCGAGACCTTCCTCACAACAGTCTACCAACTAAGCTAGCCAGTCGGCGCTCTACCAACTGAGCTAGCCAGTCGGCGGTTAACCACTAGCCATAACACTAGCCATAAGTCCCGATAGCCTCGCATAGTAAGCTGTAAATACATACCATCATACATATTGCAGCATTTCAGTTTGTTGATGCTGGAAAGTGCATTGGACGCTCCTCGGTGGATTCCAACCACGTAGAAATTATTTCTACTGCATTCCATTCTCTCGCCATCGCCAACAGTTTGGTCATAACACTGTTTGTACCAATGTGGATGAAAAGCAGGCTTACAACAGGTAGCCCACTGAATGCTATTCAGCTGATGACCTCCCCCACGGTGGAGTCCGCGAATAAAATGCCCGGATGGACAGAAGGCCCAGCCCTCCCTAAAACGCAAAACATTTACTTTATCATTTCACTGTTAGAGTCGCCCCATGTGAGGGAATCCGGAATCCGGAATCCAACATATTTTTGCTCTTGGAATCCGGAATCCAGGCCTTTGGAATCCGGAATCCCGCCTGTGGAATCCAGAATCCAGCCTCATGTGGAATCCGGAATCTACCATCAGAGCACTACAAAAACTATGAAGCTAACCAGAAAGCGAACGTAAATTTTTGATATTTGGTTACTAAATTCAAATCAAGTTCTAAATCAACACGGCGGTGTTGTGGTCTTTGATCATCCTGGTAGGGCGCATGCATTATTTGTTAAAAAATACCATTTTATCATGCTGCGTTTTGACCTTTAAAAATTGAAATTTATACCAAGAGTAACGCAATGTCTCTCAACTGTCAACAATGCTCACAGGAGGTGTTTATCCTTTTCGGTTCCATGCGGAGCTCGCCATTCTTGTGACACAGATGAAAATCCCTGTACATTTTCCACAAATTCGGTAATAGTGAAAGCGGTAAAAGGTAAGTTTGATTGACGGTGAAATCTGGCGAAGTTAAACCACTGAGAATTTTTGTCCAGGAAGTTCCCCTGTGGAAGTAACACGACTCCCAGGTGCCCTTTCGATTCGGCGATCAAGAAATTCTCAGTTCGAGCTGGTTCTTCTTGTCGTTTGAGGAGATTGAAATACGTACGGAATTCGAGATGGGGAAGCATTAGCCTGTGACCAGGCTCTCCGGTCGAGGATGCATTAGAAAACACTAAAAAAAATGTATATTTCTAACTTGGTGTGAATTTCTAACTTGGTGTGGATTTTTTTGCGATACATCAAGCGGATTCGCGGATCTCGAAAGTACAGCAGATCGCGGATAAGCCAGGGGCACCCAACAGACCGTTTCGGTGAATATCTGTTCGGAAGACTTATAATTAATGGCCTACGATTTTCGGATTAAAGTGTGATGAGAAAACTGGAGTTCTCTTTAGCTCAAACATTCGTGACATGGGGAAAGTAATGCCTGTTGTTTTCTGAGAGAGAAAAATGTCGTTTTGGGTACGAAAAAAGGCCAGCTACGATTTTCGAGAAGGCAACAGCGGCTCGTAAATTCGGGTAATAATATTTCGTTCCCTAAAACTTTCTGAAGTTTGAAAATCCAGCTAGCGTATCCGAAAAGATACACTTTTCTTAGCGTTTAAAGATAAGGCTTTAAACCGCACAAAAAGGACACTTATAACGTAAAAACGGTATTCTGACACCTATAGTAAAATTTTCTCGTTGGGTGCCCCTGATAAGCTGACAGTTTTTGCCCAGATTCCGATCTTCTTTATTTCGGGAAGGTCGGATCGTGGATAAACGAAGTTCGAATCACTCTTGTCGGTCTTCGGCGATATGTTGGCGAATTGTCGAAAAAAAAAAACAAGCAATGAAACGTGGTGTTGCATCCCGATCTCGGATGCTTTATTCTACTTGTCCTCTAGTGTATGTAGGAGTTCCTTTTGTTAATTGCTGGGGCAAAACCGATGTGCAATTTATTAGGTGTCGTTGTTTTCAATTAAATCAGCTTTCATCATTTGCAGTTTTACTCTAGATCGTTGATAGTGTAACAGAAATTTTTTCTAACATCACCTTACCTTACCTTTACTTAAACACGGTGGTCTTTTTAAAGCTCAGAGAAGCTTGTGGGGCCGTGTTTTTCCAATCGAATTAGAATTTGGCAGTAGTGTTTTTCACAGTTGCTATGAATTGATACTGGAAACTTCGGGAGTGAAATTTTGAACGCTCTCCTTCAGACGCCACGTACACAGATGCGAAAGTAAAGCTACGTCAGTCTGTAGCTCGCTTCTTTTAAAGCCAGGTTGGGTTGTTATTTTCTTCAGGAGGTCTCTAATCTGGGAATCACAATTACTCTTATACCCGTGTAATTGTTCGTTCAAGAGTTAAAAGAATGCCCGGTATAATAATCAAACATGTCTCGCGTTGCCAGAATCTTAAAATGATAACACTGACATATAAAAAGAAGAGAAGAGAAAGGAAACCGTTCATCTTTTTCTATTTTATGAACTATATGATATATACATAAAATTTATGATCAAGCGGCCACGTTAATTTTGAACTCTTGTAAGACAACCGCCGTTGTCATGGTCGGAAACTAAATGAATTTTTAAACTTGGCAATATGAATACAAAAAATAATGTCTTTTAGTGTAATTTTCTTTCTTAAAAGCAACAGAAAACGCACAGAATTGAAAGGAGTCTATGGGCCTGTTTACATGATTCCGGAATGCTTTATTCTACTGGTCCTCTACTGTAGGTAAGAGTTCCTGTTGTTAATTTCTTGGACAAGGGGCATTGTTCTCTGGAAAGGAACGAGCCATTCATGTGAGACCTTGGGACAGGGTCTACCCGATCCCCTTAGGCAACCAATAACCTTATTCGAGATGTCATAACAAAGTATTAGAAACATCACATTTTAGCATATTCCCCATCATCACTTGAATTAAATAACCGTCCTCAAGATAGTACCCTGTACGCCTGTACGCTGTATCATTGCCGGCGAAAAATCAGGTAAGATCAGTTGAAGTCCCAAAGTTAGTTTTCAAATTTGTTTCTTTGCATAGACTTAACGTGACATATCAAGGCTGACCCAACCGTTAATAACGCGAATCGTGGAAAATGCGAAAACCGATGCGCAATTTTTATTTTAAAACGTAGTTATTAGGTGTCGTTGATTTTAATTAAATCAGCTTTCATCGTTTGCAGTTTTACTCTAGATCGTTGATAGTGTAACATAATTTTTCTAACATCACCCTACCTTACCTTTACTTAAACACGGCTGTCTTTTTAAAGCTCAGAGAAGCTTGTGGGGCCGTGTTTTCCCGATCGAATTAGAATTTGGCAGTAGCGTTTTTTTTTTCACAGTTGCTATTAATTGATACTGGAAATTGCGGGAGTGAAATTTTGAACGCTCTCCTTCAGACGCCACATTCACAGATGCGAAAGTAAAGCTACGTCAGTCTGTAGCTCGCTTTTTTTTAAAGCCAGTTGGGTTGTTATTTTCTTCAGGAGGTCTCTAATCTGGGAATCACAATTACTCTTATACCCGTGTAATTTGTTCGCTCAAGAGTTAAAAGAATGCCCGGTATAATAATCAAACATGTCTCGCGTTGCCAGAATCTTATAATGATAACACTGACATATAAAAAGAAGAGAAGAGAAAGGAAACATTCATCTATTTCTATTTTATAAACTATATGATATATACATAAAATTTATGATCAAGCGGCCACGTTAATTTTGAATTCTTGTAAGACAACCGCCGTTGTCATGGTCGAAAACTAAATGAATTTTTAAACTTGGCAATATGAATACAAAAAATAATGTCTTTTAGTGTAATTTTCTTTCTTAAAAGCAACAGAAAACGCACAGAATTGAAAGGAGTCTATGGGCCTGTTTACATGATTCCGGAATGCTTTATTCTACTGGTCCTCTACTGTAGGTAAGAGTTCCTGTTGTTAATTTCTTGGACAAGGGGCATTGTTCTCTCGAAAGGAACGAGCCATTCATGTGAGACCTTGGGACAGGGTCTACCCGATCCCCTTAGGCAACCAATAACCTTATTCGAGATGTCATAACAAAGTATTAGAAACATCACATTTTAGCATATTCCCCATCATCACTTGATTTAAAGAACCGTCCTCAAGATAGTACGCTGTATCATTGCCGGAGAAAAATCAGGTAAGATCAGTTGAAGTCCCAAAGTTAGTTTTCAAATTTGTTTTTTTGCAAGTATATATGGAGTTTGAAAGATCAGAACACTAAGCATGACATCAAGTGGTGCAAAGTTAAACAGCCTAGGTCTTATTCGAATATTACCAAGAGATGTAATTTGTGTTTGTGGGAGAAATGTTTCATTTTATGTAAACCGGTAACGAGCCCGTATCGTGTTGCAAACATGCTAGGAAATTCTTGCTGGAAAACGTTATCATGTAACTAGTGATAAAGTTCCCGCGTGACGTGACATGTGACACACAATGTATTGTATTGTTCTGTATTTTCAAATTTCTTTCAATGTAACCGTTTTTTCTGGCAGTCCCCTGATGATTGCCTCGCATGAGGCATGAAACTCAGAGTAGCGATTAAACAGATTTTAATGCCTTGGTTGAAATCGACTAAAAACAGATTTAACCTTAAAACCAATTTGACCTGCAACAGATATTTAACGAAGTCCGGATCACTTTGGTCGGTTTTCGTCGGTATGTTGGCGTAATTGTCGCAACTGACAAGCAGTGAAACGAACCTTCTGAAACAGTTGGCATAAGAAGCAACATCTACTTTCCACTGACTTTCCGTTGCAGCGAATCTATACCACACAAAGTTTTCATGTAATGCGGATTTGGACTTGAACGAGAACAGTGGCGAATTGGTTACGGCACGGATCGGCGGATTTGCGTACCCCGATTCATCTCCTCTTTAAGCAATATATCATTTTTACAGCAATATTTAAAGCGCTGAACGTTTATTTTCTTCTAATTTTAAATGCATTTTCCGGTATCTGAGAGCATGCCCCACGCTTCTTCACTCAAATTCTTGATGCGCGGGACTGCGAGCTAAGTTAGCGTATCGAACTGTGAAACAGTATTTACGGAATTAAGTAGCCTGTGTACAGCCGTCCCGCTCCCCTCAAAAAATCGGGGTGGGAACGGTTCCCTCCCGATTTTTTTTTAGTGGAGCGGGACGGCTGTACACAGGCTAGGGATTAAGCTTTTCGCATGGAATTATAAATGTAAGTCCAGCTGTTTTTTGTTCTATAGAAATACGTGCGTAATTTCGAAGTAATCAATATTGTAATTTAATTGAATTTTTTTCTCGCTTTACGCTCTATATTTTTACGTATATTTAAATTTAATATACTAAAAAAAAGGAAGAAAATAGACGACATCGCATCTTAACAGCTGAATATGCTATAAAAATAGCGTAATCTGCTGTTGAGGTACCACTAAAAAAACAGATTTAAAAGGTGTGGAATCCGTAATCTCGCACCTTTTGGAATCCGGAATCCTCAGGCATTGAATCCGGAATCCAGTCACTGGAATCCGGAATCCACGATGCGGAATCCGGAATCCAAGACTCTCTTGGATTCCCTTACATGGGGCGATTAGAGCGTTTTCAGTTACGCCTGAGGTTCTGGTATAGAGGTTGTCTAACTGGCAAATTTAAGCCTAACAGTTTTTTTTTTTACAAATTAGGTTCTTACTCGCGGATTTTGACTGCATTTTACTTTTTCACATACCTTGAAAAACTCATATCCCAGTCAGCCGAGGTGCACGTGTATGGTTTTTCCACATGCACTGGAGGTGGCTGGCAGCATTTCACCGTCTTAAAGTCTCTAAGGTCATCGTCTCTTCGCTCCCGCGTAAAACCTTTGACGTACAACAGGTCGTATTGAGGCGTACACCACGAGTATCCCTCTTTTGACATTTCTCCTTCAAACTCCTCGTCTTCGTAGCACCCTTGCAATGTGTAGCTTGGAAACGTGAAAAGCACTAACAGGGACAAGATTCTTAAGCCAACCGTTGCCATCGTGGTAGTCTGAAGCGAAGATAATTATTAAAAAAGAAATGCGTTTGTAGAACAGCTTGGCATTTTATTACGGCTTTCAGTGATATGCGAACTCTGAAATTCAAAATTCAACTAACGATTGCGTTTTTTACTGCCGTCAATCATAATTATGGCGACAGCCAACGAACCATAAAAAACAGAAACATACAAAAAATGAATCGAAAGCTACAACCGACAGACTTGACTTTTTAACCCAGTTGAAGTGAACTTCTTAACCCGGTTGAAGTGTTTCCCGAGAGGTCCGGTTAGATGATTGACGGCAGCAAAAAGCGTAAATCGTTGGTTGAATATTGAATTTCAGAGTCCGCAAATCACTGAAAACCGCAATAAGGTCAACATGACAAAAGAAAATCCGTATATTGTTTATTGTACTTCCACGATTTATTACTAGTTCTTAAGCGAGTAATTTAGTTCTGCCATAGCTCCCGTCTTAAAATAATAGGAAACGTCGCGAATGAATATATATCACTGCTAGCGCTATACACCTTATAAATACACCCCTCTGGAAAAAAAAAAAAAACTTGCCGAAACACATTTTTTTTACTCTACAATATTGACGACAAAAAAACATCAAATCAAAATAAAAAAAAGGCTGAAGCATTAGCGTTTAACCACAAAGGTGGTGCGCGAATGGATAGGAAAAGTATACACCCTCTTTTTCATTTTTTGCCAAGGAAAAAACTCGCCAGTAAATTAATTTTCTTCAGCTTCGTTACAGAGGGATGTAAAAATCGTGTTCGCCATAAAATTAGGAGTGGCGATTGAATACTTTACATTTTAAAAAGAATTTTCGTTGTATACTAATTATATACGACATTAACCAACCCCCCGTTTCCTCTGTCGTTATAGGAAAGTTCTTTACGTCTTGAAAAAATGTTGGTATAAGGTATTTGTTTGAACAAGAAGCTCCATGAGGCTATAACATTTCGTAACCATTGCTTCGAAATAAAAATGAAGAGCAGAAGTGTCCAAACAAGAAGCCAAATAGTTCGACAATTGCAGTTACGTTTTCCTAAAACAATAACTCCATCAGTAAAAGATGATGCTTTTTGACACTGAATTCCTTTAAAAAAGCTTTTGTTCATTTGGTTGAAATGCCACTCAATAGGAAATATAAGTTGAGTATTTCGGTAAAGCACGACTTACCAAAGCTCCACGTGTTCTGAGAGTCAGGAGCGTTTTCAAATCATGAATGAACTGAACAACTAAAATGTTGTAAGTTTTCTGTAAACCATTAAATTGGGTTATGTATTATTAACAGGACAATAGGCACGGAAGGCTAGTTCCATTGTTCCCTGAACAAAGTGCTGGTATTTGTGTACACAGTCTCTTGAAGCATAAAGTAGCACATGAAAATAAATTTAAAAATGTTGTTATGTCAACGCCGCCAAAATCAAAAGCTAAATTTCCCATGGTAAAATGAAAAAACAAAAAACAAAAACAAAAACAAAAAAAGGCTAAAGCCCGTTGCCATTGAAAAAGCTTAACTACATAACTTAAATTTAGTGTTTATGGCTTTAATTTAGTCAAACAATGATCTTTGATTAATTTGCTACAAACAAAAAAACAAATCACAAGAATGGCTCATAAGTTAAGTAAGACAAATTGTCGGCAAATTGTACTTTGTTCTTCCAATCCAATGAACCTTAAAATTACACATAGTGAAATGATTTTTGCCAGTTTTGCTAACAACAAAGCACTAATTAAATTTGAGGTTTTAAAATTTTAATTTGTGATTCGCCTATATGTCAATTTTATGGTCTGGAGAAGAAACCGACAAAAACTAAAAACGATCTTACTAACTATTAGTTCTGGTAAGGGAAGCTTCGATTCATATCTATGGAACAGTATTTCATTCGACTCGAGTAGTGCAATCGATTCATTGAAATAATGATAGAAAAAGAGATGAAGGTTTCAAAAAGTCCCTTTGTCGGAGGTCATGAAAGTATCACCCGCAAAAAGGATCGATGTTCATTGTCAAGAACACGATTTCGCTGCAAATAAATTTATTTTGAAGAAAAAAAAATATTTGAAAGAGCTATATTTTACCGTAAGCCAGTTTTAAGGCGGAAATGTTAATTTACAAACTGCCATATAACTTAATATTCGATTCATGAAAGCGAATGTAATTTTTTAGCTCACCTGACCCTGATTTTACGGTTGATTTTTTACACCAAGACAATGAATCTTCTATGAATACCGTGATACGTTTTATTGACTTTTTTCTATTACCCTGGTTTTGAACCATGAAGTTATGTCAAGGAAAAACGCCTGAATATATTCTTTTTGTCATATTTTTGGAAGGTTTTCGAAATGTATCATCACTTGTGGACTTAAACTTTGCTTCGATCCTTCTTTCTTTGATTCCGATCTGTTTGTGTGTTTGATGTAAACTCTTCGTGGTCTTATTAAGTAGACTTATCTAACATTTGAGTCCTTCTGTAGTTGGTTATTATACTTTCATAATCCGTTTCAGTAGTCATCATGGTTAGTTGAAACAGAATGTTTGGGCCGTTTGCCTGTTGGGGACAAATATCTCGCCCGCTTTGCTTCTCAATTAAAAGACATTTTATGCGCTTCCGTAAGGAGAGAGATGACCTGTTTTGAAGTTCCCTTTGTCGGAGTGAATAAATACACCACCAGAAATGCACTCTTCATGTCGACTGGCGGATACTAAATTTGATTTTTGCGGGAAAAAAAATTAACACCAATAGTATAAGTGAAAATTGTTATTTAAATAGTTTTATATTCAGCAAGTGTAAGAATTAGAGCACTGTATCAACCAATTTTGCGTAATAAACCCTGATTTCACCTTTACAACAATGAACATGACAATGTCTGGCTTTTCAGGACAGAAGAGAGAGACTAAAATCGATAAAAAAATCCCGGGCGAGTTTATGTGATTTTTCTACTTGTGCAGTTTATTGTTTTGCCATTTCGGCTAAATAAAATTTGTTCTTAAACGGGTAAGTTGTTTCAGAATGACACTTTTTAGACAAACCAATCGCTTTTTTTCCGTGATTGTCTATAATAAAGTACAAAAACTCGTTACAAAAACAAAAACGGAGCAATAAAATTAAATTACAGAAAATAATTGTGTTGAATATCAAAGCAGTCTGTTTGCGATACAATGAAAATAGTGAATGAACATTTGCATTGCCAGAAAGAACAAAGTTACCGTTTTTCAAGTCGACTATGTTCAAGTTTGTTTTCCTTTGGAGTGAAAGAAATACAAAACAGTAAAGACATTCAACGCAAGAACGGTTAATTTGTCTTTCAGGCCCCGGTTGTTCCAACGATTGATAACGCTATCCACCGGCTATGCACTATTCAGTGGATACTTATCTACTGGATAGGATTTATCCGGTAGAAAGTGTTATCCACGACTCAATTTGAATAACTGGGCCCAGTAACAAATCCTAGTGATATTGGAAGCATTCTTCCTGATTCTCCGGTGAAACTTTCCTGGAAGTTAACTGATATTTCGATTGTATATTCTCTTTTCTATTTTTCTAAGCTAAGGTGGTTTGATCATTTTAAAAGAAGAGGGACATTTTTAGATAAAGATTAGATACTGAAGACTACTTATAAAAATTTCCAGTGTCCATAGTGTACTATTTTGCTTAACAAACACAATCTCAAAGTCATAAAAATGAACACGCGAAATTAACAAGGAAAAGGCGAGGATTAATAGAAACTCAAAGTGAACGTACACTCTGTGTTGTTCATGGTATTGACTTTTACCCTAATACAGAGAGTATTGACTTTTTAACCACTTTTCTGAGCTGAATGACTGACAATTTGAAATTGCCAAGACTTTAAAGTATAGCTTCATCAATTGCAATAGAATTTTATCACCTTATAAAAACTCTTGCCCTTTTAATAATGGCGTAGGTTTGAGAACAAATATAAAGTAAAAACAACTGCCTAAGAAATTATGAGCAGATTTTATATAAGGCGGATTTGCTTTGAAAATTAAAGAAATATAAAGCGAATGAAAAGGCGAACAAGTAATACCTTAAGGACAATGCGTTGGCCATTTAGCAAAAGAAGTATCAAGGCATTTCTAATCAGAAAGTGCAGCCCGTAGAATTTTAAATGCCTTATTTTTTCACTTCGGTTGTCTTTTTTGTACTGATGATTACCATTGATGCGAGAGTCAGTTGAAGCTTAAAAACAAAATTACATTAAAATAATTGGACAACGATGTCGTAAGTGAGAAATGGCATCGCATGGTTCATTATTTTAAGCCAGGGGGCCAGTTTTTCATTTTCAAATTTACTGACTTCTAGCAATTGTTTTGTCTAACAACCAACCATTCATGCAAAGAGAGTTTCAATTAAAATCATTTGACAAAGAATACATAAAAGACAAGCCAATTTTACCACATGTCGGGAAACTTAAAGATTTTCTATTCTGGCGATTAATTTGCCAGTGATAATATGCTTCCCGAAATTAGCTACTAAGCGGAAGCAAAGCATTTATTAACTACGAAGAAACAATTATCATCTTCCATTTATGGAAGTACACTTCTTGCTCGATGGACCCTTACTTTGCGTGTATAAACAATAACACTAGTGACTTAACACACTAAGCGAAAAAAATGAGCAATGAATAATAATTGTGGCTTTAATATCCAAGAATGGCGTACGTGTGAGATTTAATGTTTATTTTCTTCTTTCTATTTTACGTCGTAAGTCTATAAGATAGCAAGGATGTGTTGCTTGCACTTTCAAGATATTACAAAATAACATTGTATAAACAATTCATGAACTTAGAACAAAGAAAATTCATAACCGTACCAAGTGTTAATTAGCTTTTTTCTTGGCTTATTTTTTCTTCGTTCTCCCTTTAGTTTGTGAATTGCTTAACGAAAAGTCTGACAAAAAGTTCGGAAAGGATGAGAGTTTTATTTGGATATCTGCCATGCTACATCGATATATTTTGTTTACATATTAGTTTTCCAAATAACTCCTCGAGGTTGAATACCATGAATACTCGGTCTCGTGTTTGACTTATTGCATGTCGTTCAACAATGCAATGTCAAGATGGAATTCACTGGAGTGTGAAATTAATAAACGAGGGTACTGGTGCCTGTAACAAGTTTTCATTGAGCCGTTGCTTTAGTTATACCTACATGTAAAATCCCAAACCCGCATAACCCAGCCTGGCTAGGAGGACGCAAGATCCTTAGTAGAAAAATTCACATATAGCGCATTGTGGTGAGTATTTAAGAAACTGTGTTGAATGATTTTTCTCATATTTTACTATGTTAATAAAGATAGCTGTATCTTGAATTTTAACTTTACACTGTTTTCAATCGGACGTAAGGTTGGTGCAAAAAGAGTCAAATAAGTTAAAAGATAACCAAAGTCAACTTGTTTTTTTTTTTTCATTTTTAACTTTACAAAACGCGGATGAATCTTACAAAGGATATTATTTGTAAAGTTCATTTTTTTATCACAGCCGAAAAAAGTCAATATAAGCCTAAGTTGTTATTGTAAAGATTTTTAAGTGCACCAGTCTATAACTAATTATTCGTTTTTGTATTACGTAATTTATTTTCTATAGAATACAGTCGCGACAAAATGTTTCGTTCTTCCGAAATATTTTATTCTTCAAAAATCTCTACGCTTACAAAAACAACCTCGATCCTGAATTAATAAAAGAAATTTCCTCGTCAAAAGCGCAAGTTATAAAATTACGCAAAAACGCGATAAAAAAATTATGCATGGTTGATATTCTATATGGGTACGCTTTGTTTGGCTTTATTCCTTTAAAGTTTTGATAACTTTTTGGCAACGAAAAACAAATATATAGCAAAGAAACAGAACCTAAAAGTAGTTGTACTTCTTACAACACGTTCCTTTGTACAACACATTCCTTTGTACAAAAATCTGTGATTAAATTTTTCGATTTAGCTTGAGCAAACAAAGATGACACCCATCCACAATCCGGATAAAGATACTGCACCGAAATCCGGATATCGCTTTTTAGGTTCCCAAATTTGCAATGCAAGTAGCCAATCAGAAGCGCGATCTGCTTTCATGATTATTCTTCGATATCAAGTCACTGACCTGATACGTCGCGATAGCATCGTCACTCGCAAGTACAGTTGTGTTACCGTACGATGAATTGAAAAGAAGTTTTACCAATAAAACAGAACCTCGTCATTTAAATTTAACTGGTGTTTACCGGTCGTAAAAGGAGAAACACTTTCCCGCCAAAACTAGACTTGAGCGCGCTAAAATAATCAGACTGAAACAATGTAGTCGAAATTTTAATTTTGAAAATTTAGAGAATGAAGCTCCAAAGAAATGAGTGAACAAAAAATGTCAGAAGCGGAACTTGATAAAAGTGTGTAAGACAAAAAAAGGATCAATACAAGCAGGTCAACACAATTTGCACTACGTACCTGGCAAGCATGGCTTCAACAGAGCGATTAATATTACCGGATTTTTGGCGGTGATTTGGGTGCGGTTAATACTTTATCGTACCTTTTTGGCGTACGCTTCGGCGGCACATCGGGCTCGTTTGGTCTCTCCAAAATAGGAGCCACTGCTTAACCAAACTCGCCTGATATGCCGCCGAAGCGTACCAAAAAGGTACGATTAGGTATAACAACAAAATATGATTGCTGAATGATCCGGTTAATGGAAATCCTTACTCTAAATGCCATTATCCGAGTATTTGAAATCCTTTAAAAATAAAATTAATGCAGAATGACTTTTCTAAAAAACGCAAAAATCTAAAATCCTAATCCACTTTTCAGGAATTATCACTACTTACGTAATCTGGAGTCATTAATGGGTGAATTATTTCTCAAACCGTCAGACGTTATAGCTCTCTTCACATGACATAAGGCTTTATTGATGTATTTATTCATCCTTTACGTACTATTCCAGCTATTTCGTATAAAACAGTACAGTGTTTCTGCTCATTATGAAGCCGACTTGTACAGTCTGGCTGGCATTTATGCTATTTGCCTCGTCTGCAACACTTTCAGGTAAGTACAAGCTACTTGTAATTTTACTGATTACGAAATTGTATTGGAAGAAAACGTAGGAACAGTGAATTCAATAAAATTAACAAATTGCCTTCAGTCGTTTGTTTGATAAAAAAAAACACAGAGCCAGAGAAACAATACCGGGTGCAATGAACACCGGAGCACTTGACATTTAAAGTAACCCCGCATAAAATGCATCAGTTGACTTAAACTGGTAGTGAAATGGTCACGTGCTTAATCCTCTTTTTGTCTAGTTGCTACTCGTTCCTGTTTTATGCAAGATTGGAGCGGAAGTCGGTTTAAGAAAAATGGGGAAACAGCGTGTCAATCTTCGAATGGATATTATTATCTTGTCGGCTTTGAACGGGATGGCACTAACAACTTGAATGGAATAAAAAAAGCCAAATGTTGCCAGCGAGATAAAACCTTCTGGAACACCCCGACCCAGTGTCAGATGCCTGATTGGACCAGGTCATTGGACGGGTAAGATTCATAACTCGTGGTTCCTAACTACTGTTTAAAATTTACAACACCTTCCGCCCTGTTAAGTCACTGCATAGGGAGCAAAGGAATTCAGTAAGTTAAACAGTGAATCGTTTTGAGCACCTTTTTTCAAACAAATCGACCACGGAATGTCATGCTTCGCTCGCAAAACTTCGCTTTCCGAAGACGCTCCGTTCGACTTCGTCCAACGAAAGTCACGGTCACAACAGTCAGCGGCACATATTTTTCAAAATAATGGCGCTCGAAACATTCGCACAGATTTTGTTGAGATTCGAGGGATTGGACCGCCGCAAATGAGTTCATTGTGGTTCGCATATGAGTTAATTATGGGGAAAATATACGCAAGAGTGCATTTCAAAGAGGTAAGACGTATTTTATTGATTAACTCGAACTGAACTCCTCTGTCTCATGCGCTCGCCAATGAAGCTCTCCTTGACAAGGAAAAAGACATCGGTGGACGATGAATTTGGCATCTGAATTATGCGACTGTAGCTCTGCGTTTTTAAATGCATATGTATTTAAAATATCAGGCGGTTTCTCTCATACTGGTCTCAGCCATATTATTTGAAGTTAAAATTATAATAAGAAGCGTTTTAATTTTTGATGTTGTCGTTGTTGTTGTTGTTTATCGTCGTTTTTGTTCCGTTGTTGCTGCTCTCATTGTTTCCATTGTTATCATTGTTGTTGCTGGTTGTTGTTTGGTTTTTGCTGTTTTGTTTTTTCTGTATTGTTGTTGCTGTTTTGTTGTTGCTGTTTTGTTGATATTGTTTTGGTTACTGTTGCTGTTGTTGCCGTTGTTGTTGTTGATCTTGATGATGATGATGACGATGATGATGATGAGGATGAGGATGATGATGATGTGATGATGATGATGATGATGATGATGTTTCTGTAGCTGATTATTATGTTTTGGTATTCCACGAAATAGGTTGAATGCTCTTTTAGTGCTGGAACAAGCTCTTGCCAGCAAGGATTCTTTCTCAGAGGCCTGTATCGCAGTAATGGGAACGACCTGCATTTTATCGAGTGGGGAAAATGCTGTAAGCCATCCCATCATCCATATCTCTATGGAGATTGCTATAACGAAGACGTAAGCAACACTTTCAATAAAGCTGGTCTCAGTGAGTGCAAGAGAGACGGTTATTTCATTACTGGCTTTCGGACACAAACAGGAGACAGACTGTCCAGCATCAAGTCTTTTAAATGTTGCAAAATGGTGGACGGTGAGTTTTTGTTTGTTGTTTTATTTGCTTGTTTGCTTACCTGGGCCCAGTTGTTCAAAGGGTGGATAATGCTATCCACCGGATAAATCGCTTTCCAGTGAATAACTGTCATACAAAACCTTCTTCGCTATCCATCGGACAATGATTTACCTACTGGATAGCGTTTTTACCATCTGAACAACTGTGGCCTAGAATGTTGCTGATGCTTTTTAATTCATTTTATCCATAGTGTTCTAAGGTGTGGTCGTATTTTCAGAAACGAAAATATGCATAAGGACCGTCAGATTTCAAAAATTAATGTTTTTAGCGTACTAACTATGTAATGTAGTACTTTAGATATATCTTTTTCATGACATACAAACCAACTTGGAATCGGTTGTCATCTGCTTTTACTCACTGCAGCCGCAACATATGTAAAACCCGAAGGACAAAAATGGAAGGAAAACTTAAAACCAGTGACCCCAAAATTTAATCAGTTCTTCTTATCTAGGTGTTTTACAGTTTTAGATTCTTAACAGACTACTGCGCCGTTAATGCAAATGAGTTGTGATTTTCAAAACGCAGGGATAGAGTTATTCAATGGACTACTCACTTTCGAATTAAAACTGTTGTTGGGTTCGTTAGCGAACATGGCACAAGGCCATGTCACCGTGATGTTATCACTTAAAGAAGGTTGCTTAAATTGATTTATCGAATCGATTACTTAACTTTTATAATACAAGAAGATTAACTGGTGCGTTATTTATTTCTAGCAATCCCCCAACTCGAGACACTGGACGGACTTAAGCAGCGTGTTATGGATTCAACCCAGTTTTACATCGGTCAGCTAGCTAGCATGATGGGATTTGCATGGTCTGGTGGATGTTGGGCCGAATACGCCGGAGATGATTTTCGTCGGAGAGGCGACAAATGGGAATCTGTATACAGATCGAACTGGTGCACTGGCGACGGACCCAAGAAGGACGTTCGTCTGAAGATAACTTATGAGAACTTTGCATTCACTATGAAAGATGTGACATTCGGAGAATCCATCAAGCAGACAATTCCCTTGGAGCAAGAACAGCAGTTGTTAAATTCCCCTGACAGAAGCTACAGCAAGGTTGCTTCTAACAACAAGAACAATCCAGGGTATTCTTCCGAAGTGGAAATTCAAATGCGTGTTGCAAGCACCCTGAAAAATGTCAAAACAACCAGTTGGGATTCCAAATTTGGAATTGAAGTTGGCGTCTCGTACGAGCCACCAAGTGCAACAGGCGGTGTTGGATTTTCTGCCAAATCCAGTTTCAGTTACGAGTGGGGAGGAGATGAAGAAGACAAAACTGTTGAAGAGGACTGGCACATCCTTTCAGTGAAGGAGCAGAAAGAGCTTCCACCGAAAACGTTTGCGGAATGGCATGCATTTAAAAAGCCCCAGAAAGTTACCATTCCCTACACAGCTACCGTCGTGCCCACATTTTCTGTTAAACTGGAAGGTTACATGGTTTGGGGAGGCGGCTACCATGGAAATAATCCCAATTTCCACCAGGAGCAGCGCGGTTCTGGTAATCGGGTCAATATGGAGTGGACCTTTGGAAGTGCTCAGAAACCGTTTTACGAGGACCTGAAAGATCAGATTGAGCAGAACATATACCCTTGGCAGTGGCTTGCTTTGAAGCAGCATTACCCATACGCACAATACTTCATCGATCAGCTGACAAACAAAGATCTTTACGCATTCACTATGGCGGGCCAGTTTGAAGAAACCACGGAAAACGAGATAAAGTCATATTGGTATCCATCTCGTCCCATCAGCGAAATGCAAGATGCAATGTCCAATTTAACAGCATTGCACGACCAGGCGGAGAATTTCCCAGAGTTTCCCCGTATCCTCCCTCCACCGCCCGAGGTTAAACCAATCGACAACAGCAAGGAGATGAAAGTCCCTCCCGCCAAACAATTTAACGACGGTGATGGTGGGAAGGGTGAGCCTCCGGTGTTTCCTCGCATCCATCCACCTGCACCTAAGGTGAAGACCATTGACAACACTAAAGAGATAAGGCCTCCTCCTGCCAAGCAATTCAACGAGTAAAACAAGGATGGATGCTCGATGCTGTTTGAGTGTTTCTTAGAATTAATGTATCCGCCACAAGTATAATAATCTGATTAAAAAACGAATTGTGAAGTTATGTTTTCCATCTTCATTGATAAAATCATGTTAGTGGACTGCTAGGCATGAATGCCCATAAGCGTTTATTCTTTGTTCCACTCAATATTACCACAGGCAACACAAGCCCTCAATGTAAGGGAATCGAAGCGGTAGACATGGCCTTTTTTCATGTTCAATTGCTCCTTTGTGTCGTTTAGCTGGTTTAACACCATTTCGTCCAGTGTTTCTTTTCCCAAGTACTTCCACTATCAAATACCTACATTAAAGGCTGTCCCACAGCTTCGATTCTTTCTGAATAGTCCTTTGAAAGTCGGCAGAATCCTTTTGTATTCTATCACAGCTAGGCCGATAGCGCGGTTAAAATACTGCTAGGATCAGCAATGTCGAATTTATCAAGTTTGTTGTAAATAATAAAGATGGTAAATTTTAAGCTTGGTAATAAAAAATGAAGATGAAGTATTCAACATGACACGAGTATGGGACAAAGAAAAATTCTGAGTCATTCGACATTGCTGATCCTAGAAGTATGCAAGATACGTGTCACTTATCAACCTAGTAAAATGGCCCAGCTCACAACGCGTCTCTCGTAGCTTAGTTGGTTAGAGCGCCCAACCGGTATCTGGGAGGCCATGGGTTCGATTCCCGTCGGGGACTCAGAATTTTTCTTTGTCCCATGCTCGTGTCATGTCGAATACTTCATCTTCATTATTTATTACCGAGCTTAAAATTTACCATCTTTATTATTTACTACAAACTTGATGAATTCGACATTGCTGATCCTAGCAGTATGCAGGATGCGTGTCACTTATCAACCTAGTAAAATGGCCCAGCTCACAACGAGTCTCTCGTAGCTAAGTTGGTTAGAGCGCCCAACCGGTATCTGGGAGGCCATGGGTTCGATTCCCGTCGGGGACTCAGAATTTTTCTTTGTCCCATGCTCGTGTCATGTTGAATACTTCATCTTCATTATTTATTACCGAGCTTAAAATTTACCATCGTTCCAAGTAATCATTACTACGTCTTTTATTGTTTTTGTGTTCGAATTATTCGCTGTTCTTCTTCATCATTGTAGACTGGGGTTTACTCATATATTCTTTTAAGTTTCACCGCTCAAAAATAATGTTGCTTGTTTATTTTCTTTAACATATCAGATACTGTTCTTTCCTCTCGGAATCACCGTCATTATTGCGAATTAAACATAATGGTTTCCACTTGTATGTCGTAATGGTCATGGGACCGTGTGCGGGGTCATACAGCTCTTCCAGCCCTATCACTTGGATGTTAAGGACCCTCCAACAGGGTGCTTTTTTTGTTTGTCTTTTCAAAAGCGAATCGGATATTGATGGTAGGATTATACTTTATTCGTATTTAATTTATGGCAGCCATATAATGATATTGGTGGCTCAACGAAGGACAGCAAAATGGCGGCTTCATACTAAGTATTGCAATTTGCCTAAAATTGTTTTTGCAATAACTCGGTTATTAAAACGCTACAAAGCTGCATTTGAACAAAGCGGAACGGGAAAACCCCGAATTCAAGTGCAGGCAGAACCATTTCGCTAAATGGTTTAATTTGCATTCATTGACAAAACACAAAATAACACCAAATCATTCAGTTCCTTGTACTGTTTTAATGTGATCTCATTGGATTACAAGCAAATTTTGAGTATTTTTTGCGCGCTACACGAGTTCACACAGCAAGCGTAGCATTTAAACTTGAAACTGGTTTATCATCCCACTGGACATTGAAATCCAAGCCAGCCACGTCATGGAACGTGCCATGAAGCTCGAACTCGTACAGACTCTCGTCGGTCAGCGTGTCGATAATACTCTGCGCGTACTTATTTCTGGCATCTGACCACTGTCCATGTTTGATCTGGTTCCACAGCCAAGGACTGTCGTCGCGCTCACTGACCTGCTTCAAGAACTTGTAAAAGGGAACGCTCTCCGTCCCGAATGTGTACGGAAAGGATCCTTTTCCTTTGCCTTTGTACGTCTCGTGGTAGTTGTCCTTTCGCAGGAAGCCTTCGAGCCTGGCAGTGAACTGAACTTGTATGGTGGCTTTGTAAGGTACGTTCACTTTCTTCTGGGAAGTGGTTATCTGGTAAGATGAGCCTGCATTGCCTTCGGTTGTCTGCGTTTCTTTGACTTTCACGATGTCCCACTTTATGTCGCCGTTTTCATCTGTGTTCAATCCAGCACTTTCGCTTCCGCCTGACAAAGTGACGTACGCTTTGAAAGTTCCAGCAGCTAAGCCGAACATACCAGGGGATGTGTAGCTGAGAGTCACTGAAGCATCGAAGGTTGACTTGAACCTGGTACTGGAAGAATGCGTGACGGTGCGAACAGACTTGATTTCTCGTGAAATAGACGTTTTGGTTGGTAACGAGTCTTCGTTGTTGATTTCTCCAACATCCTGAACAATCGGCTTCATATCAACAATTTCTGGTTCCAAGTAATCAAGTTTCTTTACTTTAAACGAAAAGTTTTCGTAAAAGATCTTCAAGCGATCTTTTGCCTTATCTCCACTGCATCCGCGCTGGTAGTGGGATCTCCAACTGTCGCCGTCTCTTATGAAATCTTGCCCACCATACTGACCTCTGCATCCTTTTGACCAACCGTATCCTAAGTGGGTTGCTAAGACAGCCAAGTTGTCAAGAGTCATATCCATAGTTCTCGTCTTAACTTCATCTCCCGACTTGAGTGGCAGCACTTCTGCAAGAAAAAGAGAAAAAGAAACGTGGTACAGGAAGTAAACATGAGCACCAGGATGAAGTATAATTTCAAGACAAAAGTTATTAGGCCAATGAACAAAAGAAGGCTCGATGATAAAATTTTTTAAGGTAGAAAGTCACCATCAACCCAATTCATGCTGCGCTTTTTTGCACCCTCGTAACTTCCAGAATATTTAAGGAATCACAATGAAAATCTATCTTTTGATATACGTCACGTGGGATGATGATGCAACATAAAAATGTGCAAAGGAATACTAACAAGGTGAAAATAGTCGCATTTAAGTTAATTTTCAGAATCACAATGAAAATCTATCTTTTGATATACGTCACGTGGGATGATGATGTCACATAAAACGATGCAAAAGAAAACTAACAACGGTGAAAATAGTCGCATTTAAGTTAATTTTCATAAATAGGAACACAAAAATTACAAATTAGTAGAAACATGTCTGTAAAAATGCCGTTGCCATGGAAAAGTCAAGTTCCCTACACGACAACCTATCCAAAAATTCCCAGATTAATTTTAGATAAACTCGTAAATTTTGGCAGCGTTTGGCTGAATCCTGAAAAAAAAAAAGGAATAAGCGTTCGAAATTAGCTCGGGCACTTTCCACACTCTACCCTGTTCTGGTTAGGGTTAACTATTCAAATTAATACCCCGCCCAAAAAGCGACGATATTGAACATTGTCAACACTGCATATCCCCAAGAACTTTTTGCAAATTAAAATTTGATTATCAGCTTGACTTTGGCAGGTTAAAAGCAGCTAGATCATGGTATTTTAGGTCATTGTATTTTATTTCGTAAATTAAGAGCTGTAAACCTCAAATTGGCAAAAGGAAAAGTCATTCATTGACAAAACACGGCCACAAAACAAACAAGGATGGTTTTCGAGCATTTTATATGACACTCATACAAATTGAGACAAACTTAAAAAAAAGTTTGCTTGAACGCAATCCGTTTCAATCTTCTTGAATTTTGCCCAACCATGTCAGTTTTTGGCCTTTCTGTGTTTCTATTGAGTTATTCTACAGTTTTAAGCCGTTATTTTAGTTAATTCTATGACCAGGTGGTCAGTGCCAAATTTGCCTAAAATTACGTGAGTTTAGATTAGGTCTGAGTTTTTGTACTGGAGCATCACTTAAAAGTCTCACGTCAAATGCAATCAAACGCCAGAGGGGGTAATAATTCCTTCGTCCCCTGCGGATCAGCACACCTCAGTTTGCGCAATCCCCGGACAACTACTTACTGTCATACATGCTGCAGCATCTAAGTTTGTTGATACTAGAAAGCTTCTCGGATGCACCTCTGTGTAGTCCAACTATGTAAAAGTTATCTCTGCTGCATTTCCATGTATCACCGCTACCAACATCTTCGTCAACGCATTCCTTGTACCAGTGTGGATGTAGAGCAGGTTTGCAACACTGGGCCCACTGGATGCTTTTTAACTCATTACTGCTTCCTCGGTGAAACCCATTGAGGAAATGCCCAGATGGACATGTGGCCCAGCCTTCACTAAAAGAAAAGCCATAGTTAAATGCCTTTTAATAGAAACGCAACGAATACACAGCTAGTAAAGTCGATACATTTTATAAAACATTTTAGTGTGAATTGTCCCTACAGTGGAAGCTCTCTTAATGGACACTCTCGTAAGCGGACAGTTCTACTTACGGCCGCCTTGTTTGAAACCCCTTTTTAACTCCCATACAAACACTGTATTTTTACATTCTCGTAAGCGGACATTCCCGTAAGCGGCCGCGGACACTTTCGCAGATAACGACTTAGACTTTTTCTTTGTTTTTAAGCTCCCTTAAGCGGACACCCCAAAGAAAATGCATAAAAAACCTCTGTATCATGTTTTTATCAATCAACTTCACATCGCCGTTCGTCACAATGATTTTACAGTAATTACAGTATCACATTTCAGTTTTTGTTTTGTCGTAATCCACGTCCGCCCGGTTATTGTTAGCTAGGCAAGCTGCCGTAAGCGGCCATCTATCCACTACACTTCTAATGGCTGCTTACGAGAACCTTTCTCGTAAGCGGCCAGCTCCAGTTACGGACACTTTTTTCGCGTCCCGAGGGTGTCCGCTTACGAGAGCTTCGACTGTATTTCGACTTTTGCTGAGCACGGCTCCCATAGGACAACAGTGGAATAACGCTGCAAGTTTCAACAGGCATTGTCACAATTCCAACCAAACCTTATATTTATATGGGAGAAAAAAATTGTCATGACAACCATTTTTTTCCCTGGTTTCAGTGCAACGTTTTGAAAGTATAACAACTGCTTACTTTAATCTAGATAAGTGAGACTTGTACTTTCACTTTTCGATATTAAAGTAGTGCTTATTCCTGGAAGAGATACCTTTTAAAACTCAAATCCCAGTCAGCCGATGTACAGGTATGAGGTTTTCCCACATGGATTTCAGGAGGCTTACAGCAATTGGCCTTCTTGATGCCTCTCAGATCAACGTTAGGGCCTGTTTCTCTTTTAAATCCATTAACGTACAAAAGGCCATGCTCTTCGAATGACTGGTAGAAACAAGTTGCATATCCTGATTTTCCCAAAGCACGGCCAAAAGAAGGGCTCTCGATACAGGACTGTGATAATGAACTAGGAAACACGAGAAGTACCACAAACGACAGCACTCCAAAGCAGCGGGACACCATTGCACGGTACCTTCCAATATCGTAAATATACAATAAAATAAAATGAAAATAACGTCGGTAATGTTTAAAAGTGCATTCTGTCAAGAGGGTCATTACCAGCTATTACCGGCTCTAATTATCATAATTTGCCCGAATGTTTTGTCAGACTTCTTTCTTTCCCAATAACTGTGAGAGTAGTGTCTTTTCTTGCTTTAAATGGGTTTGCTAGTGTGAGAAAAATGAATATTAGAAATCGCTTTGGATGTCAATAGACCATTTGAATTAACAGATACCAAAAAATATACATAAAAACACGTCTTAATTTAAAATATTTACATTATAAACATATTTTTTTTTAAAGGGAAATAACTATCTATTGCAGCCAATTCCGGTGACAATTTTTTATGTTCTTTTTCTTAATGCCACTCTTATAGTGTGCATGTTCACAGCAATAAACACGATAAATTACTTGAATTCGAAAATAGTTTTTTTTTAGCTGGAAACCAGATCGCATCTAGATCAGATTTATTTTACATTTAAGCAATTTTAGGTTTTGGCTACAGTATATTTCATTTTGAGTGATTACTTATTATTTTGTCATATTTGAGAAGAGGTAATGGGGGCACAGCTTCCAATAAACTCTGGAATCTAGTCACCAAAGAGCAACAAATTTACCCTTGCTGGCCAAAAACAATGAAAGCACATAATCGTAATCGTAGCACACGAAATAGACAAATTTGATGACTAATGCGTGATCTGCTGTGAAACAAAGCAAACAAATTCAAAACAATTATTTTGTCAAAGCTCAAAAAAATAACTCTAAATTGACTGAGTCGAATATAAAACTCTTGTGTTACATGTATATTTATTTGGTCAAAAGTTTATCTTCGTTAGAAATATCTTTTTGAACTCACAAAGACAAGGTGAAATCCCCTTAATATTTCATAACCCCTTGAGATCGAGATCTCTTTGCCCTTTTCCTTAAATTAATAAATTTCACGTACAAATTGCCAAGCTATAGACTTCGTCAAATTTAACAAATCCGTGATGTTAAGAATAGTAGACATCAGACCTGTACATGGAATTTAGTTGACAGTAGGAATTGCAAACTTCAATCCTTTTAGACGTTGTTTACATTTTGCATTGGCGTGCTTAAATACTTGACCACAAACTTTTTAAAGACGTTTTTTGCCATTGAACAACACGAACGGCGCTATGCACCGAAATAAAAGACCAATATATTTAAACAAAATCAATCATTTTTATGACATTATAGTATTTTCATAAAACGCTCGTTTAATAAACGTCTCATCTTGCTGGCACAAAATGTACCTTGTTAAATTATTTTCGCATCGTTTTTGTTTTGTTTTCAGGAATTCGGTTTTTGATTTGAGAATATCTCATTAATAGGCTCATCACTTACCTATAAGCGGTCGTACTTTGGAAGCAAGGAGTCGTTAGTGTTCAATATCTAGTCATCAAAAGAAAACAACAGATCTCTGTTGACAAAATGCATTTAAAGAAAATTATCAATTATTAATGGCCAAAAAAAATATTTGACTGGTGCTTGGATACAGTCTTGTTAACAAAGAGATGCCAGAACACTCATTTGTCAATGAATGCAAGAAAAAAAATCACACGTGAAAAAATGCAATATTTTCCATTTAACTGCGATGTAAAGAGATTAAATTGTTTCTTTTTTTTTCCTTTTTATAAAAATATTTTCAAAATAGTTATTTTAATTTATTATTGGCAAAAGTTGAAAGCATGTACTGAACGGTATGGCTAACTTGTAACGCTTCAATGATATTGAAAGAACAAAGATATCTAAAATTTTCTCCACCCTTTTGATTGAGCCAAACACGTTTTATGCTAAGAACTTAACAACGAAATACATCTTTCTCTGCAAATGGTCATTTTCAAGGTATTAGTTTAATGCAGATAAAGGTTTGGATTGAATAAAGGTCTTGTCTTCAAAAGAAAACGATGGAAATGTCGATTTTATTTAGGTGGGTTGACATTTAAAAACATAACTTTTGCGCTAGTGGCAATGAGGAGAGGTGACCTTGTTTTTAAAATCCTTTTATAAGAATGAATAAAAAGACCAAGGGAAATCACCTAATTTGTCGCCTGATCACGAAACTTTATTTCAAAACTCCATAAATTAAGAAAGGCACAGTGGTGCGAGTAAAATTTTAGCACGAGTAAATATTTATTTTGAAATCGCTTAGTTCGCTGTTGCTCTTTGAAAAGGTAATTAAGTACAAGTAATCCGTTTCAGAATGACAATTTTCCACCATTATCGCTTTATGACAAGCAACGGGTGTCTGTGGGCAAATAAAGAAAGCAACAAGACGCGCTTGAAAATAAAACCGAAAATTAGTAAGTTACAAAATAGTCACTGTTTTGGCCCTTAGGCAAAAACGGTCTTTGCTACATATAACTGAAATTGGACATTGACATTTTATCGTGAGTATGGACAAATCGTTTGCGAATTGCAGTTCCCCACTTGAAATATTCTTTTTGGCCAAAACTCTGTTTTGGAAGACTACCTTAGAAGGCTGCTTAGAAATGTATTGTCTTTTAAACTCATCTTAATCGAGGAATATAGCTTTAAGTGTAAAATCGAAATAGTAAACATTTTAAAGCCTGCAATGCTTAGACAGTTAGGAAAGAAATGGTGTCAACAAATTTATTAGCTCTTGGCAAAATAATCGTTTACTTTTAACAAACAAAAATAAAGTTTAGTACTGTTTAATTTGTAGTCGTTATAATGTCTTTCCTTTTACCAAAAATCTACAAGATTTCTTATAAAGACAATTAACGGAGTTAACTATATAATGTACGAGCGTACTGTGAAGTATCCCTCCGTAAAAATCTTACAGAGGTGACGGTAACTTTCAGAGCACGTGTCTCGGAAAAGTCTGAAGTTGGCATTTTTTTTTTTAATTTTTGATTGGGAAGATTTAATATAATTTTAGTTCTGGCTTGTATTCAGTGAAAGATCCTCCAAAAATCATTAAAATGGTACGTAAGCTACGTTTTATGTCGTAGTAGTCACAGCTCTTCCAGTCCTGTCACTTCGATGTATAGGACTCTTCACAAGGGTGATTTTTTTCTATGTCTTTCCAAAGAAAAAGCGGGATACTGCTGAATATTTTATAAATGGGCTTTTAATCTGGTGTTTTAACCTCTGTTGATGGGTTGGGAGAAAGAGGAGGGATTGGGCGCTTAACCGAAATGATCCTTTTCTTCTGTTGCTCATATAATGGCCTTAAAAACTTAACTATTTATCACCGGCTTTTATCGTGTAGCAATTGGCAATTTTCATGTGTCATCATCAAAATGCTTAAATGTAACCTGTTGATCCGGCAAAGCTATTCTTTCCACATACACTATAAACATGAAAAAAACCTTAGTCTCTATGGAGATTTTGTCATCAATTCCGAGCTTCGTTTCAAAACGGATATTTTATGTCATTTTTAAATTTACAAACTTGTTAAAAATGTAAAAGTGATAGCTTAAAAACTATCAAGAAAAAGCGAATCAGGATTTATTTGTAGAATTATACTTTATTCCTTTTAATTTATGCTCGCCATATTGGTGCCCCAAAGAAGGACAGCAATATGGCGACTTCATACTAAATACTCCTCTTCTTCGTGCATTGATGCACATAAGGCCTCCATACTAATTATATAAATACTGCTAGTGCCGATTTCAAGCAGGGGTCAAGAAGCACTCCACTAAGTGGTTCAAATTTTATTTATTAGGGAAGCAGGGTTGGCACGGTGGTGAGAGCGCGCGCATCCCACCAATGTGGTCCGGGTTCGATTACTGCCCGGTGCCATGTGTTGGTTGAGTTAATTGTTGGTTCTCGCCTTTCTCCGAGGGTTTTTCTACGTGTTCTCCGGTTTTCCTCTCTCCTGAAAACCCAACATTTCCAAGTTCAAATTCGTCCTGGATAGAGGACCCTTATTAAACTAGGAAGAGCTGATGTGGCTTCCTATCTAAATCTAGCAATTTAATTTATTGTTAAATCACAAAATACAACCAAATCATTCAGTTCCTTGTACTGTTTTAATGTGATTCCATTGGATTACAAGCAAATTTTGAGTGTTTTATTGCCACACTGATTCACACAGCAAGCGTAGCATTTAAACTTGAAACTGGTTTATCATCCCACTGGACATTGAAATCCAAGCCAGCTACGTCGTGGAACGTACCATGCAGCTCGAACTCGTACAGACTCTCGTCGGTCAGTGTGTCGATAATACTCTGCGCGTACTTATTTCTCGCATCTGACCACTGTCCATGTTTGACCTGATTCCACAGCCAAGGACTGTCGTCGTGCTCACTGACCTGCTTCAAGAACTTGTAAAAGGGAACGCTCTCCGTCCCGAATGTGTATGGAAAGGATCCTTTTCCTTTGCCTTTGTACGTCTCGTGATAGTTGTTCTTTTCCAGGAAGCCTTCGAGCCTGGCAGTGAACTGAACTTGTATGGTGGCTTTGTAAGGTACGTTCACTTTCTTCTGGGAAGTGGTTATCTGGTAAGATGAGCCTGCATTGCCTTCGGTTGTCTGCGTTTCTTTGACTTTCACGATGTCCCACTTTATGTCGCCGTTTTCATCTGTGTTCAATCCAGCACTTTCGCTTCCGCCTGACAAAGTGACGTACGCTTTGAAAGTTCCAGCAGCTAAGCCGAACATACCAGGGGACGTGTAACTGAGAGTCACTGAAGCATCGAAGGTTGACTTGAATCTGGTAGTGGAAGAATGCGTGACGGTGCGAACAGACTTGATTTCTCGTGAAATAGACGTTTTGGTTGGTAATGAATCTTGGTTGTTGATTTCTCCAACATCCTGGACGATCGGCTTCATATCAACAATTTCTGGTTCAAGGTAATCAAGTTTCTTTACTTTAAACGAAAAGTTTTCGTAAAAGATCTTCAAGCGATCTTTTGCCTTATCTCCACTGCATCCGCGCTGGTAATGGGACCTCCAACTGTCGCCGTCTCTTATGAAGTCTTGGCCATTGTGCTGACCTCTGCATCCTTTTGACCAACCGTATCCCAAGTGGGCAGCTAAAAGAGCCAAGTTGTCAAGAGTCATTTCCATTGTTCTGGTCTTAACCTCATCTCCCGATTTGAGTGGCATCTCTTCTGCAAGAACAAGTGTTGTAAAGGTGATACATGAAGTGAGATTTTGCAAGGTAAGCCGTGTACAATTCAAGACAAAAGTCCTTGGACATTAAAGAAAAATCCTTATCAACTGAGAAGTCATTCATAATTTTCCAATTTTCCTCTTTTCTCCACCAAAAAAGCATTTTTAGGACATTGTCGAAAAGTTGAATGGAATTAAATTAACACTGCAATGGGGGCTGGGAAGGCCGGGAAGTGAAGACAATTGAAATACCAATTGCCAGCGAAATGTTGAAGTGTACCGAGTTTAATGAACAGTACAATCCCAGCTCCAAGAGAAACGAAAATCGGGTAGCTCAAGAAATCGGGGTAAAATTAGCCTTTGACCCAGGGAAAAGGAAACCGTTTCTGGTTCAAGTTATCGAAAGGTTTAAAAAAATGAAGGTTTAAGAAAGTTTGCGTACACTTCAAAGCCTCAATCAAGTCAAACGCATTCAAAAGCAATTTTCCTTGGTAAACCTGTTACCAAAGTGGTGTCTTGCAGGCAACAACTCAAAGAGACTAGTTAACCGCCATCCACAATTAGGCTTTATCCAGGAAAGGCAAGAAATTTTATTAATTTATTGTAATTTTATATTGATCCAAGTAACATGCAAAAGCTTTTAGCCCGTTGCGAAGGCACGAACATCGAAGTGGAATAACAATTTGGAGTGATGTGTTTTCGGAGAGAGGAAAATTTGTGCAATGCCGCGGATAACTACTTACTGTCATACATGCTGCAGCATCTAAGTTTGCTGATACTAGAAAGCTTCTCAGATGCACCTCTGTGTAGTCCAACTATGTAAAAGTTTTGCCTGCTGCATGTCCATGTATCACCGCTACCAACATCTTCATCAACGCATTCCTTGTACCAGTGTGGATGTAGAGCAGGTTTGCAGCACTGTGCCCGCTGGATGCTTTTCAATTCATTACTGCTTCCTCGGTGGAATCCATTAAGGAAATGCCCTGATGGACATGTGGCCCAGCCTTCACTAGAAGGGAAATCACGGTGAGAGGAACATAACGAAAAAAGAGTTACATACAGCCACCTAATTCAAAATCTCTTGTAAGGCATTTTAAGTAGCTATGACACGGAATTTGAAGTTATTTTGATTACTTTAAAATTGAAGAAAACCTCAAAATAATTGTTTCCTAATTTAGGAAAACACCAACGGAGTAATAAAAACCTGGAAATAAACAACGATTGTTTCGCTTGACGAACTGGATTACGATGGATTGCGATTACGTAGGTCCTTTAAGCATGTTGTTTTCTTAAAAACCTGTCTGCACACGGCTCGCAAAATATAAAAGAAGAGTTAAACTGCAGTGGTACAACGATATAAAATCTAAAATTAAAAAATAATATAACGTCAAAAATGGAACAAAGAAATGAAATAAAGGAGAGCAAGTGACCAAATACCAAGAACTGTGCATTACGCTGTGCGCCTTTGGAGAACAAAAAAGGTTTATCTTCAACTTGTAAGACTAGTTTCCTACTGTAAAGGGTATCGTGAGATAACTGTCAGTGTACTGGTTCGCCCTTTATTTGTAATTCTCTGAGAAAAATCTCACGTCAAAGAGAGTCGAGTCCACACTACTCGAGAAAACAGGTTCGTACGTAAAATTTGCAAAACTTATGGCGATGGTTTTTCTCCGTAGCACTGATTTTTGAGGGAATGACGGAATTCATATTTATCTTTTAATGACATTTTTTCTGTGAAAAGCCTACCGTATAATCTCAGTCGTCGAAAATGCAAACAATATACTTAAGAACGAAATGTCAACGTTTCTCGGTAATATACCTGCCATCACTGATGAAATCCTTACTTCGACTCAGTTTGGCCATTTAGATAAAAGATAAATTAGGAAGTGCTTTCGGTCCGGCTTCGATCCCGGCTTGGTCTCCCCATTGTGTTCATGGACAAGACACTTTACTTTCCTAGTGCCGTTTTCCACCTAGGTGCATAAATAAGTAACGGCAAAATGTAATGCTGGGGGTAACCCTGCAAACATCTAGCACACAAGAAGTAGAAATACTCCAAGTCGCTTCATGCCACTGAAACCGCGATAAGCTCCTGTCTGTTCGGCTACCAGGTTCGAACACAGACTTTACCTTGGATTAACAAAGTTTGTATTGTTGGATGACATACCTTTTAAAGCTCAAGTCCCAGTCACCCGATGTACAAGTGTGAGGTTTACCCATATGAATTTCAGGGGGTTCACAGCACAGGGCCTTCTCGATGCCTCTCAGATCCTCCTGAGATCCCGTCTTTCTTAGAAATCCAGCAATGTACAAAAGGCCAGCATTTTCGTAATCTTCATAGTGGCACGTTGCATATCCTGATTTTTTAATATCTCTGCCAAAAAATGTGCTGTCATGGCAATACTGCAATGTTGAACCTGGAAACATGAGAAGTACCACAAAGGGCAGCATTCCAAAACCAAGAATCTCCATTGTACCTTTTAATATCGTGAAAGGAAAGAAATAACGACGTAAATATTACTTTCTAAGAAGGGAACGTTGTTGTTTTGTCAAACTATCGTATACTGTAGAATTCCGGTTATAAGCCCTGGGCTTATACAACTTCGTAAGGGTTTTTGGGTGGGCTTATAAGCAGAGGGGCTTATATTCGGGAGGGCTTATAAGCGGAAGGAAAAAAACGTTTCGAAACGAGCCTCGGGAGTGTTGATCGAAATACGTTTTTAAGTTAAAAACGCACAAAAAAGCAACATTTAGCCCTGTTCAGTACTGTCATCCGATAGAGGGGGGCTTATATCCGGGGGGGCTTATAACCGGATGTATTTTTTTGTTTCCAGGTTGATGGGCCTATAACCGGGGGGGGGGGTTATAAGCGGGGGGGCTTATAACCGGAATTTTACGGTATGTCAAACTATATCGTATCAAATGAAGATTCTTTTTTCAACATGACGCAAGCGTGGGACAAAGAAAAAATGTGAAAAAAATCTGATTTTTTCTTTGTCCCACGCTTGCGTCATGTTGAAAAAACATATTCATTAGTTATCACCGAGCTTAAAATTTACCATCTTTATTCTTTACTACACAGTTGATGATTTCGACATTGCTGATCCTAGAAGTATGCAGGACGCGTGTCACATATAAACCTAGTAAATGGCCCAGCTCACCACGAGTCTCTCGTAGCTCAGTTGTTTAGAGCGCCCAACCAGTATCTGGGAGGCCATGGGTTCTATTCCCGTCGGGGACTCAGATTTTTCCTTTGTGCTCGTGTCATGTTGAAAAAACATCTTCATTATTTCTCACCGAGCTTAAAAATTTTCCATCTTTATTGTTTACTATATCGTATCTAGTTTCCAAACTCTGAAACAGATCAGCAATACAATTAATTTGGATACTTTTTTTGGAAATCAGAGGGGCAAGTGGTCAAATCGACAAGGCACTTCGAGCCATTTGCCACTCAAGATAACCCTGACACAAAATGTAGTGACCAATAACCTTTTAGATATCACTTATATTATTATAAAACTAGGAATGAGATAAAAAATAAACTGGCAAACTATATCGCATGTATTTCAGATATTTTGCACATCTGAGTTATTTGGATCTCCGATGGAAAATAGTTTGTTAAAAGTGTTCACGTATTATTTTGTCATATTTGATTATCGGTAGTCATCATTTTTTTTTTTTGACAAACCTTGAATGTTATCACCAAAGAGTAACATATTTATCCTTGACGGCCAAAAGAAACGGAAGAACATAATCTTATTCTTAGCCCACGAAATAGGCAAATTCGATAATCTGTACATGCTTTGTCGATGAATACAGTGTGAGGAAAACAAAGCAATCAAATTCAAAACAATTCATTTGTCAAAGCTGAAAAAAATTATCATAAACGAATGACTGAGTCGTAGTAAAACTAAGCTTTTATACATGTATTTATTTGGTCAAAAGTTTATCTTGATTAGAAATATCGTTTTGAACATACAAAGACAAGGTGAAATCATCTAAATATTTAATAACCTCTTGAGCTCGAGTTTTCTTTAGACCATTTTTTAAATGCATATATTTCACATAAAAACTATCATGTAATCGTCTTCGTAAAAAATGACATTTCCACGAGGTTAAGTAGGAAATAGTCGATCTCAAATATGTACAGGGAATTTAGTCGACAGTAGGGTTATGAATAAATTTCAGTTCTTCTAGATTTTGTTCACTTTTAGCAATTAAATGCTTAAATACAAAAGTTCTCAAAAGTCGTCTTCTGTCGCCACTGAACAATGGCGCTCTACACTGAAATAAAATACGATTTTCCAAAAAAACTCAATTAATTTTATGAAGTTCTTTCATAAAACACTCATTTAATAAGCGATTTCCAAGGTTGGCACAAAATTTACCTTTTTAAACGTTGTTCGCATTAAACTTTTGTTTTGAATTTTGGCCATTAAGTTTTCAATTTTAGAGTATTTTATTTACTTACAAAGGCGGTTCGTACGTTCGGTCCAAGGCGGTCGTATTTTGCAAGCGAGGAGTCGTCTGTGTCTAATATCTAGTCACCAAAAGAAAACAACAGTTCTCTGTTCGTTAAAAGCTTAAGACATAATCTATTATTATATTTGAAAAGAGGGTAAATGTTATTGGCCTTCCCCGGTGCTTGTTTACTGCCAAGTGAACAAATAAAAAGGCAAAAGCACCGCCCCAAACGAACTCAAGTGAAAACACTACACCTAAAAATGAATTATTTTTCATATCACTGTAATTGTAAAGATGACTAAACTATCGCTTAGCTTGTTCAAAGGAGATTGTCAAAATTTTCGTTTATTCATAAGAAATTTGGGAATTCCATATAGAAGCGTAGCTATAATGTGCCACGCTTCAATGATGCTGAAAGAACGAAGATATCTATTATTTTCTCTTGCCCGTGGTCGGGTAAATACGAACCAAACACACACTTTGAAATTGAGTTAATTAGTTTCATGTCTGCAGGTATAGGTTTGGATGAAAAAAAGGTCACATCATTAAAGGAAAACTATGTAACAATCATTTTACTTTGTAATATCGGAATTTTCGTGTCAAACTTTTCTGATTGTGGTTGCATCGATCGAGAACGTGCATCGATCATCGATCGAGAACGTGCTTTATTTATTAAGACTATATACATGTATGAGACTAGATAAAATTATCGTATAAAGTTCTCCACAAGCAAGTACCAATTCTGGTTATCAAATGCCAAATTTAAGTCAAAAATTGGAAACAAGCATACGTTATTAAATATTGCCTTTTGAGGTGTAAACAAATTTATCAACAGCTGGCAAAATAATCATTTATTTTTAACAACGAACAAAAATACATTTTGGTTCCCAGTTTGGGCTGGTCTGTTTAGTTCCCAATCATTATATTGTTTTGTTGTTGTTGTTGTTGCTGTTGTTGCTTCCGAAAAATCTCCAAGATTTCTTACAAAGGCACTAAATAAGTCAACAGTTTATCTTGTCATCTCTCTTTAAAAATAAAATGTACTTCAGTACAATCGGGTTTCATCGAATTGTTAAGAGAAATGGCAATATCTTTTGGAGCACGTGTCTCGGAATAGTCCGGGGAACTCTCGGTTTTTGCGGATTTTTTTGCAAAAAAATTTTTGATGGATGAAAATTAATAGTGTTTTAGCTATGGCTGCTCAGCATCACCATATGTAATCTTTTACCTTTGTAGAATTTTGTTGATAATCAAGTTGAAAATGATGTTATGTTCATCTGCGGACGTTTACCTGTGCAGTGAAAAGCGGATGGACCATTATCTCACGTTAAACTTACCTAAACAAAACTTGTCTTCTTTTCCAGTCAACGTTGTGAGTTAAAAGTCTGCCAAAAATGACTAATGGACAACTGGAATGCTCGGATTCTTTGTCGGCGATAACTAATTACCACGATAAAGAATGACCAGCTGAGTTATTTTCTGGGGACGGAAGCGAGATACTGGTACCGGCTGAGAACTAGGTAATCTCTGCTGTTTATTTGCACACTCAGTGAACAAAAGCTCGCGAAAGTGGTACGCCTTGGAAGTTAATTTAAAGCCCTTTTTTGGAGTTAATTTTGGTTTTAAACTCAATTTAATGAGAAGGACAGCAGAAAGCCTGCATGTCCACTGATCGAAACGCGTTTCGTGAAAAGTTTGCCACTAACTGTATGTTACAAATTTAAAAACACTCTTTTGAAAAGGGACCCAATGAAAACAAACATATTGTAGTATAAAATATTTAAGTGCTTCACTTGCTCTACTCGTCGAACCTTGAAATCAAATTGTCGATTAGAACCTTTACTTACTGCAAGAATAAATCGCTAAAAGAATTAATGCAATTGCGACTTCAATAGAGTGTAAGATTTATTGCGTGAATAGATCAAATAAAATTGTGAGGGAATCAGTGCATTTGTATTCAGTTTTTCAAAGTATTTAGCGGTTATATCTTTTTAACCCCTTTAACAATTTATGAACTCAAAACAAAGGAAAGTTGTAATCGTAACGAGTTTTATTTAGCATGGATTTTCTTTTTTTATTTTTTTTTGAGAAGTTCTATCGAGCACCAGAGAGAGAGAGAGAGAGAGGGGGGGGGGGGGGGGGGATGGGGATTTCATTTCGATATCTATCATGGCAAATAGAGGATGTTATTTTTTTGGCAATCATCTTGGCAATAAATACCGTGAATACCCTCGAATACCCTCTCGTGTTTGCCTTATTCCATGTTGTAAAAGAAAACAGTGTCAAAATGGAATTCAGAAGATTGTGTTATAAACAATAGTGTGTGCAGGTGCTTGTTACGAGCTGTCACTGCACCGTTGGCTTACTTATAATACATGCGAACTACCAAAACGACCATAAACCCGCCTGCCTCAGAAGCAGCAAGAACTCAAGTAGATCTGCGGTAATCATATTTATTGTGGTGAGTGTTAGAGAAATGACAACCTTTTGCGGAAATTTAAAACTATCCTATGGAATCAAATTTCTCTCACCTTTTCGCATGATCTAAAAACTAAATTGGTGAAAAGTCAAGTGAAAGTTCAATATCTAAATCAGTTTAAAAAGAGAAAGGAACGTTTGTAATGGAACAACACTTTTACTCGAGAAGTTGCAAAGTTTTTTAAAAAAAAAAAAAAAAAAAAGGGCCGAAGAGACAATGTCTAATGTGTATGTCAAATTACCGTCTTTGATTGCTGTTGTGTAATTACTGTTGCAAGGAAACTAAATTGTGTTTTGTCCTGCCAAAGACACTTTAATGTATTAGACAAAAATAATCAGTTCTTCAAAAAGCACTTGAAATCGTTTATCATTAGTGCCAGAAAAATAGATGGAACTTATATAGGGTACACAAAAGCAACAAAAGTAACCTCATTAAATATGTAATATTTTCTCGGGTCAACCTTCTCTTTGTTTATGTGAGTATGTTTTAGTTTATTCCTTCTGTTGACGCTTTAATGATTTTTTGGCAACAAAAAGGTAGTAAAGACACACAACTAAAAACATAATTGGCCAATGTATATGAAACGTAATCCGACCAGCTGTAATTGATCTCCAGAATCAACCTGATCAAGGAAAGATAGTTACACCTAGAAAAGAATATTGGAATCATAATACATAATAAACTCAACAGCAAAACAGAATCCGGATCATAGAATCCCGGATTATTTAGATATCCGAATCTTTACCTTCGTTCGTTGCAGGACACGTCACAATCTCAATCAAATCCAGTCAAAAGCCAATCCGGATTCATAGGAACTGCAGAACCATTGAATCCAAATTCACGCCTATATATAGAATCCAAATAAAGTAAATCCAAAATAATCCATAGGGGCCGAAGAAACCTAAGTAAACTGAGACGCTACCTTAAATTTCTAACGTGAAATTATATTTTCTATTGCAGCTATATCATAAAGAAGAGTTTTCCTGATCATAATGTTGCCAACTAATTTAGTTGGGTTGGCGTTTTTGTTGTGTGGCTTACTTTCATCCTTTTCAGGTGAGTACTTAAAGTTTTATAGAGTAACCACTTATGTTCTAAAGGAAAAGGGATATAGCGTAGGAGTTGCAACAGTGAATGCGAAAAACTTGGATGAGAATGAACTGACTCATAGCATTTTTACAATGTTGGGTGGATCTATAATGCAGTGTCAAAATTTACCCAAAAGCAAATTATTGAAGCGCAGAGTTCAGAAGATAACAAAACCTATTTGAAAAGGACCCTGGTATGAAAACTGGTACCGGGGCACTCTTGGGGGTGGGAAACCTGAATAAAATGGTTGCAATGGCAGAGCTAATATATATATCCGTGGTCGCTACAGAAAACGGAGCATTCCATCACTTCTTAGTCGAAGTCGTGCCAGCTCTGACCGGCACCGATCAGAAATGTGACTCACAGGATTCCTTGGATTAAAAGGTTGTCAAACGTACACTAACCCTATTCAGACCATATGGGGAGGGGAAAGGGAAGCGGTGGGAGGGGGGTGGGGGCTTTTGAGGCCCGCTCCAGCAAAGAGGTGTTACAATTAAACAGCTAAAGCCATAACCACCAAATTTGGCGACTTGTTCCAAAATTGTAATGGGCGGGCCTCTAAACCACCACCCTCTCCCCCCCTCCCCCCTCTTCCCTCCCCTTCCCCGCACACCCCCCCCCCCCCACACACACACACAGCCCACATCTGGTCCAGGTGACTCAAATTAAATCCGGTCTGGTTGTAGTAATTGATCTGAGTTGGTGGTAAAAGCCTTACGTCTTTTTCGACAATTTTTGTTTAGCTGCTAGACGTACGTGTTTTATGCAAGATTGGAGTTTTGAAAAAAAAGGAGAAGCACGGTGTGATTACTCTAACGGGTATCACTATCTCGTCGGCTTTGAACGGGATGGCACTGACAACTTAAAGGGACTGAAAAAAGGCAAATGTTGCGCTCGAGATCAAACGTTCTGGAACACACCAACCCAATGCCAATACCCTGATTGGGTCAGGACAATGGACGGGTAAGAAGCACATTTACTTCTCGCACAGGTTGTATTTCATCAAATAGATTTTTAAGAGGCCGCCTTTCTGAAAAACACCCACTTAAATTCGCGTCCAAAAGTAATTGTGCCTGAAACTCTGGCAACTGAAAGACTTTACCGAGGCTAAAACTAAAACAGATTTGGTTTGATTTAAAATGATTTTCTGGCCGCGTTAGGAGCCATTAAACATTTTGCCCCTTCGGGCCCGCCGCAAGTTCTGAAAAATTAGAAAAATAGGCATTTTTCAAGCCGCTGTCAAATATTTCATTCGCATCGAACACCGACAATTTTTATTTCAATTTGCTCATAAACATTCCTTCATCTCCCATGTCCTTGGGAAGCATCTCTAACACTCACAATCCAAGAAATCGTTGGCTGCACAAAAAAAATTGCCAAAGATGTAGCACTCATTTCTGTAAATTGACGTTTCACTAAACATAACGCATTCCTGTCACCCTGCCAGGGTTACTAAATATATCACAGCCATATTGTTTGACGTTTTATATACTTTCATTCTTTTATTTTATATTCTTTTTGTAACCTATACTTACTAGTGACATTATTCAAACCCCAAAAAAATGTCGTCTTTGTGTTTACTTGTTGCTGTTGATGTAGTTTCTGCTTGTTGCTTTAGCTGTTTAGGCTACTGTTGTTGTTGTTGTTTTTGTTGTTTACTTTTATAATAATTGCTACAACAATTTTTAGTCTTAATAACAGTGATTACTATGAAACGCTCTTTAGAACTAGAACAAGCACGTGCCCGCAGGGATTCTTTCTCAGAGGCTTATGGCGTGGGGACAGCAACAGCATCGGCAGTGTCGACTGGGGCATATGCTGTAAGCCATCACATCATCCATATCTCTGGAAAGACTGTTATGACGAAGACGTAAGCAACACTTTCAACAAAGCTGGTGTCAGTGAGTGCAAGAGAGAGGGAAATTATTTTATCACTGGTTTTCATACAGTGAGTTCAGGAGGCAAATTGTCTAGCATCAGGAAGTTTAAGTGCTGCAAGATGTGGCATGGTGAGTTTCCGCATGAGGTTACACCAGTTTTAATATACTTTATAACGATGTTGATGCATTGACGTACGTACCTTTTTACCTCACTGCAACCAACGGCATAACGTACTCCAATATTAGGTAAAATCTACGGAGATAAACATGCAGTCTAAATTCCTCTTCTCACTACTGACGTTGACAGTTAACACTGTCGAAATACGTTTTCAAAAAATAATTCAAAAGTGTTGTCTACTTTTTTTGTCCTATTTTTTCGTTATACCGTGCTTTGTTATATGGCTAGAATTTTTGCCCCAACAGCGCGCGCACTTATTGGCTAATTCGACGTCACATGACACTAAGAAAAAACTATTTCCCGCCAAAGTCCTGAGAGGGCAACATGCTCAGACGTCAGAGGGTAACATCCGTGCCCGCGAATGTGACCAGAGCGTCATTTTCTTAAGTCTTCGCCGTACTGTATAACAAAACACTTAATGATGATCCCTCGGGAAACCAGTGTAATTTTGTGTCCCTCGAATCTTTGAAATTCTCGGGAAACACAATTAACTGTTTCCCTCGGGAACAGTCATTCAGTGTATAATATTTTATGGCTTACCTGTCATAAAGCTACCCCACTCCTGTTTTTAATGGTAGGTTCTAGTATGCCTCTCAACAAAATAACTGACAAAAAGCAAACAAATCTTGTGAAGCCAATTGTCTCTTTTTTGGCGTCATACTAGAGGAAATCAGTCTATGAGCGACTGGTCTCCCGTAGCGATTAAATGACTTAGTGTAATGACAAACGAGAATTAACTGGTCCATTATTCTTTCCTAGAAATCAAACAACTTACTTCACTTGACGAGCTAAAACAACGCGTTATGGATACAACCATGTCTTACCTCGGAATATTGGCTGGCTGGATGGGATTTGCATGGGCTGGTGGTTGCTGGAGTTACAAGACTGGGGAAGACTTTCGAAAGAAAGGGGACACCTGGGAATCTACATACAGATCGGATAATTGCGTTCTTAAAGGAGGACCCAAGAAGGACGTTCGCCTAAAGATTACGTATGAGAACTTTGCATACACCATGAAAGATGTGACATTTGGAGAATCCATCAAGCCACCAATCACCTTGGAACAGGAACAACAGTTGATCAATTCGCCAGACAGGAGCTACAGCAAAATCGCCAAAAACAACAAGACCAATACAGGGGGTTCTTCCGAAGTGGAAATTCAAATGCGTGTTGCAAGTACATTAAAGAACGTCCAGAGAAGCAGCTGGGATTCCAAATTTGGAATTGAAGCTGGGATGTCGTACGAGCCACCAACTGCATCGGGTGGTGCGGGATTTTCGGCAAAAACAAGCTTTACTTACTCATGGGGAGGAGATGAAGAAGATGCCACCGTTGACGAAGACTGGCACATTCTTAAGGTGAAGGAAAAGAAGAAACTTCCACCGAAAACATTTGCAGAATGGCACGCATTCAAAAAGCCCCAAACAGTCACCATTCCCTACACAGCTACAGTCGTGCCCACATTCTCTGTTAAACTGGAAGGTTACATGAAATGGGGAGACGGCTACTATGGAAAAACTACTAACTTCCATCAGGAGCATCGCGGCTCTGGGGATCGTAAAACTGTAGAGCACACCTTTGGAAGTGCTAAGAAACCATTCTACGAAGCCCTGAAAGAGCAGTCTGAGCAAAACATGTACCCTTGGCAATGGCATGCTTTGAAGCAAAGACACCCATACGCACAATCTTACATCGACGAACTGACAAACAAAGATCTTTACGCTTTCACTATGATTGGCCAGTTTGAGGAAACTACAGAAAACGAGATAAAGTCATATTGGAAACCATCGCGACCAATCGAAGAAATGGCAGATGCAATGGCAAATTTGACGGCACAAGCTGACCAGGCGGAGACGTTCCCGGGACTTCCACGTATATTTCCTCCGCCACCCGAGGTAAAGATCATCGATAACAGCAAGGAGATAAATATTCCTCTTGTTAAGGAATATGACGACAATGATGAAGGGGAGCCTGAGCCGACCATATTCCCTCGCATTCATCCTCCTGCACCAAAAGTGAAGCCGATCGACAACAGTAAAGAGATGAAGCTCCCTCCTGTAGAAACCCCTGACGAAAACGAATAAGGCAAGGATGGGGCCTGTTAAGTTGAAACTTGGCTATTTCAGCCTTATTGAAATGTAATTCTCAACTGTTAACTGATTAAAGAAAGAATTATGCAGTGATATTAAACCGCTTGGTTGATGATCTTATGAGCATATGCTTTTATCAGTTTTATCAGGGTATGCTTAGGTTGAATAATGCATCCTAACAGGAATTGTCCTTGCAATCAACCCAATCTTTTTAGGGAGTGAGCTTGTTTAACAGTTTGCAGCGTTTTTGCAGTTCACTTTTAAATTTGTCTCTGTGAGACTCTTATCCATTAATGAAATACATCGACAGTAAGCCTAAAAACGCCTTTAGACGTCCAAGGACGCCTAGACTCGCCTTCTGCACTATTTTATTAAGAAAAATGTGCAAAGGCGGATAAAGGTGACCTTAGATGACTAAAGACGACTTAAAGCTTCCTGTCGAGGTATTTATCAATTGATAAGTCTCAGAGACAGATTTAAAAGTGAATTGTAGAAACGCTGCACGCTGTGAAATTTGGCCATTACATGGTATGAGGTCTGCTCCGTACCCAGACGGCGTATTACTGTTGTTAACTGAGGCAACTAGCATTGGTGCTACTCCCGTTGAAGTGGTTACACAGAATACCTCTTTTCCCTCGATCCCCCAAAACATTTTGGCAGTTTGCTCAAACAGTACACCTGCCAGTACCAGACAGGGACTGTAGGAGCAAAGTTTGTGCCGAAGAACACAGCAAAATGAACCCGAGAAGCGCTCAAACCCCTCCCGCTACATCCAGATTCCGAAGAGCTAGCTTTTATCTTCCTGAATATACCAGTTCACCATGGTATTGATATTTATTTGCACAAAATGAGAAAATATGTACCTCTCAACCCATGTTCATTCTGTACCCTATGAGAAAGACAAGCCTGAGATTAAAACAAAACAATAACGTAGCAGAGAAATAGTAACGCTTGTCACTACCAAGATCTGGATACTCTCTTACAGTTCCCGCGGTTATATATAGTAATAAGCGATTACAAACAGATGGCAGATCATTGTATTACACTTACGTTTTCGCAATGTTATTGTCAACTTGAATCTTAGTATTCTTTTAAATATATTCCTGTCTGGATCCCCATACTACCGGAGCTTATCCCAGTCTCTGCAGCACTAAGCGTCTATGAATGGGATGCTAGTCCATCGCCTGGTTACCTCAGTAAATTTGCCGGTACCCATTTTTACACCTGGGTGGAGAGAGGCACTGTGAGAGTAAAGTGTCTTGCCCAAGAACACAACACATCGCCCGGGCCAGGGCCAGGGCCAGGGCCAGGGCTCGAACCCAGGCCGTTCGAGACCGGGATAAGCTCCGGCCGTACGGGCCACTTGGCTCGGACGCAGACTTTACCTACCTGTCTGGTTACATTTTAATTTAGTCAGGTTTTACGAGAACACGTGATTGACAAAAAAATAGCTACAGAAATAGCGATATAAGCTATAACATTAATAAACAACATCGACTATAACAAACTACAGAATAAACTGGAACTCTTCCTACAAGGTTAAACTTCAAACTACTTCCAGCGACTCTGGAAAGCTGGTACACAAACTAAGAACAAACAGTCAGCTAGGTGATAATCCTCGTCTTTTGAATAAGCTGTTAAATAGACAAAAGAGCCAAAGCAACTTTCGTGTAAACGAGGCGGGAATGAGAGGAATAATCGTCTTGTCGTTTAGGGGTATAAACTACGGATTTTTGCCTCGATGTCTTCATCCATGCGTTAACCCTATTCAGACCGTGCTTTTTGGCTTTTGGGGGGGGGGTTTTTTTTTTTTTTTTTTTTTTTTTTTTTTTTTTAAAAAAAAAACAAAACACCCACCCCCCCCCCCCCCCCCCGTTAAGGCATCTTTTAGGTTCGACTTAGATCGACCATTCATGACCAAATCTTTAAAAGCTCTTCTTTGATGAAACTATATGACAATGTCAAAATAGTCCTTAAAGTCACTTGTACTGGTGTAGTTATTTTTTCTGTTTAAGAAGTACCCTCAAAAAGTCAACAAAGCCCCACGCAAAACCAATCAAATAATCTCCCTTAACTCTCCTGTGTGTGACAGGTAATATTATAAATTAAAAGCCGTCGGAGAATTATACGAACTCTCATGTGGTACTGTTTATTAACATACTGATGAAAGAGCTAAGGTGGTGCACTTACTTTTAAGTGTCGAGAAGAAACCTTAGTTCGATTAAGTGTATGAAAAATTTCATGGAAGCATTAAAGTGCACCTTCCTTTAAAGAAGACTAAAAGGATGAAAAGAAATAATATTAAACATAGAAAAGTACATAAGGCGTGGTGAGGAAGCAGGTATCGCTTTAACGAAAACCCGCCCTCCAATATCAAAACAAAGAACAGCAAAAAGAAAGGCAATCAGTGACCGTGTAAACCTGGCACTGAGCAGATTAAAAGATTAAGAAGAAACATTTTCCTTCCCTTAGCAGAGAGAAAGCCAGGACAAGTGAGTATTCATCACTTTTTATTAAAAACTGTGAAAAAATAAGATGGATCCCCTACCACGCTCCATAATTCAAAGATCTTCAAACGTCCGCACAAAAATAGGAAAGAAATTTGGCGTACGTTCTGTTGTCGCCGTTGTTGTTGTGCTAACCGTTTATATTTTAACAACTGATGAAAGAAAAAGTAAAGTACAATTAACAAATCTTATGGCATTTGTGAGTTTGATCTTATTTGTAATGTGGATTTCTTCGTCCCAGGTAACTACATTCTCGAACGTACGGTAGACTAGGATAAAGACGAGAATTAATGTTAAACTAACGTATATAAAAATAATGGCAATCACTTAGTTCATAAATCGCACTTGTGTAATTATAATTATAACAACAGTGGCAAGACAGGGAGATTCGGAAATATTTTCAGCCTCTTGAAATATAAAGTGAAAAACTCCCGTCATAATGACATAACAGATTAATGTTCTGGCAGGTGAAAAATTTAAGACGTCAAGGAAAGGGTGAATCTTATAAATTTCCAAAAACAAAAAGAAAAATACCAAATCTATGAGTTATCGTGAGAGGAGCTTAACCTTGTTATTAACCTTGAGATATGGACAATCTAACATCGACAACTTTTGTTTCGATTGGCCGATGTATAGGTAGCGATGCCAACAAGATGTAGTGTCTAGTACATCACTACATATTTGTATAGGCCGTTTTTGTAATTTTTGCTTCTTGAAGGCTACTCCGTAGCAGTCTGCTTTCTAGGCCCAGTAATTCATTGGTTCTCATTTATATCACTGATTAATAGAACTCAGCTGTGTCTATTGGAATCCGCGAACTGATTGGTTCTCCCACTTTATCGCCGATAGAAAACAGTCGCGCGCGCGTAGCTCTTTAAGCGGTAGGAGTTATCTTGATTTTTGTTTTCAAAGTGCATCAATATTTTAGGTTTTGGACTGCAATCCCTTAGAGTTTCTACTAAAATAATTAGACTACTCGCCCTCGTTTTCTATGAGCTCATAGAAAACTTGGGCTCGTAGTCTAATTGTGAAATAGCGTGATCTATGGGGATCGTTTTTGCAACGGTCACTTTTATTTAATGATTACAGGTCGATAACGCTATTGTTATCTGTTCCTCGTTTTGTTAGGTATTATTGCTGACAATGAACTTTACTTACTTACTGGCCATTTCGCTGCTCGCGTTGCCGAGCTCGACATCCCAAGAAAGCATATGTTACTCGTCCTCCCAATTTGGTGAAAGTATTAAGAAGGAAGGTTATGCAGAATGTCCAACAGGACAACAGTTCTTGTACTTAAAAGGCTTGGGACTGACAGGTACCAGCGACAACCTGAAGGACATTTCGATGGCAAAATGCTGCCAGCCACCGAGCCTGCATCAGGACTGGCCTTACACTTGCCACTCAGCAGATTGGCAACTAAGCTTTAGCAGGTAACGTTCGATTTAGAGGTCTTTTAATTTGCGTGGAAAAAAAGCTTGCCCCTTGGACTCACTTGGTAGTTTGAGATTCTACATAGATGAATGTAAAACGTTTAACGACCAGGAAAGATGAATTGACCGAGGTCGTTATCATGCAAGCCATTTTGACATTCAAGCGAGATGAGTCGTAAGTTACTAGGTGATGAAGATGGATTTTTCTTGCGATAGCTTGTGAAGAAGGCGAAATTTTTCCTTACATTGCAGCTCATTATCAGATCGGTTAATATGGCGCTAAGATACTGAGTTTATTGCCGCCACTCCTCAGTTTATTTTTTTGACATAGCTGCTACTTTATCGCATTTTCACGTTACACAACAAATCACTGCTACCCATCAACAAACCCACAACCGTAGACAAAAGTGGTTGGAACGCTTTATACACAAAGACGATAATACTGCAGAAAATGTTGGCTTATACTTTATTAATGTCACACGCAAACATTTTTAGAGGGCCCCCTTCCCATTTCAAGGTTGAACTCTTCGTGGATAAGGATTGTTTGAGCAAAATGATGTTGGGAGCTCAACATTGAGAAGGGAGGGTGGGGGGAATAATTTTTTAATCGTGCGAACACTTTGTAGGATGGTTGTATGTTGTTATAGACGCACAGTGTGAGCTAAATATCGTGCCAGTAAACACCAAGCAACAACCAAAATATAAAAGAAATATGTGTGTTCTCATTACAAAGAAATTTCCAAGTACTAGAACGCAAATACAATATGTATAATTTGTCTTCCTATACCTTTTTTACTTTGTTGTACCCAATCTTTCACTGAAAACGTTCCCACAGTTAGTTTCTTTCGTTGCAGCGAAGGCTGGGCCACATGTTCGCCTGGATTCTTCCTTCGCGGGTTCCACCGGGGGTCTAGTGACGAGCTTAAGAGCATTCAATGGGCAACCTGCTGTAAACCTGCCCTCCATCCATACTCGTACCCAGACTGCTATGATGAGAACGTGGGCCAAGGGAATCTGCGACAGTGCAGTAGGAACGGTTTCCTATTGGTTGGAATGTACCGAGGAGCTGGAGAGCAATTATCGAGCATTAAAAAGCTCAGATGCTGCAAGATGATCGAAGGTTAGTGGATAGTAGATCCTTAAACTTTGTAGTATATTACCGATTACTGGTATAAGGCTATTTATAATGCCGAAGAAGAACTAAGACGACCTTTTACGACCTGAATGTGGAACACAGTGGAAATTTACGTGTTAAATTACAGCTTACTTTTAAGCTCGACATTCTGTTGGATTAAGTACTTGTAGTATTCATGTCACTTGCTCCCTTATCTACACAAGACAACTCTTAAGTGACATTTCCCTGGCGAAGCTCTATTTGATGGACCACAACTAACAAAAAAATTGCGATACTTTGGCAACTCAATTGACAATGTGTTGTCAAAATAACCTACCAAAAGAAAAGAAGGCTAAAAAGGTAAGTATAACTAAAAGCTACGAAATAAATAGGGAGGAATTGGAGTGGCAAAAAGCGGTCGTCCGCTCAAAAGCCGATGACAAAGAGGCAAATGTTATTTTGAAGTAAAACGTGTTGTACGATAGGTTTGTTTTGACATGTGTCTGTTTGCCTTTAATTTAATTTCTCAAATGAAACTAATGGAAATCGCCAGCATGAAACCAATACATCAGAAAAATAAAAACAATGGCAGATGTATTGCTGTTTTTAATTTTGTTAGGCGCAAGGCCTCTTACGTCACTTGACCAAGCCAAGTCCCGTGTAATGGATGTGACTTTGACGAACCTGGGAACATTAGCCCATGCTATGGGCTACGGCTGGACCGGAGGTTGTAGAAACAAAAGGCCAGGGATGGACTTTAGACGAGAAGGGGATACATGGACAGCCAATTATCAACGGCCGTGCGAGGGATTTAGGTCAGAAGACCGCTTGAAGATCAATTACGAAAATTTCTCTTTCAAAGTCAAAAACATAGAATATGGCAAGCCTGTTGTAGACACTATGAAGCCAATTGTCCAAGATGTCGGAGAGATACAGAATAAAGATCCTTTACCGGTTGAAACGACCATCACCCGAGAGATAAAAACCGTGCGGACCGTGGTCCATTCCTCATCAAGCAGATGGAAGGGTGGAGCTGGTGCATCCATCTCGTTGAAATACAAGTCCCCTGGTGCTGCTAGCGCTGTAGCTGGGTCCTTCAGTGCATCAGTTACATTGTCAGCTGAAAGAGAGAGCGGTCAGGTGAACAAAGACGAGAACGGAGAAATATCCTGGGATATTATGAGGGCACCCGAGACCCAAACTGTCGGTGGCCTTGCTGGAGCAAGGTACCAGTTCAACGTCGCGAGGAAGAACGTGACCGTGCCTTACAAAGCGACGATACAGGTCCAGTTCAGTGCTAAACTTGAAGGATTTCTCCGCTGGGGTGGCGGCAAAGGAGGCTCAAGTCCAAATTTTCACGAAACATACCAAGGATCAGAGGACAGGCCTGACTTCCCTTACAGCATAGGAAGCCCCAGTGAGCCACTCTTTAAGTTCTTGAAGAGAGTGAGTCAGAGAGATGATAAGCCTTGGATGTGGAATGACATGAAACAGAAGTACGAGTGGCTACCAGAGGTGATTGATGCTCTGACTAATGAGAGTCTTTACGAGTTCGAGCTGGAAGGAAAGTTCCACGATGTATCCGGATTGAATTGGGATGTCAAATGGTCCGATTCGCCAATCAGTTAAGAACATTTGCACAAGACAAGAACAATAGTATCCATCGAGAGAAACAAAATCAACAGCATATCTGTAACTGCTTCTTGAGAAACAATTAAAAACAATGATTAACGAATAGAGTATTCACAATCGCATATGTATTCAATCACTTGCTCTTAATCCCTACTTGGAGCCTCCGTATCACTTTGCCTGTAAACGGGCTCCGAGTGTTGGGGTAGTGAAGCGAACTGAACCACAGGCTCCCCAAGCGTATTGTGTGTAAAAACAGACTGAACGTGGTCTGGGAAGCGGTAGGTCTGGAGAAGATCTTTTTTTCCGCCATTATACCTACACAAGTAGGAGGCGCGGCGGCTTAATGGTTAGAACGCCGGATTTCGGATCGAACGGTTCGAGCCCTGGCCGGGGTCGTTGTGTTCTTGGGCAAGACTCTGTACTCTAACAGTGTTTCTCTCCACCCATGACCGGAGTATAAATGGATACCGGCGAGTGGGGCAACCGGACAGAATACTGGGGAGTAACATGCGATGAACTAGCATTACATCCCGAGAAACGAAATGTTTGGTGCTACAGAAACCAAAATTAAGCGCCGAGTGCTGAGGCAATTGGGCTTAAAAGGCTTTACTAATACCCCATTAGGTAACCCCCTGTTGATCGATTGATTGATTGGTCATTTGGCCAAAGGGGCACAGTTTTGGTATTCCTCTTGATGGAATTAAAGGGTTCATATAGGTTATGACCAAAAATTAAAAAGGCACATTCCGAAGATTTATTTTAAATTTTTAAACCATTTTATGCCTTCTAAGCATTCAAACAAAGCTCGAGTGTATCCAGAATTTGCCGTAAGCTTCAGTTGTCAAACAAATAACACGAAGTACACCGAGCCAACGCGTTGTTAATTTTTTGGGTTTGTTTGTTTTGCTTTTTTTTGTTTGTACGACCGAAGGCTAAACAAATTGCGTGACTCATCGAAATTTCCGCTGCACTATTCACTGAAACATCTACAAAAGAGGGAAAGAGCGAGTTCACAACAAATAGCACCAAGTATTTTAAGCAACGACCAGGGACAAACATGGCAGCAAGTTGAAGATGCGAGTCGCACGGCAGTTGTTGTTGTTGTCGTTGGTTAGGAGACTGCATGAGAACGCAGTTTGATACAAAACGAGAGCACAAATTCAAATAGCCAGCGAGCAGGCTCTCCATTCGGGGGCAAGGTGAATTGAACTCCTCGAGAGCCAAAGGCGCGATCCCGCGAGTGTCAAACGCCCAGCGGCTCGCTTCGCTCGCCGACTCGCGCCTTAGGCACTCGCAGGATCACGCTTTCGGCGTTGGAAGGGTTCAATTCACGTTGCCCCCGAATAGAGAGCCTGCTCGCAGGCTGGAATTCGAATTATCGAAGAATCGCGCTCTCGCCCAGGCCATCCTGTCTGGTGTGGGCCTAGCGCGAGTTAGATCCTGGGCGCCATTATGTTGAGTCACGAGTCAGATGGAACAAATTATGCAAAACGAGAAAAATAGTATCTTTATTTTGATTTAAGTTATAAATAGTTCCTCATTCTCTTTAATTTTTTGTCGTATTTACAATGTTGACAATTATATACCTTTTCTTAGTTTCTAACAATAACAGTATTTAATACATCTTAGAAAAATATACTAGCTAAAGAAACGAGGAAACAAGATAAGAACTAAGAATATTACTTGCCAAGAACAATGAACTGGAAATCACAAAAATAATTCTTAATTCACGTGCGTCCCATTAAGCAGAGAAAGTTTAGCAGATCATGTTGTCCTTATTACTACTCAAGGAAAACTGTTATTTCTAGGGTACATAATTGCGGGGAGCGACCAGCAACAGTTTTTGTTGCTTATTTTATGCTGCACTAACTTCTAGAGGATAGCCATTATGCAGGGTTTTACAGATCCCAGAATGGTACTTTAAGATCAGCACCTTAGAAAGTCTCGTTCGCAGTATTCTTTTTGACTAACACGCAACAGTTCTCTTTGCGTGATGACTTAAGACCGCTGTGAAAGGAACTGTCTCAAATCAAGTTTAGGTTTAGCTAAATCTCGTTATCTACCTACAGAACATCGCATCTTTTAGAAACAGTTTTCACTGACATCCTTCGACAAGTGAGAAGAAAGCATAAGCAACATTGCGTAGGCCCTCTGGGTAAATAAGAGCAGCAAAGTCTTCTGACTTCGCAAAGATTAGTTTCTGCTACTCTGTGCGTTGTTACTGTGCGACTACTTTAACCAATTCAAGGCCTGCTGACAAAATCTGCGCAAAATAGGCAATGAAAACCTTGCATGTAAACACTAGATTTCCCACAAATTGGGGATATACACCGGCTGTACGCTACAGAAGCAATAAATTTATGACCATTTTTAAGTTAAAGAAAACACTATTGGTGAATTTGTGAAGAATTTGATTGGGTGGCCTTGGCTGGAGTACTCGCACTGTAACAGCTCTCGAAATTAAACCTGTGGAAAATAGTATCCAAGAAGAAACGTAGACAGTTTGCCGAAACACAAAGATTAGTTCAGGAACTATCATTTTCTTCAGATATTTGAATACCGTTCAACATAAAACGCAAGTTTGTTTGAGGTTTAGGCGCACAAAAAAATAGCTATCGCTTAGAAGAAAATTATATGTACAAATACGAATACAAATGCGGATACTAATTGCATGTAAATTCAGTATAAACAACAAAATACTGTATAAATTCCAGAGATGCACTTTGTATCGTATATTCTTATGTGTGCATATAGCACATAATATCACCCTTCTAAAACTCTAAATAATTCTTCCGTTTTCCAGCATTGCGCGAACTTTAATTCTAAACACACTATATATATCATCATTTTCATCGAGGACTAGGTTTGCAGTCTTCAACGTTTACGTAAGCAAGACATCCTACATGAGGTATTTTCATCAGCGCACATGAAGCGCAAAGAACACCGCCAGCAACTTTAACGTTTCCACCCTAGAAAACAAATAATTAAACAAAATGATTAAATAGGCTACAGATACGGTATTTTAGTTAATTCTATTTGTTTTCGTTAATTAAGAGCTCAAAACTTTAAATTGACAGGGCAAAAGTCTTTTCTTGGCAAAATCACGACCATATACAATCAAGAATGATTTTCGAGCATTGTAAATTACACTTTCATACAAACTGAGATAAACTTGAAGAAAGTCGGGCCTACGCTTTTCAAGTTTACCCGAACGCAATCCGTTTCAATCTTCTCGAAATTGGCACATCCATGCCCCTTTTTTGGCCTTTCTGTGTTTCTTTTGAGTTCTTCTACAGTTTTAATCCTTTATTGTGATATTTCGGTTAATTCTATGAACAGTTAGTCAGTGTCGAAATTGCCTCAAAAGAGAAGAATAGAAACTAGTTACGAGAAACAGGCAATATGGCCTTCTTACTTACCAAAGTTATGTCTTCTTTTTGGATTAAAACATGAGGACGCGGAGAAAAGTCGATTGGTGTCTTGCAACTTACACAGATGGCCGGCTGAAAATTAAAACGAAAAAGTAACCGTCACTGCACTCGGCACTTCCACCTTGACCCTCGAGCCAAACATATCCCCGTACAGCCCTCTCACTCAGTCAATAAGTTCATAATACATGAAAACACAATAGCACTAAACAGAGTGAAAGACATTTTTCTTTTAACTGATTTTTAACTTGAATCCAGATAACAACCGAAAAATGGGCATCGTTTTCACTCTCTTTCTCTCAGTCTTAACTTCAGTAGATCAAAATGACAATGAATAATTTACGACAGAGCAACGTCCTTTTGTCTAAAATTCGGGTTCATATTCCCATTTATTTTTGCTTTTCATTTTCGAATTAAGAAATACGGTGTACAACATCAGATATTGGTGATCAAGTTCTACAGTGTCGTGAATGTATCTATTCAGTAAGTTTGTTATTACACTTTGAGGAAAATTTAATGTTGATTAATAAAATGGCTGAAGTTAAGGAAGAACAAGTACCTGAGTAAATTCCTTCGGTGATATTGCCTTCACAAAATGCTCCTGTCAATGAAAACAAAAAAAGTCCAGCTTAGAGATCCCTTTTTCTGTATGTGAACTGATAACAAAGAAAACACTGAACTATTCGTGTATTGTTAAGTTTTGTTGAGCCAAGGGTCGTGTGCGCCTAAATGTTTAACATTCACAGGTACGAAGCCTATCAATAAAAGCCAACAAGAAAGCGCAGAATTCATTGGAAGTGCAGCAGTTTGTCTTACCTTTCTAGAGCCAAGAATGCCAAGGATTGTACTATTTAGTTGAAGGCACTTCTTTGCACGACTAACGGCTACATACACCAGGTTTTTCTCGTCCTCTCCGTGTTCATCTAAAGATATTCACGAAGGTTTTTAATTATAAATGCGGAGGTGTAAAAAATAACCAGCCTAGATGGCTAGGTCAGGATTGATTTTTAAATTACATCTCGAGTGAATATTAACACACAGTGGATACTTCGGAGCAAGCAAGTACATACAGGTGTAAGTGGTAGCTGCCTGACACAAGTCACCTTCTAAGTATTTTTACTTTACGACCGACTGCTGCACGAGATAAACAAGTACCTTATTACATGAAATTTTCGCGACACGTTAATTTCGCGAATTTCGCTATTCCAAAATAATCGCAAAATTAAAGTGACGCAAACAATTGTCGCAATTGTCGCAAACAAGTGTCGCGAACATAACATGACGCGAAAATTAAGTGGCTCACATTTATGTCAACAATCAAGAAAGAATAAGTTTAGAACCACTGAATGAAGGAATCTTCAATGTAAATGGACGTTGTCGTCAATTGCATGACTCAAGAACAATAACTCACATATAAGCAGTACCTACTTGTAGAAATAGTGAGAACTTTGTTGTTGCTATTGCCGAGATTTGGTCCCGCCCTTGCGTTTTGGTTTTTTTGACGTTATTGTTCCTTTGATGAAGTCGTTTTATTTAATTCAAGGGCATGTTAAATAATACTGCCACGGAAATGTACATGTGAAATTAAAGTGATTCAAAATACAAAATTTTCGCGAAATCGCGAAATTTAAGTGTCGCGAAATATGCGCACCTCAAAATCGCGAAATTAACGTGTCGCGAAAATTTCGCAAATGTCGCGAAAATTTCGCAAAGAGTAGGGCACGAAGCTCCCGGTGTTGTGGTCTGGCCTTGTGTAGTAAATTACAGTATGTGTACAGCGCATTTGAACATATATATATATATATATGAAAAATGCGCTATATAAATTCATTATCATTATCATCATGTAATAAGGGCTTCAACTGACAAAACCATACAATCGCCACATGTGGGGGGGGTGGGACGGGCAGTAGCTCTTTCAAGGTCTCAAGTGAATGGTTCGCTACATGTACCTTTTGAGAAAACAATTGAACAGCCCCAACAGAAGCAACTGGTACACTAAAGGACAGGTTGAATTACAAGCTTACGAAAGCTGCTACACTACTGCATCTGGCCCTTGACAGCGCTAATGACTACTTAGAGCTCGAAGCAAATCCGAAATGGTAGCAAAACAACACCTACTACAACGACACTGACAACCGCCTGACCACCACCAACAACAACACTCGGTGATTGGTGTGGGTTTTCTAAACTTGAGAAGAATAATTGTGTATGTCAGAAAATGTTGCACGAGTTTTTGTTAAAAATAAAATAAATGAATAAACTATCTTTATTTAGACACGTTGAGGATTAAAGCTATAAGTTTGTCGTGGGCCGTGTATTCCTGATTGAATTGGAATTTGGAAGTGTTGATTTTTGTGGAAGAAGGAAAACTGGAAACCTGGAGAAAAACCCTCGGAGCGAGGACGACAGCCAACAACAAACTAAACCTACATATGACACCGAGCCAGTGTTCTCACCACTGCACCATCCCTGCTTCCCTCAGCTGTGTAACCAGCTTAGCCACAACCAATCCAAATGGTAAGCTGCTCAAACAGCCCCTATTGACAATTGGTTTAACTCACGCATTGTCATCCCAATGTCTGATCCTGGTAGAAAGTCATCAGTCACTCGAACAGTATCGAACTCAAGTCCTTTGGCTTTGTGTGCCGTGGAGAAAATGGTATCTGGAAGGGGAAGAGGACATAAATAAAACGAAAATAGCCATGGTGGCGTAATGTTACCGTGCTGGGCTTGGTATTTGACCCATTACAACGGTCTCTGTGTTGTGCTCTTGGGCAAAACGATTTACAGCTCAAGAAGAATTCTGCTTAAAGTTCGAGCAATGAGTGCAAAATCAATTACCAAAAATCTACTAATAGTTCAGTTACATTTTGTACACTGTTTGAAACGTCTTACTGTATTCCATTTCTCAACACATTGACCCCGCTTTTAAATTCTAAAGCATTCTCGAGAAAGTCAGTTTCAAACCTCGTAAGAAGAGCTTTAAAACGTGTGTTGTTTTGTATTTAACTGACGCAAAACGTCCATTTTACCTAACATATGTATAATTTCAAATTCGTTTCTCTCTAGCGGGGTCAGTTTGAGAGCTAAAATTTCTATAGGTTCTTGTTAACTGTACATGTTTTAAAACTGTGACCATGCTATACATGTAAGGACTTTTAGGTAACTTTATTTTAAATTTTGCCTTTATTGCTCAAATATTTAGCGGAAACCGTCTTTCCTCTTTCTCCTTTCCTTCCGGGTATATAAATAGGTACTGGCAATCTGGGGCCTAATCCTGGAACGGACGGGTAGATCTGGGAGGGGTTGTTTTTTTTTTGTCACGTTGTCGGTCTGATGTCTTCAGTTATTTCACTAACCTGCTTGCTGTAAGTTGGCAACGGCTTTTGACTTTATCTTCTCGATTCTATGCTGCAACAGCACGTGGTGCGTCTCAACGATCTATTGTATGAATAAAAAAATGTTAACCCTATATTTCCCAAGAGTGATAACACAAAATTAATTAAATTGAAAAAAAAAAAAAAAAAACTAAATAAGTAAATGCAAATTAGGAGGTAAAAATGGATTTAAGAGTCCTGTCTGCAGGTGGAGGAAGAACACGGGGGTCAATTATTTTTTGGAAAAAGAAAACAAACTTACAAAGTGTTATACATTCGAATTATTGTCCACTGATAAAACAAGAGACAGTTTGATACATGTACATGAACGGTAGTTGGTAATTACCCTGACTGACACAAAAACAGCTGCTTAGAAATGTCACATTTCTCAAGATTCTTATGTCACAATATCTGGAATGCTCACATGATTTACGTAATAAAGGTTCTTCGGGTGCCTGGGAAGAAGATTTGCCATAAACAACCTTAATTTTTGGCATTAAACAGGGTCCTGGTGGCACAAACCTTAATCTTGCCAAGCAGTTCAGGGTCTGGAGCAACTTTGGCATATTTCTTTAACTCCGAAAATGACCTGAATTTCTTGATCAAAGGGTCCTTGATACCTAAATAAGCTGAAAGAAAACAACGAATTTCTCAAGGGCGAAACACGTTAATTGAGCCACAGTTAAAAATATAGTGTGTGCATGTATAGTTTTCCCTATAATTTTTATATATCCAGTTATCCTGTCACCCATTTCTTTCTTTTCTTTCTTAAAACATTCCTAAGATCAGCAAACCGTCAAAATCATCATCAAAACTAGGCAGGTTTAACTCTTACTAACAGAGCTAATAACTATGACTATGACAAAATGATGCAAAATGATGAGTCTACATGTAAATTCGCCAAACTCACTCACCTTGATTTGTACCAGCAGTAAAGAGCTTGTGAATATCCAACACGCGGTCAAGAGCAAGGCCTTGTAAACCCTAAAAACAAAACCATTGTGATAAGCAACACAATTAACATTCTAGTAACACGATGTATTTTTAGCAGTTACAGCCCATGCAGATTCAACCGTAAATAAAAAAAAAAAATTCATCTAACAAAAGTTCAAACTATTTTTGTACACAACACTACACCATAGTTACACTTAAAATGAAAACTAACAAAAATAAATTAAGTTCTCGAACAAAAGACTAATCATGGCTTACCCCGACAAAACCAACTTTGGTGTTATTATTTGCACAACAAACGTTGACCGCCTCATTAAATAGTGTGTAATTACAGCGTGTAATAATGCACAGTTGACCAGATCTCTCGCCCATCACAGAACCTTTAAAATGAAAAAAATAGCAATACACCAATCCAGTTGAACAGTATAAATCCTTTACACAGAGACTTATGTACATGTATGTACACGAGGGCGGTGAAATGCAAACTAGTATAAAAGTCAGGTGAAGTTTGTCTTTTTTCCACAATCTCAAGCTCACAGCCTCATTTGGATATTTACAAAGTTGCACAAATGTTTAGGAGGGCATGTGTCGGCCATTATTATGCCTTTCAGTAGCAAGCATTGATTGTTGGTCATTGATTTAACTACACTTGTCGCGATCACGTACATGTAAACAATAAAAGTATCATCAGTATAATTCATGCTATCTTTGGCGTTTCAAGAACGAGGAATACCGATGCATGTGCAACCCACCAAAAACAATTCTTTAATTAGTTACTTTAATTTGGACCAAGTGCAAGTTTCATTTTTGTTTTGTTTGTTTGTTTTTGCAGTAGCCTAATAACCAAATGTATATGTTGTGGCTCAATTTTATCCTTGGTTCAAATTGTATTTCCCTTTGTTTAAAACTCATTTTCATACATTACCATACCCAAAAACAAAGGAAAATAAATTTTGAAAACAAGATAACATTGAACCACCACATATTCACTGCATGGACGAGCAAAACAAAATGGTACTCACCTCTCTTAGATCCACCAACCAGAGTCTTGTTTCGTATGCCTTTCAATACATCCAGCACACAAGATGCCACATAGGCTATCTCAGGCCCAAATCTAAATGACTATAAACCAAATGAAAAGTTGAAAATAAAAAGACAAAGTACAAAGTACACTGCTACAGACTTGATGTATTTAATAGAGCAAAAACGTTCACGTTAGCTATGCCTTGTTGTAACATACAGCTGACGCTTGACCATTTAAACTTATAGTTACTGAACAGTAGTTTTATGGGGTGCTGTTTGTTTTAAAATTTTAGCGGAGCTCCCCAGTGGCCCAAAGAGCAGCAGAGTGGTGCCCCATAACCAAAAACAACAACAAAGAAATAGCAAAAGCATGCACTTGATTTTGCATGGTCATCATCCCGACATGGCTAGCAGCATGGATCGCAGGGACATGCATACAACAGAAATACCGGTACATTAGGCTAACATGAAGGTTAACTTAAGCTAACAGATTTGATACTAGGCTTTCATGTTATGGTCACAGCTGTCGATACAAGGTATCTGCTGACCATATTGCAGGCTCAGGTGCAGAACTCATCGAGATAGCGTGTTTTATTAAAGTTGACTGTTGACCAAATAATGGTTTTCCAAGATCGCGGGGTCAAGTTCTATTTTTTTCTTCTTGTCTATGATTAAAATAAAGGGCAAGGTAAAAACCGGGGAGCTCTGGTTTTAGGCTCAGCTTAATCTTTTTAGTAAACTTTTTTAAATCATAAACGACTGACCTGAGTTAGGTAGAAAGTGTGAGTACTCGCCACCTCCTGAAGGGCATTTCTTGCTCCTCTAAAGGAATAAATCTGTTGATGAGGATCACCAACCAAAATCTTGGCACAAGACTGTCTGAGAAGAATGTCTGAAGCAGCTGCAGAGTTCAGATAACAAAAAAGGTCAAAATTATTCCAATTCAGGTAAACTTACAGCAACATTTCCTAAGCAATTTACTGACAGCCAATTATACTCCCATGCGGAGAGAGGTATTGGAAGAGTAAAGTATTTTGCACAAGAACGCAGCCTCTTGATCCAGATTCCAACACGTTAACCATGTGAAAATAGGGATCTTTAAATCGGAGTACAAGCCTGAATACGAGAAGGACTTGACAACCCTAGGGCTTGTGCTTCCGATTATACACATTTCGCACACAAATACTGCATTGTTAGTCTCCTTTTCAAATGGTCAGCCAGTTGTATTTCCACCCCTGGGGATATGCTAACTTTATGGTGATGCACATGTACTTGTGTACATCACATTGAAGTTAAGTTCCAATGCTTTGTACCACCTTCAGCTCAGTCAGTATAAAGCCAAACTCAATCAACTTTTATATGATAAATGCAAGTGCAGCCATACTACTGAAAACCTGAAAAAAAATTTCAGGCTATGGCATGAGCGGGAATCGAACCCACGATCTTTGCGTTATCGGTGCAATACTCTACCACTGAGCTATCAAAGCCACATGAGAGCTCACCTCGTATATGGGTTAGCGCTTTATATGGACATGATACTCAACCAAAGTATACGTGTATGTGAAATAAATGAGTGTGTGTCCAGCAGTAGCTGCAATGAAATAATTATATATTTTCTTCTCAATAACAAAGTTCTCACCAGGAGTACAATCCTGAGCTTCGTCAACAAGCAGGCAATCATATCCATCCAAAACTGGTCTGTTAAGCTGAAAGATCTTGAGGTAACCTGAAAAAGTAATATTAATAACAAAATGATATACCGATATTCAGGATACTACAAAATGTACAATATCATATACATGTACCTCAAATGAAGGACTTCAAGGTTTAATCAAGTTTTTTATATGCATGGATAAAATACTTGTGAACTGTACACATTGTAGCCATTGACAGCAGGCCAGGAGAAAAAGGAATAAGGTGAAGTGAAGTGAGGTGAGGTAAGGTAAGGTATACTGAAACTTGTGAAGTGAAGTGACAAATGGAACCTACCATCATGGGTGATAGGGAAGTCCTTATCTCTCTGATCTCTCATTCTTTGCCACAGAAGTTCAGCATGGGAGACAACTTTCTACAGTTACAGTACACAGATTGAAATAATTGATATTACAATGTTAGTTTTACCTTTTAGGTCATTATGGTTTGTTCAAGTACATGTACAATGTACATGTTGTGGTTTAAATTTGTCTTTGGTTTAAAATTTTTCAAACCAGTTTGATTTATATTTTCTTTTGTTTCAGAATGTTTGTGAAGGAAAAAGCAGAAGGAAAGGAAAAAAAAAAAGGAAAATGAAAGTTCATGAACTAAGATTTAAAATTAGGTACATGTACGATGACATTTAGAATGATATTAATTTTTTTGTTGATAACAGGACACAAAAACACTGAAGAATACCCCCCAATCCTGAAGTGATTATTTGGTGTTGTTGTTGTTGATTGCTCATATTTTTTTTCTTCTCATTACTTTGTTGTCCTAATAATGTCCTAATAATTTACAGGTTGGTTACTGAAGAAAACTGTTTACTGATAAAACCCAAGCTACAAACCAACCAACCTGAATGTACTTGTCACTGTTCAAGTACTTCATGTCTGCACCATGATTCCCAAAGATTGACTGAACTATGTCACTTCCCTCTGATAAAGACCCCTCCACGACTGCTCTGTTGGCACGAGGCACATGTTCGGGTCTTACAGAAGTGTCAGCAGAGGCTATGAAGTTTTTGAGAGTATCTTCAACTCGTCTTGCATGCAGATAGCCACACTCGTTTGGGAGGGCATTCATGATGGTGCTTATCCGCAGGCCAAAGGCAAGCTTATGTTTGTATCTGCAAATATTTTTTTTATTATTATTATGAAAGGATTATTTTGAAAAGGCAGATAAACAAGGCATTATTTCATGCAACTTGTCTGGCATCTGAACATGATGCATTGCACCAAACCATGAAGAGTCGCATGGGGGATGTTAGAACTCTTAGAGAGTACCGTTGTATTATGATGGCAGGGCTAGCTGTCGTTAAGTTTTTTAACCAGCCGTCACATTGACGTTTTCACTAACATCCTGTAAACTTATTAGCCCAAACAGGTGTTACAGGTTATGGCTCTTAATGACAGCCCTGTGATACTGTATGGTATGCCTAAGTTACTGCAATGTATATTCCTTGCTCATATTTGAAATAGTGACTGACTGAAACTCAGGTTGTAACTGCACAATGTCATGTATTTGTAACATGCTAAAATTCAAAACACAATCTATTCAAAAAAAAAAACAATGTAGACACTACATATATTAATCTCATGTGAATATTTTTGTCATCGAGGCACATCACGAGAAGTACATGTACATACAGTAATGTGAATAGAAAGTTCATGTTGAATCTTTGAAGTCTATTGAGTAAGAAATAAATTACATGCACTTGTAATTAAGCTAGCTAGGTAGTGTGCTTATGCACATAAACAAAACGAGGAACAAAGAGAAGAAGCAAACAACATTCCATCTTACTAACCGGAAGCCCACACCTCTGAAAGCCAAGGAGTGGATGGTTCGAGACTCAACATTGCTGGGGAAAGTCTTCAGTGCATGTTGCTGAATTGATCTGTAAAAGTTGGAATACAAGTGACAAAATTCAGTGGAAAGTTGTACAATATATGATAATTATGGCTGCCAGTGGGTAATTTTACAATAAACATTTAAAGTGTACTTAATTAAACTGTATTTAAAATAATAACTGTATTTACAGGTATTTAGGTGCAAAATAGACTGATCATCAAAATATCTAATATTGTTTATTAAACATTCAAATATCATAATTATCATAACATTACTGTAGTTTGCATACAGTGCATATATACAGTCTAGGCTTTTTTAGTATTATCATAGAGAAAGGAGTACATTATTTTGCACTTTCAGGGGTTTCAAAATGTTTTGAAGCTGCAGGCATCAGCAACCAGTAGAGTTGGCAGCTGCAACAATTTGTGCCAGACTTGTTTGTTGTGAGTTGATTGCTATGACCAGTGAGAGTAATAAGTGATATATAATCAAGTAGTCGGCAGAACCCCGGCAGTCGTCGGCTTGTTTTGAAAACCATGTACCTCACAAGGTGGCTGGGTCACGAGCTTCTAAAAGGGTGATAATACAGCATACGAGAATAAATTTGGTGGGTATTCTGTGCAAAATAATCTTCACTCACTTATTGTATGCCACATTGAGGAACCGTTCCATCGGCCTCATCTTGGTGTACTCAACTAACGTTGTTGTCTTTCCAGTTCCTGAACAAACCAAATAATTTCAATGTATTATCATGTGTGCTTTAATTTATTATTATTAATCATTCTATAACTCTAACAAGATTTGTCCCATAGAAAATGCATCGCCGAGCCCTCCAGCAAGCATGATGCATTAACACACCCCTATGTACCATGTATACTTTAAATTACTGGACATCAAATTAAACAGGGATGTTTGCAAAAAAAAAAAAATAATAATAACACAAGCCAGTTTGTTAAGAAGACCAGCCAGCTCTTACAGCCTTTATACATTGAACATCAAAATAAAGTTTATAAATTATCCCTAACAATTTTGTTTCCTAGTGCATTTTAATTAAAAATAATCTTGAAATCTTTACCCGCAAATGCTACAATTTTTATGATCTCTCCTGACTTAACATCATGCTTGATGATTTGCACTTGTTCATGCGTGAGCTGTAGCTTGTCAGTGGCAGATCTAAAGAGTAGATATTAAAAAGTTTACAATTTATATTTATTATTAGTAACATACCAGTAATTATCATTCTTGTCTTTAACAAAGTAAGCTGCCCATTGTTAGGAGCTCCACCCAGGAGTATATTAAATTAATGGGTACCAGTGAATTGCTGAGTAGCCTGTGATGGACTAGCATCCCATCCAGGAAGAGTAGCAATACAGTAAAAACCCGCGTATAAGAACCTAGGTTTTTTTAAAGTTAGCCTAAACAGGTTCTTATATAAATGGTATTTTAGTGTAAAATTAGGCTAACTAGGTTCTAAATTAGGTTCTTAACTTTTGTTCAAGAAATAAAGTAGAATTTTTAAATAATCTGCTCTTTAATGTCCAATAACAGTATTCTTGGAGGCTTCGGTAAGCAAAATACTATACTATTTTAATCTGATTCTGTTAAAACTATACTGTAACCTTCACTATAATTCCCAATAAATCTTGTATAGATCTATGCTGTAACTATGATGTGTACAGACTGTGTTATAAATATATTTTTGAGAAGATTTTTTAATTCTATATTTTTGAGAAGATTATTTTACATGTAATTTTCTTTTTTGAAAATAAGAACCTGTTTTAGAATCCAGCCTAAAATGGTTCTTATGTGAAGGGTGCTTAAAAATGAAATTTTAGCCTAACAGGTTCTTAAATGTTAGGTTCTTATATAATTATGTGGGTTTTTACTGTACTCCTAGCCGCTTATTGCCACAAAAGTGCCAAGAGCTATGAGCAAGTTAGGCTTAAAAGAATTTACTTTATTTTTACTCTTTCAAATCAAGTGTGCTCCTCATGTACCTGTATCTCATCATTGACTGCTGTCCAGTAGAATTCTGACCAAACACAGAGCCAATTGAGGCACATGTGGCTTCAAAAGCATTCTCATACAAATACAATGTGTAAAAGACTCTGTAGTGAAGCCTGATTGGAGATAAATAATGCATTGTATGAGGCTAGGGAAAAACACTTACTTATATTTACATGTAGCAATAAATTATAAAATAAATTATTAAGATTAAAAGTGCCCAATGAATTAAAAAGTTAAAATTAAAAAATGTCCAATGAAAATCAAAATTAAAGTGCCCAAAGAATATAAAATATGACAGATACATTTTTGGCATCCAATTCAACTTTGTGAGTGTAGCTATAAAATAATAATCATCTCCTATCCAGCAAGTCATGGTAATTAACATACAGTGTCTGTACATCAGTGAACAGTACACATGCTGTATGCCAACATGAAGTCAGTTTACTTGCTTTTCATACTTACAGTATATAGAGCTGGCATACAGATGAGCTAAAGTTTCGGTATGCTGCAGTATACACTTACATGTGTGTAAACTATGTAATGTTTAATAAATGAGCAGCAGTGTTTTATCAAGTATAAAACACGAGGCGCAGCCGAGTGTTTTAGACTTGATAAAACACGAACTGCGAATTTATTGAACGGCTTAAAAATCTTCTGATGTAGATCTACTCATTCTTGCACTTATATTTAGATTTGGGGTTATTTTGGCCTAGAAAATTGGACGTAAAGTTTAGCCGTGTCTTTATCAGATATAAAGACACTCATTAAACATTAATTTCTTTTGTATTTTCTTTATGAATTATTAATGAGTTTTTTAAGCACTAATTCAACATTCAAGAAAACAGGGAAAGAACAATTAAATTGCACAGGTTTTTGTTTTTTCATTTTTTCTTTCTTTTTTTTTTTTAAATATCACAGTCAACAATAAGCAGACTTATAAAGCACATTGGAGTGAGGTTGGGGATGCAACTTACACTGTATGTACCCCACCCCTCCCTCCAGGACTTGAAAAGAATCACACGGGTCTCTTATCTGAGGACAAGAATGGTAACCCTTAACAATACAAAGCTAAGTTATGTATTGGGCAGGTACAGAATGATTGATATCCAGAATATGGTCAGGCTTCAGTAATCACCAGTTGCACATTAAAGCTAACTTCACAGAACAAGTCAGACATACCCACTTCCAATTCTGTGCTGTGAGTCAAGGTAGAAAAACACTGAGGCCAAACAGTAAAAACACTCTAAAATATCATGTATCAGGCAGGAAGTGGATTTTGTCAGGCAATTGATGATGCCTTGTACTTCACGGACTGTCTGGCAAACTAACGTCAGAAGAGCAACAACAGACCATGGACTAGGATCCTGAAAATACAAACAACACGGTTACATGGTTTCAATTAAAATACATGTAGTCTACATGTACATGACTTGTACATGACTTACTTTTATTAGTATAATTAATTCAAATCAAACTGTACAATTTCATTCCCATACCATTTTAGATTTGTCAGTAAGAGTTTCCAAGAACGTTTCTATCAATGGGAACTTGCAATGTGTTTTCAAATTTTCTAACAGTGATGGCCATGAGTGCCCTTTTCTTTTAAAATTGTCCATAAATCTAAAAACAAATTAAAAAGACAATGCAATGTTTAAATGCGTTTAATAGTGATAAACATTAAAATCAACCAACAGGGATTTGTTACATGACTTGTCAAATAAACTTGTGCTAATTAATCAGATGGTAATAAATTGTGACAATAATATTATATGGGTACAATGTTCAGCTACAGTACACATTTGGTGCTTATGGCATTGCTACACAACTCTCCAAGTAAAGACCATAATTTTAAGTCGCCATGGCGACTAAAAATTTGGAGCTGGCGAGTAAATTGGAACCAAAGTCGCCAGCCTGGCTACTAAAATTGAGAAGAAGGATTGAAAGTGTGAGCTTAATTTAAGTAAAAATAAACGATAATAACGAACGACGTTTCGGAGTCGTCATGACACCATTTTCAAGTTCAAAAATGAAAAGAATAAACTGTCAGAAAAAGTTTGCTTAAGATTAACATAATAAAATATGCAATGTCACGCAAATAGTTTGGCTACGATTGAGTCTGATTGGACATTTAGAGATGGTGAAAATCCTCTGATTACTAGCATTTCATGCACTAAACAATCAAACTTATTCTTGCACTTCTTGCTGACATGAAACTGTTTGTCAAGGTCTTTTGGGAAAATACAGTGTTTGTCTCTATAATGCTTGCCAATAGATGATGTTTTGTTCTTGTGCTCGTCCACGCGCTGATGTAAATGCCTCAGTGTATATCCTACATAACTTGCATCACACAAGTCGCATTGAAATCTATATACAACACACTGCTGGTTTACAATAGGTGGTTTCTTCTCTTGTACTTTAAGCTTTTGTTCGATTTTGTTGCTAACAAAAACTGGTTGAATGACTGTGCGCGTTTTGTGGCTTAGGTCGTTGAGTTGTTTCCGTACAAAATGTGCAGAATCCTGATCTTTGAAGGGTAGTACTATCCGAACTGTTGGACTCTCGCCAGTGGCTGGTATTGGTTGTCGATCTTCGGTCTTTGAACTAACAAAACAACGGACGGTGGTATTGATGAACTGTTCCGGATATTTCAGCCGGGAGAACAGTGCTTTCAATCGGTCACATTCTTCGGAAAAATATGTCCAACACATAAAAATTTGCCATCCCGCAACAGGTTTCCCCCGTCGACGTGAAAGCCAGCTTTGAAAAGGCTTATTGGAGGCTAGAGCCCAACCTGCCCGATGACCTTAAAGAGCTTTCTGCTGCAACCCTACGATCTGTAGCACTAAATTTTATCCATCGAAGAGGGCCCAAACCCCCCAAATCGCTCCTACAGGCCATTGATCAGTTAAAGCGACGAGACGATATTATCATCACGAAACCGGATAAAGGTTCAGGAGTGGTCATCATGGATAAGTCTGAATATCTACGCTTGCTATCCGAGGCATCGATCAATGATACAACAAAATTCAGAGCAATTGATCAAGAAAGACCAAAGTCTAGAGGCAGACCGCCCAAATATTATCATCCACTTCTTAAAAAGGAGAAAGACCTGGAATCTACAGTCCGGAGAATTCTACCCAAATCGATTGCGGATTCCGTGCGCCCGACAGGCTCCCGGCTTGCACACTTGTATGGTTTGCCTAAGACCCACAAAGAACGTCTGGCTATGCGCCCCATCTTATCTGCCACACGAACGTACAATTATGGATTGGCGAAATGGCTAGAGGAGAAACTACAACCCCTGTCCTACAACCGGTACACAATAACCGACACCTTTGAGTTTGCAATCGAAATTTGCGAGTTAAAGATCAAAGATGGTGATGTCCTAGTGTCGTATGATGTTTCCTCGCTATTTACCAATGTGCCGCTGGAGGAAACCATACAGATACTGGCTGACAAAGCATTTACAAACAACTGGTTCAATGAAACACACCACTTGAACCTCAGCAGATCGGACCTCGTAGACCTCCTCAGAGCATCCACCAAAGACCAGCTGTTCCAATTCAATGGGCAATTATATGAACAGACCGATGGCGTCGCCATGGGTTTGCCACTGGGACCACTGTTGGCCAACGTTTTCATGGGTTACATTGAAGAAACTCTTGAGCATGAAGGTAAAATGCCTTCATTCTACAAGACATACGTCGACGACACTTTAACCATCATGCCAGACCTAACATCAGCGGCTACATTTCTTCAAGTCCTCAATAATTGCCATCCATCAGTAAATTTCACCATGGAAACAGAGAAAGACCGAGTGCTTCCCTTTCTTGGTATGCAACTGCTGAGCAGAGCCCCAAACATCGAGACCAAAGTTTACATAAAACCTACAAACACACTCAGGTCATTTGCTCCACTATCAGAGCCATGTCGATATTCGATATAAACGAGGGCTCCTGAAAACCATGCTTGATCGTGCATATCGATTATCATCGTGTTGGACATATTTTTCCGAAGAATGTGACTGATTGAAAGCACTGTTCTCCCGGCTGAAATATCCGGAACAGCTCATCGATACCACCGTCCGTTGTTTTGTTAGTTCAAAGACCGAAGATCGACAACCAATACCAGCCACTGGCGAGAGTCCAACAGTTCGGATAGTACTACCCTTCAAAGATCAGGATTCTGCACATTTTGTACGGAAACAACTCAACGACCTAAGCCACAAAACGCGCACAGTCATTCAACCAGTTTTTGTTAGCAACAAAATCGAACAAAAGCTTAAAGTACAAGAGAAGAAAACACCTATTGTAAACCAGCAGTGTGTTGTATATAGATTTCAATGCGACTTGTGTGATGCAAGTTATGTAGGATACACACTGAGGCATTTACATCAGCGCGTGGACGAGCACAAGAACAAAACATCATCTATTGGCAAGCATTATAGAGACAAACACTGTATTTTCCCAAAAGACCTTGACAAACAGTTTCATGTCAGCAAGAAGTGCAAGAATAAGTTTGATTGTTTAGTGCATGAAATGCTAGTAATCAGAGGATTTTCACCATCTCTAAATGTCCAATCAGACTCAATCGTAGCCAAACTATTTGCGTGACATTGCATATTTTATTATGTTAATCTTAAGCAAACTTTTTCTGACAGTTTATTCTTTTCATTTTTGAACTTGAAAATGGTGTCATGACGACTCCGAAACGTCGTTCGTTATTATCGTTTATTTTTACTTGTCTATGTATATCAAAACCCTTGCTTATAAGAGCTTAATTTAGCAACTAAAATTTTTCACTGGCAGCCAAACTTGAGCAGTCAGTGGCCAAATGACCACTGAGAAAAAAAAAAACTTGAAGGGTTGTAGCCTGCGTTGCACATGTGAACAAAACTCAGGTATAGTCCGTCTGCGAATCAGTGCAGAAGAGCTTTAAATGTTCCGGCCACCCGCATGTTACCAGGGTTTTTTTTTTATAATAACCTCTGATTGGCTCTTGAATAGAGCCGTTCTTTTGTGCGCCATGATTGGTCGAATGAATCTCGTGAAGCCATAGTTGTGCTTTTGATGAATAATGGATACAAAATAAACTGGGCGGCAATCATGGCAGATCGGTGAGAATTAGCGTTTGAAACTGTGAAAAAGCAGCCCGTTCGAACTATCTGATAAAAAAGGAAAAGAACAATAACAACAAGAACATTCACAACTGACAAGCAAAAAAGTCGTGGAAAAGTGTTTAATAATCTACATTTGTCTTGTGCTGAAAGAATGTCACACAACAAACATGATCCGTCATCTGTGATGAGAAGCAACACACCTTGCAACACTATAAACAGCCGGAACCGGGTTAATGCAGAATGCAAGTAGTCGACATTTTCACGGAAAATTTAGGACCAGAGAGAACATTTTGAGAACTCAAAGATATCTTGCAAATGTGAATGATCCAAGACTAACCGCAATAGTATTTACATACGACAAATTTAAAACAGAGGTGTCAAAATATACAAACGGGAAACTGTGCAGACCTACATGTATGGCCTCCACACATTTGCCTGGCACATTTGCTATTATAAAGCAACAGTCTTACGGCTTTACTTAACTAAAAATGCCTTCAAATAATGCAGCTGACTTCATGTAGTGCCCTTTTAAAACAAGTGAGAAGCGAAATAAATTGGATGACCAAATCCAATACAGAACGGCAAATGTATTAATTATATGACACGAACGTTTTACTGTATCTGGTATTCATCGAACGTGTAACTATGGTTTCACGAGATCCACTCGACCAATTAGGGCGCTTGAAAGAACGGCTCTATTCAAGAGCCAATCAGAGGTTATTATAAAATACCCTGGTAACACACGGGTGGCCAGAACAAGCTTTTGTGCACTGATTTGCAGACGGACTATACCGGGGTTTTATTTGTGTGCAACACAGGCTAGAAGGGTCGCTACAGTGTACATTTACATGTGATAATCACGGAAAATTAAACCTGACAGAAGGTGCAATGCATCTTGAGAGCTATGTTTTTGCAGGTCTGTAATACCAGGTAAAAATGTAAGTGCAGATACCTACTATGTGCTATGTTTATTTCACTTAAAATATTTGCAGTAACCGCAGATACTGATGTTCCTGCTTTATGCCTAAATTAAACATTTTAAAAAAAAATATATAAAAAATATATATCATACCTTGCAAGATGTAGTGGAAATAAATCAATATCTAACATGCCTGTGTCATCCAAAAGTTTAATCATCTCATCTTCCGCTAAGTTGTCTTTCTTCTTCAGAAGAAAGTATTTTTTCTTCCAAGGAATAAACTGAAAGTAATTTAAAAAGTCAATTTAACAAATACATGTAGATTCCATTTTGCCGTGCGTCTGTTCAGTTATAGATCACAGATGACGTCAACTGAATGTGGTATGAACAAAAGAAGTGGCCCACGAGCCGAAGGCAAGTGGGTCACTGATGTTCATACCACATTTTGACGTCTTCTGTGATCTATAACTGAACAGACCCACGGCAAAATGGAATCTATTTGTTTTATATAATAACACAAGACTTCAGCACACCTCAGTGTGAGCAATGCCGCCGTGCCGATGATCAAAGTTGTTTTGATTTCACTATTAAGTTTTCGTTAACACGAAGCACTGTTAATCCGATTGAATAAACAGAAAAATGGTCAATTGAAAGTCAATGAAAAAACTAACCTTTATTCCGATTTGGAAAGTTGTTCAAATCTGAAAGTATTAACCGAAGCATTCAACCGCAATTCGTTGGTTTCCTGTGGCGTCGTCCAACTGTACAACATCGGTCAAACTTTCATAGAGATTTCGGATAATTCTCGAATAATTCACTGTCTTCTTCAAGCTTGTTTCGCCCAGTTAAATGCTTCCAAAGGTGAAGGTGTTTTGGGCAGCATAATTAAATACCGGTAAGAGGACTGCACTCAACTTTTTTAAACAGTTTCTTTGGCTCAAAAACAAATACGAAACTCCACATATCTGTATGTGTTCTACATTGTACACATACAGTGCAAGCTGTACATACTCCACTTAGAGCAGTAACTGTTGTCAGATAAAATAGGGACTTAATACAGTGTATGTACATGTATCCTGGTTTCTGTAGCATTAAACGGCTACAGATATTTCTATCCCCCCCTACCAATCTGAATGGGATACTAGTCCATAGCAGGGTATACAATGTAGTACCTCCCCAGCATTATGTCGCGGGTACCCATTTATACACCTAGGTGGAGAGGCACTATGACAATCAAACTTGCCCAAGAACACAACACAGTGACCCCGGCCAGTTAAGCCCCACACTTTCCTTAAAAAAAGTTGGCCTTTAACCCTCCCCCCCCCCCCCAACCCAACTCCCTTGGTATTTCTAATGACCTTCCAAAGCCTGGGTATGGATATTTTCAATGATGGTTTACTCCTACATGTAGTCCATATATTCTTGCTATGCAAACTCAGGGGATGTATACGTAGCTAAGAGCCGGCCGGCTACATACATGTATAATTTCACAGGCTGAAAAAAAGCTGCTTATGACTGCCTGAAATTTCACTAGAAATCAAAAGACTTAGGATAGTTTCGAGGATAAAAAGACTAGCAAAGTGGGCTAGGCTTTTTAATGAGCCGCCAAATAAAAGCTAACCGCAAGCAAACCAGGTAAAGCAAATGGCAAGCAAACTAGTGACATTCCATCGCCCCACCATTCCACCACAATTATAAGGTCACCTGCCTGTAATAAAATATACATGTAATTTACGAAAATATGTTATCATTACCGAGTCTCTTGATATTATGGTATACCACTTCTTGCAAACCAAGGAACAGTTCAACATAAGATCGATTACAGGAAGCTGGCAGAATATATTCTCCAAAATCTCTACAGGCAGTTGTGCAAATTCGCTGTCACACTTCAAGTCGTCATCATCATCTGAGTCACTGACATCGCCGCCAACCAGACCAAACGTTGATCTTGCTGATGCTCGCTTTTCAGTTTGCCTGGCAGAATTTAAGGATGATGATGACTTTTTGAAAGATGCAGTATTCTTTTGATCAGATTCACTAGTACAAGAACTTTGGGAGCTACTTTCTTCCTTGCTAGCTTGACTACTTTGACTACTTGATTCAGTAGATGACTGAGAACAGCTTGTAATTTCTACCACTTCGGAATCACTCCTAGCTCTCCTGTTACCCACTACATTCACAATAACGCAACAGTCATCCTCGCTTGGACATTTCTCGTCTCCGCTGTCGACAGTAATTGTTTCTGGAGCACCTTTCTGTTTTTTTGCAGGCCTGCCTTTCAAGTGATTCTGTGCTCTTGAACTCGATCTGCGCGTGTGTCTTACATTTTGTGGTTGTGTACTCGACGAAAAGGATGAATCAGATGTGAGCGTACTTGAACCTGAAGAAGTTGACGACGCCATGAGGTCAGCTACACGTGTTTTTGTGTCAATGTGCGTTTGTTGTCCTTCGATAGAACTATTTTTTAAAGGAGAACATTTCCACGAAACATGCTCCGATTCAGAAACTGCAGATTTGCAAGTTGAGCTCCCCGAATTGTGCTGTCGAAACAAAATTTGCTGGTTTTGAGCCCCAGAACACCACTTTCCAGCTTGCTGATAAATCTTTGCTGCAGACGTGAAACCAAACGCCGGGGTAACTGTAATTTGATCCGGGGGTCCGTCGACGCCAGTTGCCCGACGGGTTTTTTGGCCGCGGGACGACGGATTTGCAATTGGCGACACGAAAAAATTCACTTCTTCTTTGCTGATACCACTCCTTGGAGTAAAATATTGTGAAATTATCCTTTGTTGTGGAGATGAAATAGTCTTCTTTCGCTTTATACGCGGGGAAAAATTGCGAGCCATGAAAAAGACCTGTTTGTAACGGAATTACCCGTTGGCCGCCATGATGGTTTCAATTCTCTTTCCCAGTGTCGCTCGACACTCCTAGCCGGTGGTAACGTGGGAACGTGGTAATGAAGTACTATGTAGGGAGGGGCTAGGGGAGCGGCGGTATTAAAGATAGGGAAGAAAGTATTTAGGATGATCAGTTCATTAGAGTTTCTGCAGAAGACTGACGTAAAATGAATATTGAACATTTTATCTCAATGTAATCGGTTAGGCTAGGATTTTTTTACTAACTTCGCTTGCCATCCTCTACCTCACCCTCCCTCCCTAAAGCCACTTGTTGTTTTACCAAGATGGCGGACGTGGAAGACGAATCAAGCAAATGCTATGAGGATTTAACCGAATACCCTCTCCCTCTACGCCTAGTACAGGCTAACAAACAAGAAGAATTTATCAGTATGGTTAACTGTGATAGAGATGCAGAGACGATTTTGAACTGTGTTCATTCGAAATCGGGTGACACACCTATCATTGTGGCTTCCCGCCATGGACATCTAAATTTGATAAGGTTCTTAATTTATCGTGGTGTGGACATCGAACAGCGTAATAAGGACCTAAAAAGACCTTTACATGAAGCAGCTGCTGGCTGTCATTTAGACTGTGTCAAGTTTTTGGTTGAACAAAACGCTGAGATCGATTGTTTGAAAAGAGCCGACTGGTAAGATGGCCAGTAAGATATTAACTCTTCAAGGCATTTCCATTTTATAACCCGCCCCCCTATAGGTGAGATTTTCTGAAGGGGCTTTTATCTTTCGAATCTTTCTGAAGGGGTTAGGGAAAAGTTGGCTTTTCTGAAGGGGTTTTGAAAAACTGGGTTATTTCTGAAGGGGGGGATCATGTCGGCACCTCATTAATAGAGGAGGGGGGTGGATATTAAATGGAATGGCCCTCAACTCTTTATAGTTTAATAGGGGTTGGGATGCCTTTGAGCTACTTACCGGGTAAATGGAAGCAGTCATCTTAAACACATAAGCTTTTCTTCTGTAGTACAGTGTATGGTACTGTCGTTTAAGTAATGATTCTCACAAGAAGTAGGCAAAAATCAACAGGCCGGATCCAAAAACAACCGTTTGGCATCACAGTGTTAATCCTTTAATTAAATAAAAATCCCTAACAGTGATTGGCTAATTACAATTGAAGCGCGAAATTTGAATTTCAATTCTTGAATTATTCACAACAATAGCATTTTCGATCGTTTGAACTATACGAATCGATTTTAAATGTTAAAAACTACAAACATGTCAAAGGACAAGGCCTTACAATATGGGGAAGACAACTTTTTCAATCAATGTTCGAACACAATAGCAATTAGAGTAATGCGACACTGCGCAAGTAGCCGCCTTCATTGTTCTTCGTCACTGATCTGTCAACAAGCGCACGTGTTGTTGCGCGCACCATCAAACTGAAACTAGACTTAATATGTATCCACAAAAAGAAAAGACAGCAAAAGCCACAATTTGTTTTCCATCACCTCACAAATGTTCTTGAAAAAATGTCAATAAAAGTTCTTAATAAAAGATTTCACGTTGAAATGAGTTCACGACGTCCATAGCATTGCATCCTTCCTCCATTTCAAGACGTAACTCGCCGCTTCCAATTGTGTAGAATGTCTTAGATAAAAAAAGAGTTCTTCTGCGCTGAACTCGAGCCCATGTGCTTCTATCGTCACAAGTTCAGGACAGGAGCACAAACACGCGATGGCGAGAATAGTGAATTGCGTATTCCTGGAGATCGCGATGTTCACCAGTTCTCCTATGTTTTCTTTGGCCTTGAAAATGGCGATTTGTTCCAGCGCTGGGCAGTTGGAAATATCCAGGTGCTGTAGCCCGGTCGCAGATTCCATCATTTGCTGGAAATGACGATTTGTAAGCTGTGTGGAAGCCATATTGAGGTTTGTGAGCGCTTCAAATGCTCTTATCGGAATTTCCCCACGTGTTATGTTGCGGACAGCAACACGAAGCGTTTGGAGGCATTCTTCACTTTAAATTACGTTTTACATTCCGAAAATTAAATAATATCTGTCTATTCAGCTTCTATTAGTTTTAAACTCAAAAAAGATACTGAAATTTTAGCGAAAAATGCTGATATCAAGGTGAGAACTTCACGCTGATGTCTCGATCCAATATGGCGGCCGATATGAAAAGACAATTCTTCTCGATTAGAGCCAGTTCCCCATATCCCATGGTAACGAAACTCGGTATATACAATGAAAATGATGCTGGGACCTAGTTTATCGCCAAAAATAGAACAAAATTTAATTTCAAAGCCATTTTTACGCCAATTTTGACTTTTCAGCCAATCAAAGGCCAAGAATTTAATTCAATTAATGGATTAGCTGTTGACAGCTTTGGATTTCGGATGCCTACGTCTTGTGCGAATCATTACTTAAACACATTGAGCAATCAAGTGCAACACAATGTATTGATAATTTAACCAGTACTGAGGGGCTACAAATTAGCAAAGAATACATGCAGTGGTATTCCACAGGTGCTCAATGAGAGGGGGAAGTGGAGATGGAGGGGCCCTTTCTTTCTTGAGATGGTGAGGGTGTCAGGGAAGGGGGTTCCAAGGGATGGAGTGAGTTTGAGCACTTTTTGCTTCTATAAGGAGACAGTATTTTTTTTCTGGAAAATAGAGGGGGGGGGGGGGGGAGAGCCCCACCACAACATATAGATCCACCTTATGGTGTACATGGATAGGAGGACTTTCTATGTCAATCATGGCTAGGCCTGATTCCCAGCAATTTTGGGAGCTGGGTTGCATCCTCCTCCAGAAGGAGTGTGGTGAATAAGGGTACGCAAACCTGGCAATCCATGCTATTTTTGGCCCAATCTGCCTATCTGCCACTATTTTCATTCAATTCTGCACATTTAAAATAAGAATTGACAAAATGCCAATAACAGATCAAGGCCAACAGCTGATCCACGATCTGCCATATTTTCAAAATGAACGTATCCCAGAGCAATGCTCTAGCTGAGCCCGGATGCCACACTCTGCCGATTATAGAGTTTTGACAGGCGACCTACTTTTGTCTTTGGGCAACTTGTATGATTTTGAACACAGCTGGAAATCAAGCCTAACATTGTGTTGATCCAGAAAATATCTGTACCCCTCCTATGGAAAGTTTTGTTATTATTATTATTATTATTATTATTATTATTATTATTATTATTATTATTATTATTATTATTATTATTATTATTATTATTATTTGAATCCCTTACCCCTCTGGAAATTCCAGTTATGTGTAAACTCCATACTTTCCTTTTAAACTTTTGGCTTTTAACCCCCCCCCTCCCCCACCCCCTCAGAACTTCCAATGCCCTTTTGTGGGGTGGGTATGGATATTTTCTGGAACTGCACATTTGACAGCCATCTTTCATATAGTAGGTGTTCTCAAGACTCATGTTACATTATTTATTGTCCTGCCAGTGTAGGACACCACTAATGTTATCCTGTGCCAAGTTGAACATTGACGTCATTAGAGCTTTGGTTCAGAGTGGAGCCAACTTGAGACTTATCAATAAAGATGGCTGGAACTGCTTTCATATTGCTGCAAGGTAAATTGTGTATGGTAGATGATTTGAACCAGTAGAAGTTCAGTGCACTTTCTACTTAAAATAAAGTCCAGAAACTGATTTTCCAAAATAGAATTATAATGGTGTTGCATTAGGAATGTTCTAAACAGGAAAATGTGACTGCCTTTTAGAAGTTCCTTTTTCTTTTAAGATTTTTTTTTTTGACTAAATGCTGGTGGGTAACCTACAATGGTCAGTAGTGCTCTGCTTCAGTTCACACTATTAGAGTGATGATGATGATGACGAACCTACCAGGAACTATCCCATCAAAGAGGAGTAGCTTACTTCTAGTCCCATTATGCTAAGGAAACCAGGGCGATAAGTGGTAGTAACGAAAACGAAGACCCCGAAAACGAAGACCTAAGACCTAAGACCCATACGAAAACTAAGACCCGTACGAAAACTAAGACCCATACGAAAACTAAGACCCGTACGAAAACTAAGACCCATACGAAAACTAAGACCCGTACGAAAACTAAGACCTAAGACCCATACGAAAACTAAGACCCATACGAAAACTAAGACCCGTACGAAAACTAAGACCCGTACGAAAACTAAGACCCATACGAAAACGAAGACCCGGCCAAAACCAGCGTTACCCAGAGTTGCGTGACATTAATAATAATGACAGAATAATATTGAAGCAGACTGAGCGTACTAAGAACGTACTACTGATCAAAAGTCTAGACTTGATCGAAAACTAAAACCTGATCGAAAACGGTTGCTTCTGCGTCACAGAAGAGACAGCCAAAGTCCCCCAGCAGTAATGCACCGTATCGAAATCTTCTCGCGCACAATACTTGCTTAAATAAACTTCGCTACCCGATTATTATTTCTCGCTTTACATCCGCGTAGAAGGGCGTGGAGAGAAAAAATTAATACAGGTGTCAAAATGTACTAACGGGAAACTGTGCCGATCTATCACCTCTTCACATCTGCTGAGCGGCAGTCTTTCGACTCTACTTAACCTAGCTAAAATCGCCTCCTTATAATACAACTGACAGAGCATAGTGCCCTTTCTAAACATCTTTGAGGCGTCAAAATAAATTGGACGACCAAATCCGATTTTACCGAACGGCTTACTTTGTACAAATTTATGTCACGAAATAGGAGTCTGTGTAGGCCTGTCATCTGTTTTTTGCTTAGTAAATAAAGTTTTTGTTAGTGCTTCTTATGTGTAGTCATATCAATAGTGACCTTTCATTCATTTGCCGGGGCCGACAGGCGTACTTCCCAAGATGTTTTAATTTTACTCATGTAGCGCGTAGCGAGGCGTACTCACTTCAAAATGTAGGATTTCAATGAAACTTGATCGATACGTCTGCTTCAATATTATTCCAATCCAACACTAATTCGTAGAGTACAAACATCGCGCAAAACGAGTACAAATGTCACACGATATTTGACCATATTTGTACTTGTCTCATTTCCCCGACCAAAAGATTAAAAACCTTGGCAAGTCATGTGTGACCTTAGCCTGCGAGAGCAGACGCATTTCCGGCCGTCGCTGTGGACGTGTGACCTAGGCTCCCGCAGTGCTATCAGAATGGAATTTTCAAAAGGAACAGCATCTTTTCATTCCGTTTACGTGTTGAAGTAACTGTAACGTTCCATTTGTCGAAAAATTCTCACCGAAAACTCCATGTAAATGTAAAGCGCTCATTGATTTTCGATCTCAGTAGTACGTTCTCAGTTCGCTCAGTCTGCTTCAATATTATTGTCACTATTATTAAGGTCACGCAACTCTGGGTAACGCTGGTTTTTGCCGGGTATTCGTTTTCGTATATACGGGTCTTCGTTTTCGTACGGGTCTTCGTTTTCGTTAGCCTGCGTTGCAGACGAACAAAACCCCGGCACTATACCGGGGTTTTGTTCGTCTGCAACGCAGGCTACGTTTTCGTATGGGTCTTAGTTTCAGGGCGGTACGGGTCTTAGTTTTCGTATGGGTCTTAGTTTTCGTACGGGTCTTAGTTTTCGTATGGGTCTTAGTTTTCGTATGGGTCTTAGTTTTCGTACGGGTCTTAGTTTTCGTATGGGTCTTAGTTTTCGTATGGGTCTTAGGTCTTAGTTTTCGTACGGGTCTTAGTTTTCGTATGGGTCTTAGTTTTCGTATGGGTCTTAGTTTTCGTACGGGTCTTAGTTTTCGTATGGGTCTTAGGTCTTAGTTTTCGTACGGGTCTTAGTTTTCGTATGGGTCTTAGGTCTTAGGTCTTCGTTTTCGGGGTCTTCGTTTTCGTTACTACCGGCGATAAGTTGCATGTGTGCATTTGGCTCACAAATGTGACGCTCTCTGTACCTTAATAAAGTACCTTTAGTTTACCTTCTTCCCAATCACATACTGTACATGAAATAATCTGATCACCAAGGACATTTTGCCCTTTAACTTGATATTGCGACTTTTTACAGTGTTAACCTGTGCATGTGATGTCACTCTTGAATCCCAAACTTTGTTTTACTTTGACTTTTAAAAGGGAAGGACAGACAGAAATCTTGAATTATCTCCTTAATTGCTGCAGCGACATCTGGGACAGTCGCAGCAAGAATGGACGGACACCACTTCACACTGCAGGTGTTTGGCTTTTTTACAATTTTAACATAATTTCATAAATATACAGATGAGGCGGTCACGCTCTGCGGATTTGTTAGCGCTTTGCTTAAATAAACCAGGAAACATTCACGTCTGTAAATACGCTAAACAGACAACAATGAACATGGCATCAATCAATGTCTGCTATAAAACACGCGTACGCAATTACAGTTTCAATTGTCAGGCGGGCCGAGAAAAACAGCACTCTTTAGAGGATTTAAAAAACTATATGCACCTTTAGAAAGTACGAGTTTGTAGCGTGTTTATGTCAGCAAAGTTTCTTTACATTGCGCCTATTTCACAACTGAACATGTCCCCAAACGTTTGCTTGTACTGTACAAAAAAAAATAATGGTCTCCGCATCCAGCGTCTACAGATTCAAATGAAATGCGAAAAGACGTAGGCTTTCTCGCTAATCTCTTGGCAGTCTTGAAGAAACAGAACTATTAAAAGAAGGCATCTTATAGGAAGCTCGATGAACAACGAGTCCGAGCAAAGGCAAAGTTATCTCACTTCTAGCATGGGCATATGTCCTATTACTATTTACTGTTCGGTAATAAAGACCAGTAAAGTGCTTACAACCAAGTTTGCCTCCACCCATAAGTTGATCGTTAACTAAATTTCTACAAATTTGTGACTGCAAGCTTGTATGATATTTTATGATTTTACTGTAAAATTGCAAGAAATACTGCAAAAAAAATTTTTTGTGTGTGTTATTCATTTGAAAGCTGTGTACGTGACCGGTCAAAATGACCGCCAAACCAAAATTTTGTCCGGACAAATCGTCATTTTAGCCGGATGTTGTCCGTTGACCGGCCGTTATTTTGAGCCCTGTTCTCATTGGAAAAATGGGATTTGGGTCACTGGGACTTGGTCACTGGGAATGGGTCAATCACAGACAGAAAAACAATTATAGAACTGCGACTGATATTTTGACTGAGATTTTTAGGAAAACAATAGGCTGAGAACGTGGGATATACATGTATACCCCCCTTCACCTTTCAGGACCCTCTTTAAATCCTGGCTAAAAGTCTGCCTGGAATTGAATTTTGTCCAGAGAATAATCTGAACTCTGCTGTTTGTATATTTTTAGCTCTGCATGGGAGGGTGGATGCCGTGAAACTCATGATCACCAGGTATGTCTATTTTCACTTTTTTGACTCTCTTATTAGACTGTCCTTTGCTTAACTCATAACTGGTCTACACTATACTATCCTGAATGTGTTACATGTATTAAACTACTTAAACACAGAAGTCATTTTTTTTTACAAGTTACTAACAATACTTACTGGTATATTGCATTTCAATTATATTTTTATAACTTATAGCTTAAACAGGTAATAACTAATTACAGTTCAGTTACATTCAAGTATTCTTTAATGGTCCAGCATGCGATTACAAATCCAAACTTCATCAATGGATGAGACACATAATTGTTTTGTCTGTCAATAATATTTCTTTTGTTGTTTACAGATGTGGTTACCCACCAGACAGTCCTGACAGCTGTGGTTCAACACCTCTCATGGATGCACTGCGTGCAGGACATGTGCTAGTTGCAGAGACTCTTATCAGTGAACACAAGGTCTTACAGAGCAGTATAAACGTTAGACACAAAGGATGTCATATTAAGTTCAGTGTAGTTAATTTCACTTGGGGACACAACCCCATCACTATTACTGAACCTTCAATAAGAGGCAACCTCTGCTTAACAAAACAAATGTGAAAAGTTTTAATGCTAGGTGGGGGGAGGGGTAACCCTGTGATGGACTAGCATCCCATCCAACTGAAAGTAAGCCTTTAAGCCTTAAAGAGAAGTAGAAATACTCCTAGTCACTTCATGCTACTGAAACCGGGATAAGTTCCGGCCTAAAACCCTACACTTGTATAGATAGTCCTTTAGAAAGACAATTTACTCTACATTGCTTTACTCCGCCGAGGTACATTATTCATCATACCTTTTTCTATAACTCTACACACATTGCTCATTATGAGCAGTCTCTGCACCCATTGCGGACCTAGAGTATTATCTGTCTAGTTATTCACAATAGTTTTTTCATTTTGTTGTGTCCTTTTAGGCTTCCATAACTGCTGAAGATCAACTGGGCAGACAAGCCATTCATTTAGCTGCTCAAGCTGGTTGTAACAAGTCTGTAGATTACATAATCACACAACATGGGGCGGACGTCAATGTTTGCACTGGAAAATCCAAAATGGCGCCCCTGCATCTGGCTGCTAAGGTATATTCCTGATGCAAGGATGACATTTTATGTTGCTGTTCTTTTTTGCTAGTTTACTAATCAATCTTTGACTGAATTTCTTTCAACATAGTCGTTCTAACAAATGTACCTGCCATCTCGAATAGCTATGCTAATTGTGGGAGGTGAAAAACACTGTAAATATTTATGTGTGAAATAAGCTTGATTGTTGTATTATTGTTGTAATCTTTTAATAAACTCAACATATTGTATCTGAGCATATAAACAAAAATGTGCAATATAAACCTTCATTGAATATTTACTGAGTTGAGAAGATCTAAATTTATTCTCATCATGAGCAGCGCTTGTTGAAAAAAAAATTGGCCTTTTTCAAGTTTATAATTCGTACTCCATGTTAATCTTTCTCAGGCCTAACCATCTTTGTTTATTTTTAGTTCATTTTTACTTCTTTCTACCATAGAAAAGTATTATTTGAAGATATCCTTCAATTTGAGAGTAATTGTGAAAATCAAAAAAAATATTTGTGTCTATTGTGTTAAAATCCTTAATCAATCAAAGGTAGCACAAAACGGCTGATCATTCCTGGGCTCTTAAGGCGCGTTTACACGGCAGAGAAATTTGGGTACGGACAGTCAAATCGGCCCGGACCTGACCACTTTTGTAGAGTCAAATCAAAATGGGGCCATAGGCGCCTATGGCCCCGTTTTGCTTTGACTGTTTCTGTACTGCAAAAGTGATCTGGTCCGAACCAAATTTTTGGCGGGTCCGTACCCAAATTTTTCTGTCGTGTCAATGTGCCTTGGATATTTCATTGCTGCCGGTTTTTCAACACTGAGCTATTCCCTTGGTGTTCAACCAAATTCTCAAAGCTAACATTACACGAATGGTAATCATTAACTGAATCAATGTCCTGATTCTTTTAAAGTCCGGTAACTGAAAATTCCCTACAATGTAATAATGCGAACGTGTTTTGTGATTTTTGCAGGAAGGTCACACAGAAACTGCCCAGTTTTTGCTGGACAAAGGAGCACCAATAAACACACAAGACAAGAACGGAAGAACAGGTAATTTTTCACATTTAAAGGAGCTACGTCACGGGAATTTCACATATGTTTGGTCTAAACTCGTCTGAAATTAGTGGCAGGCAACTTAACCCATGAAAACATTATCTTTGAACATCTAAAGGAAGATTTAAGCTCAATTTGCGGAGAGAAATCGAACTTCGGCTATAAATATCGGGGTTTTTTTTTTCAAGACCCGCGGAAACAACTTGAAAAGTTTAGCCTCAATTTTTCAAGTTGCAATCCATTTCCATCCTAGCCATCCGCAGCCAAAGACGCTTGTTAACAGTTTCAATTCTCCAATGTAGCAATTATTAATAAAAATGGACTATTATTTTTAGGTTTCCTACGTCTCAAATTTAAATTTTGGCTGTTCAAAAAACCGTGACGAAACCCTTTCAATGTTGTATATTTTTTAGTTGTTGTTTTGCTGCCAATTTTAAGGTCTGGGAATAGCTATTTCTCGGTTTAAAAACTAGAACACGATTTCTATCAGACCAGGGATCGAGCCTCGTTTTGAAACAGAGGTAAAAAAGCAACTCAGAAACAACCCGTATTTAGTAGCCATTTCCATCTCTCCCCAGCTCTCCATCTTAGCTCAGCTGCTGGACACGAAAATTGTGTGGATATTCTATTACGCTTACATAACGCCGATAGCGACCTCAAAGACTGTTCAGGACAGACGGCTCAGGACCTTGCTCTCAAGCCTGCAGTGAAAAGACTTTTTGACTCCGAAGCAACGTGACTGCATCTGTTTTCCTTGATGTAGCCTGCGTGACATGCGTCACACTCTCTCCGCGTGACACAGGCTGGACATCAACAGGAAAACAGCAAGCGAGAAAAAGTCCTATAGTCAGCGAAATTTTGCCGAATCTCATTACAAGGAGAAAGGAAGCCTCGAGTAAGACGTATGCGAACTGGCGTCGTGCGTGACGTGTTGCCACTGAAAATAACGTCTCTTTTCACGTGCAAAGAGCGTGTCGATATTGCCTCGTCCGTTAACTTCTGTGTTGGTTACGTTGTAATTGGGCTGCAAGACAGTCACAAAGAACAGTCGCAAAGGAAGTTGTTGTTAAAAATGCTAAGATTGCGATCAGGAATGGACATCAGTATTATACATCTAAACGTTAGAGACAACGTTGATAACAACTTAAAAAGACGTTTGACCATGCAAAAAACTTCGGAAGCCGGTCAATCAATTGGCTTTTCAGAACCGACGAAGGCCTACAGGCAATTTAGGACCTGTGTGGTCAGACCGCTAGAAGGGCGGGCCACCTTCCGTGATGCGACCACCTGGGCTTCACATTTTAGGTGGTCGCCTCCGGGAGCTTGGACTGTAGTCGGTATGAATATTAAAGTTGCAATCTTGGAATTCAAAGGGGCTTTATACTGTGCTAACACGCGCGGCCTTGAAATTGTAACGGTTATTTTGTGTGCAGTCACTGCAGTGTTTATACTAGACTATACACAAACGCCTACGGTTTCCACGAGTGTCCTTCCATTGTTAAGGTTTTGTAGACAGCAGCTCGAGACAAACAGCCTCCTCAGTTTCTTTTTAGATCGTTGATTTTGGTTGAGTTAAAACCGCGATCAATAGCCGTAGAACAATAGCATTATAAACTGATGACACATTCTTTATCATCTTAATTGATGAGATCTTTCCAGTCCTCTCTTCTATTTTTTTTTTCTTTTATCGCTCCATAATAACTTATTTCTGCTTTTGTCTGCGTGGCTATCAATTCCCGCTGTTTTGTTTTGTCCAGGATTAGGATTACCTAGCTTTATCCGGTCTTAAACCACATTTTTGAAACTCGCTTTTGTGTCATGCGTTAAAAAAAGTAAGTAAACGGCCGATATAATTCTTGACAGGTGTACTTAGCGAAGCGTGTGTTCTATGAAACACAAGCTCAAAACCTCGACAATAGAAAACACTCCACTTTCAAAACAAGGCTGTTATATACGACGATTTAACCCCATTCCACTTGTTTTAGTTGAACAAATCAGCGCTAAACTCGCGACTTTATAAAAAGAATTTAAATTTTAACCCAAAATTGTTCTTGCATTTAAGTGGTTTCGTTGCGTGACCGCCTCGCTCTTTTTGAAACCATTTAAATGCTAATGCATTAATTTCAAAAATAGATTTCTTGTTTGTGTTTTGAATTACAATATCTTACCTTGTCTTATTTGACATTTTTGTGACTGCTCGGAACCCTGTGACGATTAGTAAATATTTCCATAAAACTGTTGTTATAATGATGTTTTAAAATTCTTTGCGTGAGTCAGGTTAATTGAAAATTACACAATACCCTTAATACATCCAGCAGGCCAGCAGGGGGAAGTTTGGAAGGAAACCACAGCGCTGAACTTAAATTCTCCTTTCAGATGAATATACACATGCAGCTTGGCGGATAGGAAGTAATACGCGATCTTTGGGCAGCAAAGTTTCTGTTTCAGAAACAGATTTCGCTTGCATTGTCAACTGAAGATGTATCGACGATGGATCCCAGATTTATTATTAACGAAGTATTTACTGCTGTTAATGCTGGACCTTCGCACAAGTAAGTCGAACTAAAATTTTCGTTTATATTCGTTACTGTTTATATTCAAAGTAGCCCAACGATCGACCGCTAATTCATATAAAATTTCTTCGAATTTCGTTTCAGTCGCGGAGTCTTCACGACACTGAAAGCGCGGGAAGTCAGTAGCTATATAATTTAAAGAAATGTCTCGCTAAATTAAAACTGGCTCAAGTCGCTGTATTTTAGGAATGGCGGTTTAATTTTAAGAAAGCTGAAATCAGAATAATAATGCGTACACCATTTTTGTCGCAAACAGCGGAACAGCATCGGCAAGTTTTTTAGTTTATTATTATTCAATTCTACAACCAATGTTTTCATTTTCCAAATTTCTAGACAAGAATGAAGCATAATGCAAATTTCTGTGCATGTTTTCAGCCGATCATTTGAATTAAACTTTTATGATCGGCATAATATTATTTAGCATCTTTTAATAACTCCACTAAGGCGATTAGAAGTCACCAGAAGTTTGGCTGGGTGCACGTGGTTGCTGACTGTTTGACCGAGACTCGTTTAATTTTTATTCAATTTTCTGTCAAAGTTGACTTTTTCACAAAGCCGAGGTGAATCAATTTCTATTCAAATCTTAGTTACTTTGTACTGACTATATTCAAATTTAACACTTAACACTTGTGACACTCTTGCAAAAGCCGCTCGTTCGTGAAGATTTCAAAATCTTCAAGAATCTCGTTTCGTTTCGTTTCGTTTAACGGTGTTTATCGCTGTTCAAGTCGGCCGCTTTATACAAACTGTTTTAAACGCGTGCCGCTTGCTAACTTGACCGGCGTGTTTGGGAAGAATGGTCTATTTTCACCGCTATTTTTCGTATATCGAGAGTTTTTTCTGAAACTGAAAGACCGTATCGCCTTAAATCAAGCAATTGTTTCGCTCCACTTTAGTTCTCAGCTTTAGAATTGACAGCTCGCTTTTCTTGTTATATTAAACTGCCATAACCTGGCTGAGCGCTGTAGGAATTTTTATATATCTTTAGAGTTTTTATTTTCTTTATGCCTTCAGGCTACAAAGTGAACACAAGACGACTAGTAACAATGAAAACAAATTTCTCATGCTGGATTGTATTCAGGAGTTGTTTCAACTCCTAAACACCTTAAAATTAGATTTAACAGGGCTGTTCTCTAAGTACGTGCCTGTGTTACACTCTCTCTGCGGAGACGTGCCTCGTTTGATTTAACATACGTAAATGTTTACACGGCAACACAACGGAACATTTGCAAATCAGCATAATGCTGCACTTAAATAATTTTCTTTACTTGACTAGCGTTGGTCTCCTAGCAACGCTGACAGCTGACTGTCAGCGCTGACTGTTATGACAGCTTGAATGATCGACAGATCTTCGTGAATTAGGCACCAATAATTTTCTTCTCGAAACCACTTGTGGCTAACTACAGCAGATATGAAGGGATCAAGGTTAATGGGGTGTAAAAACGCAATGCAAAGTTAACGAAATTTCGAATCTTGATTTCACGTCCTCGAAGGGAAACGACAATTGGTTCCACGGAAATCGGAGAGTTTAAGGAATCGGGGTAAAATTACAGTGTTTGACTGAGGGAAGAAAAATGACTTTTAGTTCGAGTTATCAGAAGTCTCGAGAAATCGGGATCAGTTAACTGTGTAAGGTTAAATTATATATACAAAATAAGCAAAATCTTAAAGAATTGTGACTGCATGTTACAACAAGACCAACAACATGTTTTAAAATAGTATATAGGAAGATGAGCTAATTTGAAAAAGACGCGAGCCTCTAGCTCGATACATTTAGATGCTCGTGACTTCCTTGTTGGCATTCGGACATGCAGTGATGTCATTGATGGTGATTACTTCTGATATCACGTATACACTACGACCGTATTTTCTGCTGTCACGTTAAATAAGTGAAAAACTCAAGGTCCAGATTTGTGCCATACATGAATGGTTGAGTCGTTGGCAAATTTGTTCGATCGTTATCTGACCCGACAAGCACCTTTATATTTGGAGTATACTGACACGACAATTTTGGTTGCGCTTTTGAGTGATTTTGCTATCATTTGATTGGACAATGAGTAATCGGAAACCCTTCAAGTGCTTCAACAAGGATTTGCATTTGCTTTTTCGAGTACAAGATGATTTAACATCATTAACAAGAAAGGCCAATTTAAGTTAACAAAAAAAAATCCTATCAGTGAAGCATAGCGTAGACTTTGGAAGAGTGAAAATGGTAGTTGAGGAGCTAAATTTAGATATACACTTAATGGGCGAATGCCATAAGTGCACCGAGTCACAAATTTGGTTGCTTGATGTACTTTGCTTTCAAGCTAGAAAAGTACTGACTTCAAGCGAGAAAAGTTATTTATTTAGTATGGTTGAACAGCATATGATGCATGACTCGATGCACTCGCCCATGAAGTATATACCTAAACTTGCTTTATTCAAATCGATCTCGAAAAAATTTGCAGCCTTTTAAACTTCAAACTTCGTAAAATAATTCAAGAATAAGCTTCGTAAGCGGAATTTCTGAAAATAACCATTCGGAAATTATTTAAAAGAAGCTGGCTGACTTATCCCTGAAATAAACTCATCAATTCCTTAAAGGCCGGCAAAATAAACGGATTCCATTCCGATCATTCCAATAATATAAACGCGAGAAATTTGGCGCGCATTGTAAAAAACAATATCATCCATAGCCTTTCCCAAAGCTTGGGGAAGTCTGGTATATTGGGTACGTATTCAGTTCGCTGGCACCAGACGGTAATAACATGTAAGGTATTTTTAGTTGTTTTGGATCGCTTCATTGTTTAAGGCAAGCTAGCTATATTTTGCATAGGATATGAGATTGGCGTAGAATATCTGTGAAATGAGCAGGTACCAGTAGTTTATTTTGTGAATATGCTACAGGTTGTTTGTTTTAAAAGTCATCACGATGTAGAATAGATGACACTCGCAAGTTTTAGACTGTCGAAAAATTCACTTTCACATAACTCCAAAATCCAAATACTTTTTTGTATGAAATGTAGTACCAAGAATATTGGCGCTTCTAAACAGCAAATTACGAGGATCGGTCATCGAATATTACGTAATGTTGATTGCTTTCCAATTCCCTCTTTGCGGTTAAGCTGTTTATTTTCGGTATCGAGTATAGTATCATCAAAAACTGTATTATGTTGTCTAGAGTCATCTGAAAAAACGCTTACATCTGCATTTTGACTAGCGTCCAGTGCTCCTCAAGATGAAACGCATTTCATTACAGTCAACGTGCAACATCCTGCGAACGAGACGGATTTCCGGTAGTCACGCCCTACACTAAATGCGTGCGTAGAAACAGATAAAGAATTCGTTTTAGCGTCTTTAAACACAAAACGCATTGAACCCTTTAGTTTCTTTTGGGCGCAGGCTTTAAGTAATGTACGCAGAGAAGATATTCAGATGAAATTTTAAAGTCGACTATCCATGATATGGAATACAGAACAGCTTTGGTAATCGTTCAGTTGACGCTTGTTTCTGTTTATTCACGTAAGTATTCAGATATTGCGATATTTTTCTTCTGGTAAAACCTTGAGTGTAATCGTTGCCTTACATTCATTTCTTTTTCAAAATAACCTCATGCTAGCTGATATTTTCATAAAAAAAACACTCGAAATTGAAAGGATAGGGGAATGTTGGCAATGTTAGTTTTAAAAGCGCTATGCAAAAGTTTATGTTGATATATTTGTCGAAACCTTGTGTTTAATTAATGTTTTCATAACGCGTAGCGTATGTTATGACGATAACTGTCTGTAAATCTCTGGATAATCCCGGCCTCCTGATGGTATTTGTGTTTGTATATTACTTTTCACTGTATATTCAACACTTTACGTTGATGATTATAATAAGCTTTTTTACTTGATTGTAGTTCGAAAAATGAACATAGCACGGTACTTAAAATAACTTTGCAACTACTGCCAACTGGTTTTAAACGTTAAACCTGCTCTCGTATTTTAAACCCGCTCTCTTATTAGGCGACCCATTCGTTGATAGCTTCATATTTGCATAACAATACAAATTCAGTTAAACAAAGCGAAGCAATTTTGGGCACAAGCTTAAGATCCTTTTATTATATTAAAAAAAGAGTTTTAAAATAAGACCAGTCTCCCCTGTTTATACAAGTTTCTTTACCGTTTTAAACCTGTTTGCGTACCCACATATTACAAGGAGGTAAAGAAAATAAAGTTGCATATTTTACGGTTTGTACCCGAAAATTACTTCGGTTTTATTGTTTTGCAAATATGACAAGTGAGGGACAAGGAATCGGGAATCGAGGAGTGAAGGGGCAGGAGGTCAAAGGAAGGGGGGAACAGAGGAACAACAAGAGGTTCTCCAAGGTGACGGGAACAGGTCACAACATTGCGTTATATTTTTCATTAGTAGCCACTTGACGTGTTCTCAGTATTAATTAGTAATCCGCGAATCTGATTGGTTCTTCCATTGTTTTGTGTTCGCTGATGAATTTTGGCTTAAAATTCATAAAAAAAATTCATAGAAAAAGAACAAAGAGGCTGGATCCGCTTACAGGAACCGGGAGGTTTAACCCCCCTCCCTCCCTCCTCCTTTTCTCCCTCCAAGTTACCGTGGAACGGTGCGGCCTTCTAGAGTGCATTTCAATTTGACATATAAAACGTTAACACAATTAACTTGCTGTTAGAATTAAATTTTGTTTCTTGGTAGGATACAGTCAGTTTTTAATCAAAAACCAAGTTGATTTTGTGTGGGTGCCTGGGGTTTTTTGATTCCCTAATATGGTGCTTTTGCTTCGTTTTAATTGTTTTTTGTCAATCAAACCTGCACTTGCTTATTTTGTTACATTGCATTATTTTTTCGCTGACTCATCACTTCTCTTATTTCACAGGTAAATCCTTTCCAACTTTAAGTGACAATCGCATAAGTCTACAATGCTTACACGACTTTATGCTACTTGAAATGGACCTACAAGATATACCAAAACTTGAACCAACTTCGTTACATTTACGGCACTACTCGTGTAGACCACAAGTCACCAATACACGCGCTATATTTCGGGTACCCTTTCAAGGTTGCGGGACGACCCTCGGGACAGAGCTAGAACATATTGTTTATGAAAATGTCGTGGACAACTCGCCGCAGATAAACGGATCACGTGTAACTGTCAGACACGCACCAGAACTTCATTATCCGTTTGCGTGTCGTTACCAAAAGAAATACATTGTTACTTTGAAAGAAGGACAAGAAGGCAATCAAGGGCATGAAAATGGCCAAGAAAAAGGAAATCGGACAAGAGAAGGTATCTTTATATTTGTTATCGCTTCAGTCCCAGAGGCACAAGTTAATTAAATTGGTTGCAGCTTAAGTCTAGGGCTTTAAAGTCGGTGATTTAACCTTTTAAATCAAAGTTACTGAGTAAAGTACTTTCGTCTGTGTCATGTGGTGTATGAAATCCAACTTTTCTAAATTTTAAATCAAGTGAATCAGTAAGATGAACTAATTTATAATGGTACCAAAAGGAAATGCTGCTCTATGGCTTTCATTTGAATGGTCAAACACTAGGAGGTTACCCGGCCTGACCAATCGATGAAAATCGATGATCGAAAATCAATCAATCAATCGATATCAATCGATGATGGTTAGTTAATATCGATTATTATCGATATCTTGCGGCGTACTTGGGCATCCCCAGGATAATTCTACAGGAAATCCGGAAATAAAATTTCGCAATCCTAAAACTACTGATCGTGAGCTGAGTGCACAATGTCTGAAGAAGCGGATAAAGCCGGGGATAAAGCAACGGCGTAGTCAAAGGCTTCCATCTTCTCAAGTAACCTATACGCTAGTGTAAACCTTGCCCCTTTTCTTAATAACGTTTTTGCTGCATAACAGACATAACATGAAAATGAATAAATGAGGTATTTATCGCTTTTAAGAGCCACTGAGTTGATGTAATAACACCCATATTGAATCAAACCAAATAAAAAACGATCGATGATAATCGATGAAAATCGATGACAGTCGATGAAAATCGATGAAATTAAAAGTCACAAAATTTTCCGTCATCGATTGGTCATCGATTTCCAATATCAATCGATTAATTGGCATCGATTATTATCGATTGGTATCGATTATCATCGATTATCGGTTTCATCGATTGGTCAGGCCGGGGAGGTTACCAACCTGAAGATGAGAGACGCTGGGAACGAGGTTGGGAGTTTACCAGGTGGTTTACTTTTAAATCTGGGCATGAAAATCTGGTGTGTGACCATTCACGAAAATGGTCTACGAAAACGAAACCCAAGCCATGCATTATACCGTCATGAACGCGACGGGAATTTAATTTGGAAAGTGGTGTGGAGTTATGACGGTAAACTGATACATGGCTTTGTTTTGTTTTATTTGTTTTTTGTATGCTTTATGATACAGATTCGTTTGCCTTTGAAACAGCAAAAAATATGGCTTTCCATGTTTCATATTTTCAAAAGAACATCAATAACAAGAATCCAAACCTATGAAATGGGTGAAATATAAGTGTATAGTAATGACCTTTGGGGTGCCTCTTTTATGTTTAGGGTGTATAATGGTCATTGTTGGAAGCAAACTTGGATTATTACAAACCATAAAAAATTCAATTTCCACAGTTTAACCCCCCCACCCCCACCCCAGACTGTTTCTTTATTCTCTCTTTAAAAAGGCCTGTTCAAACTAAGAAAATTGACACTGATTTTTTTTTCTTTCTTTCTATTCCTTTCAGATGCAGCCACAAGCAGCGTCTCAAGTTCTTCCTTACATCACTTTAGTTATCTTTTCATTGGATTTCAACTTCTTGGGACATTGATAGAAGCCATGCATTGATCGGGACCTTCCGTGAACTCCCGTCGAGCCCGTAAGGTGCCACACAGATGGTTCATTATCCGGTTCTCAGAAGCACTGGAACAATTTGAACCTTCCAGTCTCATTAAACGATTGGAACCTTGGACTTATGTTCGTGCTCTGGTTCAAGTTCGTAGTTTGCATCCCGTCTGAATCTTCTCAATTTTTTATTCTATCGTTGCCTTTTTGGTGTTTATTCTTCCTAACAAAACGATTATTTTGAAGACACTGTCGATTGAATCGCCGTAACTTTCAACATTGCAAAGAACGTACTTTAATATTATGTCGTGAATTAACTTCTTTTTACTTGTTCCTTTAAATATATCGGCACGCAGTGTCTCGAATCGTGGAAGTTATTTTTTTTGGATGCAGACAAGTTACGATGTAAAACTCAGTAACGAGTCTTTAAATGAAGTGTTTTTTAAAGAAATGGTGAGCATTGAGATTTTTTAGAAAAAATAAACCCTCTTTAAATTATTTTATTTTGAGGAAAAAATTTTTCCTTTTTTTTATAAATCGCTTTTGATGCGATAATGTGTCAATTGGAATGTTATTTATTTTAATGAATAAATATAAAGCAACAGCATTTTTTTTATATTTAACGTGTGTTGTTGTCAGACATACTTCAACCTTAGAAGTGTACAAGCTAGATTTCAAGTTGAAGATTATGCCGAATTCGTCAAAATTTATCGACTCCCACATGAACACGGCTCAGGGGGGGGGGGGGGGGGGTTTTTTTGGGGGGGGGGTTGTATATTGTTTTTTTTTTGGGGGGGGGGAAAAAAAAAAAAAAAAAAAAAAAAAAAAAAAAAAAAAAAAACATGGCTACAAGACGATCATCTCAGTCGTCTATCTGACTGGCTTTTTGAAAATGCAACGACCGTTTTGAGAAGGTTAAGTGTTAACGAACACAGTACAGTTTTATCAAATGCTTCAGAAACATATTTTTCACCGTTGCAAGCGACAATGTTACTAGGCAGAAGCTAATCTAGTGCAGCCACGCCGCTACTACTCGCACTGCGGGTGCAAATTTTCGGCCGAAAAGAAACCCGAAATTTATAAAGACAGGAAATATAGCATGAGAAGCTGTACGCCTCTCTCCCTCTCCGCATTTTCAATTCTTTCTCCGGCTCGTTAGACGTGGAAGTCGACCCAAAACCGTTTCATAAAAATGGCGTAGCTTTGAAAAAAATCTTTCTGGTGTCCCTAATTGGTGCTCGGTTTTAAGTAACGACTTGGTTCAGAGAATCTCGCTAGCCTGTTTCAGAGGGGGGAAAGGGTTTATGCGTGACACGTGAAAGGGGCAAAAATTAGTCCGTGACGCGTGAAAATAGGGATATAGACCGTGACGCGTGAAAACTAGTTAGAAAAGACACGTGATCCGTGAATTCTGCTGTTTCAAGTATACGTGACACGTGAATTTGGTTAAAACTTGTGCGTGAAACGGGATCACTTTTTAAGGAACCCCCCTTTGGTACCCTCTGTTTCAGACCTCGCCTTTTTGGGATCTTCTTCCTTTGCTTTCTGCGAAAAGGAACAGGTGACGTCTGCAACGAAGGCTCCATCTCAAATGCCTCTCGAGCGAAAGCATCGAAGTTGTCACTAGTATCGTAGAAATGCAGTTTTCCAGACATTCGGCCTTTGGTTATTCGAAGTATTTTTAAACAGTATTTTGTTGCGCTACTCACCGTCTACACGTCCAGACCTTAAGCCAAATATGTTACTGACCAGTCCTCCCACTCAGTTAAAGTTATCACGTGATCGCACAAACGCATGGAAGACAATACAAGATCAGAACACCCTAAAATCAGTAAAATTAGTCTGATCGCAGGTTAATTTACATTTCTATTATAGGTACTTACTTACTTACTTATCCTCATCGGGCCCATGAGGACTCTTGAGGCCGGTCTATTATAGCTATTGACATAAAAATTTATTGATCCTCTGTAACTATTAATAATTTTCATTAATACTTCAAAGAAAGAGCAAAAAAAAAGAGAATTCATCACCCATATAATTTCCCTTTTAAGGGTTAATTAACGGTCGGATCCAGGGCTTTGGAGCGGTGGGTTCAGAGACGATACGGAAGTAAAAGGCAAAGCAAACAAGAAAAGTGCAGCGACCTTTTGGAGGAATAAAACAATGAATCGCATCACTAAGAAGGAGATGCACTATTTTCCCTGTTTCCGTACGTTACGATATGCTTGAGGTTACTGTTTTTCACACGGGGTCTCCCTTTATACAAAAGGCATTGCAAAGGGATTGCTTTTATAGGACAGGCAAAAGGGTACTCGGAAAAGGCCACCTTCTAACCGTTTAAATATAGTTCCTTTCTCTGTTCGAGTCTTCATTTGACTTTGGATAACGTGATGGCGAATTTAAATAAAGAAAACACCGTCTTAATAATTGATCCTGTCTAAGCGTTACAATCAACATTTCTGACGTGCATGCCCGTTCTTTTCATGGTTGAAATGATGATAATCGGAAAACTCTTTCAGAGAACTCATTTTCCATTAAGGACGCGACACACTAGGAGACAAGTCGCTGCAACATGTTACCTCGTGTGACATGGTGCATTTTTGCGACAATCTTTGTCCCTACGACAGAATATTGTCTCTGCTACTTGTCACACGAATTCAAACCAGTTTAAATTCGTGCGGCTGAGTCGCCTCAACAAAATGAGCGAAAGCAGCGTTGTCACAGCGTGTGCACACTTCTTCGACGAGTCGCTGCGAAAAATATAACAGTGACCAACGAGAGAGCGTCATGTATTTTCGCCATATTGAATTGGAAAACTAGGTAGTTCACATTCCCACTTTTCCAAATTCGCTGCGCGTGTACCGAACAAGCGCCTTGTTTCAGCGACTTGTTTTGAAGCACTGCAGACGGAGCGACTTGTCGCCTAGTGTGTCCCGACTTTTAGCCTGGCAAGTCATCCTAGTAGTACATGGAATTTTTCAGCATTTGAACCTAGTTATGCGGCAGAGCTCTGGTAGGTCGGCGCTGGCCTGTTTCGAGATCTCGGACTTTCTCCACACTACTGACTGACTTACTTTCCCATGACCTGCCAGTTGCTATCAAACGGCCACTTAGTCAATTTTTTCTCATTCACCTAGATCGTTCGACCTGCTTCCGTGTTTGGGCACTAAATTGAGTAATTGTAATCAATATATTAATCACTTAAGAAACATGTACGCAACTTAGTTTAAAACCATACACGGTCGGCATTTCATGCACGTTGTTTCGGCCCGTAATCCTTGGGCAAAACGCTGTGCTGTGTTCCAGTATCCTCGTTCCCTTGCTTCGCGCGAAAAGAAAATAGGAGACGACGCCTTCACCCAAGCTTTATCTCAAATTTCTTCCGAGCTAAGGCGTCGTAGAAGTCTAATAGAAATGCTGTTATCCAGACATTCATCTCTTGGTTATTTGTACAATTTTGCAACAGTCTTCTTTGGTCATGAGGCCATTTTTACTGAGAAATACTGGTCCAAAACACACCACCGAACTGAATGACGTCAGACCCCTAAACACATAACAGAGAAAAATACCAACGAAATTCCATTTTAAAGATACTTTATTTTCCAGGCAGTTTGTTTCTTCCTGCGCACAGTAAATCTTTGCATTTAATTAAACACAGTTCAGTTAGTGTTCTTCTTAACATCTTCATTTCAGTAACTTTCATGAGCTGATCATTACCATTGGGATTGCTTTCCCCTTTCGATGGTTCCAGCAACCTTTTTAACAAAAAAAACGTTGTCCCAACATCAGTTCGAGCCATGATACCGGAAGCCGCCTTAAATAAATAATTATCTATCTATCAATCCCGTTGCTTTAATGGTTTTGCCAAGTGTTCCAATCACCTACCTGTGATTTTTTTCGGAACTATTTCTCTTATCTTCTACTAACAAATGTTCTTAACTGATTGGCGAATCGGACCATTTGACATCCCAATTCAATCCAGACACATCGTGGAACTTTCCCTCCAGCTCGAACTCGTAGAGACTCTCATTAGTCAGAGCATCAATCACTTCTGGTAGCCACTCGTACTTCTGTTTCATGTCATTCCACATCCAAGGCTTATCATCTCTCTGACTCACTCTCTTCAAGAACTCAAAGAGTGGCTCACTGGAGCTTCCTATGCTGTAAGGGAAGTCAGGCCTGTCCTCCGATCCTTGGTATGTTTCGTGAAAATTTGGACTTGAGCCTCCTTTGCCGCCACCCCAGCGGAGAAACCCTTCAAGTTTAGCACTGAACTGGACCTGTATCGTAGCTTTGTAAGGCACTGTCACGTTCTTCCTCGCGACGTTCAACTGGTACCTTGCCCCAGAAAGCCCTCCGACCGTGTTGGTTTCGGGTGCTCTCATAATATCCCAAGATATTTCTCCGTTTTCGTCTTTGTTCACCTGACCGCTCTCTCTTTCGCCTGACAAGGTAACTGAGGCACTAAAGGACCCTGCTACAGCGCTAGCAGCACCAGGGGACTTGTATTTCAGCGAGATGGATGCACCAATTCCCGCCTTCCATCTGCTTGTTGAGGAATGGACCACGGTCCGCACTGTTTTGATCTCGCGAGTGATGGTCGTTTCAACCGGTAAAGGATCTTTATTCTGTATCTCTCCGACATCTTGAACAATTGGCTTCATAGTGTCTACAACAGGCTTGCCATATTCTATGTTTTTGACTTTGAAAGAGAAGTTTTCGTAAGTGATCTTCAAGCGGTCTTCCGACTTATATCCCTCGCACGGTCGTTGATAATTGGCCTTCCACGTATCACCTTCCCTTCTAAAGTCCATGCCTGGCCATTTGGTTCTGCAACCCCCGGTCCAGCCGTAGCCCATAGCATGCGCTAATGTTGCCAGCTTTGTCAGAGTCACATCCATTACACGAGACTTGGCTTGGTCAAGTGACGTAAGAGTTCTTTCGCCTGTGGACAAAATAGTGACAGAAATTCTTGCATCAATGCGAACTTCATAAGGCAAGGTAAAAGCATGACGTGATATTCTCTTTTCTAATAAAGAAAATTATTACCTTGTTTTCGAGAGTAATGGTACAGCAGTACTTAAATTTTAGTTACCAGACGTCTAATATAACTGTGACAAAAATGGATCAAAAATCAGGTTTGAAACTTGTTTATAAATACCTTCCAGCATCTTGCAGCACCTGAACTTTCTAATGCTCGACAATTGCTCTCCCGCTCCTCTGTACATTCCAACCATTAGAAAACTGTTCTTACTGCACTGTCGCAAGTTCCCCTTGCCCACGTCCTCGTCATAGCAGTCTGGGTACGAGTATGGATGAAGAGCAGGTTTACAGCAGGTTGCCCATTGGATGCTTTTTAGCTCGTCACTAGACCCCTGGTGAAACCCGCGAAGGAAGAAACCGGGTGAACATGTGGCCCAGCCCTCGCTGCAACAAAATCAACTAGCTGTTATGAGCAGTGGATTATAATTTTTAGAAAATACTTAACGTGTAACTATAAGGAGATGAACATTGATTTACGAGACTTATAAGTCCGAAGTCCTAGAGATAACTGACACACAAGGCAAACAATCCTATAAGTCATGCCTTTAAACGATGATCAGTTTCTTTAAAATGTGGTGTCGTTGCCTTTAATCGAATTAAACTGATCTAAAAATAATGGTTCGAAACGACAATAGCCGAAAGGCAACACTGACGAACCATACAGGCCTTTACTGATGGTCTGAATGGGGTTTAGTGTTAAGCGTTATTTACCCACAATTTTTTAGTGTTTTCTGTTACATTAGCCATTTTTTAGTTTTACTGTTTTCGGAAAATTGTTGTGTTTGACGAAACCCCAGTCAATGTGATTCTTATCTGCCCGAATCGGTGAATCTTGAACTTTTCGGACCCCGGATTTCGGTAGACTTCCGACATCTTCGGAAATCGTCGGAAAATGGCCGAAAACTTCTTGATAAACTAAACAAAATAATATTTGCCTTGGTGGAGCCGTTTTTGTTTTTTTTTTTTTTCTGGATAAAATTTACTGTTACAGCCGGAACTTTTTACTGTAAGTGTACAGCGCGACGCGCCTTCCGTGGCCCCCAATTTTTTTTTTTTTTTTTTTATTTTTTTTTTTTTTTTAATTTATTTTTTTTTTTTTTTTTTGGGGGTTTCAATTTTACCATTAAATTTTGTGGGGGGGGGCGGGGCTAAAGTCCCCAAAATATAACTGTTCCATGTAACAGAGCCAAAAAATTGTGTTTAGTGTTATCGAGGTACCCCCATTCAGACCCTCTTTATTGTAAGGATAAACAAAGATTCCAGTTTTTATACAGAAGATATTACACAGAGTAGACAAGATATGAATTTTACAAAATGTTCCAATGGCAAGAGCTCAATGAAACCACTGCAACTTCTGAGCGTTACCTGCTAAAGCTTAGTTCCCAATCTGCCGAATGGCACGTGTAAGGCCAGTTCTGATGCAAGCTCGGTGGCTTGCAGCACTTTCCCTTTGTTATATCTTTCAGATTGTCGTTGGTTCCTGTGCGTTCCAGTCCTTTTAGGTACAAAAACTTTTGTCCTGCTGGGCACTCTGCATATCCTTGCTTGTCAATATCATCGCCAAATTGAGAGAATGATGAACACTCGCTCAACTGCGATTTCACACTTGATATCGCGAGCAAACAAATTATAAGAGTGTACATTACATCCATCGCTAACATTTGATGCCTGTCAATGAAAGGCATAATATCAAAGAATATTTATACCTAGTGGTACCTTTCAGGACAGGACAAGACGAGACAACACAAGACAAGACAACTCATAAAAATCGAGTGAATCTGAACCCTCGGCCTGCAAATGGATCGTTTAGTTGTGTTTTGGGGCAAGAAAAGGAATTTTTACAGTGCGTCCACGCGTCCAGAACTATAAGTGGGCACCGACGAATTTTCATGCCACCCTGTCAAAATGGTGGACAAGTAACTTTCCTAAATGGGATACATTCAATCCAAAGAGAGTAATTACTTAGTTTAAGCCTCAATTTCTTTCTCATTTCGACTTACCGGTATTCGGACTTCTGATCGGTTTAGTTTGGTGATTACGCTGACGATATAATGGTATAGAGATGTAAAAAGTGATAAATCCTGGTTGGAAGGGAGTCAGACACTAAACGTTTTTCTCCCCTGTTGTTTAACTCGTTGTGTCTTAAAATTGTAATAATAATTATCATAACTGGTTTTCATATATTTGTTTTATCCTTTCTTTTAAGATTTTCATTTGGCAATTAAATCAAAACAATAATTACAACAACCTTCAGAAGCGAGATTAGTAAGGTAAGACAGGATAGGTCGAGTACTTGCCTCGAAATAAGAAAGTGCCTTTTAAAGTTTTTGATCTGTAAAGTTGGTTTATCTTCATTCGCTTCTCGCGGTTCTGATCTGTTTCCAATTTGAAATTAGATTTATTTTCACAGTAAAAACGTAAATTGCTTCACTGCCATGTACTTCTTATCTGCGCGCTGTATGTTTAATTTATTTCTACAAGATGACCTATAATGGGGTGAGGAACGCTTGAAGATTCTTTATACAAACCTTGTACTTGCCTATATTGAAAACTATTACAAACCTTTATTACTGTTAGTGTTAAGAATCTCAAAGAATTACTCAGACATTCTGAGCTGTATAGCAGATATACGCTGCTACTTACCGTCTAGAAAAATCGGTAACTTTTGTTGCCCAGTCAGTCTGTCATTAATTAAGTGACAGAGGTGTCAAATGCTTGTTCGATACATTTTTCTCAATCACTCAACTTGAAGGAACCTGCTTTTAGGAAGGGCGACTATCAAGTGGTTACCCGGTGAGGAGATGCTCGTCGTCTCGCTTAGGGGGTGTAAAGTAAGGATTTTGGTCTCAGTTAGGGTGTTTAGAACATGTTTGTAGGTACTGTAGCCTTTAAGGTATCGTTTAGGGTTGCACGTGAAAAAAAAAACAACAACAAAAAAGTCATTCTTCTGTTGGCGATCTTGACCGATGATGCATAAAAAGGTGACATCTTTGAAGGGTCAAAAAGAGAAGGCTTGAGCCATGCATGAGCAAACTGGTCTTCTACAGGCGTTTAGTTCAAGCTCCGTTCTAGAGAGCTCATCTGACAACTCAATCTGCGAGCATTTTGTCGCATTTGAAATAAAGTTTCTGTTCTATTCTATAGTTATGTTGCCCAGCTCCATTAGCGCAGTGGTAGAACAACGACTGATGTGTGGAAAGTCATAAATTCAACTCCTGTTTGGAGATAACGGATTTCTTTTGCCATCCCCTTGACTGACTTTCTTTTCCATAACCTGGCAACTGCTGTCAAACGGCTGTCTTGACAAGTTTTTCTTATTCGCTCAGCTCGTCCAGACCTGCTTTAGGGGTTGGGCACTAAATGGAGTGATTGTAATCAATAAATTTATAACTAAAGAAAACATGTACCAAGAAAATTGTCAAAACTTGTAAATTTCAAACCATACATGGTTTGACATTTCATACACGTTCTTTCTGCGTAGCTAGGGTTCTAGAAATTTATACACCTAGCTTTCGGCCCGTAATCGTTGTGCCAAATGCTGTATTGTAATATTTGAGTGATTTGTGAAAAGTACTCTCGGGTTAACAGTTTTACATCAAAAGAAACCTTGCTTATCTTTTGATTTCCGGATTCCAGGTAGGAAACGATACTTGCTCATGTCATGATATTTGTTACGTGATGTGTTTCTTTATGTCAAATACCGTGCACTATTGGCAGCTTAAAAAACCGACAAAGATGGTAAGGAAACTCTTTGTTCCAGCCAAGTGGTTCATCAGGCCGGAGTTTCTCCCGGTTTACGTAGCATGACGCGAGTATGAGTATTTCTGTTTCTTTTTTGGATTGGATGATAGTCTACAGCAGGGTTGCCCCCAGCATTAAATCCGCCGGTTCGCGGGTACCGATTTATACATATGCACCTGGGTAGAGAAAGAACTGTGAGAGTTGAGTGTCTTGTCCAAGAACACAACACAGTGACCCCGGCCAGGGCTAGAATCCAGACCGCTCGTCAGGAATCTAGCGCAAAATCATTACGCCATTGCGTCTCCTAAAAGACCATGCCTACCTTTGGCTACAATTTCAGTACTAAACTGTAATTATGGCGAGGTTTGATGCCCGCAGTGCTAACGAGGATGTATGAGATCAAAAAAGTTTCGCTCTCATTCACATTTCTGTTTGGCCTTCAGGTCAGTAGAGAATACTTGAAATGAAGAGCGTGGCAGCAGTGGTTTCTCTAACATGGTGCCTATCGTTCTTTCACTACGGTAATGTATTTCACAGTGCATAGCTTACCTACATTAGTTGTGTTTTCTAAAGTGTTCAAAAGGCTTGAGGTACCTTTTTGATCAAATTTTACCTGTCCTAAGTCGCACAAAATTGACTGGATTTCTTTGATATTTTAACCCTTTTTTATTTTGAAGAATTTTAAAGGGGAACGTACATAGAAAAAAGACAAATTCAGATGTTCTTGGGCCCAAAAAAGTGGCTGTTACAACAAGGCTATAGGTGGCCTCAGTACAGCGTAGTTCAATTTATATGAATTTTCCTCACTAAAGTTGAATGCTGGAGAACCTTGTTGGAATCACACCCCATATGAAATCAAACACCACATGTTTGTTCCTAACGTGGAGTCTTGATTGAATGCCATCATTGCTCTTACTGGATTCGTTCCTGTGTTCCCTTTTCCTTTGATCAACATACAACGCTCATTGTACGCACATTAGCGAGGAATACAACATAATTCTATTACCAAATGGTCTTTTAGTCAACTTTTTTAGCAACTATACATTATTAGTGTGTTTCCTTTTTCATTTGTTTTTGTTTTGAGAATAGCTTTTATCGATTTATTCCATTTGCTGCTGCCTTTAAAAAATAGTAAATCTAAGATGCAGCCGTTTTTATGACGTCCGTTAACGTCATATGCCGTTACGAAGTTAACAAATAGATTCTATTTTGCCGTGCGTCTGTTCAGTTATAGATCACAGATGACGTCAAAATGTGGTAAGAACAAAAAAGTGATGAAGATAAATCACCTGATAAATTGTTCAACATGACACGAGCATGGGACAAAGAAAAATTCTGAGTCCCCGACGGGAATCGAACCCATCCATGCATATGGCCTCCCAGATACCGGTTGGGCGCTCTAACCAACTGAGCTGCGAGAGACTCGTGGTGAGCTGGGCCATTTACTAGGTTGATATGTGACACGCGTCCTGCAGGACGCGTCGTCCATAGGTTCAGAATCGGACAAACTCTTACAGATTTCGATAATTTCTCGAATCATTCGCTGTCTACTTCAAGCTTGTTTAGGCCAGTTAAATGCTTCGAAAGGTGAACGATACTTGGCGGATCGTCTCTCACTGTATATTTACAATTCAGCTGAACTTTTTTGTTTTGTTGTATCTTCGCGGGTTTTGAAAAACTTTGCCGACAACACTGATTTGGACTTTGAGCTCTGATTACGCGCGCGAGCCACACCACTCAGTGACGTCATCTGTGCGTCTGTGCGGTTGTCTAAAAATTTTTTTTTTTTTTTTTTTTGTGTTTTTTTTTTGGGGTTGGTTTTTACTCTAATAGATAACAGGCATCAACCAATCACAACGCGTGTAGTAGCTTGGTTATTGTATAAAGCTTAACAGATAGCGATCTGATTTACATTTTTTTGTAGATTTTGTAGAGAAAGCTACTGGATATCTCTCAAACAAGGTGTCTAATATGCGGAGAACCCAATTTTTCTCTGTGCCCCCTAACCACGTTCGTTAAACATATATGATATTTCATGTTAAGGTTAAACCATTAAATGTTAAGGTCAAATTCGCTCCACTTAAACTTTGCAGCTCATTAACGATAAATAACATTGGCGCAGTTAACCAATAAATGGCGTTAAACTTAAACTTTTGGGCATTGTTTTCTTGAAGGTTCGGCAAATACCTGCAACATGGAGGATTGGAGTGGTTCATTCAGCAAGCTCGGTATCACAAGTTGTTCATCAAGAGATGGGTATTACTATGTCACCGGTTTTGAAAGGACTGATGACGACTCTCTGCTGGGACTCAAGAAAGCAAAGTGTTGCAGACGTAGCCAAACCTTTTGGAATGTTCCAACCCAATGCCAAATGCCAAACTGGATTAACACGATGGGAAAGTAAGAAACACAGATTTTTATCAAGTATAATAATAGTGGGTTAAGCGCGGGTCCAAAATAAGCTTGACAGGATGCGGAATTGGGCCTAAATTCGATCGTCACGGGAATAACGTTCGTTTATCATCAAAGGTCGTGTTAGCTGAGCTCGCTGTACTTGCTGTTTTTAATTGCCATCTCGCAATCGATTCAAAACATCATACCTCCCGCCTGGAAAAAGGAACGCTTTCCTTCCCACCCCAAGATAATTTCATCCCGTATTCGATATCCCCCCCCCCCTTAAATTTTAGCATCCTTAAACATTGCCCAAAACTGATTTAAGTATCCTTCAATCCCACCTTAATTTCTACTAAAACAAATAGTTTACGTGCATAGTTCACTTCGAATTCGGGAAAAGTGATTGGCTGCGGCAGGTAGCAAGAACAAGCTATGCGACCCACTTATATATTATATTATATCGCTAGGTAGTATGATTTGTCCGCGATTTCTGTTTATCAAATCGCGATAAACCCCAGGCCTTTTTTCCAACTAATAAAGAGTCTGAAATCAGCTTGCATTTTTATTTGGGGAAAATTAATTTTTTTTTTTATTTAAGACGACAGGGGAAACACGTTTTTTTGTAAGCAGACGAGATTGGGATGATGCTTCTCTGTAAGGCGGGATGGTGAGAAAGAGGCAAAACGGGTGGCGGGTTGCGGGACTGAAAAATCTTGTTTTTGACCCTCTTAAGCGCCATGAGAATAGAATGATGGCTTTTCACATTAAAACTACCACTGATAGCACAATGCAGAGTGAGATGTATTGTAAGAGATAGGCCAGCAATCTTTTTGAATAAAATATATGAGAGCAGCAGTAGACTTTCCAAATAAGGTTTTTTATTCTCATTGTTTCTTAGTCCAGGCTGGAGTCTCTGCCCTCAAGGATTTTTCCTTCGAGGACTCTATCGAGGAGCCAATCATAACATTGGTAACGTTGAATGGGGCAAGTGCTGCAAGCCATCCCATCACCCATATGAATATAATAATGGCTGCTATAATGAGGATGTTAGCAACACTTTCAACAAAGCTGGCCTAAGTGAATGCAAGCAAGAAGGGCACTACATCGTTGGGTTTAAGACAACGTCGGGAAACTACAAGCTCTCCAACATTGTACAATTAAAATGTTGCAAGATGGCTCCAGGTAAGATGGCATAAACGCGCTACGCTTTTCTTTTACCACACTGTTTCACTGTCCCCAATGGTCCTGTGTTCATCTCCCCTGCTGCACTTTGTAAATTACTATGATTTTGCTTAAACCAATAGAGGGTGAAATATCTCACTCTCCTTCGTTAAGGAGTTTTTTTGTTTTTTGGGTGTGTTGTAAAAAAAAAAAAAAAAAAAAAAAAAAAAAAAGAGAAAGAAAATCCGGAAAAAAAAAAAAAAAAAAAAAAAAAGAATAAAAAAAAAAAGGTTTTTTTTTTTTTTACTCAAAAAAAAAAAAAAAAATGATTTTGCTTGTTTTCTACCACCCCCCCCCCCCCCACCCCCTTTGAAGATTTCGAAAGGCTTAGACACCTATTTAGGCACGTCACTGAAAAGAGGTCTCGCATTTTACCCGAAAAGTTCAATGCTGATGATGTGCATTACAAAAATTTTATTAAGCTGATTGGTTATTGCTTGTGCACCAAAAAATCAAAAGCAGTCAGCAGCCAATCAGCGACACTTCATATGGATCTGTACAGAGCTACGACATCATCGAATTTTTCGGGTCTATTGTCATGAAGCCTCCTTTAAAGCGAAAGAAGAATTGAACGTATGAGAAGATATTTTATTCTCTAAGCCCAGTTTTTTCGAAAGGTAAATATTATTTTTTTTTTGGGGAGAAACTTTTTTTTTTCTAGATGTAACCCCCTCAAAAAAAAATTTAAAAAAAACACCCCCCTCGGTTTTTTTTTTTTTTTTTTTTTTTTTTTTTTTATTATATATATCTCTCTCTACACACACAAAAAAAAAAAAAAAAAAAAAAATATTTTTTTATTTTTTTTTTTGGCGGAAAAAAAAAAATTTTTTTCTTTTGGGGTTTTTTTTTTTTTTTTTTATAAAAAAAAAATTTTTTTTTTTTTAAAAAAAGCTGGATGAACAAGCAATAATTCAACGTGCAATGGAACTTTTGCATTTAACGATCACATTGTACAAAGTAACGACTTCGCTGGAGGATAAGTCATGCTAGGCTTTATTTGTTTTGAATGCCCCAGGGCGGAGCTTGCTCTCCTGCTTGGCGGATTTTGTACCATGTGACCGTTTGCTGCAAAGGGCCCATTTACAATTAAAATGTATTGTCTTTTGCAAACAGAAATTCCTGCACTAACAAATATGAGGCAGCTAAAAGAGCGCGTTATGGACACCACTATGGATTATCTTGGTCAGCTGGCTGGTAACCTGGGATATGCGTGGGCTGGCGGGTGCTGGGCGCAGTATACAGGGGAAGATTTCAAGAGAAATGAAGAAACTTGGGAATCGAGCAACAGAGATCCGTGCCTCGGAGATGGGCCAAAGAAGGATGTTCGTTTGAAGATCCATTTTGGCAACTTCTCGTTTGGTATGAAGGACGTCATATTTGGAAAGTCTGAAATGCAGTCGTTTAGTCTGGAAGAGGAAAAGTTTCTTCAAAGTTACACTAAAAAGGCAATAAACAACAGAGACACTCCTTATTCGCCGAAAGTTGAATTAGAATTTCGAAGTGCTCGTACGTTGAAGAATGTCAAGACGACTACATGGGACTCCAAGATTGGGATTGAGGTTGGTTTGGAATATGAGCCGCCAAGTACGACTGGTGGAGTAGGATTCTCGGCGAAGACGAATTTTAAGTACGAATGGGGTGGAGATGAAGAAGAATCTACAGCCGACGAAGATTGGCACATCATCAAGATTAACGAAGCAAAGGAGTTACCTAAAAGGTCTTTCTCCGAATGGCGCGCTATAAGAAAACCCCAAAAGGTTACTATCCCGTACACAGCAAAGATTCTGCCCAAATTTTCTGTCATTCTAGAAGGATACATGAGATGGGGTGGGGGCTATGATGGACAGTTTACCAACTTCCATGCAAAACATCGTGGCTCAGGAGACCGTGTGGTCGTGAAGCATAGCTTTGGCGACGCACAAAAGCCGTTTTACGAAGCCTTGAGGGAACAGAGCGATGAAAACATGCTTCCCTGGCAATGGCACGCCATGAGACAACGTTACCCTGAGGCCAGGAACCTCATTGATATCTTAACAAATGAGGATCTGTATACATTCACCATGACAGGTCAGTTTGAAGAAACCACAGAGTACGAAGTGAAGTCCACATGGAGTGCCTCCAAGCCTATTGACCAGCTTCAAGAGGATGTGGGCCTTAACGCGACTGCAGTGGCAGACCAGAACAAGCCTCCAGAGTTTCCACGGATCAAGCCTCCTCCACCGAAAGTGGAGACAATTGACAACAGCAAGGAGATGAAACCTCCCCCACCTCAACCAGTTGGATAAGGACATAAAAAAAAGTGAAGAAAAAAAGCCTACACATATGTTAGCCAATAAAATTATGACAAATTGAAAAAATGTGAAAAGGAACAAGATAATGAGTCTTATATTTCATTGGTCAATATCGTTCAAAACGTACGCACATGTGATCGACTTGTTGAAGCGACAGACAAATTCTTTATGTTTGCTTATGAAGAGTAAAAGTTGCAGCTTGTTAAACACCGCAGAACACGTATAAATCTTTCTTCATTTATGATATGTGATTCCGCATCTTTTCATAAAACCAATGTTGACTGACTGTGTGTGTCAGAGGCTCACGACCGCGCACTGATCAGAAAAATTTTTGTTTGTTTGTTTGCTTGTTTGTTTGTTCACAAATGGAAGTAAAAAAGCCTAAGGTATCGTTCAATGAGCAATGCTCTGTCGTTGAATTCGTTCAGTGATTTGAGTGCAAGAAAAGTAATATGAGCGAAAGAGAAACGATGTTAGTGAATGAAAAGCAATATAAATCAATATTTGAGCAAAATACAACTCGTTTTCTCAGTGTAAAGTGCACATTCCTAAAACTATGGGAAATTAATTTAAACATTTCATCAGTGACGGGAACTCTCTTTTGTAATATTATTGTTTACAGACCTGGCAGCTCAGCTCCTTACATCGCGACTTAAACAATTTCCATCAAGAATGCATTGTTAAATAGATAAGTGATTGAAAATTAATGAAACGATCACTTGAGGGTAAAAAATGTATCGATATTTCAAATATTATTTTTCTCCCAACTAGTTTTTTAAAAAAAACCATGCAGGTGGACTTCCTTCCGACGCAAGAAAGCAAGGACGAACAAAAAGAAGAAGAAGAAAAAAATATTTTTGCGCATTTATATTCAAATGATTAGGTTTTGCGATGGAGAGCTTTTTGTGCAATCTCGAGAGAGAGCTTGTTCTTGATAATATCGCTTGAATTTTTTTTGTTGAATTTTACTCGCTCAGACTGAAAAAAATTATACATGCATCAAATTGTTTTTAGACATATACAGAGCTTGTTGTTTCTATGGGCACCATTCTTGACAGGCATGTTTACCCAAAGCTATTTCTGTTTAAAAGATTCTTTTTCCATTTTCTTGCTTTTGGACATATCTACAATAGTTTTTAATTAATTTTTTGGTAATTTTACCATGACGTTTGAATTCAACTTACGTGATGCCACAGTTGACACGTAATCAAGTTGTGAATATTTCAGGTGTTTTTCGCATCTCTCGCAACTTTTGTTTGGTAACTACATAGTGCACCCCCCCCCCCCTTCCTACTCCTGGGTCAGGAAGACCAAAAATACCAGGTTTGTTGACTTGGGTAAATGTTATACTTGCGTGTAAAGCTATTTAAATTTTACTGTGTCGTTACGCTATAAGAGGGAGAGAGGGAGGGGGTCTCTCTCCATTCATCACCCCCTAGGAATTGTTTAAACTTCCCGTGCCAACAATGAAATATGATATGGCATCGATATTGCAGAAGGCCTTCAAAAATTCGGGATGTTTTTCGAGCACGCAATTTCCTTTCTCTGAGTTTCTGTAGACGACATGAGGACTTTGGCAATTATGCTCTTGCTAACTACATCGATGTCGTTAAATAACACTGCAGGTAGGTGCTTAATATAATTATAACGAGGTTTGATCGTTGGAGATAAAATATAAGTATTATTATGTATAAAGTTCTTTATGCTCAGCCAAGATGGTGCGTTTCGAATATCTGATACATATCTAAAACTCTCTAGTTAAAATTTTCTTAAACCTTTTTTCTCGCTAAAATGTTTCGTTCACAGTTTACCACTGAAACTTTTTGCTCCTCTTCTCCGTAGCTATCCATACTGCAGACAATTATAGAAATGCGTGCATTTAGCATGAGCATTGTTTTCGAATTTTCAAAACGCATAGATTCCGTGACTATAAGAGAATCTTTCCAGGAACGCAATATCATATCATATCATGATCATGCTACAGTGTGCATAGCAAATCAATTACAGCAAATTATTGCTACACTGCGGTATCGCTTGGATTTACTAAGAGCTGAAGTTTAAAAATTAAAAACTCTTGGCACATTTTTCGAAACGATTTTCTTAATTCGAGAAAGAAAAAACGCAAATACTTAATTGGAAGCTATTTCATAATATCACTGAACAAGCTTATAAAATCGTATTTAAATAGTTTTAAACATTTTAATGTCGAAACCATTTAACTTAAGAACTTTTTTAAGGTTTTTGTATTCGCAAAAAAGCATATTGGCAGTTAAACGTGAAAATTGTCAATAATAAATGATCAATTGGCTAAGGAAGCCGATATATATACTTAAAACATCCGAGAAGCATGCTGTAAGATATTCGCGTGTTTTCCGAGGAAAGAGTTGTTATTAGTAATGACAGGAATGTCAGTATCGCCTTGGAAAATATATGCTTTGAAAGTGAAAAATGTTGATGGCTAGAGCGGAGAGCATTAATTGACTTTAGTTTGTTAAAAACAGGAAATTACCGTCATAATTCCCACTCATTTGGCTCACGCAGTTTCAATTATTCAATTTTTAATCCCAAATGTCTAAGTCGTTACAAACTATTGTCTGGATTAAATGCAAAAGCAGTATCCAGCAGCCTGGTTACTGTTGGCATATTTTTATTTTGCGGGGCCTTCGTATTTTTGAATATTTTAGCAAAATATAGTCTTGTTACAAAAGGAATAATTCCATAAATTAAATATATTCATAGAACGAGTTGTTTCAGAGTACGCAGATTGTCTGCTTTCAGTATTATATTTTACTGATGTAGAATATCGAGTGAAGGTTAATTGTACGACACTTCTCTATAGTAATCGTCTATATCTTAGTGTGAAGGGGTCCCAGGGGTTTTTCGGGAACAAGCCTGGGAGCAGGATAGTTTATTTCAAGAGACCTTTTTCAAAGGCGGCGGAGCAGGAAGAGGGGGAGAGAGGGGGGGGGGGGGGGGGGCAGCTCAGCCCCCTCACCTTTCAGTGCCGAAAGAACCACTAGTACAGCATAAAATTGGTTTGTAAAGAAAAAAATCGTGTTATCAGATCGTTCTTGACGAGTATTGGGGGGAACAACGAGCCTCCGACGTCCAACAACCCAAAATTGAAGCACCATGCAGCAGGATCGTCTGAACCGCCTAGTAATGTATTGCCAAAAATCGATTACAGACACACTGTAAAAAGACACTGTGAAAGACATTTTAGGATATTTGAGAAGGGGAATTCGCCCCAAACCCCCCGGGGGTTTTGTTGGCGACAGACGGTGGGCTCCGCTGCCTTTGGGTTGTTGGAGATTATCGAGGCGGATGCTTAAGAACAGTGGCTTTTTATGACCGTTTCACGCACCGTTAGTTTCTGTCACGGATTCAGGAAAACGGTGATCACTTGATGATGAATTTTGGCTTTTAAATTCTTAGCTGTACAAAATGGGAATTCTTCAATAGACATGACCGTGAAAAAGTCCAACAAACTTGCAGAATACTATGCAGCATCTTTACCGACACGAATTGGTCCGGAAAAAGAGTTCACCTACAATACCCGCCATGCTGGAGAGCTACACGATAAGACATCAAAAACAAAGCGACGTAGTTCAGTAGTCAAGCTTGACTTTTCTTTGTTTTGGTGCGTAGCCTGTTCTCCAGCAAGACGGATTTTGTGCCAAGTGACTGTATGCTGCAAAGGGCCCATTCAGGGACGGATTGAGGATTTTTCTTAGGAGGGGGTGGACCGATAAACCGCATAGGTTTTTTTTTTCTTTTTCGCAGAATACCAGTTGTATTCTGAAAGCAACATGTCATCTCAGAGGGAGGGAGGGGTGTGCGCATCCCCGCACCCCCCCCAGATCCGCCCCGCCATTCCTCGAGGTCGATCAAAGATCACAATTACTCACGTGACAGCTTTTTCAAATTCGCGGAAGGAACAAACGGTGCGTGAAACGGCCTGAGAAAAAGAGCACGACTATTATTATAAGTAACCTACTTGCATTTAGATTGCTAAGAAAAAATGCATTTTGATGTTACAGCTCGTTCTTTCCAATTCTTACACAAGAAAAGAGTTACCCTACAATGTCTTAATGATTTCATGGTGTTAAAAATGAACCTTGAAGACATCCCAAGCATCAAACCATCTTCACTTCATCTACGACACTTTTCATGCAAGCCATATCACGTGACGAACACTACTGCCCTGTTCAAAGTTCCTTTTCAAGGATGCGGGACAACCCACGTGATTAAAGACAGCTATATTAAGTTTACGAACATTGTGGAAAATTCATTGTCGAAGAACGAATCGCGTGCGAGTGTCTCGCCACGCGCGTTAGTCTCGCACGCACTCGATTTGCATTTTCCATTCACCTGTTATTACCGTCAGAAATATCTCATTACCATTCAGGAGGGAGAGAGGCCTGGGACAGAGAATAACAGAGGAGAGAAACAAAGGCTTGAAGGTGAGATACAGCTGAATCCTGATAACTGAAACCCTCAATAACTCGAACCTCCCGCTAACTCAAACCTTTTTCGATTCCCCTTCAGGTCATTTTCTTACTAATTTTGCCCTCAATAACTCGACCTCCCGATAACTCGAGCCTAATTTAATTTCCCTTGAAGGTTCGAGTTATCGGGATTCAACTGAAATGTCAATATCGTCTTGTTACCATGGTGATAGCTTGACTTACAGTTTGCGGCATTTTGATGCACCCTTTCTTTGTTTTGAAAATTTGTTATTAACCACGAATGATCGACTCAGAAAAATAGTCCTTACAGTATTTTGATGTTTTGTGGAATTTGACAATATAACCAAACAAACTTTACGACTCAGTGCATTGAAGGATTTTGTAGGAAAATCCTTACAGTACTTAGACTACTAACAGTCTTTAACAATACCTAAATACAGCTTACAAAAAACGCTACTTGGACTACAAGCAATTACAATAACACCACAGGGAAAGAGAAAGAGAAGGAAAATACAGGAAGAGATTATATAAAGTGAAAAAGAGTGATTGCACTTAAGATTTTAAAAAAAAGTAACCTATGTTCCTGTCAGAGATTAGGAGTAGAAAGTTAAGTAGGAAAAAAAGAGAAAACAACAGGACGTAAGATATTAAACATACCTTATGAATCCCGCAAAAGGTTTCCATTTTTTAATTTCTCCACTTTTTGTTTCTATTTCACAATAAGATTTGAGTAGACCTTATGAAATACGTTAAGTTTGGGTACATTTCCTTTGTTTTAGCTAGCCATATGTGATATGTAATCTCTGGTCTTTTTTTTCTGTATGTATTGTTGCACTTCAATAAAAAAAAAAGGAAAATCCTGGGGTGCCCCCTCCGTACCGCGGGGAAAAGCCTGCGCTTTGAAATGTTTACATTGATACCACAGAGGTGTTTCTTCATATTCCTCTTGGGGCTATGTTCGCACTGTATTTTCATGTCCATTGTTCAATGTCTCATTTCCTTGTTGCTCATCTTCTTCAAGGCTAGCTCTATTTTCTCCTTGTTCTACATTAGCAACGACTCCAACCTGTCTGGGTCCAAAGATTTTCGTTTCGAGTTCCTTAGATTGTGCAACAGTTTTTCTTGTCAACAACTGAATAAAAGCTACACAAAAATATTTTATTCTAACAGCGTAAATCAACGGATTAAACAGCGAATTCAGTGCTGGCAGGAAAGTAACAAGAGAAAAAACAATGTTTTCTACATTCGCAGGAATTCTGTCCTTAAAAGGAAATATTAATAACAGCGCAGAAGCGCACTGGGATATAGCACAGAAAAATTACAAGCAGAACAATAGTTGTCGTATAAAAAGCTTTCTTGTTTTTGAGTAATTTTTCCTTAGCTTCTAAAGAAATTTGGTTAGCCGCAATTTGTTTCTCGTTGCGGCGGACTGCCTTGTAAACAGCAATATTAAAGTAAACCATTACGCAGAGATAGAGCAAAAGTAATACAGAACTTACTATTATTGTCACAAAGTGTTTGTGTGTCATCAAGAGATATTCCATGGGCAGGAGGATCGCTGCAGCCCACGCCAGACCAGAGGCTATGAGGATACGAACTTCAGTTACCCGGTTATCGTGCGTGAAAGGGTGTTTTATCGCGAGATAACGCTCTGCACTCATCAAAAGCAAATGATTAAATGACGCTACCAAACATTTGCCAGTAACACTTAATTGTACGGTAGATAAAGTGCAAAAGCTTTGTTCTTGACCGTTAAGAAGTAAACTTGCTCCAGCGATATGCAAAGGTTGAACAACAAGTCCAACTACAAGGTCAGTTGTGGCTAACAAGGCGAGTGCTATGTCAGATTTTGTGCGAAGCTGTCGGTTGGTTTTCACTGCCACAATCACCAGGATGTTTAGCAAAATGATGAGAGGACAGGTGAGAGCGTTAACGGCGATTCTGACGGTCAAAATGGGGTGAAGATCGGGAGAATTCTTCGTAGGATTTACAGCAAGAGAATCGAAACCACAACTTGGTAATGTGGCGTTGTCTGTGGTGTGATTCATCTTTGATTGATTACTGAAATCAGTCTGCGTGTACTTTAGTTCATTTAGCGCGAACGTCCTTATCTGGAAACTACCAGAAAATGTAAAACCAAAGTGTAAGGCATTTAACGAGTAAAACAATAGTTACACTGGAAATGAAACAGGGTTGTATAATACATATTTACTGAAAAGCAGTTTCATTCTCCGGCCAAGGTACTAATTTCCCTAAAGGAAACTTGAGATATTCATTAGTATAGAATGTGAAACAATGGTTTTCAAACATACTATGAGAACAGGAGGAGAAGGCCGTGAAGCGACAGCAGACTGGCGACGGAGAGACCGGCTGGAAGCTCGAGAACGTTTTATCTTTTTATACAAAATCTAGTGGGATTTGGAACCGGTTATGGCACATTCGAGCCAATCTGAAAGGCTTTTTTTGAAGACAAGACTTCTGGAGTGGGGGCGTTATTCTTTCGATTTTCCGCCATCGGCTTTTCTTCTTTTTTTTTTCTTTTAACGTAACGTAAAGCAGCTCTTCTTTTTCTGCTTCACAACTGAGAAAAACTTACTTCAATTCAATGTTAAAGAGTTCTTTAAGGCTTGCCAGTGGTTTATCACCTTTGAAACGGTGCGTTATGTGACCTCGCCACAATACAATGCATTGTTTTGAACACTGAAAACACCTGTTTTGTACTGTATTGAATTCTTTACAATATTCATTCAAAGTATTGTTTATGTGTGTGACATGCGCCGTTTCTATTTATCTGCATGTAACTTTAATTTAAAGACAAGGAAATTTTTTTCACTAGTTTTCCTTTCCTTTAACTTATTGGTAGATTTTATGTTGCCTGACCCATAGAAAAAGTAGAGGGCTGGGTCAGGGGGATCTGAACCTCCCGCTTCCCGTACTTTTTACTCACGCTTCCCGCCTCTTTCCGAGGTGGTTCCCTCCTCTTTTTCTCATATCTATTGCGAAATATAACGAAATTTTTCGGGATTTTACTCGTTTTCCTTCCAAGTCCCGCCACTTTAAGAATCCCGCTTCTCGCCCTCTCTTCCTCAGCCTCCCGCCCCTTTCATCCCGGTCTCCCACCCTCCAGTTCCCCAGCAAGAAAAAGGCCACTAGAAGAATCGAGACATCCTCAACAGTGACGGTTACAAAAGAGGTGTATTTCCGAGCATGCCCTCTTCTATTTTTTCGCACCTTTTCCTTTTATTTAGATTTGTCCAGTATTGAGCTACAATGTAAATGGAAAACTACTTTTAGGCCTTTAAGTTGAGTTGGTTAAGTAAAAGCATTGATGAATATAAATGACTGTTAAAGTTTTTCCACTGGAAAATCAAAAATTTTGAACCTATTTCTAATTCAAATTAGTCCTAACCAAGTTTACAGTCGATTGAAAAGCTAACCAACCCAACCCAACGATAAAGGTTGATTCCATTATAATACTACCTTAGGTGCAATTAAAGTGTACATTGCGGAGGGAATGTAAACAAATTCTGAATCACATTCGCTCTTTCTTTCTTTTTTCCCAGGTCATGCAAACCAGTCAAGCTCAGAAATAAACGAGCCATCTTCCAATGGGAAAGTGATGTTACATTCTTCTCGTTACGCCGTATCAACTGTACTCGTGTTCTTGATTATTATCTTCAGCTAGCGAGCAGTCTTAGGGTACTGTTCACGCGCGAGTTATATGGCGTAGATGCCATTGAAAGAACATTAAGAAATTCATTGAAAGGATAAGCGCGAGGAAGAAAATACAATGGAAACTCTATTGAGCGGACAGTTACTAAAGTCCCGAAAATATTGTCAGTATAATACTGTAATTAAAACCCCTTTTAAGCGGCCACAGGGCAAACCCCTGTTAGCGGTCAGTTGCCATCTCCCTGAATTTCGAAGGTGACCGATTAATAGTGGTTCTACTGTAGAAAAAAAGAAAAGAAAAAGAAAATGCGGGAAATAAATATATGTTATTTGCCGGCCGGGAGGTCCGTATTGGGAAAAACTGTACCCGAGGTCTTGCGTACGGCCTGAGGCCGCAGGCCGAGGGCCGTGCTCAAGACCGAGGGTACAGTTTTTCCCAATACGGACCGACCTAGGCCGGTAAATAACGTTTTTATTTTTTCCTACTTAAGTTTGTTTGGATTTAAGAAACCGTGAAAAAATCTGTCACAAAATCTTTGTTTGTATACGCGCGGATTTGATTTCAATGTCGAGTCCGACTTGATCGACAAGCAAGAGTCGAGCATTAAGCAAGACAAACATTAATTCCGAATAAAATAGCTTCGCTTAAAATGAACCGTACTCAAGAAATGTTAGAGCTTAATTTACACTGCAGAAAATCAAGAAAAGTAAATGAAGTCATACTAAAATAAAGCACAAATATGCCACAAAACCTAACACTTTTAAATTGATTTCGGCTTCCCGAACAATTCCCTATAAGCTTAAATGTTTTGAAAAGTCTTAATAGAAGCTTTGCAACTTTGCTAAGCCTATTTTTCTGATTCAAAAATACTCTTTGACCGAAAAGCAGTTTAACAAGCTATTAATACACTTGTATTTAACAAATTAATAATCTCTGCGTTGATTCTTATTCTGATAAACAGGGCCAAACTGAATGAAATGCGTAGCGTCTACGTACGGCACAATATTGTGGTAATTAATTTGTCCGTTTTTAATCAAAGAATCTCATTTCCTTGAATGATGGTAAATAGTGTTCTGTTTAAGCAAAAAGTGACAGATAAACAATGCAGTTTAGCACATAGATAGAGTCTAAAAAATCGAATGAATTTTACCGCAATGGCGTGAAAATCATCGCGAGATGAACAAACAACGGCAAACTGCGAACGGTAAACTACAACTCGATTTTGTTGAGAAATAAATAAATACCTCGCCTTTTGAAGAACTTTGAGGCCTTTAATTCCACTGCTTTTTTGTCCTTTAGCATTAACAATGGATGGTGAGGCTATTTTTGTCTTTGGAGAGCAAAACTTTCATGTGTTCGTTAGACTCAAAGGTGCAAAATGATTTCGCGCCGTGAGCGGTCCGTATGCGGGTTCTGGATGAGAAAAACCGGACTGCTGGAGCGCGCGCAATTAGCCAATCAGATTAAAGGATTCAGGATTCCGGACCGCTGAGATGCTTGAGAAAAAAATAATATGCAATATTTATAGCCGTCGAGGTTATCGAGGGTTTCAGGTGAAGAACACAAATGCAAAAAAAATATAAGTATGGTAATTTTGCTAATTTTATTGCCCGAGCTTTTGTAAAAAGAAGAATGCATTGAAAATTAGTGTATTTTACACAGTAGTGTAGCAGCACTCGTAAGCTTGTAATTCTACTGGTCTGGTCCTCTAGTGTAGCAGTTCCTATTGATCGATAAATCTTCGTAAACCAATCAGAATCCATTTCCACTCCAACAAGAATATTTTAAAAGATGGCCGCCACGTTCGCCAGTGGACTCGATTTTCAAAGCCAAAGTTTCGCATCATTGGAGTGTTAACGTACATTTAAAAGATTGAAAATGGAAAGAAACAGTTTAAAAAAAAAACTCAATTCTCGCTACGATAGCGAGAGAATTTGCCAAAGAAATTACCGAACTCAAAACCGTGGTACAGGAGCAGAAATCCGAGCTCGATAGCTTAAAAAAAAAGGATGGAAAAAACCAAAACCCAAAACAACGCCCTAGAAGACGAGCTTTTTGCCGCTAGGAACAAAATAGATGAGCAAGAGGAGGAAATCGCTGAGCTCTATCAACTTCAGGACAATCTAGAACAATACACGAGGAAACAATCACTTGAAGTTTGCGGTATTCCGGCGAGCGCATATACTTCGACCGAACAAGCGATACTTAAAGTTGCCAGTGTTCTTGATGTTCCAATGACACCTGAGGACATAAACATCTCGCACACAATCAAGAGCAAGGGTGCAGGTACCATTCTGGTCAAATTTCAGAGTCATAAAGCAAAGACCAGACTTTACAAAGCCAGAACAAAATTGAAGAACCTAAGGTTCAATGATTTATTTCCGGACGCGTCAACCGCTACTCGTGTTGCAGCAGGAACGGGACGAATCTTCATAAATGAAAATCTCACGGGCTTCAGAAAAGAACTGCTTAGGAAAGCGAACGTAAAGCGCAAGGATGGACTAATTATCAGTGCCTGGTCAATGGATGGAAAGATCTTCGTAAAAACCTCGCCGGAAGGCACCCCCATAAGGATTTATGAAGAGGAAGATCTGGAAAACTTATAACATTCTCCACAATGCAAACATTCGATCATCAATTACACTGAACGGACCAAGAAAGGTACATGTACGACTATATTACAAAACGACATAAGGACCAGACTTGCAATTTCTTTAACTATTATCATTTAATTCGGGTAGGGAAACGGATCTGGCGAAGGAACACTCACTCACTCGTTTGTTTTGTTGTTGGTTTGTTTCCTTTGTTTGCTTTTCTTTTTTTTTTTTTCTTTCGAATTCGCTTGTGGGTTATTAAGTGTTTGCTTTATTATTTTTTGTACGTTACTTATTTACTATGCAGACGTCTGTAAAATTAGATATTTTATCGTTGAACGTTCGAGGGATACGGGATCAGACTAAGAGAAGGAGTATTTTTTCGTTCTTGAAAGACTTTAAAGCAAATATTTACTTTCTTCAAGAAACTTACTCTGACCTGAAAGATGAAATTATCTGGAAAAATGAATGGGGAGGTGATATATTTTTCTCTCATGGCACCAACCACAGCAAAGGTGTCTGTATTCTGATCAACCCTACTATTTTTTGTCAGGTGGATTATTGTTATAGCAACAATTCAGGGAGAATAGTGCTAATTACGATTACACTTGGCTCGCAAAAAATATCTCTTTGTAACATCTACGCGCCAAACAACCAAACAAATCAACTTGAGTTTTTGCAGGAGCTGAACAACTGCATAATCGACAAAACAGAACTGACCACATTAATTGTTGGAGGGGATTGGAATTGTACGTTGTCGAAAAAAGATAAAATTGGAGGCACGGCATGGGCATCAACAAACTTTAGGAATTTGCTAATAACTACAATGGATATGTTTGATCTAATAGACATCCAGAGAGTACGCCACCCAATATTACGTAAATTCACGTATGAATCAAAAGCAATAGGAATGAAATCTAGGATAGACTTCTTTCTTTTGGCTAAAAACCTAACAAAGAGTGTAAAGAAAACAGAAATATATCCATCAATTGCACCCGACCACAATGCAATTTACATATCTTTACTTTGGTCCTGTGAAACCCCAAGGGGACCCGGACTCTGGAAATTTAATAACACTCTTTTAAAAGATGAAGAATACGTGGAAATGGTTCGTGAAACGTATTCAAACACCGTAAAATATTATCGTCAGGTAACAAACAAGGGCCTACTGTGGGAATTAATTAAAATGGAAATTAGGAATGCGACTATCTCGTATATGAAATACAAAGCAAAAGTATTCAGAGATCGGGCAGAGGAAATTAGACACCAGCTCGAAGAGCTAGATGACACTATCTGTAATAACTTTTTCTCGCCGGACACAAATCAACTTCTGCTACACTATGACAAACTTAAATCCGAACTTCAGTCTCTGTATGAAACAAAAGGGAAGCAAGCGATGTTCAGAGCGAAATGTCGTTGGGTGGAACAGGGTGAACGCCCAACAAAATACTTTTTCAACCTACTGAGAAAAAAGAAACTATAATAAAAAGACCATTAGGGAAATATGCATAGAAGATGAATCAACAACAATCAATGCTAAACAGATTCTCGACCAAATCGAAGCTTATTTTAGAGACCTGTATACATCAGCAAAAACTTTCTCTCATGATGAATACAACGAATTTACACAACATCTACAAATCCCAAAACTTTCAGATTAAGATCGGGATAGCTTGGAAGGTCCTCTGAGCTATGAAGAGTGTAAAAATGTACTAGAATCTTTTCAAAATGATAAGTCGCCAGGTGAAGACGGATTTACCGTAGAATTCTATAAATTTTTCTACGACCTATTAGCGGATGACACAAATCTCTTTTGTGCAGATTTAATTTCAGTGGAAAAAGCTTTAAATATAGTCAATGACTTCGGTAGGATAGCTGGTTTACAGCTAAACATGAAAAAAACAAAAGCGATTTGGCTTGGAAAATGGGCCAACAATAAAACCAACCCCTTGGACATGAAGTGGATGCATACTCCTGTGAAGATTCTAGGAATTCATTTCTCGTATGACAAGAAAGGCAATGATGACCTTAACTTTAGCTTGAAATTAAGAAAGCTACAAACAAAACTGGATATGTGGAGTGCTAGAAGTCTCACGCTAATTGGGAGAGTATTAATAACCAAAACGCTGGGTATCTCACAGATCATTTATTCCGCGTCAAGTATTGAAGTCCCAGATACAGTTGCAGGGACGCTAAAAAAGAAATTGTTCAATTTTATATGGAGAAAAAAGAAGGATAAAATAAAACGAACCGTTCTCTACCAAAATTTAGAGAAAGGTGGGCTACGTATGACAGATGTAGATCTTATGTTTAAAGCCTTGAGACTAGCATGGATCCCCAGACTCTTGAACGCTGGAAATACAAACTGGTGTTCTGTGCCAAACCACTATTTCAGAAAACAAGGGGGCTTATACTTTCTTTTAAAATGCAACTATGACACAAAGTACTTTCCTCAATTGCCAGCCTTTTACAAGAACATTCTCAATTTCTTTCAAGAATTAAAAACGCTTTATGGTTACGACCAAGCAAGTGATTTAGTATTATACAATAATAAAGAAATTCAAGTAGATCAGAAACAACCTTTCTCAGCAACTGGATGGAGGAAGGAATTGTTTCTATAAAAGACTTGTTGAAGGAGGATGGTAGATACCTTTCATTCCAAGAATTTAAAGAAAAATTTTCATGCAACACAAACTTTCTTCAATATTTTCAGGTTATCAGTGCCATACCTGACCGGTTACGGTTGAAAGCGAGACAACTAGAGTCGTTTAATAAACAGGTCTTCACAAGTAATGACCATCTCTTCCATTTTAACAGTAATTTCACTTTCAACCTTGATAAAGCCAAATCAAGAGACTTCTACAATCTCTTCATTGATACAATTCACACCGGAGGTCCGACCGGTCCCAAAAGATGGAGTGAAACACTTTCTTTAAATGATGAACATTGGGCAAAGATATTTAAATTAACACGAAAACTTTGCAAGGAAACGAAACTAAAAGAATTTCAATTTAAATTGATTCATAGAATCGTTGTGACAAAGAAAGAACTATTCAAATACGGTATTAAAACAGACGATAGATGCTGCTTTTGAGGGGAAAAAGACTCTATCAACCACACTTTTATTCACTGCTCTTTTACGAAATCATTCATACAAAAAGTCATTCTGTGGTTTAATACAACGTACAATTTACAGATCTCTCCAACAATAGAGCAACTTTTATTTGGAATTACCTCTAACTTATATGAGAAAAGTATGACCAACAAATTCAATTACTTTACACTACTTATGCGCTACTATATCTATAATTGTAAATTAAATAATAAGCCTATTGTCCTCCATGACTTTGTGAATGCTGCACAACAAAGAGAACTAATTGAAAACACCGTTGATAACTCAGGAACCAATAGAGGGTAAAATATCTCATCTCTCCTTAACGTGTAAGGAGTTATATTGTAAGTAACAAAAAAGAGGAAGAAGATTGTCACCGTAGCTGACTAAGTAACTAAGTAACTAAGTAACTGTACATAGAGTAGTTAAGAAAAGTAGGGTAATTTGTAGTTTGTGTTTAAGTCTGCGTAGTATTGTAAGTAATTGTATTGTTGTGTGTTATTAATAAAAAAAAATAATAATAAAAATAAAAAAAAAGAAGAGCAGCAAGCGATGAAAACTTGTTTCGACAAACTGCAGTCTTCATTTGAGATTCGATGCGAACCATCAGTGGAAGCGATCTTTAACAGCTTTTAAAAGCCTGTGAAGATGGTTTTTAAGAACGAAGATGATCCAGAAGGTTTTTTCAAGTGTCAGAGAAAAGAATCTGGACGGTTAGCTCGAAATTTGAAGCGAAAAACTAAGGTAATTTTTCTTTTATTTTGCTTCGCACGTGTTTGGATCTATTCGCGATATGAGCACATGTTCTTCAAAATGCGACTAAATACTTTTCGGATCGCCAATTTTATATGTTAAGAAACTCGCCTTTACCACAAATAGTGTCTTTCGTCCTGTTTGGGAATGTAAAGCTTAATTTCTTTGGTTAAAACTCGTTTTGTAGGGATTATGCAGATGTGAGTAGCGACACGTACACAGATTCAATGTAACATGAGCTCTGACCAGCCGTTGCCATTGTAACTGAAATGATATCCTTCTGTTTACGTAAAAAATAACAGCCCTCTAAGAGGTCATGTGGTTACCAATATTTTAACAGACTTGTGTTTACAGTCAAACTGAGGAAATAGTGAATAGCTAAAATGGGTCTGGAATGTTCATAGTGTAGTTATGATGAAAGTAGTCCAACCCCCCTCCTCCCCTCCCCCCCCCCCCCCCCCCACTCTCGCCTTCAATTATTTTACAAGAAATCAGATCGACAAAAATTTGTTAAAGATTTTCTTAGAGATTTTTGGTGAACGTAGTTGTCGTAGGCTTTCTTGCAAAACAAATAACCGATATTGATGTTGGCGGGTCTATTAAATCGGAATCATATTAAAGGCAACGGGTTGACCCTTTTCTGCAAAATATAACGATCTCCTTATACTCAGAGATAAATTCAGACATTGATTCCAAGCAATATAAATGTAAATAACATCTCACTGCATTTCAGACCATCTGCGTTCGTATTGTACGTGGTACACAACTCTTACCTCGATTTGATCGATTCATCGGTTGTATTTCGCAGTTGACGATCAAGATCAATAGACATTCTATTATTACTGCCTTCTTGTCGTGTAGGCCACATTCAAATTTGCGGGGGGATTGGGTAATAACCTTGTCACGCATTCTACCAAAATTTGTAGCGATCGGACGAAGAATAAATTTTTGGTAATTTGTTTAGCCATCGTTCCTGAAGAAACGATATTTAAAGGGCAGTACGGGAAAGAGTTTTATGGCCAGAAGTTATTAGGTAAATCCTTGTGCCGTTTCAGGTACGCTTTCGTTCTTCCTTCGTGCTTCGGAAAATATTACTTAGAAGCAATATCCACTTGCGAAGAATCATGTTCCAACTACGTTCGGCCATATGCACGTGGCAATCATCATATTCTAACTACGTTCGCCCATATGCACGTGCCAAGCATCATGTTTCAACTACGTTTGGCCAGCGGCTCATCAAAGCAGTCGATTCTCGATCGTGGACAGTTCGAAAGCGCCATAATGATTGTGAAAGTAGCTTTTTTTTATTCGGAATCCCCATATTTAACTAAATCCTAACAATTCATCACCGTAACTCATATATCCTTCTAAACAATAGTATTGTAATCGTAAAAAGCTACCTGGAGAACTTGACAAATCCTCGTGCCGTCTCGGTACGCTCTCGTTCTTACTTCGTGCTTCGGAAAGTCTTACTTACATTACTTACACATATAGTAGCATTATGGTTACCTTGGTAACCACAAAAATCGTAGTTCAGAGCAGATTTGGTCGTGTTTTGTCTGCTTTTCAGGACCGATTTTTCTTAGAACAAGGGAAATGTTTTTTTTAATAGACCTCAAAATTTGCACTGAAGAGCGCTTTTGCACAATTTCAGTTTTGGCTAAATTTTGTAACTTTTTACTTGGAATAAAATAGAACGTGCAACTGGTTAGTTTTGTATATTTTTGTTGTGACAAGAATGAGTTAAATTAATGGCGAATCACGCTATTACCGCAGTGTAACATATAATGACAACAAACCATGAGATTGCACAGTGCGCTAATCGGACTGAAAATCATCTTCAACAGATGCATGCAAATTTTTTTAAAAAAACTACCCAACGCGATGGCCAAATAAAATTTTAATTCTCGATAAAAGTTTTATTTAAAATCCCTTAACTCAAAAGCATTCTAGTCCGCACTTCCTAACCGTTGGTTACCACTAGTTTATGTATTTATTTAGATCTATAGGCCATAAAATAATTCAGTCGTTTATTTTGCCTGTCACGCAATATTTCTTCCCAACGAATTGCGTTCCCGCCATCTAGTTTCAGAAGTTGTAAAGCGGCGTTCACACGACAAAATAAAGTTGGCAAACTCATGTTGGTGTGTGTGAACGACACAACAACAGTTGGCAAACAAGTTGGCAAACTGTTGGTGAGAATAGAAAGTTCTATTTTGTCGCCAACAGTTTGCCAACTTGTTTGCCGTTACGGTTGTGTCGTTCACACACACCAACTTGAGTTTGTCAACACGAGTTGGCCCACCTTAGTTTGTCGTATGAAGGCCGCTTAAGAAAAACACTCGCGTAAGTTTTTCTATTTTCTTCATAATCTGAGAAACTGCAAAAACGCTGTGTCATCTCATGCGACACTTGTTAAAGAGTGATAATTTGCGGTTTGTGTCCAAACAGGAAAATAAACTAATTAGTAACCATGGTGCCGTGAAGAAGTATTTGTGACGCAGGTGACCTCTTTCCTTTTAATACCAAGTTGTTTTTCACTTAGTGGGGGAGGGTGAAGTTTGTCTGGAGTTCACTATTAATTCAAAGCATGTGACGAAACACAATGCATTTCTGGTGATGTATCAAGGTTTCATAAAGACAGTGTCTTTTCTTTACGAGAAAAAAACACGAAAATGAAATGAAATCAAACCTGGTGTGATAAATTCGTTTGACAAAACCCCCCAGCCCCCACCCCTCCATCTTGGGCATCCATGAAGGCTAATCATGTGTACGTGACCTGCTTCATTCTGTACAGTGCAGATCAAGTTTTGTTCTGATAAGAGAGACGTTTGTAGTGTGTTTACTTGTTCTCACAGAAAAGACAACATGAAAGTCGCTTTTTTTGTTTTTTTCGCATTCTTCTGTTCCCTTTGGACCATTGGTAAGTTGTGCTGTGAACGGTGCAAGAAAATGTAGCGGGAACATGCCCCAGGGACATGTCGCAGCGACACGTCCCCTCGTGTGTGCTGGTTGTTTTTGGCACGCGCAACACGAACTTTAAAGCTAATTTGTCTCCGCGACATTTGCATGGAATTCAACCCGTTCTTCGTGCAACATGTAACATGTCGCACGTACGGACAAAATGTTGCAGGAATTCGTGTTGCACGTGCCAAAAATTATAAGCATACACGAGGGGACGTGTCGCTGCGACATGTCTCTGGGGCATGTCCTCGCTACAGTTTCTTGTGTGTGTACACATTTTGCTACACGTCCCTGCTACATGCCCCCTCAGTGTAAATAACACATGGGGCGCTTTCCATTCGACCAAAAATTCTGGTTTGAGTTTCGGAAAATTCCAGTGGCGAATGGAGCATCATTTTCCAACTTTTCCGGTTGACTGCACGGAAGGCAAAACAAAATTTGCATATGGTCAGGTAGTGCTTCTAATATGGAAATTTCTACGGTTCATTAAAATAATAGACTGTCGCCGGTTTCCTACACATATAACTCGATATTGTTGCAAATAAAAAGCATTCCGAGCACTGAAATAAACGCCATGAATGACATCGTGGCCACAAATACAGGGACCTTTCAAAAGGCACACTACAAGCAACGAAAACGTCGCCAACCTAAAATGTTTAATGAGCAAAACAATGGCGTAGCCTGCACGCGCGTTATAAATATTTGTACATTTCTTTGTTCACCTAAGTTTTTTATTTGGAGTTTCAAGAATGCTTCCTTAAGGACGTTCGCGCGAAAATCTTCCAACATTGCAATTTTTCTTAAAATTTCACCAGAGCTAGTTTATTAGTTACTTTTATCAGAAATGTAAAAAAAAGTGGGGGTCACCGACTTCGTTTCCGAGATACGATAAGCGAAAGAGGGCGCGTATTTGGATAAATTTCACTTCGTCACTCGATATGACCTCAGCGGCTTCGGGCGACAAAATATTTTAAATTAATTGATGTAGGCTAACTTTCTTTGTCTGAATTTATTTTAGTGGGTCAATTATACAAATATATTTCGGTTTTGAAGTCCCTTAAGGAAAATCTTGCCTTAAAGAATTGGATTTGCGAACACTCGAGACTGGAAAATTTGACTAATTTGGTCGCGCGCGAGGGGAGAAAATGAAAAAATAACAAAGTTCCAACATTGGAAATTCGCTCATTTTTTGTCAATCAGTAGAGATTTATCGGTAAAGGTGGTATATCCCGAAAAAAGTGGGGGTCACCGACCGTTTAAGAGAGGAAACTGCAAGCGAAGTTAACGCAACGGCTACCAACCCTATACGTGTTTGGAAAGTTTTCTCAGCGCGCGCGCTCGTGCATGACGTGGCGTGACGTTGCGACATGAATAACGTGCGCAGTAAGGATGCGCATAAACAATTAGCGCGAACGTCCTTAACACATGTAGCTGCTTTCAGCTGCACAAATCGCTAAATTTTCTGCCGATGGAACTTAGGCTGAGTGTGAAATGGTAGCTTTTTCCAAAATTTCTGGAAAAGAGGACAACCTCGCAAGGTAGACCCAAATTTTCGAAAACAATTTCCGGGAACTTTCAGTTCCATTTGGTTTTGCTTCTGGAATTTCCGGGGTTTTCGGTTGAATGGTTCGCATTTCGGAAAGTCGACACTTTCCGGATTTTCTGGAAACTTTCCCAGGAAATTTCTGTACCATTCGTCCTTGTTCCGAAATTTCCGGAATTTTTTGTCGAATGGAAAGCGCCCATGATTTTGTCGCTGCTACATGCTGCTGCAACATGTCCCTGTGTCTTGTCCCCACGTGTGCGGAGACCTTTACAAATGTGCGAGGCACCGAGGCGTGCGAGGCAAGTCGGCGAGGCAAGGCAGCGGGGCGTGCGAGGCAAGGCAGCGAGGCATGCGAGGCAGAAATCTTTACTCCAAATTAAAAGGCTTGCCGCAAGCTACCTAAGCTAACTGTAGGCTAACCGTCATTTAGGCTTACCGAAGTGCTACTTAGGCTAACCGGAATGGATCGCCGCATGCCTCGCTGCCGCAATTTTCCCTTTCGTAAACAAGCGATGTCATTTTAAACAGTCGATGCCTTTCCTGACAACAGTCGATGTCATTTATAATGGTCGATGCCTTTTCCTGTAACAGTCGATGCCTTTAATTTGGACCAAATCGCGTAATAATCGCGTGAAATATCCACTGAAAGGTTCTTTCAAACTTCTTGAGAGTATCAGATGTTTGTTTAGAAATGTCAAGGGATTCCAAAAATTATTTTGGTTTTCTAGTTGACGAAATATCCGAGCTTCGCTATGTTCTCGACACTTAGAAAAACTTTGGCTCAGCCCGGAAGTAAGAAATACTTCACGCAAACGAACGAATGGATGAATATCTCGATAAAATTATTTTGGTTTAGAAGTGGACGAATTCTTCGAGCTTGTGAATACCATACATCGCTACGTTCATGACACTTACACCCGCTCATCTTTCGACGTGCAATACAAACAAGACGGATCGAAATCCGCCAATCACAGCCCAATAGCATGACCTTCTGAACTTGTAGGCTCATTTGCATACTGAACCAACACCGGTTTCAAGTGTCGAGAACGTAGCGATTTATGGTATAATTTTGAGAATCGCTTGGCATTTCTAAACAAACATAGAATATTCTCATTGGGTTACTTAAGTAAATAGAGATATTCATCCATTCATTCGTTTACGTGAGCTTTTCTGTCTTTTTTCTGTTTCAATATTTCTTACTTCCGGGCTGAGCCAAAAATTTTTTTAAGTGTCGACTGAGAACATAGCGATTTTATGGTATACCGAAGCTCGGATATTTCGTCAACTAGAAAACCAAAATAATTTTTGGAATCAAGAACATGCCCAAGGCTGAAATTTGGTTAAGAACGAATTTTATTTTTTCCTGTTTGTTGCAAGAGACAAATATATGTACTAAATAAATAAATCTTTATTCGAATCCTGACTTGTGACCACTTATTGGTCTCGTGAACATGTAGATATCGGTTAGGAATGAATTACTGCAATACCACTTTGTTTTTAAATTTTAAAAAATAAGAAAGTTCTAAAAACATTTTAGGCTCAAATCTTCGAAAAAAGTTAAGAACGTTTAGCCTCGGTCAAAAAATTAGACGTTCTTATATAAAAAAAGAGTGTATAACTTTTTGCTGATCATGAACTCATTCAGCTTCGTTTGATTTGAAAGGTCCTGTAGATACGATATACAAGTTTTTTTTTATCTTAAATAATCATGCAACTTGCTTATGAATGTCATGGCACATTTATGTACATCTAAAGGGACTGCCCTTTTTCGTTCGATAGTCAAAAGTAAAAACGATAAAATCTATTAATCAGCCTAAATACAATGGTTGTGAGCAATAAAAATGTTAATAAATGTGTACACCAACTTGTCTTGAATTTAGTGGGAGTAACAATTTTTTTCAGTCGCTTTGTGCTGCTAAAGAAACTGCCTGGAATATTCTCCAGGAGGGTGGCAACTTTGGCCTGAGAGTTACATGGTATTATTTTGCCAAACAAATAAATGTGAAAGAATAGAGCAGCATGGTGTTTATTACAAAATATTATGTAGAATAAGGCCATTATATTGGGGTACCACATGGAAAATTTTGTTGTTGCATACTGATAGGTTGTATTGCTGTCTTTACAGGTTCATTTTTACAGCGCTGGGAATGCGTCAGTTCAAGTTTATATGAAGATTGCCAAAATAAGTCAGCCATGGTCAACTGCACCAGATTTAATTCTGCATGTTTTCAAGCAGAGCTCATGTTTGAAAAAGGATCAGTGAAAACTCTTCACTTCCAAAAAGGATGCGTGAATAAAGACAATTGCCAAAGGTACGAAAGAGGGGATATTGATTTATGTAATACCCAAAAGTTGAAAGGATATACTGTGGACTGCCAAGCAAAGTGCTGCCATGAAGATGAGTGTAACAAGGGAAATCTTCTTGTCGAGAATAAAGGTAAAGAAGCATGTGTGACGCAGTTGAGGTCACTTTTCTTCTCCTTTCAGTTTGTTTCTCACTTAGTGGGAGAGAAGCGGGGTTAAAGTTTGCCTAGAATTTGACTATTAATTTAAGGTAGCTGAACTGGGTTTTTAGGGGTAATACCGCTCAAGTTTGAGAATTAACTTTGTCGCCATAAACAATGCTATCAAAAATCGATCACCACAGCTGTATAAGAAAATATAAATATTTTTATGACCAGTGTTATATTGAAATCGGACTTAGCAACGAAATGACGTGATTACGTTTTTTTCTTTCGCTCGTATTCCTCGGCAACAGGAGATTTTTCGCAAATTACTCAGAAGCTTGAACCACACATAGCCGCCTCAATGTTGGCAGAGTTTGATCAAATTCTATGAGAGCGCTTTAAAAACATTTGTGAATGAAGTTTTTGGGGCTCTAAAAACAGTCAAAAACATAGTAACGAGAAAATGGGGGTATTATCGAAAGCAAAGTGTAACAGCGTTTGGTAGCTGCCAAAACTCTTTAATTGTACGACGAAGTATACGGTTATTCCAGCTCGGATCGTACGAGCTAACAACGACTTACCGCTGGCCTACGCGGGCACAATACGGGCATCTCGAAGCTCTTACAACAACAACTGAAGTCTAAAAACACATATCGTAACATCTTTTCTTAATTGAAACAAAGTTAGTAGGTTAGTAAATGTTTCTAAGTTCAAAGCGTGTTCAGTGTTCACAGATCCGTTCCAGATCAATTGCCATAGTGTTCAAATGTTCAGTTTAGATGGAGGTTTGATAATCCTTCCACTGCGGGTCATTTGCATGAGCGGCTGGACAGGAGAGCTTTAATTATAATAATAATAATAATAATAATAATAATAACTTTATTTATCCTGGAAGAACATTTAGGGGAGGTTCTTCCTCGAACGGAGTTGGGTCTCCACTGCTCGCGGCAGGGTGAACGTCTGGTGAAGTCGTTGGTAAGTCAGTCGTAGTCCGTGGTGGTAAAGCAGTTAAAAGCAGTTAAAACGGGGGGGTCCAGTTGAGGCTCGGGTGCCTGTGCGGCAGGGTTTGCTTGAACAGGTTCAGAGACACTATCCTTTAATTGCACTGTGTAGAAACTTGCGATTTCTTCGATATATCGTCCCGCCAACCTCTACAAGGTAGGAACGCGGGGCCACCTTCTTAATGCAGACACCTCTTCTCCATTTCTTACTTGTGTCCTTTGAAGATGGTATCAATCTGATGGGCTGGCCAATTTCCAGTTTAGGAAGTTCTTTGGACCCTCGGTCAAAGTATTTCTTTGCCCTTCTTCGCTTTTTTGTTAGTTTTCTTTCAACATCTGACTGTATCTCAGGCTCAAGTAGGTGCTGTGCTACTGGCAGTGTAGTCTTGGTTCTTTTGGACATCAGTCTTTGCACTGGGTTGCTATCCATTCCCTCCGTGGGTGTATTTCTGTAATCAAGAAAACTCAACCACTGATCTTGATTATCCTTCGCTGCTTTCTTCTGAAGTGTTTTAGCAGTCTTCACAGCAGCTTCAACAAGCCCGTTTGACTGTGCATGGTATGGTGATGACGTGTAGTGCTCAAACTGCCAGTCGTGGGCAAATCTTGTGTATTCAGCACTGTCAAATTGTGGGCCATTGTCTGTGCACAACCTTCTTCCACTGGGAAAAAAATAGAAGGTACAAAACAAGAGCTTTGTAAGATATGTTTTGCATCTAATAATATATAGAGGATATGACACTTTGGCGAGAAGATATGAATTTTATGTTCGAGTGGCAACCACAATATCTCACGAGTGAGCGCAGCGAACGAGTGAGATATTGTGTTTGCCACGAGAACAAAAAATTCATATCTTCGAGCCAACGTGTAATGTTCTTTTTATTATATGGAGAGAAAATATCGGAAATTGCCCATTTTATTCTTTCCAAATTAAGGTTTACACAAATACGGGTGGGCTTCATTAAAATATAAAATACACTGAAGTGAAAAATACAAAATACCCGGTGCCAAGGATATAACATACAGCTGTACTCTAAACTAATTTTACAAACTAAAATTAATGTCATTGACTCTGACTTGAGTCATCTAAAACAGTGATTTTTAGCCTTTTTTCAGAACGAATCTTTGAACACTTTTCGGTACGACCGGGCTGATACACTTGCACATTTACCGTTCCGATTTGGCAGTTTTGAAATAAACTTCCAGAAGCTGCACCCGCTAAATAGCTATCCGACTTAGTTTTCTCCTCAATGGAGACAGCTGACAAGGTTTGGCTGGTATTGGCATCGTTAGACAATACAGCGGAAATCTGCTTCTGTTTCTTATCGGACAGAGATGAGTAGTTGTTTAAAGAGTTCACATTTTTATGTCCAGTAATCTGAATGATTTCGTTGTGTGGTATCTCGTTATCCACCAGCTTCTGGACCAAATGCTCTTGTGCTGTGATTTACGAGCTTTTTGTCTGAATCCAGGCCTGAATCTTGTACCTTGTTCTTCAGCATACTTCTCAAGGAATTGATTCCAAGCGGTGAGCATTTGAAGAGGGTCCTGAAGGGGTAAAATGGGAGCTGGGATTTGCTTCTTTTTGGGCTGGGAAAATGGGATTCGTGCACTGGGACTGGGATTTTACCACTGGGAATGGGAAAAAACACTTTGAATCAAAAGCCCTCTGGGCTTAGTGTCTCGTGTCACTTTTTAGAGTTTATTTAAAAAAAGAGATCGCTTTTCACGTCTATTTATTGCTTGTAAAGTTGATCAGTTATATAACTCCAATAACAGCAGAAAAAGATGACAGACATTGCACTGTATTGCACTTTGGTTCACTAAGCATACATTCTACTGTATACTTATACTATGACTTCCATGTGCTTTCTTCACGCTATATGAGATATCGCTTTGGGTGTTTATTCGTGAACGCTTAGCCTGTTAAGTGATAATGACATGCGAGTGGTGATGATTTTGTTAATTCTTATAACCTCTTCTCCTGATTTAGTATTGATATTGTGAGGAGAAATTTGGTTTTGGTCACTCTTGAGCCGGTCTTAATGTTTTTGTAACGCCAAAGCTACAACGCAGCGGCTGATGAACGTGTAAATTACAGTCATTTTCTTCGCTATTTAAATCTACTGAATGAAATATTTTGCTAGGTTCTGCTTAATAGAAAACATTCGATCTTGCTTGACATGTGATTCCGCGCGAACGTACGCAATAAACTATGTAGTAGTGTTTAACTCGCACAAATCTCACTTTTAAAGAGAGACTTTAACTTCTACACAGAGCTTACTATGCTGTACCATAACTGATCATAACTTTAAAATGGTTGGGTATTCAATCGACTAACGATTCAAACGATTCAAACCTTTTGTTCAAACGACATGTGTTATGTGTGCAAGATTAACTTTGACATTCAATCCCGACCAACTAATTGCTTAGATTACAATCCCTCTTTAACCCCGATACAATCTGTTGCCGCGGCTAAATTTAAAAAAAGTTGTCTACACAAAGATAAGAACAATGCTTACCGATCGAACAACTGATATTTACATCGTCCTCTCTTTCAGCAACATTTTTACCATATCTGCTATATTCCACGACTGTAATCTCTATAAATACAGTTGTTACAGTAAATATCCCGTTGAAACATCCACCATTTTCCTACGCTTGGTAAACAGAAATGATTTTCAACTACTTTCCAAAACTCTCAAGATAAAATAATAGATATCAAATGAAAGCACGCTATTCTTTAAATTGGCAACGTGAAGCTGTTATTCTGATACATCTCACAATTGCACAAATTAAAACTTTACAAGCGACCACAAGACAAGACACTCCAAAGAGATTTTAGAGCTTCATGTTAAAAACTGCTTTTCTCGCTCAATTTAAGTTGCGGTATACTAGCGTTATATGCACAACAACGACAACGAAAAATTTACAGGCAGGTCCATTTAATGACATCTTGTTGATTATTAGACACTTCTGCTTTTCAGATCCGTTCTAAAACTCATCAATATAATTTCTCTCTTTCGGTTAGTACATTGTATTATGTGTTTGTAATAACCTGGTGTATTTCATTCTTCTTCTACGCGTTTTCTGCTTGAGTTACAATTAATTTCATTGATTTTCAGTACAATCTTGTCGGCAAAGGTTAGAATGTTATTTTAAGAACGTAAAACTTGTCTGTATTTTTCTTGATAACTGCTGGCTGCAGCTCAAATATATCCAAAATTGAAAAGCGTACAGCTAATTTAAAGAAAAAAATGCGTCACATCTACGTGTATTCCTCTTAAGAGCTTTATTCATGCACTGAAAAGGCTGTTGTTGTCGTCAAAAAAAGTTGTGTCCATTGTAGCGTGGAATTCACAGCAGGATATATGAAGCTACATGCAGTGCCTCTTGACTCAGGTCAATCTTCGGGTCAAAAAAATAAAAAAGCAATGTATGTTTTGCGCTTTAGATTGACATTTCTGCTCTTCAATCCTAAAAAAACTCATCAAATATAATTTCCCTCTTTCGGTCATACATTGAGTTCTACCTTTACCTCAGAGCCGAGTGTAAACGAGGCTTTGCAAATCGAAAGTGTAAATGTTTCTCTCGATGAATCAGAACCGCCTGAAAAAAGAAAGGCAAAAAAGCCCTGGGGGGGGGGGGGGGGGACTCGCATATGAAAGTCACGGGGATGCTCGTCGTCTCGCTTAGGGGTATAAATTTCGGACTTTTGGTCTCGCTTAGGGTGTTCCGGGAAAAAACGCCCTAAACGCCAATATTTTTAGCCAAAATGGTCTCGTTTAGGGTTACACACGAAGAAATATACAAATATAAACTCCATTCTTAGTTTTTTGGTATCTTTTAGGGGTCAAGAAAGGCTTGAGCCACACCCAGATTGGTCTCTTTTAGGGGTTCTTTTCAAAATTTCCGACGAGCATCCCCGTCCGTTTCATATGGGAGTCCCCCCCCCGGGCAAAAAAGTACGACTTCAGACTGGCAGAGTTCTTTTATTGAAATGTGGGAAAAAGTATGGAACAGCACAACGCTAGATTTGAACAAAAAAACGCCACAGTTGACATTTTTAAAGATTTGGCATCAAAATAATTGTCTTTATCTAATCGTTTATCTTCTGTTATTAAATTGTTGTTATTCATGCCACAAAGGTCACCCCTTTCAATACAAAGTTGTGCAAAAGTCACGTAGCAATCATAGTCTTTTTTAGGATCATGATGCTCGTTTTTGTCTCGTGTCGTCATGACGACGTTGTCATGACGACACGAGATAATTGTACAGGGGGATATTTTCCCGCCATGTCAATATTTTTCCCGCCATGTCAATATTTTTCCCGCCATGTCAACATTTGCTTTGTGAGGCCGCGGAATTTTCCCGCCATGTTATGAAATTCCGGCGGCATCCGATCACAAAACAAATGTTATCAAAGAATAATTGTTTCTTTACAAAGGTCGCAACTAAAGCGCTGGTTTATCAAACAGTAAGTTAGGAGTATTTATTGTAAAGGGCTTATTATGTTAAAATACAGGCACGCTATAAAAAAGAGATGACGTTTTTTTCTGAACTTGCAGCAAACGAGCAAATTTTAAGTGGTCTAACAGGCAAAAGTTTAAAACCTAAAGTTCGGTGCGCTACGATCTGTAGTGGAACGAGCATTTGGCATGTTGAAAGTTCGTTGGAGAATTGCGTTGAAAAAGGTTGAACAAAAAACGAGCATCTTAAAAAAGACTATGATTGCTACGTGACTTTTGCACAACTTTGTATTGAAAGGGGTGACCTTTGTGGCATGAATAACAACAATTTAATAACAGAAGATAAACGATTAGATAAAGACAATTATTTTGATGCCAAATCTTTAAAAATGTCAACTGTGGCGTTTGTTTGTTCAAATCTAGCGTTGTGCTGTTCCATACTTTTTCTCACATTTCAATAAAAGAACTCTGCCAGTCTGGAGTCGTACTTTTTTGCCTTTCTTTTTTCAGGCGGTTCTTATTCATCGAGAGAAACATTTACACTTTCGATTTGCAAAGCCTCGTTTACACTCGGCTCTGAGGTAAAGGTAGAACTCAATGTATGACCGAAAGAGGGAAATTCTATTTGATGAGTTTTCTTAGGATTGAAGAGCAGAAATGTCAATCTAAAGCGCAAAACATACATTGCTTTTTTATTTTTTTGACCCGAAGATTGACCTGAGTCAAGAGGCACTACATGTAGCTTCATATATCCTGCTGTGAATTCCACGCTACAATGGACACAACTTTTACAGACGACAACAACAGCCTTTTCAGTGCATGAATAAAGCTCTTAAGAGGAATACACGTAGATGTGACGCATTTTTTTCTTTAAATTAGCTGTACGCTTTTCAATTTTGGATATATTTGAGCTGCAGCCAGCAGTTATCAAGAAAAATACAGACAAGTTTTACGTTCTTAAAATAACATTCTAACCTTTGCCGACAAGATTGTACTGAAAATCAATGAAATTAATTGTAACTCAAGCAGAAAACGCGTAGAAGAAGAATGAAATACACCAGGTTATTACAAACACATAATACAATGTACTAACCGAAAGAGAGAAATTATATTGATGAGTTTTAGAACGGATCTGAAAAGCAGAAGTGTCTAATAATCAACAAGATGTCATTAGATGGACCTGCCTGTAAATTTTTCGTTGTCATTGTTGTGCATATAACGCTAGTATACCGCAACTTAAATTGAGCGAGAAAAGCAGTTTTTAACATGAAGCTCTAAAATCTCTTTGGAGTGTCTTGTCTTGTGGTCGCTTGTAAAGTTTTAATTTGTGCAATTGTGAGATGTATCAGAATAACAGCTTCACGTTGCCAATTTAAAGAATAGCGTGCTTTCATTTGATATCTATTATTTTATCTTGAGAGTTTTGGAAAGTAGTTGAAAATCATTTCTGTTTACCAAGCGTAGGAAAATGGTGGATGTTTCAACGGGATATTTACTGTAACAACTGTATTTATAGAGATTACAGTCGTGGAATATAGCAGATATGGTAAAAATGTTGCTGAAAGAGAGGACGATGTAAATATCAGTTGTTCGATCGGTAAGCATTGTTCTTATCTTTGTGTAGACAACTTTTTTTAAATTTAGCCGCGGCAACAGATTGTATCGGGGTTAAAGAGGGATTGTAATCTAAGCAATTAGTTGGTCGGGATTGAATGTCAAAGTTAATCTTGCACACATAACACATGTCGTTTGAACAAAAGGTTTGAATCGTTTGAATCGTTAGTCGATTGAATACCCAACCATTTTAAAGTTATGATCAGTTATGGTACAGCATAGTAAGCTCTGTGTAGAAGTTAAAGTCTCTCTTTAAAAGTGAGATTTGTGCGAGTTAAACACTACTACATAGTTTATTGCGTACGTTCGCGCGGAATCACATGTCAAGCAAGATCGAATGTTTTCTATTAAGCAGAACCTAGCAAAATATTTCATTCAGTAGATTTAAATAGCGAAGAAAATGACTGTAATTTACACGTTCATCAGCCGCTGCGTTGTAGCTTTGGCGTTACAAAAACATTAAGACCGGCTCAAGAGTGACCAAAACCAAATTTCTCCTCACAATATCAATACTAAATCAGGAGAAGAGGTTATAAGAATTAACAAAATCATCACCACTCGCATGTCATTATCACTTAACAGGCTAAGCGTTCACGAATAAACACCCAAAGCGATATCTCATATAGCGTGAAGAAAGCACATGGAAGTCATAGTATAAGTATACAGTAGAATGTATGCTTAGTGAACCAAAGTGCAATACAGTGCAATGTCTGTCATCTTTTTCTGCTGTTATTGGAGTTATATAACTGATCAACTTTACAAGCAATAAATAGACGTGAAAAGCGATCTCTTTTTTTAAATAAACTCTAAAAAGTGACACGAGACACTAAGCCCAGAGGGCTTTTGATTTGTTCAACCTTTTTCAACGCAATTCTCCAACGAACTTTCAACATGCCAAATGCTCGTTCCACTACAGATCGTAGCGCACCGAACTTTAGGTTTTAAACTTTCGCTGCTCCTGAGTCAGGCGTCCTCTGTCCGGGTAGGGTTTCACTAGCCAGTTCGTTAGCGGATAGGCACTGTTGCCAGCTAAAAGGGGCCTTATTTCTGTTCCATTTTTATTGCCTGTTAGACCACTTAAAATTTGCTCGTTTGCTGCAAGTTCAGAAAAAAACGTCATCTCTTTTTTATAGCGTGCCTGTATTTTTACATAATAAGCCCTTTACAATAAATACTCCTAACTTACTGTTTGATAAACCAGCGCTTTAGTTGCGACCATTGTAAAGAAACAATTATTCTTTGATAACATTTGTTTTGTGATCGGATGCCGCCGGAATTTCATAACATGGCGGGAAAATTCCGCGGCCTCACAAAGCAAATGTTGACATGGCGGGAAAAATATTGACATGGCGGGAAAATATCCCCCTGTACAATTATCTCGTGTCGTCATGACAACGTCGTCATGACGACACGAGACAAAAATGGGAATGGGATTTCACTTCTTTGTAAAAATAAAGTAAAAAACAGGTCTCCACGGACTCCCCATGTGCCTTGTGGTCGCCGGCGTCGCATTAGCGCCTTCAAATTATATTTTTTCTCTCACAAGCATGTATTAAAAGGATTTACCCTTTTTAGGCGATGACGTCAGTCAAGCCTTATGCCAGAGTCAGTGGGCGGAATTTGTACCACTTTCTGTTTCGATTCTGTTGCGATCGACCGATCAATAGGACTCAATAGAACCGAATGAGTTAACAAGAAATCGCTGCAAAAAACACGAAGCAAAATACGCCTGGAAAATTAGAAAGGACTGATGCAAAGTATGAACGAAAGAGATAAATTATGTATTTGCGAGTTTTATTGAATTCAGTGAACAGACATGATCACATCTCTACATTTACTAATACAATGGAAACGCTTGACCTTACTGTCGCTCGCGAGAAGTATTGAATATCGTATATTGAATGTCACACTACAAAATAACGCAACTTTTTGTTGAACAATCATTCAACACAGAAATTGTCAGCTACTTTTATTTAGTATACGTTTATTTTCCTGAAAATTAGCTAAGACCCCCTTGGGAAACGTCATCGCCTCTGCATGCACTGCATGCCGTTTATTAAAAAAAGAGCTGATCGGAGGGTTTTTTAAAATTTGTTTTCAGCATTAATTTTGTATAAGGCTCCAATGCTCTCATTTAATTCAACAAAATTGTCAGGTCAGACATGTCAAGGTCGTAGTTTTCGTCACTGGCACGACCGTCGTCTTTGGTGGTGCGATGTCGTGATAATCTTCCATAACCGGCGGAGCAGGGGGGAAGGGGAGCTGTGGCCCCCCCAAAACGAAAATTTGGTGGGTGCACGCAGCCCCCCCCCCCCCCCCCCCCACGTTTTGGTGCCAAAAATATCGCAAACACAGCGTAAAATAGGTTTGTCAAGCTATTCCGTCTCGTAAGTGAGGTGAAACATCTTTGAAACGTCCTTGGACATCCCTGGAAAACTTCGTTTACCTTCATAATAGTTCCAAAATGATCGGAAACGTTTGTATGGACTTCGAACAACAATCGGAGATTCATCGGAAATCTGCAGTGTAAGAAAAACTCAAACAACAAAGGTTGATAGAACGGAAAAAAATTGCTCCAATATGATAACCTGTCGAGTTTTTTGGGACAGTCTCAGCCCCCCCCCTCCCCCCCCCCTCTCCACGTTCCAAAACGCTACGCGCCGCCGCCTCTGTCTTCGACACCGTTGTTTAGAGGTATTATGTCAGAGAGTCGTGAACGACAAATATTTCTGCAACTTTTTACAGTGGCTAACAGTCCTGGCGGTTTCGAGTCTTCGCGATTCTCTTCAGCTGTTGAGGTAGAAATGTGTTCTCAGTTCTATTCCCGGCAGTAGAATGTTTTGTGACCTTTTTATAGATAGACCGTTAGGGTTGAGGATCGAATGTGAATCCTTTAAAAACATAGACCGGCGACCACAAGGCACATGGGGAGTCCGTGCAGACCTGTCTTTTACTTTATTTTTTTGTTTATGAACTGGGATTTCGACCAAAATTAGCCTGGGAACGGGGATTTAATGCCTGAGAACTGGGATTTGGACCAAAATTGGGCTGGGAACTGGGATTTAGGACCCCCCTTCAGGACCCTCTTTGAACCACATTTGACCGAGTTTCGGCCTTTCGATGTTAACAGCAAGATAGAAAGGTGATTCATCGCTCATCATGACAGCGGGCCGATGATCTTTGTAGGCCAAGAAGGCATTGACAGGGCAGCGATCTGCATTGCTCTTGTTTTCGTACATTTGAGGTTTCTTCTCTCTGATATTTTGAGGGTTTTCACCGGTACGCGTTTTTGTTTGTCTTTCTTTGTTGAATTCGATGAAGCGGTTTCCCTCCGAATCTGTTTTTAACTGCAAATCGCCCCAGCAAAGGTCCCTCTGCTCTTTCCCTGACCTCATACCAAAGAATGTACAGTTGTTCATCCAAAGGGTATTTAATAGAGCTCTAGGAGAGTGAATTCCTAGAACTCCACGGCTGTAAAAAGTGGCGATGTCTTCATCCGACAACGGATCCGCTGCGTTTGGCCGGTTTCCTTTGCCCACGGATTTTAACTGTTTTTGTTTCTTCTTTAAAATATCTTAAACCTCATGAAACTCTTTGTCGTTGAGGACGGAAAATCCATAATTGTTTTTTCGAAGATGCCGGTCGATGCTTTGTATGAACGCCCTGATTGACGAGGGTTCGTACTCTTCACCATTTTTCTTTCGCACAGCGAGAACAAATTTTTTGATGATCAGTCTTGCAGCTCCACAGGCGCAATATCCTCAATCTCTCTCTTCTCGTCGCAAGTGTCGAGAAATTCTTTGAAAACCTTTAAATCGTACAAGGTCTTCTTTTTCGTGTTTTCGTTGTCGAAGCTTTCGGAAAACTCTTTCACTTGTTCATCGTTTAGCAAAACAAACCTGCTTGCCACCGCCATAATTCTAAACACTGAGGCAACGACGCATTCAGTTCATTCAACAAAGTAGAAAAGGCGGGAATCGTGACGTCATTGAACGATATGACACTCGAAAGCGTGACATACGGAAAATACGCCACTCGGGTCCCGGATGGAGTGGCGTATGAAAACTACGAGTGGTTTAGTTCCCAGTAAAACACTCTCCTCCATATAATAATATTGTTTACCCTCTGCCACAATGATTTATGGGAGTTTTGGAAATTTGTTGAATATTTGGCATTTCCCCGTGGTTTACAAGTATATACAAGTTTTGCTACCCGACATTTTATTGTCGATAGGTTAACTGTATTACATGCATAATTAAAGAGGTTGATACGGATAAAATTGCTATCTTGAAAACTGGATATCCCTCTAATGGCTCGATTCCGTCTCATAATTTGTATCCTAATGATTGGTGCTGATATTAAAGAATCAAGTCAATACGGACTGAAAACGTGTGCTGCTTATTATGTGCTTATAGGAAAAATATCAACGTACCTTTTATATACATGTACTAACAATATGGGAATTTATAACAGAATAAAATTGCAATGCCAAATTTGGCAGCCGCTTTATAAAGCCGATCCCCTTCTCCCCAAACCTAATTTGATGAACAGAACATTTGTCGTATTGTGGATTTTACCGCTTGTCTAACTTCACGGATCTTGAAGCAGTACAAAAATGGGTTTAGAGACGAGCTTAAGAAAATTAAGATTGTCGTGAATTCCCAAGCAGTATAAAGCGTTGTGGATCGCCCACTTGTGTTAAAAATAACAATTGTAGTAACAACAATAAACGGAATATAACAAGCTTCTAATGTACCTTGTACCCATAGTGCACTATATAAAATCTTTTTTAGGCGTGCTATATTAGGTAGAAACCTTGCACCATTTGTATGCTCGTGAATTTGATTTTGATGGTGGCGGAGAGTCAAGACAATTTTTGAGTAACAAAAGGCCGAGGTTAGAAGAGAAACTACAGCAATTGATATGGCTATATAGCTTACACTTTTGTGCATAGTAAATTTCCAAAATGACACAGAAGCAAGAAGGATGCTCAGCGACAAGAAGCAAAGTTCAACTGCCAAGGTTCTCTTGAACGTTACAACATGCCTGTATCGCAACCCAAGTAACAAAGCCAGAAGTCTGTCCACACTTATGGCCGCTGATGTCAATAGCGAGACTCCGTACAGAATTGTGGAGGTGGTTACTGTGAAGTATGAAGTATAGAGGCACAATTTAACCCCTTGGTCACCCATCATCATTACAGACACCAAATAAAGAACGTGTAGTGGATGCGAAACGAGATCAACCAGGATGTCGGTGACGGCCAAACAACGAAACAACAGTTTTGATGGCGGATGAAGCGAATATACCTTGTTCAACGCAACTAGGATCAGAGTATTTCCCACAGTTGCACTAATAGCCAGTAAAATGTTTAGAGCTAAAGGGATTACTAGATCAGCCACATGTGCATTGCGTACTGGCGAGGCATAACAGAACAAAAATTTAAACGTATTCTCGTCACCACGAGCGTTTTTGTCATCCATATTCCACGGCGGTTCTGGTGCTACGTTGTTTTTTGATAAGTAAATATAGGATCCACAGATGGCGGAAATGACATTGTGTCAAATTAATCACGAAAAAAACAAACAATCTAACATGTAATCAATAAAGAAAATAAATGAAAAAAATGGCATTTAACCCTATTCAGACCGGGCTTTTTTTGACCTTCTCAGACCGGGGGGGGGCTTCGGAAGCCCCCCCCTATGTAACTTCCAGAATATTTAAGCAATCCCCATGAAACTTATAGGATGTATTGTATGTCCGAAACTCTTTCTTTTGGTATACGTCACGTGGGATGGTGACGTCACATCACGTGACAATTACATCATGATGTCAAAACAGCCGCCATCTTGGATCCGCCATCTTGGATTTCAAAATTTTTCCAAAATGCCAGAAAACCACCCAAAATCACTGCAAATTACTCAAAATAAATAAAAATGTGCTTTAAACCCGTAAAAATGTAAAAATAATTTCATTTAAGTTGATTTTTATTAACAGAAACACGCAAAATTACAAATTTGGGAAAACATGCCTGTCAAAATGCCGTTGCCATGGTGATGTCAAGTTCCTGACACATCAACCAACCCTACCAAATTGTTGCCAGATAAATTTTAGGAAAACTCAGAAAGTTTGGCAGCGTTTGGTTAAATCTTAAAAAAGTTATAAAAGTTCAAAGTCAGCGCGGGCCTCAAAAGCCCCCCCCCGGTCTGAATAGGGTTAATTGATTGCTATTATGCCGACTTTCCGAGCTATTTTCTGCGCGAGGAAAACATATATACATTCATAAATTCATAACGAGGAGGAAGGGGTTGTTAGGTAAAGTCCACCGTCCGACGCACGTCAAGAGTGAGTGGAGATGGTGTACTCTGCCATCTTCTCCTGAGTTTTAATATTTTCTGATCATACGCTGGACGTTTTTAAAATCACAAAGAAAATATTAAAAAAAAAAACAGTCAGCGCGTTTTAACACGTCGATTGGGAAATACTCATGTTCAGGATTGATGTCAAAAACAGCATGGGAAATGTGACAGCTTCAAATGGCATACGCCAAAGTGTTAAAGCCAAAAGCAAACATTATGATCAAGTCGGCAACGAAATAATATCCCCAGTAGATTAAAATCAAATAAAATCTAAATAGATTAAAACATAGATAAGTGAAGCAATTTTATTTCTTGTTTATTCGTTTAATAGATTAAAACATATAATTATCTTTTACGTTGATATAACTAGAACTGCAAATGTAAATTAACTTCTTCGTTGTGTTGATGCATCTTTCTTGTAATATCGTGTTTGGTTTTCTACGGTTTTCTTTACGTAAAAAGCTGAATATACGTTTTTTTCTTTTTTTTTCTGCGCTCTCGAGCGGCTTTTGCATCAAGTAAGTGACCGATCAAAGTTGAACTTAGCTGTGTATACCTGCCCACCTCGCTCAGACGATCCTCTTCTTCCGTCCCCTGAGGAGGTTAATATGTCTGCTTGTTTGTGTCGTTGCTTGAGTGGCGGCCATTTTGGTCCGAGGTCTGAAACCGAACCAATCTATAATTTGATGTAAATGACCAGGGACAGGGTACCGGTGTATAAATTGTTTTGCGGTGCCTTTTTGTGTCTTCGAAATTCAGCTTTAAATTTGGTTTTAGTAACAAAGCAGAAAGTACTGTGAAAGTGTTCCAAGTCAGTGTTCCCTTGCGTAGCTTAAAAGTGAGGACTGCAATAAATTACGCAAATTACAGTATATCAACGGAACAGCAGTGCATTTTGGAGTGATAATGCCTTGTTTTGCAAGTTTATGTTAGGGAGTAGTTTCATTAAAACTTTTTAGTGAAGCTTCAGAAACAGTATTTAATTATAACTAAATGGAGCTTTTTTGTTTAAACTTTGGAATTTTATTTAATTAGCATTGAGGATCTTACTCTGATTTATGCGAAATGGATCTCAAAACGTATTTTGTTTAGCAGAATCGAACGAGTCGATTGGCTCCACGCTTTGCCTTGCAATGGCCCTCTTACTGAGATCGATAGATCTTTCCACTTTCTTTAAAGACGAATCTCAGTTGAAGACACGGATACGATGATGGTGATAATGCCTAATACGTATTTAGACAGGTATAATGGCTTTAATGGCTTTGATTGATTTTTTGCTTAAAGTTTGACAGTTTTAATTAACATTGCTTGTACAAGGTTCAAACATTTTTTTTTTGTGCACACAGGATAAATACAGCTTGATCTGCAGATTTAGTATGATGATCACGTCCGTCTTGTAACTTAATACGTGCCTTTAATTATTCCCGTAATGCCTCGCTAATGTCGTTGCTGTTGAAAAATATTCAAACAAATCGATCATTTGAGACTGTTGAGTCCACAACCATATAATCAACTTTATTTTTGCTTGTTTATTTTATATCTTGTTTCAACATATATTATTTTACTCTCAGGCCCACGTATCACGAACGTGAGCTGCCTAAATTTTTCAATTGATTTATTTACCCATGCATGCAGGCGCGTAGCTGAGGTTTTTGGAAGGGTGTTCGTATTGACAGGAATATTTATTATGGGGTTATTAAATACGAGCGCCGAAGGCGCGAGCCTCTAGGGGGTCTCGGGACATGCCCCCCCCATAATATTATGAAATCTAGAGGCCCTGAGCATTGTGCACGTCAATATTTCAAACTCGATGGAGTGTTTTAAAAATAACAGGTATTTTTAGTCATAACAACAATATTACCGGCGTTTTGTTGAATTGATACATTCATACATACATACTGGCTTAGTATACTAAACGTTTTACAAAAGCTTGACGTATGCTGCAAAGGCATCTCAGGGTAAAAGCTTAAGCCCCCCACCTCCCGGCTCCACCGTCAATGTACTAAAAGCAGCGTCAATATGCACTAAATACACGTATCACCTGGGTCCCCCGAAATTGTATTCCCTGCCTTTCGTCTATTGATACCCCATTTATCAAATCCCGAACGCCTGTTAAGGAAATATTTTTCAACGATGAGATTATTTTGACTGCATATAATACTAGGTCAAGGCCTACTCTGGGACCCAAAGTCGCCGAAACTTTGGGCGACTTAAAGCGACTTTAGGCGATTTTAGCTTATTTTGTCCAAAATTACGGGCGATTTAAGGCGATTTTGGGCGACTTTAGGCGACTTTGGGCGATTTTGAGCGACTTAGGCAATTTTAGATGACCTTTTAGGCAATTTTAGTTGACCGACCTAAGTACAGTTGTGGTATACATGTACATGGGAATCATCATGGTTCACCATAAAGCATTGTTACAGAAAATATCTATACTTAGAGCGACTTTGGGCGATTTTGGGTCCCAGAGTAGGCTAAGGTCACTAGGATGTATTGAGGCCACTTACTTACTAATTCGCTACAGGAATATTCGTAAAGCAAACTTGACAACTGCATCATCCTCGGGTAGAGGCCTTGAAATAGATTGACAATTTCGTCCAGATCGACAGGCATATCATACTTGAGAGGAGAGCCTATTCTCCTAACAATTTCATACTTTCCCGTTATTTTTAGCGTTTTTTTTTTTGCACGGTAATTTAAAAGCTGCAACACTCAAAGTTTGCTTTCCATCACCCACTATTTGCTAAAAGCTGAAAATCATCAGTTTGTGTTTTCAGTCCTCCATTATTGACCTCCAAAGGGGGTTCGTTCGAACCCCTCGAACCCCCCCTCCTACGCGCCTGGCATGTTGATAAGAACGTATGGCAAAGCTGTCTTGAATAGTCACGTTCTAAAAGTTGAAAATGGCAAACCTTACTGAAGGTGGAAGACATTCTGCAGTTGAAGCTGGACTTTGCGTTGCGGCTTTGAATGAAGTACAAGTATTCTATACCATATTTCTCTTGGTCCTAAACATTCTGCTCTTCCTCACAGCATCTATAGGGAACGGACTAATCCTCTACGCTCTTCGCAGAGATTCACTACTTCATCCGCCATCGAAGCTCTTGCTTCGCTGCCTGGCCACAACGGATCTCTTGGTTGGCCTCGTTTCGCAGCCGCTCTACGTAATATATTTGTTGTCACTTATCACCACGAAGGAACATCAGCGAAATGATCTTTGCGTATATTCTGCAACCCTATCAACTGTTAGCTCAAGCATTTTGTGCCTGGTATCATTAATGACTTCCACAGCGATAAGTGTGGACAGACTTCTCGCTCTACTGTTAGGGTTGAGATACAGACAGATTGTAACGTTCAAACGCACGTTAGCTGTGGTAATCTTTTACTGGTTGCTGGATATTGCGTTTGTGTCATTTTCTTCGCCAACGTACACGATCGACAAAATTAAGGTCTTTGCAGCAGTGGCAGTATGCCTTGGAAATTTGGTGACATCAGGATTCTGTTACACGAAGATCATTATGAGAATACATCATCATCAGAATCAAGTACAAATGCAAATGAACGTTGATCAAGGGAGTGCAAACGGAGGAGGAATGGGCATAAACATAGCACGGTACAAGAAAACAGTATCTAGTGCATTGTGGGTACAGTTGACATTAACCGTTTGTTATCTTCCATACACTATAGTTGTAGCTGTTATTTCTTTCCGCGGCCTAACATTATTTCTCGACACAGTCTGGGGGATTGCGGTAACTTTAGTTTTTGTGAACTCATCTCTAAACCCGTTTCTTTACTGCTGGAAGATTAGAGAGGTTAGGCTAGCAGTTAAAGATACGATTCGTTCATTTTGTTACTGATAAGAGAAATGATGCTCGATCGCGATATCTCAAGACTTTTTGGACATTCTTGTAAGTTTTGGAAAGCTGCTGATATGTTAGTTTTGTTATTTAGACACTAAAAATATGGATATATACCCATGAGAATAATTTGGTTATTGACATGCATGGGAAAATAAATGAGAGAATGTGTTAAGCAGTTGTAGAGACAAAAATACAAACAAACAGACATCGACAACAGATGAAGAAGCTATATACACCAACATATCTGCCAACCTCCTAGCAATCTTAACAGCAGCTTTTAACCCGATAAGGAAACGAAATATTTTGTTTTTAAATTCGGACCACAATCAAAACGACTGGCAGCTTCTTAAAGGAGAAGTTCACTTCAGAATGGCCATTTATTTTCTTTACGCCAATGAAAAGTTTATACAAAGATATGTTATTCACAAAAATTTCAGCTCAGCAGAAAATTTAAATACTCAAAACTCCTTGTTTCTTCGTAGCGGCTTTTGTTTGTCAAAATGCCTCTTTTTGCAGCTCCATTTTGCTCAAACAGAGCTCCAAGAAATACAAAAAACAAGGAGTTTTGACTATTAAAATTTTCCCGCCAAATGTCAGGCTGAGCTCTTTGGCGTCACGCATACATTACCAGCTCCAAGATGGCGGCGTTCAGTTGTCGAGTTTTGGGTAAGATTTCGTAGGGTTATGGCGAACGATGGAGGCTGAAATTTTGGTATCTTTGTGTAAACTTTTTATTGGCGTAAAGAAAATAAATAGCCATTCTGGAGTGAACTTCTCCTTTAAATGGGCAGTATCACAAGATTCAGTGGAGGTCTTGAAAGCCAGTGGAGGTGTTGGTATTAGTTGGAAATCCACTTATAATGGCCTGCCTTCTAAGACGTACTGTACTGGTCATGAAAAATGTTAAAAAGTGTTGTGGCTATTGATGGCTAGGAAGAAACAAGGTCTAAAACTTGAAAAAAGTCGGGCCGACCTTTTTAAGCCTGACAGTGTTACTTGGAAGAAAATCACATAAAATTCCATTTAAGCCTTTATATTTTAAGGTTATTTCTGTTGACCAGCGACTGTGCCGTCACAGTACTAGCATAGTTTACACTAAAAGCTTGGAAGACTTCTCGTGACACTGTCTATTTGAAAAAAAGATCGAATTTGTCCCCAAATACTTGTTCTTAGTACATGCGTAATAGCATATTTTTTTTTTGGCCCAGAAGCTAATGTCATTATGCTTTAGGTTAACACCAGGAATTGCGACTACAAGCCATCCTAAATTTGTCCAAAGTCCAAAACAAAGGAAAGTTAAAGGAATCAAAGGAAAATTGACTTTGCGGCTCAAACAAAGTTAGCGTCGGAGAGAGGCGTTGATGTTGATCAAAATAACCGCGGTTTATGTGGACGAGAATGCATGGCAGGGGCGGATACAGGGAGGGGGGGGGTGGATAGGGTGGATATCCACCCCCCATTTTTCAGTAAAAAAAATCGAAATGTCACTTTATTTGAAATAGAAAATAAATAAAGAAAGAAAAATTAGCTCTCGCTCATGTCTGGTTGTTGTTACGCCACGTTTCGCCGTCTAGCGCCACTTAGGGTTAGGGTTAGGCCCTAATGGTCTGCCATCCACCCCCCCCCCCCCTTTTGAAATCCTGGATCCGCCCCTGCATGGAATACTCTCTGTCTCTCTGTGTTGATCGTAGCGTTGCATGGAAATGAATTGACCAAGCCTAAGTCACAAAAAGTGTACATAGAAAATACAGGCCTTTCAAAAATTAGTATATCCTACCATTGTAAACTACTAAACATAATGATTGTACTTTTGATTATTGGCGTAGAAAAAGTTGATTGATAACTTATTGATTATCTGTAACTTCAGCGTTACCAGGGTGCTAAATATATTAAGATAAAAATCCACATCATTGGCCGTAGGTCAATTCTGAATTGAGAATGTTCTTGACTGAAGATAAAAAAACAAAAAAAAAATAGTAATCAAATTGCCAGCTCTAACTACAAATCTTTTTGTAGCTGTCGTATGGCGTTACTTTTGCGTTACATTATTTGCGGTTACGGCACAAGTCATGTGCAGTGAAGCGTAGTACGATCTCGTGCCTTCAGTTGCCGGCTTAACGATAGCACCAGAAATTCTTCAGTTTTCTTGTGATATTTCTGTTTTGCTGCGTCCGTTGTTCGCCCCAAGATCGGGATAGAGGTATGCACATTATTATGCTATTGACTTGTAATTGTTCCTAGTTTGTCAATCGTTTTTTATTTGCCTCAAATACAGTGATTTCACTAGCAATCAGTTTCTTTGTTATGCAATAATTTATCAAGCAGCTTAAGTGATCTTTATTATATTATACCTCGGATTAATTAAGCTGTAGTTTAGCGCAGTTGGTTATTGTATCCTCATTTCAGTTTTTACGTGTTGGACCATAATTAAAGATCACCGCATTAATCGACGTCGCGGTGCTGTGTTTTTTCGCAATGGACTTCAACTCAGTAAAGAACCAATATGAACATCGGGAATAGTGTGATCATGAAGTGAAGAAATTGTCAAACGTGTTTACGATTTAGCAATCTTGTGAAAACCTGGATAAAAAGGAAAACGACCTCTAGGATATCGGTGAATGGTGATTCTTTTTTGCTCCAGCTGAGTGTGATACCGTTGCGTGCACCGTTAATTAAGGCCCCGTCCACACTGATCCGGATAAATTTAATAACGGAGTTCTCGCCTCAAAAACGGATAAAATGTTTTCCGTTCACACTGATTCGGATAAATTTGGAAATGCTACGCTATATCGCACGCAACGTTGCAACGCACGAACAGAGCTATTGTAAAGCTAATTAAGCCTTCTGTTTTTGGCAGAGAACACATGACTATTTGACGTCAGCCTTTTCGAAAAGCTCCGTTTTCGCCGTCCACACTAGACTGTCCACAACCTCTCTATTTTTCAACACAAAAAACTGAAAGAATAGGCCAGCAAAGCGAGCGCAAGCGCGAAGCTCGAAGGAAGGGGGAGGGTGGTGGGAGCGAGCGAAAGGAGCGAAAGAAATTGTTTTTTTCGCTCCCCTCTCCCCACCCCCATCGCGCCTACTGTTTTGCGCTGAAGGCGTCCAGTTCTCTCATCGTTCGTTCCCCGCGCTCATCGATCGAAAAAATACGAAAAAATAGAGACCTGGGAACAGTCTACGTCCGCACTACACCACCTAGCCGACGTTTTCAAATCTCTCCACTCTGTAGACCGTTTTCGAAATGCTCCGTTTTCGGTGATCGAAAACGCTGTTTTAATGTGGACGCGGTACGGTTGGCCTAACCGGAAGAAAAATGATGCAATTTCAAATTTATCCCTACAAGTGTTGCCTAAGAAACCATGAACACTTTGATGTATCTTTGATATTTAAATTTCTGTAGAAAACCGTCGAATGACAGCTCAAACTGCAGAAAAAATATACAAACGGACAATGATGGAGCTAATTGGTATTTTTTTAACGAATAATTTGACAACTTACCGTAGCAGGTGTTCTTTTCAAATCTCTTCCTTAAACAAACTTTTGTACTGTGACTATTGTACAAGTACTGCTAAACAGTTCAATAAGTCTCTTCATATGCAAATTCTGATTTTGTTTGCCCTTACTTAGGTAGGAGACTAGTTATCTCGAGACAGTTTCTTCCTGTCCTATTTGAGAAGACAGTTTAAATAAGTAAAACGATAAAATCAGTCTTAGGGAAGCTTTGGACAAGGTGAGTCTGTTGTATAAGACAGCTTTCTGAACACTGCTGTATTCTGTGCTTAAAACCTTTCCCAAATGGTTTTGTTTCGTTCGGTTTCGTTAATTTCATTTTGTTTTATTAAGTACGAAAAAAAAAAAGATTTAGTTGTAGACGAGTTTATAAATTGTGATTTTTAGAAAATCTACAACCTCGAGCTCAACATAATTAATGTTTAACTGATAGATGGTTTCAAAGTTATAGATAATACTTGAAGGAACTCTGGTCATTTATACCTTCTTCATATAATGTCTACAATAAAGCAGGCCTATAAGAGAAGCTCCCCATTAAGATTTTTTAATGGCTTTAATTTATTTCTAAATTTACGCGATGACGCTATTAACCGCGACGTTGTTGTGTTTATTACAATTTGTGTAAATGTTAAATAATAGATCGGTGCTGTGTAGCACTTTGTATTGTGGTGTTGTGAAGAAGTAGTTTCTTGTTAAGTGCTTAGTTTTCGATGCGAGACGTTTCAGGAATAGTCACTTCATCAGTCGCAACGCCGGTAGTGTGCTCAAAGCCGTTGATTAGAACTTGATTAGAATTTGTAATTGAAAGCGCTTTTTTGTGTTTTTCTTTTGTTGTTCTTTGGGTACTCGTAAAAATTTAAAACTTTTCTTTAATGAGTCGTCAAAAACGGTAACTGTACACAAAATTCGCCTCTACACGACATAAATGCAATAGAAATGGAATGTAAGTTAGTCTAAAGCAGTTTTTCGTGTTTAAGAGAATTTGTTTATGGCAGTTTGTAATCGGCAAGGTGGCGTAGTCTTGATTTGAACCGTTTTGGTTTGGTTAAATACTTTTTTAAGGTCAAAATGTCCTATGTGATCGTTAGAGAATTTTAATTTATGTAGGTAACTGCATGATTCTCCTTCCTTTCTAATAAGCAATATTTGCGGTTTGGTTTCCCTTTTTTGTAATCTACGAAGCACTGCAAACGGCGTAAATCTCGTTTTTGATCCAAGCTGCTGAATAATTTAACCTGGGACGTATAACTTTGTTTTATTGTTGCTCAAAAATTAAGGGAATTTCATGTAGATACTGAATAAACTTTCTTCGTTTTTTGTTAACAATGGGAGGTAGAAAAACTCAATTTAATATATTCAGATCCCAACAAAACTGTGTGGAATATCAACGAGTGTAAACAATTATCTTAGAACACGCTTAATGATTGAAAAAAAACAAAACACAAAAACAAAAACAATCAGTCAATCAGTTAAAAATGCGTCATTTCTCAGGTGACAGTTAAAGTTTTGACCAATTATTGGCTATCAGTTAAACTGCATCCGCATATGCATAGCATTTGTCTTATTAACATGAACGTATAAGGTAGGATCCCAGGAATCTAGTTTCCAGTTAATCTTCTTAGGACATAGTTTACTCTGCAGCTGTATGAACAGCCAAAATCTGTTTAAACATTAAAGGGGGGGAGCTTACACTCGATCACTTAACTTTTTAACATAATGAACTTTTCAGCAAAAGAGACAGGGGCGGGATAATGCGGAGGCTCGTTGACTTTCATGGGATGTTTAAAGACTATTTAGGCGTTTGGCGGGTGGTGTTTTTCATTCTACGTCAGTTAATCTTCGTGTTCGCCCTCTTTTTCGCTACCCTTTTATTTCGATAGATTGTCTACAGATTGTAGATAGATAGTATATATTGACACACATTGTATAGATTGTATATATGTATATTTTGCCTCGGGGTCTCGAGCCCCTGCAATAGGGGGGTGTTTCCATATTCTTTTGGCTTTATCCAAACGGTGCTTTAATTTAAGTGTTTTTTTGTATCTGGCGTGGTTCAGGTTCTGAATTGAAGAAGCAATGTTTAAGGGCCTGTTTACATGGAAGGCGGAATTTTCAAGGATACAGAAATATATTCTGCATCATATGACACAACTCATCCTAAAGGAACTTTCAACATTGAATGGCTCGTGTTAGTGAATTCAGAATATACTTACCCTAAAGTAGGTGCATTTTAATTTATGCAGTGGACCCCGATATGTTTATGTTTGTTTTTTTCTATTGCCCGTACTAAGCAGAACTTTCAAAATTTCTCGCGGCACTTTTGTTGCTCATTTATATGATGTCAAACAAAGATACCAGTTTTTTCCTCATCTTTTATCTTACCGCTTATTAAACTTGGCGCATTCCTTTGGCGTCTTTGGCATCAGCACGTCTCATCTGTGTGATCCATGAATTAAAGAACCCATTAGCTAATGTGCTTCTTTCGCAATTCCTAATCAATCCGGCACCCACGTGCTTATTATTAATTTAATTATAAAATATAGTGTTGATTAATTGTTTTCGAATGATGAGTCAGCTTCTCAACTGGTTTAGCTTCAAGACAGCCTCAATTGCAAATGGATAACATTACCAGCTATTGAACAAACCGGTAGGGCTCTTTCGACATCAAACTGTATTTGGGGAGGCATATGTTTTCAATGTCGTGTATAAACATTTTTTCTTTTTGCTATCTTCGGCTTAAAATAATCTCCCACACGCAGGCGATACCTGGGTTCGCCGCCCGTCTTAGCTTGCGTAGGAGTCTGTTTCAATATAATATAGAATGAGAGCACTGAAGTAATAATAATTTTGAATCGATGTGAAGCAACGCACGAGGAAAAGGCTAAAAGACGACCGAAAACGGGCGCTAGGATATTGATAGCAAAAATCGGTAACGAATTCATGTAAATAATTCTCTTTTTCTCCTATTCTAATTATGCAAAGACGCATAAAAGCTTAATATTAATAACTCAATTCGTGACACAAGTGGCAATAGCGAACTAAAATAATACCACTTTTATCATTTGTTGATGATTGGCGATAAACGGTAAGCTTAATTTACTGCAGCGCCAGAAAATGATAAAGATAAGGCCACCTGGTGATGAAGATTTGACAGTTACTAGCTGTCCTTCGACGAAACAAACACAGCGGTAGTTGTGAATAATAATCATCAGAGTTAACGTTTCCAAGTTGACGAGAAAATGTGTTCCGGGCATGTATAAATTATTAACATGAAGTTATTTTTAAAAGGAAAATGCCAATATTCACATCATAACAATTCTATTGCTTGCTAGAACTGTAAAGGCTGTGTAAACTATAGCTGGACAAAGACTTCATTTGTTCAAGGAGACGGCCAAACCAAGGTAAACTAACGTTTGAATAATGCTTGAGCCTTGTTTCGTCATTTTCTAACAGTTGCATTTAGCTAATCTCAACTTAATACAAACTTTGCTTGTGTAGACTTAAATTGCGACAGCAAAATCCGCTGTGCTCCTATTGAAACCACATTGACTTCCTTTTTGTCAGTTTTGAGAATTTTTTAACAACTATGGCTGAACTCACTGCTCGAAAAAAGCGAGAGCATGGCATGCGACGTCGAACAAGCACCTGAGACTTAGGCCCGGTTCAGACGCCGTAAAATAATTCGAATTTGGACCGACCCAAATTGACAAAAGTACGCCTCTTGATTCAGACGCCGTACTTTTTTGCCGTTCCGAGGCCGTTCCTAATACAGTTCCAATGATTGAGGTAAACTGCTGGCAAAATACATGTTAATAATTTATGAATTAGGATCGGCACATGAAAAGTACGGCGTCTGAATCAAAGCCGTTCCAAAGGCGTTTCACAGGCGAAATTCTCGGCCAAACCAGGCGGGAAGAACGGGTGAGCCGTTCCAAAGTGACATAGCCGTTCTAATTTGATTCAGACGCCGATCTTTTCATGTACTTAATTCAAGGAATTAGGTTCGGCTCATGAAAAGATCGGCGTCTGAACCGGGCCTTAGTTATAGTTTATGTTAGCGAAAACCGGAATAAAAACAACACGGTGAAATTCATGTTCTTAAATGTTTTTGTGAACGTTCTTTTGTTTTGACAAGGGTAAGACATAAATTATATTCCAGTAAAGTGTTCGCTTAAAGACTTGTATTGCTTGTTATCAGCATCCTCATATTTAACAGGCAAACGGTCTTTCTCGGTCCGGTTGTTAATTTTAGAATTTATGTCCGTTTTTATAGAACAAAATTTATTGCTTTGTTCTACTCACTAGCGTGTTCGAGCGCTTATTTATTACAAATTGCGCGCGCATCAAGGAAAAATAAAGTCCGAAAAGTTTTATCTGAAATTAATTTCGGTTGATCAGCAAGTCACTTCTTGAAAGAAAAAAAAAATGCCTAGAAGAAAAAATTGTCATTTTATTTAAACCACAATATGGCTTAAAATAGTTCATTAGCCTCAGGGTACGTTTTCTGACCAAACAATAATTATCGCAGAATTATCGTAGTGTCACGGATAGCATATATTAAAAGCCGTTCTAGAAAAGATTTAAGATTATCTGTGGCGTCCAGTTGTTTGGAAAATAAGCCCGTTCGCAAGCCATTTCATCCAGCGTGATGCAAATTAACCCCAATTTGGAGAATTGACGATGAGCACTTGAAAAAACAGAGCAAAAGACGAATAATTAGCTGCCTGCCAAGGTCTCGCTTAGTACGTCAAGGAGTTTTGGATTAATCGAGACCTCTTGGCGGTCACGATATGTTTTTATCTCTCGAGAATTTCATCAGGTAAGAAGCTTTCTAGAAATTTTCTTCTGTCGAGAATTGACAATAAATCTAATAAAACAACTTTGAACTGCATTTGTGAAATACCCAGGAAACTTCTGCTCTCTTCCTAAGTTACTCACTCAAGACATTTTGATCCTTCCGGAATATTTATTGCTATAGTCTTGAAGTGCTAATAAATAAACAGTTTTACTGCCCTATAGTTAAGTTTAAATAATTAAAAAACTTAGGAAATCCTACTACCTGTGGCCCAAAGCTTAAGGTTTTCAAGTTGAAGCCGAGAACCTTGTTTCAGGCATGTATTAATTATTTACATAAGATTATGTTTTAAAGAAAATGCCATATTCACAGCCTAACAATTCTGTTATATTCTAGAACTTTAGAGCCACCTGTGTGAACTGGAAGAAGATTTCTCTTTCGTCAAAGCTTTAGGCAGCCGAAAGGTAATAGTGAAAACAGTGTTTACACTTATTTTTTTGTAGACTTGAATAACAACATGATAAAACTGAGAACAGTATGTTCTTAACAGAACCATGTTTAATTTCATTGGAATTTTTGGCTATTTAATTTTGAAACAAAGAGATCATAAAGTCTATTTCCTAGTTTTATCTTCTTCAGTCTGCGTCGAAGATAGGGAAATTGTGACTCGCGACATCATTGCTCGAACATAGCGATTCTGAGCTAGCTTGAACTGTCTGTTGTATTCTATAAAATTAACATGATGATGATGATGCGAAGTTGAACGACCAGACTGAGACAGGAAAGACGGAATGAATACAAGATTGCGAAACTCGTGTTCTTAAATGTTCCTGTAGGGACGGTGAATGGTCTTTCAAAAAAAGCGTGTGACGCAAAATTTTAGCTAAATTTCAGGGTCTCCGCCGTCGTCTCGGATTTCCTTTGACGCCTTCTCGACGTCTCGCTTTCTTTTGCGAGGATAGGGCTCACAGAAAATATGTCAGTATTGTCGTCTTGCAAAGTCTTGCATTTACCATTTGACACCCCTTCCTGTAAGCGACCTTGTGTATTTACAATTGCCTTGCAATTGCATCCAAGGGCAGAACATACATTCTGCGCAAATAAAGCAGTCCCTCTGAGGAGTGTACAAGTTGTTTTTGAGGCCTGCAGCCTTACGAGGTAAACGGCTCTCTACATGTACGTCCAGTTGTTAAACGGAGAAATTGAGGATGTGACCGTTTTCAGTATGCAGCAACATTCATTACTTTGGCCTAATGATATAGGTGCTTATATAGCGCATTTACTAAGCTTAATGCGCTTCACAGTTAGAATTTTATTGGATGAGACCGGACATCAGCATATCAGGCGCCTTTGGCAGTTGCTATCCGTCCATGTATATGATCTCATCACACCACCAAACTCATAGAATAGAAACAGACCACAACACCGGGAACTTTATGCCCTACTCTTTACGAGTGAGTTCTTTAACGTCCCCTGCTGATTGTAACACTGAAGATGCAGGAGACGGGGCTTACAGTTTATCGTCCTTATCCGAGAAGACTAGAAAGTCTAACCATTTGCAGATGTAATAACAAAGGCAGCACGTTCTCCTCAATTATTTTAAGACCCTGAGTGTTGGTCCGGTCTGGGAGTCGAACCCGAGACCTCCCGCACGACAGTTCGGCGCTCTCCTAACTGAGCTAACCGGTCGGCGGTGTTGTGTTACCGGCTGAATAAAACAGTGTTATTTCCTAATGGTTGCAGCTGCAAAGAATAAGAGATAAAAGGCCAGAAAGCAGTAAATTTATTTCAGTTGATCAGCAAGTCGCTATACTTCGATGTCCAAAACACTGGTTAACAAACTGTCATTTTATTCAAATTGGATGATGGCCAGAGAACTCCATTCGCCCCAGGGCGCACGTGTTCAGTTCTGACATTATAATGCAGAATTTTTAATGCGTAGTAGCATTATTACACAAAATGTTCTAATGTTGTACCGAAAGTGATCATGATTATCCGTGGGATCCAGTATTTTGGAAAAAAAAAAAAATAAGGCTGGAAGTACGCTATCAGCCAGCAAAATGTAAATCTACATGTCTAGAAATGACAATACGCGCGTTTAAAAACAGCGCAGCAGACGAATGATTATAATCATGACCTGTCAAAATAATAAATGGGTACTTCGAGAAATTTTTAATCAACAAGACCGTTTGGCTCTCAAGAACAAAATATTTAAAATTGTTCGAAAACTTTTCATTAGCTAAGAAATTTTTCAGATATTTTTATCGGTTGAGAATTGCATTATAAAAGCGCCTCAGAAACTCCTTGTTCCTTTCGACTTTACTTTTTTATCATTCTATTTTTTTTTTTTGCCTTTCGAGAAATTTAAATTTATCGTTTGGAAAAAAATTCATCACAAGCTTTGTTATTGTTATAATTTATGAGTTTTGTCAACGACCAAATTTTCCATTAACCGACTGCCTTGCTGAAATGCTTCTAAAACTTCTGATTGTGTACCTATAATTTGAATCGTTCTAGAAATTTTTGCTGGTCGAAAAAGTTTTATTAATTGAGAAGATTTGTCTGTTTAGGTTGAAAATTGACAAAAAAGCCGTATGGCTTAAGAAGTGTCTGATAAAATCCTTTTACCTGTCGCCCTAAGCTTTTATTTATTTATTCAAGTCGCGATTTTAAGCTTTCTAAAAATAAAGTCATTAAAATGCCTCAGAAACTTCCGCTCTATTCCCAGCCAAATTATTCACCTATCAGTTGTGAATTTTCATCGTACGCGTTCCAGAACATTTCACCAGCAAACAGCTTTTTAATAATAAATAATAATGTGTGGAGAGAATGAACTCAGAAAAATGGGATGGGATTTGAACCCACGACCTTCCGTACACTAGTCGGAAGGTTTCTCTGTAAAACAATTTTCATCGGTCTAAAACGGACAATTATCGGTAAACAATTTTAACTGCTCATTGAAATGCCCGCGAAACTCCCGCTCGCTTTTTTTATTAATTGGCCGCGAAATTGTAAATTATTTTTTGTCTGTGAAACATTGTCATTAGTCTAGAACTGATACCAAACAAGCAAACACAGAGTCTTTACTGTTTTTGTGAAATGGCCGAAAAGCTCAAGCCACGAATCAAGCTTTATCGCTCGACAATTTTTGTAAGATGACAGCTTTTTCTCTGTCGAGAAATGTCCATTATTACAAAACTGACATTAAAATTTAAAACCATTTAACTGCTTTATAAAGGTTCCAGTGAAAATCCTGCTCGCTTGCTTGATCATTTATTAATCAGTCGAGGAATTTCCATCGTTCGTGAATTTTTTATTGGTTACCGAGAATTATTCGTTCAACATCCAAATATTTTTTTTATTAAGCCAGAACTACTTGCCTTAACAGAATGATTAGTTTTGTTCTGTGTACTAAAAGACATTCCTCCATTCGAGAGGTTGTCATTTTTCAGCCGCCTAATTAAAATGAGTCAGGAAATCCCGCTATCAGTATTCCTAAGCTGCTCAGGCTTCTTGGGTAGTATCAACTCAACTCAACTCAACTCAGCTTTGTTTTATTTATTTTATTAAATATAAAATTTAGAAGTGTTTGCTTCCGCCACAAAGGACAAAAATAATTGAGGGTGGAGGCAAGAGTTAAAATTATTATAATTGTTTTCCAGCGAGTTTTGCGTGTTCGAAGAAATTTCATAGGTTACGAATTCACACATTCTAAATAAACAGCCTTTTAGTACTGCCCTATTTAAGTGCCACTTGTTCGGTAGATTATTCACCCAGAGCAGAAGTTCCTCTTTAGGCAGCAAAAACTGTTACAATTTCCCGACCCATTTTAAGACACCGTGAGTAACTAATAAGTACACAAAGCAGTGGTTTCCTAAGTATTTTTTTTATAAGGCGGTTAAAACTACTGTTTTCTTTATACTTAATTGCGGACAATTGAAAATAACCTTACATTTTTATACCCCCATCATATCGCTGAAAGCTCGGAACAAATTTAAACCACAAAGTTGCAAACTAGCGCTTAAAAGTACAAGGTCGGGTGGGTGGTTTTCTATTTCTATCAATTAGAAAAACAGGAAGATAAAGCCCATCTCTTTTGGTTAAGCGGTGGCGGTGGCGGTGTCTGTGTCGGTGTCGATGTCGATGTCGGTGGCGGTGGCGGTGGCGGTGGCGGTGGCGGTGGCGGCGGCGGTGGAGGTGGAGGTGGCTGTGGCAGTGGCGACGAAACCAACACAAGAACATTTATACATTAATGACTGAAGTCAAAGGAGACGTAAAAAAATCGCTTAAAATAACGTTGTTTATATACCGTTAAAAAATACTGTTGAAAACTGCCTTAAGGTTTATTGAAATTTATGGAAGCAAGATTATAACTGGTTACCAGAACTATAGCAGGGCATTGGAAGATTACAAACGGGATCTCGAGTTATGTTTTTTTTAAATTTAGCTTAAAGCATTTCAAACTTCGCTGATCCACCCGCTATAAAAAGCCAGCCGATAGCACTTTTAAAATGGAGGAAAACGAGTAAACTGAGCTCTACTTTTTGTCTGTCGAACTACAATTTACAAGATTTTAGTTCATTCTCAGTAAGATTGTCATTTTTTGTGAAATATCTCATTTACATCTTGACGCTGTCTCGAATTATTCCATGCTGAATCAGAAAAACATATTTCAACCGAAATATTCATTTCATAGTTTCAAAAAGGGGTGTACCCTATTTTTTTGTATATGCGAATGTAAATTAAACTAGTATCAGTAAATCGTTGTTTGTTTGAACATGATCCGTTTTCACAAAAGCCATCATCGAATGGGTTTACTTCGGATCGCTTTATTGACTTTGATAAACCAATTTACAGAAAGTTCTATGTTCGATTGTACACTATTACTGTAAACTCAAATGAGCTCAAACCATTATAGTTCGAATGGTTTTGTAGCAGACCAATCGAAATGGAAAAATTGGATAAATGGAAAAAGAGGAATAACCTTCGTTCAAATGTTTTTTTTTTCTCTCTTAGGATATCTGCAATTTCAATTGAGTCACCTTTCTTTTTTCCAGCAACAGCAGCAGCGTCACAGAATCGTCGTTGAGTAACAGTCTGTAACTGGTTTACATCACGCTATTTCAAGATGTCGAGGGAGACTGACCTAAATGGACTAAAGGGTAACTTTTCATCCCCTTCAAACACAACAGTTGGACCCGTTGCTGAAATGACCCCACCCAAGGCGAAGCCAAATTACCAAGTTATATATGAAGTTTTGCCTATTGCTGTTGTAATCATTGTTGTGAACAGTATGGTCTTCTACTTGTTCGCCAAAAGTAAGCGGCTCCGTACCCCGACCAACTGTCTTCTCCTTAGCTTGGCTGTGTGCGATTTTATGGCCGGGTTCATTTGCATCCCTTTGTTTATCATTGTTGTTATACCAGTTTTCAAGCCCCCACAGCTGCATCTTGGACGTTTTAACGTCGTCTTTAACAATTTTATGGCCATAACAGCCGCTTACCATATTCTCTCCATAACGCTTGAACGGTATTTCTGCATTACTCGACCATTTGCCCATCGTCGGTTGACCAAGAAGTCGATGCTTAAAGTCGCTTTTTTAGTTTGGGTTGTTGCCGCCGTCATTGGATTCATGCCTTACGCTTGGTTCTCATTGCAGCTTAAAGACATCGTTGACTATCAAAAGACACAATCCGGCTACGTAATTTTCTGTTTGACTTTTGTGTTTGTGGTGCCGTGTGTCTTGATCGTTGTTTCTCAAACACTCACTTTCAAGGCCATTGCCAAAAGTGGCGGAAACGGCCTGACTGCTACAAAAGCCGCCCAAAGAAAAGCGAGGAACGAAAAGAAATGCCTCATCATTTTTGCCTTGATGGCGTTCATATATGTGGTTTGTTGGCTACCGTGGTTTGTACTCTACCTTTATTTTTCGTTCTGGTTTCCACTCAGTCAAGAAACCTACCATGTTTTGGGTAAACTCGCCCAGGTATTTGTCATTTTAAGATACATAACATCAATTGTCAATCCACTGCTGTATACTTTCTTCAAACAGGACTTCCTTAGGGCTTTCAAACGGCTTGTCTTAAGGATAAGACCGCCTGTTCAGCGTAATCATTTTTCAACAACTACGAGCACCATGCTTCCTTCAGCGACTTTGCATCAGAAAAAGTTGATTGCTTCCGTGCCAAACAGCAATGAACATTCAGAGGAGAATGAGTTGATATCCACTGTGTAAACAGAAACGCTGATGAAACGCTCAAAATAAAAATGATGAACATCTTCTTGAGCTTGTCTCAAAGGTACTGCACTTGACTTTACACATCCAAGTGATTTATAGTAAATGGTTTGTACCAAGGAGTATTAGTAGTTTTCCAAAGCGTGTAGTGTGATCGTCCGGGTGAAAGTAGTTCTAAGAAGAACTGTTGTTGGTGACTGACGTTTCGACAACCTGAGCGGAAGTCTTCTACAGAGGAGAATGAAGTCTAAAGTACTTCCGCCCAGGTTGTCGAAACGTCAGTCACCAACAACAGTTCTTCTCAGAACTATTCTCACCCGAACAATCACACTATGCGACCTACCCAGTGATTAAACTAGCACATAATTTCGAATAAACAGTGCTAGTGCTAGAAATAAGACACAGGTTACGGTGACATACCTAGATCACATCTCCTGCCTATTTGCCGCACGATTCCATAATACCTTTGTACCTAAAAGTGACTAAAAAACTAGGTCAGTTTTAAGTTTAATTTAAAACAATAAAGTCCTTATTGTTTGTCTCACCGTGTAGTCACTTGTGATGTGAACGCACATACACTTACAGCATACTGCAAGTCTTCATCAGGCGACAAGGTTGACCGGTTACGCGTAACCTTATAAAGCACGATGCTCCGCTGTGATCGTCGCATTTTGATCCTCAAAATATTGGAAATGCACCAAGACGAAATTTCTTTCACTTTAAACTGAATGCAAGAAATGGAGCGAACATCTCAAGTAACTCGGATGCAATATAGGTCAGTTTACCTTTACCCATTTCCTATCATCTTTTAATCGTGCTAGACGGTCCTTTGAGAAAATAGATGGTAGATGTAAACTGACTATGAAAAAAATAACCGAGATGAAATTATGTTGATTGTGGGTGGGGGAAGGTGAATTAGCCGAAGCAATTTACTTTAGGTAAATTAAAATTCACCCAAGTAAAAATTATCTTGCATTTCATTTTTCCTGGTGAAAAATTTTCAATATCCGCAGCACACGGAATGTCACCAGGGAGAAGGGGGTACTCAGTTATACTTATGAAGGGGAGGTGCGAATAACACCAAATTGGTTGATCCAAAAGTCCTGTTAGGCTGAAACAAGAATAAAAAAGTTCAAGTTCCTTTTATTTTCTCTGACATCCTCATCCTTGCAGAGTTTTTGTTGGAAATTATCGTAGAAACGCCTCAAGCAATGACTTTACCATCTGCTGATTTTACGCATCTGAACCGATTTGAACAAGGCCGGCTAGCGTACCCTCAATGGATAGCCCTGCATGGGAATTTCGTGACTTGCTTGGACGTTCTTGGTGCGCAGAACACTTGCATGCTGTTCTATGGCGCCACAACTTTCCACAGATATACCTATGCGTGGCACGGACATCATATTTGTTCGACAATGGTCTAAGCTAGCCCTACCTAAGACAAGCATTCGGAAAAAAATGTTTGCAGAGGTGCATAAACTAAAAAAAAGTTTGCAGAGGAAAATTTTTCTTACCCCTCTGCAAGAAGATAATGGTCCGTCCCTTATGGTACACAATTGTCAGTAGGGAGCAGGGAAGTAGTGGGGCGGAGCGAAACACCAACAGCTTGCATTTTTTTTTACCACGAGAAGCAATGCAAGTGATAGCATAAATTAGCATTGCAAGGAACTCTCCAAAGTCAAATTACTGTGATAAGGTAGCTATAGTGCCACAAAGATGCAAATAATACAGATTTTCTTTGTAGATTTGCTGTCATTGACAACAGTTAATTTTATTTTATTTTGAATTACATTTTTACATTTTTCATTGTTGTGCTAAAAAATTATGTTAAATTGTAACGTGACATCGGGGGAAACGATACACGAGCAATTCTTCTATTACTGTCTTGTTTACACCGGCCCCATGTATTTAACGAATTTAGAAATTTCTGCTCACTTAATCCAATAGAAATCACCAAATACAATTTGTCTTCTTTGTCTATACTCCGTATTAGTCCATTCTAACTGCAATGAAGCCATTGGTTAAAAAAAAAACTGTTCTTTATCACAATGTAAGAACTGATAGATATGACGTAACGGTTAGCAGCATGTGCGCGTCATTGTCACTGTATCGCTACATAAAGTTACTGTATCGTCTAAACATCACTTATTTCCACTCTTCCCGTAACAGTTGCATGAAAGGAACAAACGTTAACCTCGTTTATATGTAACTACAATCTGATTCTGATCTGTGCATAATTTTGCTTCATCACATTAGGCTAAAAGAACGTCGGCGACGGCTCGGCGGCTCGGTTCTTTCTAAACCATCTCGTGAGCGAAATGACCTGTCTGATATTTATCAGTATACAGATATAGCCATGAAGTTTCAATCCTTTATATCTAAGCACATATTGCGGGCATGACTGAAAATTTTCCCTTTTAAATGGAATATGTTTTTTTGTTTAATAACGCTTGTGCCAAGACTACTCGTTGAACATAAGTAGTTTATAATCCATGGTGAAAGAAGCTCCTGGATTGAAGGAATCGCGTTGAAAGAACATATTTCCATATTTTTGTTTCATTTGAAGAACATAATATTTCTATAATGAACCAACCAAACATCAAGTGGAACATGAAGTTTTAGAGTTAAGCCGTTTTCAAAAGAGAAGGAAATTGATTATGGTAATGTTGTCAATGAAACCGATTTAATCGTTTTGAATGATTGTCATGATTTATAACATCCAAGCACCCGATTTTTGCTAAAATTATGCTACTTGTGATTGTGCTCATTTATGTGAATGATGATCAATAGTTTAAACTTGTATCGCAACTGCTTTGCCTTGAGTTCTGCTCTAATATATATCATTACAAAGGTATTCAATGAAAAGTCGTCGCTTTCATCTGCAAACGAAGTTGGCGCGCAATCTAAGCAAAAGCCCGATGATATGAGCCTTAGGCTTTTTAGTATGATAAAGCAATGAAAAAACATCCGTAGAAAGACCCAGAGAATTTGTGCGGAGGGGGAAATATACCAACAGTTCTGCTTAGGAAAGTAACTTCAACAAAAAAAGTGCCAATAGAATGCTTCTTATGTAAACGTATGGCTAAACATTATGCACTTCTTCTTAATCTTTGGCTTTCAGATGTTTATCGCGCTCGATATTACTCGACTAAATGAAAAAGAAAACAGCTATTGCGATTGATAAAGCAATAAATATCAAATCCAAAGCTGGCCAAACAATTAAAAAAAAAACAATTATTAACGGCAAGTGTGATAAATATCAAAATGGAAACAACTAAAGCACGGAAGATGAATTGCTAGGCCATTTTCTCTTTTTAAAGGGAAAAGGCCATTTAATAGCTATTTCGATAAATGTAGATCGATTAAATATTAAAATATTTACAGAGAAACGATATTTTGGCAGTAAACGAGCTCTCGTCGTTAAAGCTTGCAAGGTAGGGCAGAAAATTTGGAGACAAATCAAAATGTTTACTATCTCTTATCGATTTCGTTGATGGATTCCTTTTTTGAGTTTCAATTTTGCATAATCTATTTTTAAAACCGCCAACACTTTGCGGTGCCCTGATCTCTTGCAATTTTCTCTTGGCTCAAAAAAAACGCAAGAAAAAGAAAATATTCAAGAAAAAATTCGTTTGAGCGTTTCCTTAACTGCTTGTTGCAAACTTCTGATTTTCCAGCAATAAAGAAACGGGTTCAAAGAAGAGTTTAGGTATACAAGAGCTGCCGAAAAACCCCAAAGGGCATCAAGAAATGCAGATGACCCGTTAATGGTTATTATTGCTATAACAATACTGTATGGCAGGTAACAAATAACTAATGCCAACTGCACCCAAAGAGCTGTAGACACTGTTTTTCTGTATCGAGCAATGTTAAGTGGAATATTTTCTGTTGGCGGTTCGTGCACTTGGTTAATGTGCATTCGGTGGCGCAGAATGAGATAGATTTTCAAGTAGCAAAACGCTGAAATCATGAGACTCAACAAGATTATTCCGTAACGAAAACTGAACGGGATTTCGTATTTCCAGACCGAAATTGAGGCAAAGCCGATGCTGGAAATCCAAAACAAGCTAAGAAAGGCTCGGGTTCTTCCCATTGTTACAATGTGTCTGTATCTTACGCCTGATAACAAGGCGAGAAGTCTGTCCACACTTATAGCAGCCAACGTTAACAGAGACACTGTGCACAAAATTGTAAAACTGATGGTACAAATGGTAGCAGAATAAAAACAAACGTCTAGCCAATGCCTACGATCTCTTTCTATTCCCAGCGTCATTGAGTAGACAGCGGCACTTGGTTCCGAGATAAGGCCAACGAGGAGGTCCGTCATGGCGAGGCAACGATACAGAAGTTTTGATGGCGGATGAAGAGAAGACTCCTTGTGCAGCGCAATTAGTATCAGGGTATTCCCGAGAATTGCAGTGACGGAAAAGAGACAGTTGATAACCGAGATAAGAAGCTTGTAGTTTCCTGACGACTGGCTCGTGCAAAACAGATTTTGAATGGACAAGTGTCCTTCGTTGGTGAGGTTTTTCATTTTTTTTTTTTTTTTTTTGAGCCTGTTGCGATGCGTGTTGATGCGAATTAATTTTGATTCATTTGCGACTTCGACAGAATTGTTTCACGTTAGTTATGTCAGCTTTGACTTATAATGACGTCTGCCAATGTCAATTTATAAGGGTGTTGGTGGTTTAGGAGGTTCAAACAGCTGTCTGTTAAAAATAAGGAGACTGTCACCTTTGTCAACCAGATGGAAACTTCTTGAAAATTATTCTTGCACATTTACAAGTGAAAAACCTGTGTTTATGAACATTTGCGGATTGCTTCTTGACCGTGGCTGTTTGTGATATTCTGTTTTAATACGATCTACATTAACTAGAAATACGAAAATTGTGCTAATAGCTTTTTGGTTTCCTGATATCTGATCATCAATAAACAGTGGGAATGTTGTTAGGTCCACAAAGATTTGAAAGGATTATTTTTAAAACAGCAAACATTAAAAGCTTGGAGTGATGCCACTATCAATAAGATACTTTTATGATGTATTCTTTTATCATACACTCAGACATACACACTTCAAATATGCGACTAAACTTTAACTCAAACTTTAAATCAAACCTTTATTCTGATCGAACCGATGTTTTTTTTATTTGTTTTAAATTGCAAATCGTTAAATTTTACTTTTTGTATCTTAAAAATGATTTGAAAAAAAATATCGTTGACATACGTGCTCTGAATTTAAAACTTTTCAATTTTGCTGTTGGGATTTTTGTCACTCCATGACATTTAATCTCTTAACCTTAGGAAGTAGTGCCTTTAAATTGCATTTTAAATCCCTCAGCATTTAGAATTCAGGAAATGTCGGTTTTAGTAGGAAGCATGACGTTCTCCATTGTTTACATTTACTTTCCTCTACAAACATATCAACTTTTTATGCTTGAACCAACTTGACTATCACTAGGTTTTTTGGCAAAATTGTTTTTATTACAATCAAGACTACAATTTTTAAATGTAAAAAAAAAGATTACAATGTACCGGTCAATTTTACACTCTATCTAAATAGGTACATGAGCGCAGAAAAAGGTCAAAAATAGAAATCAGCAATAAATGTTGAACATGGTATGTGAATGCTGAAAAAGTACATTAGTCCCTGTGACAAGGTACCTTAAAATATTTACACATTATATTGACGAATAATACGATCAAACAAGGAAGTAACTACAGAAGAAAACAAGGAGCGTTGCGCTTCGCTCCAATACCTAAAAGTTCTTGTAAAGCTGGTTGGCCGGTCAACGTTTTTATACAAAGAAGAGTCAGCCTGTAAACTTTGGTAAAAAAAAAAAAAAAAAAAAAACAACTAAAAGATATCTTAAGAGCACACCACGTACGTAACAAGACAATTCTATGACATCATCGCGGCAATGATCGCTCTAGTCATGACATTTTTTTTTTCTGAAACCCGCATGATCCACGAGTAAGCTGATTTCTATATAGTTTCCGATGCTACATTGGATCGTGTGTTATCTGTTTATTGGGTGAAATTAGGTAAGATGTTTCTTTAATTCTTGCAGTTTTAAAAGATGTACAACATAATTTAAAGGAACAGTGTCCAAATTGCTGCCCCGGTGCGTCAAGATTTTTGTATTTTCCCGCGCTTTTCGGTTTCGCGCGACTCTTTAGGCGAGTATTTTTTGACCGTCTGTCATATTATAAGCGACGCGCACGTTGGACACTGTTCCCAAATATGTTGTCCATCAAAAGAGAAAAACATAAAGGAAACACTTCACCTAATCCCCGGAAAACTGATAACACACGATCAAATTTAACATCGGAATTTTTAGAAATCAATTCAATAGTGAATAATGCAGGCCAAAAACATTCATGACTAGAGTGTCATGCCGTATAGTCAGGCAAACTTTTGTTTCTTCTTTTTTGTTGCCATAAGTCTCCGGACTGTGAACAGCTGACTTTTTCTAGAGCGAGGTCGACGTTCTTCTTTTCTGAAGTTCTTCCTTGTTCTTTTTATTTTTTTTTTTAATCGTATCCTTCATCAGCAAAACATGTTAATATTTTAAGGTACCTTGTCAAAGGGACTAACGTATTTTTTCAGCATTAACTTATTATTTCGGTTGCTGACCAATTTTTGCGCTCATTTACTTGTTTAAGATAAAGTGGAATATTGCCCGGTACCTAGAGATCTTTTTTCTAACTAAAAATAGTAATCTTAATTGTAACACGACTACTGCTTTGCCAAAAAACTAGATATCAAGTTAGTGCAATTCTTAGTTGTTATCGGTTTGTTGGAGGAAACGAAATGTAAACAATGGACATCGTCATGCTTAAAACTAGAATCGACATTTCCTGAATTCTAAATGCTGGGGGATTAAAAATGCAATTTAAAGGCACTACTTCCTTATTCTAAGAGATTAAATGTCATGATCGTGCCAAACAGCCCAGCAGCAAAATCTAGGGATTTTAAATTCTAATCACGTATATCACCAAAATATTTTCAAATCTTTTTTCAACGTGCGAAAAATCAAATTGAACGACTTGGGGTTAGTAAAAAAATCATTGGGTCGATCAGAATATAATGTTAGTTTAAAGTTTAATCGTATAGTTGGAGAGTGTATGTCTTAGGAGAATACTTCGTAAAGATTAAAAGTATCTTGCCGATAATGGCAGCACTTCCTTGCTTTCAATGTTTGCTATTTTAGAAATGTTCATTGCAGACCTTTGTGGACCTAACAACATTCCTATTTGTAAATGATCATATATCAGGAAACCAAAAAGTGATTTCCACAATTTTCGTATTTCATGTTAATTAATGTAGATCGTATTAAAACAGAATATCACAAACGACCACGGTCAAGAAGCAATCCGCGATCGTATACACAGGTTTTTTGCACTTATGAATGTGCAAGGATTATTTTCAAGACGTTTCCATCCAGTTTACAAAGGTGACGGTTTCCTTGTTTTCTACAGACAGCTGTTTGAACCTCCTAAACCACCAGCATCGTTAATTGACATTAGCAGACGTCATTTTTAGTCGAAGCCGACATTAAATAACGTGAAACGAGTCGGTCGAAGTCGCAAATGAATCAAAATTGATTCGCAACAACACGCATCGCAGCAGGCTCAAATAAAAATGGAAAACCTCACCAACGAAGGACACTTGTCTATTCAAAATCTGTTCTGCACGAACCATTCGTCGGGAATGTACAACCTTTTTCTCTCGGCTATCAACTGCCTCTTTTCCGTCACTGCAATTCTCGGGAATACCCTGATCCTAATTGCTTTACACAAGGAGTCTTCCCTTCGTCCGCCATCAAAACTTCTATATCGCTGCCTCGCCATGATGGACCTCTTCGTTGGTCTTATTTCGGAACCAAGCGCCGCTGTCTACTCAATGACGCTGGGAATAGAAAGAGATCGTACGCATTGGCTGGATGTTTGTTTTTATTCTGCTACCATCTGCACCGTCAGCTTTACAATTTTGTGCACAATGTCTTTGTTAACGTTGGCTGCTATAAGTGTGGACAGACTTCTGGCCTTGTTGTCAGGCGTGAGGTACAGACACATTGTAACAATGGGAAGAACCCGAGCCTTTCTTATCTTGTTCTGGATTTCCAGCACCGGTTTTGCTTCAATGTCCGTCTGGAAGTACGAAATTCCGTTCAGTTTTCGCCACGGAATAATTTTGTTGAGTCTCATGATTTCCGCGTTTTGCTACTTGAAAATCTATCACATTCTGCGCCACCGAATGCATGTTAACCAAGTGCACAAACCGTCAACAGTAAACATTCCACTAAACATTGCTCGATACAGAAAGACAGTGTCTACAGCTCTTTGGGTACAGTTGGCACTAGTTATTTGTTACTTGCCATACAGTATTGTTATAGCAATAATAACCATTAACGGGTCATCTGCATTTCTCGATGCCCTTTGGGGATTTTCGGGGGCTTTTGTCTACCTAAACTCTTCTTTGAACCCATTTCTTTATTGCTGGAAAATCCTAAGTTTGCGACAAGCAGTTAAGGATAGGCTCAAACAATTTTTATCTTGAATATTTCCTCTTTCCACGGTTTATTTGAGACAAGAGACAATTGCAAGACAGTATTGCAAAGTGTTTGCGGTTTTAAAAATAGAATATGTAAAAACTAAGCCTCAAAACGCAATCGTGAAGTCGATAAGAGATTGTAGACAACCAAGCGCCTTATTTCGACCTCCATTCCAATTTCCTTTCGGACTTGAAGGCCTTATGGTTGAGAGGTTCAAGTGTTTTTTTCTGTTTTGCTATCTTTTCTCTATAAAGATTCTAATATTTAACCATTGTATATTTATTAGAATTGCCTTCATTAAAGGGGAAAAATGGCCTAATATTTCATCTTCCGTGCTTCGTTTATTTTCATTTAGATGTTTATCACACTTGCCGTTTATAATTGGTGGTTCAATTGTTTGGTCAGCTTTGGATTTGATATTTATTGCTCAATTAATCGCGAAAGATTTTTATTTTTCATTAAGTCGAGTAATATCGAGCGAGATAAACATTATTGATGTTAACGTTATGTCCAATGATTAAGAAGAAGTGCATATGTTTAGCAAAATGTTTACAAAAGAAGAATTATATTGGCTTTTTTTGTTAACGTTGCTTTGCTAGCATAACTGACAGTGTTTTCCCATTTCCAGAGCTCATCATTAGCAAAAATTAAATTCTACCGAGACTCTTTCTGCTTAGTAATCTGTTTTCCAGTGACTCGCTGTAGTAAGAAGCCGGAGGCTCATATCAGTGGATTTTTGCTAAGATTGCGCGCCATCTCCAATTTAAAAAGCGACAACTTGCATTAAATACCCTTGTATTAAAAAAATAATTATAAGAGCAGAGAAAATGCGATGGCAGAACAATTGCAATACAAGATGCAACTAGTTTTATTAACGGTTAATCACAAACAAAAATAACATTTCCATAAGATATAGATTGGCACAATTCTAGCATAATTTTAACAAAAATCGGGTGTTGATTTGTTCTAGTTCCCATTATCATTTAAAAGAGTTCAATTTGTGGCACACGTCATTGACAACATTACCATATATTTCATATTTTCTTCTCGTTTGGAATCGGCTTAACTCTAAACCTTCCTGTTGCCCTCGTCGTTTCGTTGATTGATTATGGAAATATGTTCTTTCAGCCCTATTCCTACCATACAGGAGCTTCTTAGCCCGTGAATTGAAAACTACTAAAGTATATGGGAAAAAAGTATTTCTTGGCACAAACGTTATTAAACAAGAAATTCCCCATCGAAAAGGACAATGTCAATCATCCCCACAACATGAACTTAGATATTAAGAATTAAAATTTGTATACTGATAAGTAGATAGGTCATTTCGCTGACGACATGGTTTAGAAAGCCCAGAGCCGCCGAGCCGCCGTTGACAATTCTATCAGCCTAATTCGATGGAGCAAAATGATGCGCAGATCAAAACAGTTCTGACACTTAATAAATCAAGCCTGCGATGCCCTGCAATAGTCATTTCGAATCCTTAGCCATTAAAAATGTTGTATTTGGAAACAAAATATCCGCGGCATATTCATGTAAATATGAATAAGCGTTGTGATCGTTTGTGTTTCGCTGACTTCTTCAAATTAGTCTGAACATTTGAAGTTCAAATATTTGAACTGGGGAATGAAGAAATAAATTTAAAGAAGATCCCCACGTTACGAAAAGGTAACTTGAAAAAGTCAGGCTTGCTGGGATTCGAACCCTGACCTCTGCCAGACAGGTGCGGCGTTCTAACCAATTTAGCAACCAAGCCAACAGGACGTTGGTCATTAAATTGGTTCACAATATACCCGGGAAAGATGATATAAAAAATTTATATCGATTTGAACTGCGGAATGAAGAAATAAATGAAAAGAATATCCTCGGAGTTATTAACGCAACTTATGCAGTTGCGAAAAGAAAGCCGTATATTGATATAATAATTTCGTCGTCACTTTTCCAGGGTATATATATCACAAACCAATTTAATGACCAGCGCCCAGTTGGCTTGTTATCTTATTTGGTTAGAGCGCGGCACCGGTATCGCAGAGGTTAGTGTTCAAATCCCGACAAGCCTGATTTTTTCAGGCTTTTTTTCGCAACTGCATAAGTTGCGTTAATAACTGAGAGGATCTTCTTTACATTTATTTAGTATCCCATGCACTGACTATTCAGATACCTCTGGAAACTAGCTGGACATTAATTTCGATGATGCTCAATTTTTCAACTTGTCTTTAGTTAAGAAGGTTTTTTCAAACAGGAACTCTTATCGACTGTCATATGTCATTTAGCTCAGTTTAGTTTTCAGCCCTCAAGTATTATTTGAAAAAATCGTCGCCATGTTCACTAATGACTATTTTCGTGTCGTTACACGAAAATAACTCCATAAAGCGCTTTCCACTATTATGTGCCAGTTCGGACAACAATATGTGGGTGTACTGTATGATTTGCTTCGCTTGCAAATGCCATGATGAAGATATATGACGCATATGTGATAAAGAAATTTAATTATGCGGGTTATTGGTTCGAATAAAGTAAGGGGTGTAGCCACGGAGCCCCTTATTATTCGTTTTTATTTGTCGAGTCCTTTGTTTCCGTTTTTGTCGCGCATATTTTTCTTGTAATTAGCTTTGTTAGTTATTTTTAGGTTACGTTACTTGTTATATTTTCGTGTGCATTTTTTATCTGCCATTTCTATTGTTTTGCTTAGCGTTTTCTGCGGTGTTTTTTTTAAGTTTTCGTTGTCAGTATGTTAAAGTCGCCGAAGTGTTCGCACAAATCTTGTAAGTTTCGTATTTTTCCATTTTTTTTTTTCGCTTTCTGTTTTAGTTTTCCGTTTGTTTCTTTCGCTGTAAGTTTAGTTTGTCTGTGTTGTTTGTTATTTCAGCAAATCGCTGGTTAAAGTGCGTATTTTGAAGTTGTGCGTGTGGTTTGATTACATATTTCATTTGAAGATTTATATGGAACTTCGTTATGGAACGCGTTATGGATGAGTTTGGTCGAAGGAGAATCCATTCCGCAGAAGCCCTCGACAGTCTTCGATTAAAGAATTCAAGATCGGGACATTAATTTGTCGAGAATTACAACGTTGTATCGGGCAACTGAGGCCCTCCTTGTGGATGCGAGAAACGTCGAAGAAGTCTCGAAGAAACTGTTAGAAATAATTAATGAAGCATTTAGCCGCTTCGAGGAATCCCATTATTCATACATCGCATCGCTATCCGGAGATCTCGAAGAGTGGGCAAAAAAAGGACGTTATTTCCAGGAACATTGTCAGAGAAAGGACCAATTCGATCTAAACATCAAGCGATGGATCGATGATGTCAAAATTCGTTCTGAAACTCGTGAAGAAACGGACATCCGTCCTGAAGATTCCGTAAGCGCGGCTGGCTCTCGTCGAAGTCGCATCTCTTCTGGTGTATCTATTAAGCAGTTAAAGGCCAAGGAAGCGTTGGCACGCCTCAAAGTGAAACAACTGTTAGAGGAACAAGAACTTTTAAGAAAGCAAGAGGAAATGAAAATGGAGCGTCAAATTCTGGAGGCGAAATATGAACTAGAGCAGGCGGCTCTTCAAGTAAAAATCCTCGAAGAAGATCATTCCGTTATTGATGGAGCAATACCGAAAATGTCGAAGCAAACTGGTTCATCTTTTGGAGAACTTGGTTCACAGCGCGATGGCGAATCCAAAGTTAAAGATGTCGGAGTTGAGACCAAAACCAAAGACGAGCTCAAAAGAGTTCCTTACGACAATGATGTTATATGTTCTCGGCTGAACCCGCACGCGAGGGAGTTTACGTACGCCCCGCCGATTCCAGATAATGAACTTTCTCAGACTGATTCCGTGGATTCCGAATTTGCCATCGTTGAAGACGTGCTTGATAAACTGGGCTCGACAATAAGACAGGGATTTGCCTTGCCTAAACCTGACCTCTCCACCTTTGATGGCAACCCAATGGAATATTGGAGTTTTATCCGGTCGTTTGAGAACACTATTGAACGAAACATAACGAGTGAAAGTGAGAAGCTCATGTACCTATTGCAATACACAACGGGCGAAGCGAAGAAGACGATTGATTGTTGCGTTGTTATGGATCCTTCAAGGGGATATCAGTCCGCGAGGAAATTGCTGAGGGTGAGCGAGATTACTGAGAGTCCTCCAATTAAGGCGTCTGATCGTTCGGGATTACTTGCGTTTGCCGACCAGCTAAAAAACTGTGAACACACCCTCGAGTCCATAGGCTACATTGATGAGGTCAACAGTGCTGACAACCTCCGAAGAATAGCACAAAGACTACCATTTCATCTTCGTACAAAGTTTGTCGAAGTCGCAGACGGTATCCAGCAATCTGGCAAGAGACCAAACATCAAGGACATCTCATCGTTTGTTGCAGTCAAAGCAAGAGCAGCAAATAATCCAGTATTTGGAAGCGTTATGGACGTTACGCCTGACAGCAAACGGGGAACTTTAAAACAAAAGCCACCGAGTTCAAAAACGAGTGAACCATCGCCTAACCATATCACTACGCTTAACACTCAAGGAACTGTTAATTCAAGGGTGAAGACCCGTGTTTGTCCAGCTTGCAGCGGCAATCACATTTTGATGAAATGTCAGAACTTTGGAAGAAAGACCTTTGATGAACATGTTCAGATTATGAGAAGGGCTCATCTTTGTCACAATTGCTTCCAATATGGTCATATCGCACGGGGTTGCCTGTCCAGAGGTGCATGTCAAGTTGATGGTTGTACGAGAAAGCATCACACTCTGCTCCATCCTCCCTGTCAACAAGTTCCGAACGGTAACCATGCCAGTGGAGGTAACGCTACTCAAGCTACCCAGATACCGCAGGCTCCCCAAGCTACTCAAGTTACCCAGAGACCACAGGCTCTCCAAACTACTCAAGCTACCGAGATATCACAGGCTTCCCAAGGTATCCAAGGTACACAAGCTACTGTTCCTACGCCTACTCAAGGTGCCCAAGGTGGACAGTTAAACAGTACCCAAGCGGGAAGTGGTAAAGTGTGCCTCAGGACCGTGCCAGTGAAAGCCCAATGTCAGAACTCGAGCGAGAAGTTGTTAACCTACGCCCTTCTTGACAACGGGTCGGATGTCTCCCTGTGTACTAAAGGCTTGGCAGCGCGGCTGGGGGTTCAAGGAGAGCAGAAAACGTTTTACTTAACAACGCAAGAGAAGGAAGACAGTCCGAAGTCGGGTCAAGAGATAAGCCTTATGGTTGAAGCCTTGGACGGGTCAGACAAGTTAGAAATTCAGAGACTTTGGACAGTTGACAAAGTAAATGCATCTAGCCACAGCATTCCAACTAACCAAGACATTAGCAGTTGGCCTCATTTTGTATCAATCTGCTAAGCATCGAAGAGACTAACATCGAGCTGATCATAGGATGCAATGTCCCAAAGTCCTTTTGGGTATTGGAAGAAAGGCGTGGCAACAAAGTTGACCCGTACGCTATTCGTTCACCGCTGGGATGGACGTTAATGGGCAATAGACAGAATGGAATGTAAGAAAAGCCATCACTGTGTTAACTTCACGAGAATTGCAAATGTTGAGAAAGAAGATGTCCTCATGTAACAACTTGTAAGATTCTGGAAGACTTACAATGCTGGTCTGATCCCTGATTGCAAGGTTTCCATGTCCGTTGAAAACAAAAGAGCTCTAGCAGTGATGGAGAGTTCAGCCAAGTTAGTTGACGGTCGTTATCAACTGGCTCTTCCCTGGAGAGAGCAAGTGCCTAACCTTCCTAATAATCGGGTTTTGGCGGAACGTAGGTTGATGTCGTTGAAGAAGAGATTCCTGCAAGATGCCAAACTGTTTAAAAAGTACAAAGCAACCATCAGAGATTACGTAGACAAGGGGCACGCAAAAAGAGTTCCAGAGAATGAGCTTGTAGTCGAAGATAAACCGTTGTGGTACTTACCTAATCACCCCGTGTTCCATCCTAACAAGCCCGGAAAGACGCGAGTGGTCTTTGATTGTGCAGCAAAGTTTAGAGGAATGTCTTTGAATGATCATCTCCTAAGTGGTCCAGATCTAACAAGCAGTATCGTGGGTGTGTTGACAAGATTTCGTCACGAACAAGTCGCACTAGCAGCAGATGTGGAAGCCATGTTCCACCAGGTGAGAGTGCCACCAGACGATTATGACGCGTTTAGATTTCTATGGTGGCCGGACGATGACCTGGATCAGGAACCTGTTGAGTACCGCATGGAGGTTCACTTATTTGGGGCCACGTCGTCGCCGGCTTGTTCCAACGTCGCCCTCAGGAAAACTGCAGAAGATAACATCAATGAATTTGACAAAGAGGTTGTAGAGACTGTAAAGAAGAACTTTAACGTGGATGATTGTCTCAAGTCGGTAGAATCATCTACTCACGCTGTTAACCTTGCGGCTCAACTACGAGATCTTCTCTCCAGGGGTGGGTCCGTCTTCACAAGTGGCTCAGTAACAGACCCGAAGTTATGGAGACGATACCTGAAAGTGAGAGAGCTTCGTCAGTCCTCGACCTCGACTTGGACAAGGAAAGACTTCCTGTTGAGCGGACCTTGGGTCTAAGATGGGACATGCAGAAGGATATGTTCATTTTCAGTGCTGTTCTGAAAGATAAGCCCAACACGCGCAGAGGAATATTGTCTCTGACAAGCTCGATCTACGATCCACTGGGGTTCCTGGCGCCAACCATTCTTCCTGCGAAGAAATTACTTCAGGATTTATGCAAGCTAAAGCTAGACTGGGATGATCCGGTTGGCGAGAATGAAAGTCAGAGATGGGAGAAATGGAAAGAAGAATTGCCCAAACTTTCACAGTTAGCTGTCAAGAGGTGTGTCAAACCTGCCGATCTCGGAGAATTGAAGACCGTCGAGTTACATAACTTCGCCGACGCCTCGCAGTTTGCCTTTGGCGCTGTCTCGTATCTAAGACTGGTGGACACGAAGGATAATGCTTGCTGCTCGTTTCTCATGGGTAAGTCCCGTCTTGCGCACGTCAAGCCGATGACAGTTCCGAGACTAGAACTTTCAGCTGCGGTTCTGGCCGTCCAATTGGACAAGACCCTCAAGACCGAGCTTGAAATACCAGTGCACCAATCTGTAAAATAAATAAATCAACTTTGTTTAACGAGGGTTGCACATAACAGTCTTTCGACTGACAAACCTGTGGCCCTCGGATTCCCGATCGAATTAGAATTTAGAGGTGTTGGTTTTTGTGGAGGGAGGAAAACCGGAGAACCCGGAGAAAAACCCTCGGAGCAAGGACGAGAACCAACAACAAACTCAACCCACATATGACGCCGGGTCCGGGAATCGAACCCGGGCCACATTGGTGGGAGGCGAGCGCTCTCACCACTGCGCCATCCCTGCCCCCCCCCCCCCCCCCTGTATTTTTGTCAGATTCTACTACAGTGCTCCAGTACATTAGGAACGAGTCTTCCAGATTCCATACGTTTGTATCTAACCGCCTCACGGTAATTCACGAACATTCCGAGCCAAAGCAGTGGAAATACGTGAACTCTGAGCTTAATCCCGCTGATCACGCTAGCAGAGGATTGACAGTTGATGGGATGATCTCAAGTAAATGGCTGTGTGGCCCAGAGTTCCTGTCGAGAGAAGAAGACCTTTGGCCTCGTGATCCTTCCCACCAACTGAAAGAACTATCTGCAGACGATCCGGAACTCAAACGAGATGTCCAAACGTTCAGCCAGGCTGTATTAAATCAACCAGCAGAAGATTTTCTCTCAAGGATATTTCATCAGTATTCCTCCTGGGATAAGCTGAGAAAAGCATTTGCATGGCTGCTGAGATTCAAGAATTGGTCGGTTCAAAGGCCTCGTGGTCTTTCAGTGAACAGCAGTTCCTCCGTTAGTCAATCACCTCGAGGGGAATTGTCTGTCGATGAAGTTCGAGTAGCCGAAAGGGAGATAATCAGGCATTTACAGAAGCTATCCTTCCCGAAAGTATTTGAAGCTCTTCGAAGAATTTCCAGAAATCAAGTATCAGCACGCCAAGTTAAACCCCATCTAAGGAAATTGAAGTCTGCCTTGCCCTTACGCAAGCTCTGTCCAGTGCTGGATGGCGACGGAATTCTTCGGATTGGAGGAAAGCTAGAGAATGTTGGCATCAATTTTGACGCAAAACACCAAATAGTTTTGCCTTATCGTCATCACGTCACGGACCTGATTATTCAAAAGTGCCATCAAGATGCAGGTCATCCCGGACAAGAATACGTTTTGTCCAATCTCCGTCAACTATATTGGATTGTTAAAGGAAGATCGGCCGTGCGTCGAGTTCTTAGTGAATGTTTCCTGTGCAGGAAACTTGGTGCAGCCCGTGGTGAACAGTTAATGGCTAATTTACCCAAGGAAAGGTTGTCTCCTGGAGATCCTCCATTTACCTCTGTTGGCCTGGATTATTTTGGTCCCCTGTACGTTAAGCAAGGGCGTTCCAACGTAAAGCGTTAAGGCTTTTTGTTTACGTGTTTAACGACCAGGGCCGTTCATATCGAGATTACGTGCTCTATGGATACAGATTCCTTTGTTAATGCTTTGCGTAGGTTCACCAGTTTCAGAGGAAACCCAACGACAGTCTACAGCGACAATGGTTCCAATTTTCGCGCCGGGGAGCAAGAAATGCGTATAGCCATAGAATATTGGAATCAGAGAGCCATCACTGAGTTTCTCCGTCAAAGGAACGTCACCTGGAAATTTAACCCACCATCCGCATCGCATATGGGCGGCGTTTGGGAGCGCGTGATCAGATCAATCCGCAAGATTTTGACGGCGTTGTTAGGGCAACAACTGGTAAACGAAGAGATGTTGCGTACCGTGATGGCTGAGGTGCAAGGAATCCTTAACAGCAGACCTTTAACGCCGGTCAGCAATGATCCCAAGGATCTAGAGCCCCTGACGCCCAACCATTTACTGCTTCTACGAGCAAACCCTAACTTACCTCCTGGAGTCTTCGGAAAGGAAGGCAATTATTGCAAGCGTCGTTGGCGACAGGTGCAATACATGTCAGATGTATTTTGGAGCCGCTGGCTAAAAGAGTATTTACCATTTCTTCAATTGAGGCAGAAATGGTGCACTCCTTGTCGTTGTTTTGCGGTTAACGATTTAGTCCTGGTCGCGGATGAAAGTGTTCATCGAGGCAAATGGCCTTTGGCCAGAATTGTTGAAGTTCATCGTGGAAAGGATGGATTGGTCAGATCGGCAAGAGTTCGCACAAACACCTCGACATTCGTTAGACCGATTTCAAAACTGTGCTTTCTTGAGCATGACGAGTAACAAGTCTACAGTGAACTGACCTCGTTTAGAGACTATTTCAGAGAACTTTGCGAAAACACTAAATTAGAACATTCATCGTTTGGGACTCATTTTAGTTGCGTATTTATTAATTCAGTTTCTTAAGGACAAGCTCGTGTCTATAATTATGTTTATCAGTTAATGAACAATTAGAATTTAATTGGTTCATTGGGGCCGGTATGTAGCCACGGAGCCCCTTATTATTCGTTTTTATTTGTCGAGTCCTTTGTTTCCGTTTTTGTCGCGCATATTTTTCTTGTACGTTAGCTTTGTTAGTTATTTTTAGGTTACGTTACTTGTTATATTTTCGTGTGCATTTTTTATCTGCCATTTCTATTGTTTTGCTTAGCGTTTTCTGCGGTGATTTTTAAGTTTTCGTTGTCAGTATGTTAAAGTCGCCGAAGTTTTCGCACAAATCTTGTAAGTTTCGTATTTTTTCCATTATTTTTTCGCTTTCTGTTTTAGTGTTCCGTTTGTTTCTTTCGCTGTAAGTTTAGTTTGTCTGTGTTGTTTGTTATTTCAGCAAATCGCTGGTTAAAGTGCGTATTTTGAAGTTGTGCGTGTGGTTTGATTACATATACAAGTATAGGTAACTAAGGAAGACTTAACAGAAACAAAAGAAGTACGGAAATAAATAACTAAAGAAGTCTATATCGTGTTACTTACTTATATTAGCCTATTTGCGTATTGGGTGCATTAGGCCTTAGAAGTGTAATAACGTGTTACGTACTTACATTAGCCTCTTTGTGTATTGGGGTGCATTAGACCTTAGATGTTTAATAAGGACTTGAAGATGTCATTTTTGAAAGTTTTTATTGTTACGAAGTTCACTTTATTCGTCCACTTGGTTCACTTGGCTAGCTTGTTTCAAGAAAGACAGGCCATCAATTTTAAGCGGGGATAATAACGTGACTCGATCGGCACATATCTTTAAAATTGTATAGACAATTGTTCTTTTAATTACTGCAAAGAGTTATCAGAAACTCAATGTGTCTAACCTCCCAAGACAAGAAACAAGAAATTATATATTAATACATAGGTCATTACACTTTTCATTATTTAAATGTATATTAACGTTAACGCATCCGTTGGACGAAAGAAAAGATCGGACACACTACAGCTGCTATTGAATAAAATATTTAATATCCTTCATGCTCGTTTCACTTTCCATAAGCTTTCAAATGATGGCCCACGAAACTCGTCAAAAGGAAAAGAAACTTTGTAAAACAAACGTAGCAGAAGAACTGGATGTTTGCCACAAAAAGAACTGTTTTTAAGTGGGTTTCACTACGTACTAAAAAAAACTATATTGCTTTTGCCTTTCTTTAATTATTAAGAAGATTTCAGATGTAGGCCCGGGGGTAGATGATGGGGAAGGGATTCCATTAATATAAGCCACAAAAGTTATGGAGGTTCGGAAATCTATACCTTTAAAGAAATAGTACAATTAATGACATGTTTTTATAAGGTAGATCCTGAAAAACACTTTCTTAGGATGCGTCAAATGTTTTCAAGTCCATTTTGCTACTAAATTGGACATGCCTAAATTGCCATTTCTAGCTTATAAGAAATGTCGATCATTTTCAAATACATAATGTTGCGACGGAAATAAAACGACCTTCTTAATCATGCGAGCTAAAAAGCCCTAAGATCGACAGCTGTTCTGTTTGATTACGTGCTACACGTCTGCAATATTTTGCTGTTACCGATAGACAGCTGTTTGAGCTTGTTTTAAACAATTGTAGAACCATGGAGACATGACTCAGACAAAGCCCACGTAGAAACATGGAAGCGTGACTCAGACAAAACCGGCCCACGTGACTCACTACTAACAACGTCCTTTGGTAAACTGAATAAAAACGTCCAGATACTTTCGCCTGTCAAATCACAAGGACTTCAACTGGCAATGGAGAACTCTACCGCCTATGCAGACTACAACAAGAATCTTCAAGTTCTGCTTTGCACAGGTCATTCCTCAGGAAAACGCTGGTATTTTTTTTTCTGCTTTGGACATTTTGTTATCAATTACTGCAATCACAGGGAATATGCTGATACTTATTGCGTTGCATAAGGAATCGTCTCTTCATCCGCCATCAAAAGTTCTGTATCGCTGCCTTGCGGTTACTGATCTTTTAGTTGGCCTTATTTCGGAACCAACCGCTGCTTTATATCACGCAATTTTGGTAAAAGAAAACCATTCGACCGATCTTTGTTTTTACACTGCAATCTTTTGTACAGTCAGTTTTACAATATTGTCCGCGGTGTCTTTGCTTACCATGACCGCAATAAGTGTGGACAGACTTCTCGCACTTTTGTTGGGGTTGAGATACAGACATATTATAACTTTGAGACGAGTTCGAGCGTTAGTTATCTTCTTTTGGATTTCCAGCTTGCCTTTTTCTTCAATGATGATTTGGAACTACATTGTTGCTAAAAGTTATAACTATACATTAATATTACTTTGCATTGTTGTGTCATCCTTTTGCTACTCGAAAATCTTCATCGTACTCCGCCATCATCAAAATGCCGTTCAGCAACATCGAGGACAGTCGAACGGTGGAGGAATTTCCCTGAATATAGCACGATACAGAAAGACAGTGTCTACTGCATTGTGGGTAGAAGTTACATTACTAATTTGCTATCTGCCATACAGTATAGTTTTAGCTATAGTTACTATTCGCGGATCATCTCCATTTGTTGATATCATTTGGGAATTAACAGCATCTTTCGTTTGTTTAAACTCCACTTTAAATCCAATTCTTTATTGCTGCAAAATAAGGGAAGTTAAACAAGAAGTAAAAAACACGTTAAGGCAGGTCTTACGTTTGTCAAATTAGGTCAATTATTTTATTTTAACACTTCTATCAAGAGAGCTCAGCTATAAATGTAATCTTTGTAGAAAGGGCTTACATACCTTTAGTTTCGGAGTTTTTACAATAACTGTTAGATTTTATCGCTACTTTTGGAGGTGTCACTTTTTCTGGCATGGAGTTTAGTTTAAGTTAACAAAAGCGCTTAACTTTATTGTTTGTGAAAAACTGCTTCACTACACAAACCATAGAAGAACAAAACAATAATAATAACGATGATTTACATGGAGAACATTGCTTGTAGTTACAAAACGAAATAACGAAATACATGAAAATATATTGTGTGGATGATTGACACTTTATATTAGCCGCCTTCGACTATTATAAGTATCATTGTTTACCCTCGGGGATTGGGGGGAGGGAGTGGTGTGGGTGCCCCACCCCCGTTGAGTTTTTTCGCAATTTTGAAAAGTGAATTTACTCTATGATGCTGAAACTTTCAGCAGCTCTCCAATCATCCCTTGAGGAAATTTTGATATGTCAACTAGGTGTCCACGAAAATTACAAGCTGGTAAAAATCGTTACATACACCTAGTTGCAATAAGATTGTCTCAAAATACGAATAAATCAATTTATACTGTTATAGCATAAAAAATTGAAAGTGTACCGATAAAAACTCGTGAGTTTTCTGTAAAAGATATACGGTAATGAAACTACGCTAATTAATTCCTATTAACCTTTTTAATTTTTTCTATGACAACGTTATTGCAATTAGATGTATTTCTTAGGCCCCGTCCACACTGAACCGGGTAAATTTGAAAACGCATCTTTTTAACCCGGATAAGCTAACCGTTCACACTGAAACGCGTTTTTGGTCACCGAAACGGTACTTTTCAAAAACGCTCTCCAAAGTGGGTATCGTTTTCAATGTGGACGGAAAACATTTTACGCGGCGTTTTCAAATTGCTCCGTTAAACGGGCCTAATTTCCTCAGTTATTTTCTTTAAACAACGTTGCGCGATTTGTTTAAGATTACACTCCAAAAGCATTCTGGCTTGATTTGTGTGTCAGTTCTCGTTTTTTTTTTTTACTTTCTAAGAAATTGGTGAAGTCCAAATTGTTATACCGACAAGGTTCCGATTAGTCACGACTTTTCCGGTTAGCTTTGGCCAAAGTCCCTTAGCGCAACCAAAAAAAAGGGTTATTGTCTAGTGCTTAATCCAAAAAGTTCAAACACAACAATAGACAATTTTTTAATACGATAAGGAATCCAAGAGGGCGGCTCAAATGACGTCGCATGACGTCACATGACCGCCTGTCAACAAAAAATGTCATCTTGTAGAGGAGGCTAAGGGCTTTCTATTCAATGCTAAATAATTTCGCTGCCCATTAACAGAACGAAGACCTTAAGAAAGGGAGCCATCCAACTCCTGACCCCTTGTATCACAGTGGAGTTAAGTCGGTGTTGCACGGGACAACAACGATTTTTTGCGCAAAAATGTTAGGCAAAAAATTGAACACACTCTTACACGAGCCAACATTCTAAATATTCTTCATCTTGCGTTGATAGTTTTTTACTAGGGTTCAAAAAGTCGCAATGTGTTGCCGAGTCAAAAGTTGCGCGAATATGTACTTATTGACTGAATGGGAGGGCCGGACGGGAAATTATTTGGCTCGAGGTCAGGACGTACGGAGAAATTTCATGGAAGACTTTTGCTAATCCTCCTTGTCTGACGACTGGATAACATGGCAGCGATGTTTCTTTGAGGCTGAAATGCTAAGAGCTTGATGACTAGTGGCTTCGGGAAGAACAAGATTCTGTATGTTTAGGACACCAATTCTTCCTCCTGAAAATACGCTGCTCGCTGGCATGGATCCTTGGACGTTGCTGCTACTTGACTGAGCTTGATGATTTTCCTTCGGTGCGTTTGGCTTCGGGTTCGGCTTGGCGTTGTTTTGCTTGCCACTCAGTATTTTTGACATCTGGCGTTGCTGCTCACGGGATGCCACGGCATAGCTATCCAAACTTTTAAGGCTCTTGTGGCCACTCAGTTGGGCACATTATTGTGACTGACTCCTGAATCTAGAAGCGTCTTGATACATGTTTTGCGTACTGAATGGTTAGTAAATTTAGTAAATTTACCGCTCGTCGACATCGGTAAATTTATTGTAGCGCTGGTAAGGAACTTGCCAATCTTGTTCTTTCCTAGAAGGCTGTTAATAAACCAAATTTGATCTTCTGGTTTTTGTCGGTGACGAACAGCTAGGGAGAATGGGCTTTCTGGTGATTTGGCTTCCTCTGGTCTCCAGTAAACAAAATCTTTGAAGCAAGGTACTGGACATTTTTTGTTGCCTCTTTCGTACACTTTTGCACGGAAAGAGTTGTTGTGTTTGTTTTCGTCGCCGTGGTGGGTCTTGCTTTCCCTCTCCCTTGTCTACTCCAGGTATTCTTCACCACTAGATTCATCTTTTTTTTCAAAGCGATATCATGGCGCCAAATTTCATCTGCCTTACTTCGTGTCTTGTCCGATGCTCAAAGTGGAGCGTCAGCAAAAAGCACATCGTTCGTGAAAGTACTTCGGGATCATGGATGCCAAACTGAGGGCATCTGTGGTGTTTGGTTTGTTCCCTTTACCCTACTTCCTGAGTTCACGACGCTTGGATTTTAGAACTTCTCTTGAAACCTTAAAATATTCGTCCTTCAGGATGTTTATCTTTGCGTTGTCGTTGTCCAAGTATCGCTGGATACTTCGCGAGAAGGAGGACAGCGTCAGGTTCGTACTCTGTGTTGTCTTTTTCTATTTGCGTTGATATAGAAATAGCGTCGCGCACAAATTCTAAAAATAGATTTGGTCTCATGAGACCCCCCGCGTGACTCAGACGAACATTGCAGTCGGCCATAAGCGAATGTATGCGAGAGAGCGTCAATACGTGAAGAAAACATGTGAAAAGTTAGGTAAATCGGAATGTATGCTTTCTCAAAGGGTTAAGAATGGTTAGTACAAAGCACTGCTGTCATGGTGAGTGCAAAACCGACTCAAAGTATCCTGAACATTGGCCAAAATTGCTCTTAGAGCTAAAGGAATCGGGGAAGAAAGTCTTCATTCCATTTGGCTTACGGTACGAATTGCGAAACGAAACGGTACTTTACGAAATGGTACTTTGCAAAACGGTACTGAGGTAAAAATATTGCAAAAATATTGAATGTGGCAAATAAACATTGATTGCAAAACAGGTATAAGTCATGATAAGTCGACCCAGGTATGAGTGAAGGATAAATGTGATGCCTGCTTTTGAATCGAAACTTGTCGCGTCGCGAAATAATTTATCAAAAATGCAAAACGTGAATCAGGGTGAATGTAAGTAGCATCAAAAATCAGAAATAAAGACGCCTGTAAAAGCACTACTCTCGCTTTAGTCATCCGAAAATGAAGGATGCGAAATTTTTCCGCCGCCGAGGATTTCTTATCTTTATTTTAGTGCATGAATGTACGCCGCCCGGCGCGCCAGGTTGTAAATAAAGGTCGCGATGGTCACGTTTGTCATGCTTTCTTGTTATGTGTAGTCATGAAAACAAATGGATTAAAAGTCTGTTTTTTAACATGGCGAACGTTTATTAAGATCGAATAAAAGTTTCACAGAAGGTTCGTGAATTTATGGCATTTTTTTCAAACGCCGACAACTGTGATTATGCAAATGACTGCTATACCGTTCAGCTACATTTTTGCCGATAAGAATTATTTCGAGCCGATCAAAATAGCTATTTTCGGTCAATTCTAAATTTGACGCTAGGTTCGTGATTAGTGTTTAGTAATACGATTTTTACGGCTCGATAGTTGTCCAGCCTTTATACATTCCGTAACACATTTCACAATTAAGATCGTCACGAAGGGTTGTCGTTTTCCGCTTAATTTTAGCCCTCTGCACTTCAGCCATCGTTTTAACTGATCCACATTATAGTTCTCTGCTTCACTTTCAAATTTCGAGCCAGGAACGCCATCATCTTGCGTGAGAACGGCCAAAGACCGAAGCGAAGTGCTCGCGAGCGACATAATTTCTTCATATCGCTCTTGTAGTTTGTCTGAGTCAAGTGGGGGGTCTCAATTTTGGTGACGTCATTTGTGCGCGACGCTATTGCATGGGAGGTTGTCGAGCTCATCCAGTGGAATTTCCAAGACCTTCCGTCTCTCGCCACATTCAGTGATAAATCTTTTAAAAAACGTTCATGTCATAGCTTGTTTTTGACAGTTTTTGCTTGTTGTTGGCTTCTAATAAAATTGTGAACTTCTTCATTGGTGAGAAGTTTTGACTTTTTTTCTTTTTTTTTTCTGAGTGAGTTCGTACTTGAAGAAGCTCTGCATTGTGTAGTTCACCAGGATAATATAATTTTTTGTCGGAATATTCACTTTCATCGTCAATGTAAACAATGGGCAACGCCATGCTTTGTACTAGAACCGACATTTCCTGATTTTAAATGCTGTGGGATTTAAAATGCAATTTAAAGGCGCTACTTCCTAAGTCTAAGAGATTAAATGTCATGATCGTGGCGAAAAGCCCGACAGCAAAATCTAAGAAATTCAAATTCTAATCACGTACCATATCACCAAAATATTTTCAAATCTTTTCCAACGTGCAAAAGTCAAATTTAACGACTTCGAGTTAGTAAAAAAAAAAAAGAAATCATTGGGTCGACTGGGATGAGAATATAATTTTGGTTTAAAGTTCAATCATATGGTTTGAGAGTGTTTGTCTTAGGAGAATACATCATAAAGATTTAAAGTATATTGTCGATAGATAATTTTATCGATAGATAAAATTGTGAACTTCTTCATTGGTGAGAAGTTTTGACTTTTTTTCTTTTTTTTTTCTGAGTGAGTTCGTACTTGAAGAAGCTCTGCATTGTGTAGTTCACCAGGATAATATAATTTTTTGTCGGAATATTCACTTTCATCGTCAATGTAAACAATGGGCAACGCCATGCTTTGTACTAGAACCGACATTTCCTGATTTTAAATGCTGTGGGATTTAAAATGCAATTTAAAGGCGCTACTTCCTAAGTCTAAGAGATTAAATGTCATGATCGTGGCGAAAAGCCCGACAGCAAAATCTAAGAAATTCAAATTCTAATCACGTACCATATCACCAAAATATTTTCAAATCTTTTCCAACGTGCAAAAGTCAAATTTAACGACTTCGAGTTAGTAAAAAAAAAAAAGAAATCATTGGGTCGACTGGGATGAGAATATAATTTTGGTTTAAAGTTCAATCATATGGTTTGAGAGTGTTTGTCTTAGGAGAATACATCATAAAGATTTAAAGTATATTGTCGATAGTCTCAGCACTTCATAGCTTTCAGTGTTTGCGATTTTACAAATAATCCTTTCGGACCTTTGTGGACCTAACGACATTCTTATTCTTTATTAATGATCAGATATCATTAATCTCAGTGCAGTAGTAACAGACAGGAGAAAAGTGTTTTTTTTTTCCCAAGATAAACTTGTATTCTTATATAAGAAATCAGTACTAAAAATGTGCATTCATCCTTCAGTACCTTCCTTAATTTTAAACGGTTCTGACTCGAAATTTGAGAAGCCTGCAATAAACGTTTTTAAACTAAGGCTTTTAAAAAAGCCTTAGTTTAAGGCGGGACTTAACATAAAGGTTCTTTTTCTGCCGCGTTTCATGAGTTTTTTTGGAAATATCTCTTTCGCTTTTTAATTAATGCAAACACCCTATGCTCGTACCATAAATCTATGTTTAGGGATGTTGTGTAAATATTTGGGTGACTTTGGGAGATTTTTGGGAGGTGATAGTTTTTCTTAAAGGAGTTGTAAAATTTAGAGAAATAAGAAATATTGAAGATTTGGTGTAGTTTTAATATTAGAATTTGAAATTTAAAACTAGTAGGCGGACACGAGACCGTCTCCTAACAGCCTGCAGAGCTCTTACGTGGGGGTCAACTGTCTGTTGGTGTTCAAAAAATAATTTTCTTCCCTTTATTCCTTTTATAAATTGCTATCAATTTCACTCAAATTTACGTTAAAATACGTATTCAATCTCAAATCCACTAAAATGCTTTATTTGAAAACATGTTAATGCACAAGCCTTTGGATTTTTGTTTTTGTTTCGGTGTTTCGGCAACTTCTTTAAATTAGTCTGTCAATTTGAAGAAGTGACCTAACTCTCTCGAATTCGGAAATAGTCCGTTTTGGGGAAAAAATAAAATGAAATAAAATAAACATGAACAAAACATAGAAGCGGTCTGCTTTCATAAAAAATGTCTTTATTGCCAAGAGAAAAAAACAGTAACCAATACACTAAATGGCTACTAGATACCTATGATAACTAACTGATCATAACCGTGTAATTCTTCTTTTCAACTCGACTTTATTGAAGCTGTTTGCTTGAGAGCTGTTTAAACATGTTTCAAAGGAAACAATTACAGTCAACTCTCGTTAAAGCGGACACGCTCGGGGCGTCGTTTAGTGTCCGTTACCGCGAGAGTCCGTAATGATGGGGGTCATTCCCAGTGAAACCTCTTTCGCCGGGGATCTGGATTTTGTCCGTAATAGCGAGTTTCCGCAATAGCGGGGTGTCCGCAAGGCGAGAGTTGACTGTAGTAGGTTCACCAAGTTTTACATCAGCTACTGAATTTAATGACTCCACACTGCCAGAACACACCGGTGAGTTCACCATCGTCACTCTTCGGAATCAATTGCCCAAATGAACCGATTTAAGCCCTTGGAGTATATTTCACTTATGATCAGAAACTGCTTAAAGAATAGAATTTCATTGAAAGAAAAAAAAACCTTATCAACATTGGTCCTCGAGGAGGCTATCAATTTACGGAAAGGTGACAATAATAAAATCTTTTTTCATCCCAAAATTTGTTTACACATGCTCGCTTTTGCCCACACCTACGAATTTGTTAAACAATCGAATCAATTAATTGCTATTTAAATTCCTGTCGAAAGGAACAGACAAAGTAACACGCTTGTCAGCAATAAATGAATACGGGGAAGGCGGCTTAAAAAAATGATCGACCTAGAAAGCATGGTTAAATCTCAAAGAATAGCATGTCTAAAATGTAAAGTACTCAACAATATATTTTACACGAACACGAAATTACAAGAAATTGGTTACAGAACAAATGAGTTATGAACTATCTGTGAGGCTGTACCAGAAACTTCGTATCATTTTTTTTACCTGTGTCCCCACGTCAGGCAGTTTTGGAATAATTTTTATTCTTACTGGTACCTCTAATCAAATCAAGTAGTTCGTCTTACTTTTACTTTTTTACAAGATGTTTTATTTGAAATAACATCAAAACAATCCCTTCATTTGACATACTAAATTAATTTGTTATTATTGGAAAATTGTTCTTGTGGGACTGCAGAAGAAACTAAACATATCCTAATTATATAGTTCAAGGTTATCAGAAAAAAAAAGTACTTACATATGAAACTAAAAAGAAAATTACTAATAAAAGATATTTCGAAAAGAAGTGGATATATTCTCCAAGGTAATTAAGTAGAAAATTATAGTGTTAAATTCGCTTTTTTTCCTTTTTTTCTCGTGTGGTTGCTGCTGTTGCGGTTTTTCTTTCTTTTCTCCTTCGTGATGTTGCTTGTTTAATTTAGATGATTTTAAAGTTCAATCCACTTATGTAAATTTGCTATATGACAATTGTTATCCAACTGTTACTTAATTGTAAATTTAACATGTTATACCTTTTATTCCAATTACCTATGTGATGTAAACTGTGTAGATATCAATAATCAAAAGCCCTCTGGGCTTAGTGTCTTGTGACTCTTTTCAGAGTTTAATTTATTTGAAAATAGACAACTTTTCACGTCTATTTATTGCTTGTAAAGATATCGAAAATTAAAAAGCGTGCATCTAACATAAAGAAACATTTAGACTCCTCACCCCTAAAATTTAAACTAAAACTAAAGCTACTTTTGTCGCTCGATAAAAGTTGTGACATTCACAACACGATATACGAAACTCTTGATTCACTTGTCAATTCAGAAACCTTTGTCGTGAATGCTTGCGCTGAACTTCACGATTTCACAGCTAAAGATAAAAACAAAGGTTTATTCCAACTACAAAAGGTTCTCACGCGAAAGGCTTAAAATCCAACTAAAAAATATATATAAGATTTGGGACCTGAAAGACAACAACACCGAATTTTCGATCAAGTGGTCCATTGTCACGAGAGCAAGCGCTTACAGGGGAAACCCGTCACGCTGCAATTTGTGTCTGACGGAAAAGCTCTGCATACTATCAGCTGACAGATCCACCTTCTTGAACAAAAGATCTGAGCTTGTTACCAAGTGCAGGCACGAAAACAAGTACTACACGGCCAATCAGAGACAGGATCGTTCCAACCGTCCTCCATGAACGTAGTTTAAATTGTATTTCACCACATCTAACGACACAGTCTGATGATCGCTTCGTGCGTGAAACTCTGAGTAACTGTCCATGAAGTTTCTATCTTTAATTATTGTATAAGATTACATGCTTAAAGTTTTGAAATCGATGCCTTAATAGTATCCATTCCGATCACTATCACGGTAATTAAGCGTCCTTCTTGATTCATACTAATTGATCGTTGCTATTTCTGTCAGGCGGATAATGTTTGTACTTATTATTGTCACGCGACTTGTTTCCGACACCTTATCAAAAGCGATTTTTCCAAGCAGCCGAAAGTAGGCTTGACTTAAATTCAAAGTACACTCCAGCATGTAGCCGTTGAACAGTTATAGGACTCCGATAACAGCACAAAAAGAATACAGACACATACAGATTCATAAGCATTTATCTGTCACAGATAATTCTTAAATATCTTAAAAAGGTCAACAAAGTCACAGATTCTCCTTTGTTGTTTTGTGTCTGTGACTGATAAGAACGTTTTCAGCCTCACGTTTCAATAAACTCACGCACACTACCAAGCAAAGTTTCATGGTTGACCTTTCGCGTGTGTCTTCGAGTAATACTCAAATTGAAGACACGCAAGGAAAATAATGTCCACGGGATCAGTTGTTTTGAACTAGTTTAATCAGCACAAATTCTAACTTGCCTAAGCTAGCTAGTCAACTGAAGTAAAGGCACACATGTGGTTCGACTACTACGGATTACATCTTTGAAATAGGATCTAATCAAAAATGGAAACGGCAAAAAAAAGGTTTTCCTGACATATTGTCGGTCGACATACCTACAGTTCTGTAAGGCGCAATCCTGTTTAAGACATGCTTTTCCCCTATTGCTGTACCAAAATCATAAAACACATTGTTCTCACGAAACGGTAGCTATTATCTGATTGACTAATATGACTAGAATGGTGGGAATCTCGTGTGATTGCTTTTATCACTAAGAAAAGCAAACAAAAAGCTTAAAAATAAACGCAACTGTCAGTGTAAACAGCATCTGCAGACCTCTCAAGTCTCACGATTTTGTCTTGAGACTCACGGTTTTCACTTCAATCTCACGATGAGAAACAGAAATCTCACGAAAAAACAGAGTAACAAGTCATTTGATTAGCGCCTGGTTTAAGGACTCTTTTAGCTATTTTTGTCCGTCAGTTGATCAATCTCCCGGTTTTTACTGAAATCTCCAGATTTTTTTACCTCAATCTCTAGATTTCCAGTGCTTTGAGGTTGAGAAGTCTGCATCTGTTTTGTTTAAATCTGATGATCGCATTTTTCGGCATTTACTAAAAAAAGAAAATTTTGACATGGCGGGAAAAATATTGACATGGCGGGAAAATTCCGCGGCCTCAGAAAGCAAATACGCATGGAATGCACCTTGTCCCCTGTAGTATTATCTTGTGTCTTCATGACTACGTCATGACGTCACAAGACAAAAAGAAAAAAAAGGTCCTGCCCACGAATTAGCACCAAGCGTGAGAGTCCCTCGGACAACAAAATGTCAACATATAGTGCTTTGTGTCGTTTCGAAATATCAGGATGAAACTATGTGACACAAACATGATAAAGAAATTGATTCAAATGGTTTCCTGCTTGAAATAAATCGTGCAAATAGGTAATACGAGCATCAGTAAGGAGGTCTTTACAACGTGTGTAAATACGGCCTATTTGAGCCGAGTGGTATTTGAGAGCCAATTGTGTAAATAGGATTCAACAAAGCTGCGTTAGCCAGGGATCAAACACAACAAATTTACTGTAGCCTGGGTTGCAGCCGGGCGTGTTACAGAATCCTCGATATAGTCTGTCTGCGTAACGACTTCCAAAAGCTCGTTCCGATATCCCGCAGGTTTGCAAGGAACTGTGTATTCACTTTTGTTTGGCTAGTTTTATATTACTGTCATTACTCTCTAACGCGCTTTTGTTTTGCGGTCATGCTGACAGTCTTCCTTTGTTTTTCCTGTGGAAACGAAATGTTGGAGATTTCTGAAGATGGTTTGAAAAAGCCGTTCAGATTAACCTGCATAATTCCTCTGATGTCAATTCCTCTCCAAGCACACGAAGCAAGCGAGGAAACGGCTAGCGAACGAGCGTGCCTTGACTGCAACGCGGGCTTTGTTCAAAAGTGTAAAAAGAGCAGTTTGAAATTAAGTTGATCATCTTCGTAATACGCTGGACGCAGCGTTCGAAATAAACAGGAGGACTCACTGCGGGAATTTTTTAGAGGTCACAATGTGTTCGTAAATTGCCAACAGGATACATCCGAATGATAATAACAATAACGCCTTTATATTTATCCTAGAAAATAAAATTTTTCGGCATTAAAGGGATGCTTAAAGGGTTGCCATAAGCTCAAATTATCTTACTTCACAAACAAAACATTTACATAGTCCAGTAGACTTTTCATTATATATAACTTAGATGTTTGTTAATTGAGATAAACGTAGCTGTTATGATGAACGGAAGGAGCGGGTACACATAACAGCCGCTTTTGAATAAATATTTCATATCCTTAATGCCTCTTTTCTACTTGTATACCGTTTCGAAGGATGGCCTATGGAATTTGACAATGGGGGAAAAAGAAACCTAAAAACATCTAAACAAACCAAGCGGAAGAAGTTTTTAGAGTTTTAAAGTTTTAAGCCAGCGTGGTTATTGAGGGGTGGGAACATATTTTAAAAGTTTACTAATTTATATGCAAATATAACAAATATTCGCCCAGTAGGGCCTCAAACGCACCGTGGACGTCCGGAAATTTTAACTCATTTTTGTACGAAACTTTACAATCTTTAAGTAACTTCTGTCAAGTTTTTAAGAAATTTTGTTTTCAAATACGTCATATTTTGTCACGAAATTATTCATTCGAATACGTGAACAAAATAACCATTAAGGGGGCAGTATGATGGGGATTTTGATGCATTTGTGTCCACAACAGAGCTACAATTATGACTTAATAGCTTCGCTCATTCATTCACAATACGCGCCTAGAACACAAAGGTGAAGATAAAAAGTGAAACATTCAAAGGAAAGCAAAGTGTAATTAGTTTTTAACGATTTATTCAAAACACATAAGCAGAGTTTGAAACGTGCGCAGATGATACTTATGATTATACCTCTTTTTTCACTTTTTTTCATTTTGTTTTTAACAAAGCTAGACCATATTTTAGGTTTCTATTAATGTAAATATTTCTTTTGACTTTTGACTTTTCCAAGTGGTACTCATGATACTGCCTCTTTAAGATCGACAATTATACCGTTGAATTGCGTGCGGTTTGACTCATCTGTTACAAAGACAGCTGTTTGAACTGTTTCAAACAATAAATTGTAGAACCGCGTGACTAACTACTAACAATGATATGCGTCTCAGGTAAGTTTCATCTTCCAGAACAAGCCGATCTCAAGTGACAATGGAAAGCTCCACGGCCTATGCAGAATACAAGGATATTCTCCATGTTCTTCTTTGCACAGACCATTTATCAGGACAACATTGGTTTTTAATTTCTGCTATAAACTTTCTGTTCTCCATTACTGCAATCATTGGGAATACCCTGATACTAGTTGCATTGCACAAGGAGTCTTCTCTTCATCCGCCATCAAAACTGTTGTATCGCTGCCTCGCAAACACTGATATTTTGGTTGGCCTTATTTCAGAACCAAGTGCTGCAATATATCAGGCATTCAGGGTAACTGAAAACCTCTCGACTGATCTTTGTTTTTACTCAGGAGTCTTCTATACAGTCAGTTTCACAATATTGTCTGCAGTGTCTTTGCTAACATTGACAACAATAAGTGTGGACAGAGTTCTTGCTCTGTTGTTGGGGTTGAGATACAGACACATTGTAACTCTGTGGCGAGTACGAGCGTTAGTTATCTCATTTTGGATTTCCAGCCTTGCTATTTCTTCAATGATAATTTGGAATTTCACGGTTGCGAAAAGTTATAGCTATGCATTGATATTACTTTGCATTATAATGTCAACCGTTTGTTATTCGAAAATATTCCTCACGCTCCGCCATTATCAGACTCAAGTTCACCCGCACCAAGCACAATCGAACGGAGGAGCAATTTCTCAGAATATAGCACGATACAAAACGACAGTTTTTGCCGCAGTGTGGGTACTAGTTGCATTAGTGGCTTGTTATTTGCCATATAGTATAGTCATAGCTGTAATTACAAGTTATGGATCATCTCCATTTCTCGATGTCATCTGGGAATTAACAGCAACTCTTGTTTATTTAAACTCGTCTTTAAACCCGATTCTATATTGCTGGAAGATCCAAGAAGTAAGGCAAGAGGTGAAGAACACGATCACTCAGTTTCACTGCTGGGCAAATGATGTGTGAAAAAAAATTATTTCGCTGTGTTCGGCTTTAATTTGTGCTTCGGCTTTTAAAATTTGTGTTTCGGTGAACTTTACCTTGTTGCTCGATTACTGAAAAGTACTCAAAATCAGAAGACAATTTTCATTAATAGGAAACACAAAATATACAAATTTGGTTAAACATGTCTGTCAAAATGTAGTTGCCATGGTAACGTAAGTTCCCGATATTTGTTTTCAAGTTTCCTAATAAAATAATTAATTTCCGCAGTAAACTTCATCCGGCGACTCAAGCTACACAGATTTGAATATTTTATAAGCAAGAGACCGTTAAAAAAAAATGGGTTCATCGAAAAGAGAAAATACAACTTGGATGAAACATGGTCACCGGGCCGAGAAAAAAAGGAACTGAAAGAGGAAGATAATCGTTTATTTCTATTGTGCAAAACAAATTTATAAATTTAGACCATGAAGTAATAATGCAATCTTGACAACATTCTAGATATTATGTTGTGCTTACTAATACAGTTCATGCAAGCCGTGTGACTTACGCAAACTTCGGACTGAGTGTTACTAAACTGACTGCTTTTAAAGTGGTATTTGCTGTTCTGCACCCTGCCTTTCAAGCCAAAGCGGGTAGATAATTATTAACCACCTGATTGTAAGCTTCTCAAGCTTCTTGTTTAAAGTATAAGTTCTTAAGGCAAAGAAATTTATTTGAAATGACTTGCAAAACTCTGAGGCAGTTTGTATCCAGAGCTCCCGCTTGAGCACGATGGGGCAAACATGACGTTTTGAAAACGTTTGGTAAAAATAAATCAATTTGGTCGAGCTTTATTCTTTGTCTTCGTTCAGCACTTCAAAGAGCTTAAAGTAAATATACTGTATGTGCTTCTGTAGCGAGAAAATTTACAGCTTAAAGTCTAGATAGACTCGCAGTAATAAGAAAAAGACTCACGTCTCACAGGACATCACGGCATGGGATCAGAAAATCAACTTACGGTCAAGGAAAATCAAGTCATTTTCGTTATAAAAGCAGGCTTAGCAATTCAGTAGAGTTTACTACCTTACATCTGAGATAAGCTTCCTTTCACCACAATCATTTTAGCCTAATTGTACCCTTAATGATGACAGCCGCAGATTCAAATGCAACCAAACAAACTCGAATTGCACAAGGAGTCCGAAGTTATCTATCTATATCTGTTCAGCTGTCGAACGTAAATACCAAATTAACGCACTGAGGTTCCGTTAAACTCACATATTAAAAAGGCAAATAGAAAAGAGCAGTTGGGTAATAACTTGCAGATGTTTTGCCGTGTAGCCGTTGACGCTGAGTAATGTCAACCGTTGTCTGTATTTTGTCTTGCCCTGCGAGCTCTATTTGTAGTCTACAATTTTTTTAATTTCCATTACACACGGAAACCTCGTACCCAGACCTAATGCGTGCAAACGTGCAGACATACGCGACCCCCAATATTTTGTAGATTCGATGGATGTACCAATTTTGCTTAGTTATGGATGCTCCGCTAAAAAAAAAAATATTGCCACGAGAGGAAACAGTATCCAATGCATTGACTATCAGATTTCTCTGAAAACCAGTTGAACATTTTCGTGATGCTGAATTCTTCAACTCTTCATTAGTTAAACAGTAACTCTTTTTGACTGTCATGTGTCGCTTTATTCAGTTACCATCTTGTTGCCATGTTCACTGATGACTATTTTCGTTTCATAACACGAAATTAACTCCAAAAAGCGCTTTCCGCTATAAAGTGCCAGTTAGGAGAAAAATACAATGACAATATGCTTTGTGTCGTTTGCAAATGCCACGATGAAAATATATGATGCATTAATAATGCGATTTACTGCTTCAAATGAAGACTGAAAGGAGGTTCAAGTATAAATTACTAAGGAAGTCTTTAACAGAAACAAAGGAAGTTTAAGCATAAGTAACTAAGGAAGTCTATCTCATAATGTGTTTAACTTACTTCCTTAATAGGCCTCTTTGCGTAATGTGGTACATTAAGCCCAGAATGTGTAAATAGGCTTCAGCAAAACTCTACATAGCGGTCAAACATGGCAAACAGCTTGTCAATATTGTATTTAAGTACTTTAATTTTCTTATTTTAGTTTCCGCTCTAATAAACAGAACTTTTAAAAGTGTCTCCAATATCACGGATTTTAAAAGATTTTTGAACAGCTAGAATGATATATTTGCGTCGTAGGAAACTTTATAATGATGGTCCATTTTTATTGCAAATTGCTATTTTAGAGCACTCAAACTGTTTAAAAGCGAGTTTGGCTGCGAATGGCTCTAATGGAAATGGATTGCAATTTTAAAACGTTAACCAACGTTTTCAATTTGTTTCCGCGCGCCTTCAAAATGATCGATAATCATAGCCGAAGTTTGATTTCTATCCCCAAATAAAGGTTATATCTTCAGTTAAATATTCAAAGATAGTGTTTTCATGAATAAAGTTGCCTACCACTTATATCAAAGCAGTTTAGACCAAAAATCTGCGAAATCCTTGTGACATGGTCCCTTTAACGCAGTTTCATCGTTACGAACTTTAGTCGTTTACTTCATTTGGCCGCTTGCTTTACTTGGCTAGCTTGTTTGAAGAAATAGAGGCAGTCATTTTTAAGCGGGGATGATAAACCTACCTAGGTTTATATCTTTAACGGAGAATGATTTTTTTTTTTGTTTCGTTTAACGAGTTATCAAAAGCTCGGTGTGCCTCACCTCCCGAACCAAGAGACAAAAAATTATATATTAATACATAGGTCATTAGACTTTTCATTATTTAAATGTATATTATTCGTTATGACGAACGAAAAGCTCGGACACTCACTCCGCTTTTGGATGAACTATTCAATATCCTTCACGCATCGTTATCCTTTGAATAATCTTTCAAAGGATGGCCTACGAAACTTCTCAATAGCAGGGAAAAAACCTTAACAATGATTAAACATACTGAGCACAAGAAAGTTAATTATGATAAAGATGCCAACTGGATGTGTACCACAAATAGAACTGTTTTAAGTGGTTCTCACTACGTACTAAAAAAAAGAACAATATCAGCATGGAAAAATGGATTTTTGCTTTTTCTTTACTTTAATTATTAAAAAATGATTTCAGTTGTAGGCACGGGGGTAGAAGATTGAGGAAGGGGGTCAAAAGTTATGGAAGAGCGGAAGACTAGTCTTATTTTAAAGGTAAAACGTCTATTTAACAATTAGATTATGAGCTCGAGATTTCTATCGTGTGATAGTTGATGAGGGCGAAGCCCGAATCAACTATCACACATAGAAATCGAGAGCGAATAATCTAATTGTTTTAGTATAAATCTACTAGACGTTCAAAACTTTTCAAGACAGGCTCTCGTTTTTATTGAATAATGATGCAAATAAGTCACACAACACGCGGATAATAGACAACTGCACCACATTGCATTGGCTTCTGTTGCATTTCATTCACGATTTATTGAAACCGTTATATGCCCGAAACTGAAGGAAAAGCCAAGTTTTTTATTGTAAAATGACGATTGAAAGATGTACTGACGTACAAGGGCCCTTGGAAGTCAAGTTTTTTTAAATTCGAAAACGTAAAAGATTAAAAAAAAGTTAAGCGAGTTGTTCGCAAGGAAGAAACCACATTGCACTGTTTAGCTTCTGTGTGCGCCTTTGCATTTCATTCACGATTTATTTAAACCGTCGTTTGCTCGAAATTGAACTAAAAGCCGGATTTTCATTGTAAAATGACAATTTAAAGATAGACTGACTTACAAAGGCCCTTTGGAAGTCAAGTTGTTTTAAATGTAGGAAATGTGAACGATAAGAAATTTATGAAAAGTTGAACGAGTCGCCCGCAACCTTGAATTCGCTTTCAATTTTGTTGTTTTATTTAAGTCTCATTGATGCATAAAAAAACTTGCAGGTCGAATCTGTTTAGCCTTTCTTTTACTGCTCCTCGATGGGACGATGAAACTGTGTTAGTTTGCAAAGACATTTTAAACTTTATTTCCACAAAATGTCTCGGTGAAACGCATCTCTGAATGTTATAAAATTATAGATTCGCCCGCTTTTAAAAGCGTAAATGAATATTAATTGCTTTTCTTACCGTGTAAAATCTTCATTACATATTTCGGTACAGTCTTTATCTTCTCCAACATCGCCTGGAATAGTAAATAATCCAAGACCTTCTTTACGGTCAATTTAAAAGCGAAAAAGCGGTGACCATTCTGTCGACAACCGCACGCTGTTTTGCTACTCACCTTCTACAACAGAATAGATAGTGAGTAGCGTAGCCAATCAGAGAACAGCATTCGTGATAGAACGCTAGTAGATTTATACTAAACCTAAATAGTATAATAAATGCCGTGTATTCACCAAGTAGGTACTTATGATTAAACCTCTGTTTTTCACTTTTTTCATTTTGTTTTTAACAAAGCTAGACCATATTTTAGGTTTCTATTAATGTAAATATTTCTTTTGACTTTTGACTTTTCCAAGTGATACTCATGATACTGCTTCTTTAAGATCGACAATTATACCGTTTAAATACGTGCGGTTTGATTAATCTGTTACAGCTGTTTGATCTGTTTCAAACAATAAATTGTAGAACCGCGTGACTAACTACTAACAAAGATATGCGTCTCAGGTAAGTTTCATCTTCCAGAACAAGCCGATCTCAAGTGACAATGGAAAACTCTACGGCCTATGCAGAATACAAGGATATTCTCCATGTTCTTCTTTGCACCGACCATTTATCAGGAAAACATTGGATTTTAATTTCTGCTATAAACTTTCTGTTCTCCATTACTGCAATCATTGGGAATACCCTGATACTAATTGCATTGCAAAAGGAGTCTTCTCTTCATCCGCCATCAAAACTGTTGTATCGCTGCCTCGCAATCACTGATATTTTGGTTGGCCTTATTTCAGAACCAAGTGCTGCAATATATCAGGCATTCAGGGTAACTGAAAACCTCTCGACTGATCTTTGTTTTTACTCAGGAGTCTTCTATACAGTCAGTTTCACAATATTGTCTGCAGTGTCTTTGCTAACATTGACAACAATAAGTGTGGACAGACTTCTCGCTCTATTGATGGGGTTGAGATACAGACAAATTGTAACTCTGAGGCGAGTCCAAGCGTTAGTTATCTCATTTTGGATTTCCAGCCTTGTTATTTCTTCAATGATAATTTGGAATTTCACGGTTGCGAAAAGTTATAGCTATTCATTGATATTACTTTGCATTTTAATGTCAACCGGTTGTTACTCGAAAATATTCCTCACGCTCCGCCATTATCGGACTCAAGTTCACCAGCACCAAGCACAATCGAACGGAGGAGCAATTTCTCAGAATATAGCACGATACAAAACGACAGTTTTTGCCGCAGTGTGGGTACTAGTTGCATTAGTGGCTTGTTATTTGCCATATAGTATAGTCATAGCTGTAATTACAAGTTATGGATCATCTCCATTTCTCGATGTCATCTGGGAATTAACAGCAACTCTTGTTTATTTAAACTCGTCTTTAAACCCGATTCTTTATTGCTGGAAGATCCAAGAAGTAAGGCAAGAGGTGAAGAACACGATCATTCAGTTTCACTGCTGGGCAAATGATGTGTGAAAAAATTATTTCGCTGTGTTCGGCTTTAATTTGTGCTTCGGCTTTTAAAATTTGTGTTTCGGTGAACTTTACCTTGTTGCTCGATTACTGAAAAGTACTCAAAATCGGAAGACAATTTTCATTAATAGGAAACACAAACTATACAAATTTGGTTAAACATGTCTGTCAAAATGTAGTTGCCATGGTAACGTAAGTTCCCGATATTTGTTTTCAAGTTTCCTAATAAAATAATTAATTTCCGCAGTAAACTTCATCCGGCGACTCAAGCTACACAGATTTGAATATTTTATAAGCAAGAGACCGTTAAAAAAAAATGGGTTCATCGAAAAGAGAAAATACAACTTGGATGAAACATGGTCACCGGGCCGAGAAAAAGAAGGAACTGAAAGAGGAAGATAACCGTTTATTTCTATTGTGCAAAACAAATTTATAAATTTAGACCATGAAGTAATAATGCAATCTTGACAACATTCTAGATATTATGTTGTGCTTACTAATACAGTTCATGCAAGCCGTGTGACTTACGCAAACTTCGGACTGAGTGTTACTAAACTGACTGCTTTTAAAGTGGTATTTGCTGTTCTGCACCCTGCCTTTCAAGCCAAAGCGGGTAGATAATTATTAACCACCTGATTGTGAGCTTCTCAAGCTTCTTGTTTAAAGTATAAGTTCTTAAGGCAAAGAAATTTATTTGAAATGACTTGCAAAACTCTGAGGCAGTTTGTATCCAGAGCTCCCGCTTGAGCACGATGGGGCAAACATGACGTTTTGAAAACGTTTGGTAAAAATAAATCAATTTGGTCGAGCTTTGTTCTTTGTCTTCGTTCAGCACTTCAAAGAGCTTAAAGTAAATATACTGTATGTGCTTCTGTAGCGAGAAAATTTACAGCTTAAAGTCTAGATAGACTCGCAGTAATAAGAAAAAGACTCACGTCTCACAGGACATCACGGCATGGGATCAGAAAATCAACTTACGGTCAAGGAAAATCAAATCATTTTCGTTATAAAAGCAGGCTTAGCAATTCAGTAGAGTTTACTACCTTACATCTGAGATAAGCTTCCTTTCACCACAATCATTTTAGCCTAATTGTACCTTTAATGATGACAGCCGCAGATTCAAATGCAACCAAACAAACTCGAATTGCACAAGGAGTCCGAAGTTATCTATCTATATCTGTTCAGCTGTCGAACGTAAATACCAAATTAACGCACTGAGGTTCCGTTAAACTCACATATTAAAAAGGCAAATAGAAAAGAGCAGTTGGGTAATAACTTGCAGATGTTTTGCCGTGTAGCCGTTGACGCTGAGTAATGTCAACCGTTGTCTGTATTTTGTCTTGCCCTGCGAGCTCTATTTGCAGTCTACAATTTTTTTAATTTCCATTACACACGGAAACCTCGTACCCAGACCTAATGCGTGCAAACGTGCAGACATACGCGACCCCCAATATTTTGTAGATTCGATGGATGTACCAATTTTGCTTAGTTATGGATGCTCCGCTAAAAAAAAAAAAATATTGCCACGAGAGGAAACAGTATCCAATGCATTGACTATCAGATTTCTCTGAAAACCAGTTGAACATTTTCGTGATGCTGAATTCTTCAACTCTTCATTAGTTAAACAGTAACTCTTTTTGACTGTCATGTGTCGCTTTATTCAGTTACCATCTTGTTGCCATGTTCACTGATGACTATTTTCGTTTCATAACACGAAATTAACTCCAAAAAGCGCTTTCCGCTATAAAGTGCCAGTTAGGAGAAAAATACAATGACAATATGCTTTGTGTCGTTTGCAAATGCCACGATGAAAATATATGATGCATTAATAATGCGATTTACTGCTTCAAATGAAGACTGAAAGGAGGTTCAAGTATAAATTACTAAGGAAGTCTTTAACAGAAACAAAGGAAGTTTAAGCATAAGTAACTAAGGAAGTCTATCTCATAATGTGTTTAACTTACTTCCTTAATAGGCCTCTTTGCGTAATGTGGTACATTAAGCCCAGAATGTGTAAATAGGCTTCAGCAAAACTCTACATAGCGGTCAAACATGGCAAACAGCTTGTCAATATTGTATTTAAGTACTTTAATTTTCTTATTTTAGTTTCCGCTCTAATAAACAGAACTTTTAAAAGTGTCTCCAATATCACGGATTTTAAAAGATTTTTGAACAGCTAGAATGATATATTTGCGTCGTAGGAAACTTTATAATGATGGTCCATTTTTATTGCAAATTGCTATTTTAGAGCACTCAAACTGTTTAAAAGCGAGTTTGGCTGCGAATGGCTCTAATGGAAATGGATTGCAATTTTAAAACGTTAACCAACGTTTTCAATTTGTTTCCGCGCGCCTTCAAAATGATCGATAATCATAGCCAAAGTTTGATTTCTATCCCCAAATAAAGGTTATATCTTCAGTTAAATATTCAAAGATAGTGTTTTCATGAATAAAGTTGCCTACCACTTATATCAAAGCAGTTTAGACCAAAAATCTGCGAAATCCTTGTGACATGGTCCCTTTAACGCAGTTTCATCGTTACGAACTTTAGTCGTTTACTTCATTTGGCCGCTTGCTTTACTTGGCTAGCTTGTTTGAAGAAATAGAGGCAGTCATTTTTAAGCGGGGATGATAAACCTACCTAGGTTTATATCTTTAACGGAGAATGATTTTTTTTTTGTTTCGTTTAACGAGTTATCAAAAGCTCGGTGTGCCTCACCTCCCGAACCAAGAGACAAAAAATTATATATTAATACATAGGTCATTAGACTTTTCATTATTTAAATGTATATTATTCGTTATGACGAACGAAAAGCTCGGACACTCACTCCGCTTTTGGATGAACTATTCAATATCCTTCACGCATCGTTATCCTTTGAATAATCTTTCAAAGGATGGCCTACGAAACTTCTCAATAGCAGGGAAAAAACCTTAACAATGATTAAACATACTGAGCACAAGAAAGTTAATTATGATAAAGATGCCAACTGGATGTGTACCACAAATAGAACTGTTTTAAGTGGTTCTCACTACGTACTAAAAAAAAGAACAATATCAGCATGGAAAAATGGATTTTTGCTTTTTCTTTACTTTAATTATTAAAAAATGATTTCAGTTGTAGGCACGGGGGTAGAAGATTGAGGAAGGGGGTCAAAAGTTATGGAAGAGCGGAAGACTAGTCTTATTTTAAAGGTAAAACGTCTATACCTAAATAGTATAATAAATGCCGTGTATTCACCAAGTAGGTCTGGAAAAAGCACTTTCGTAGGATGCGTCAAATGTTTCAAGTCCTTCTTAATAGTAAATTGAAAAAGGCTAAATTGTAATTTGTGGCTTTTAAGAAATGTCGATCATTTTCAAATGGATAATAATGCGACGGAAATAAAACGACTTTCTCATTCATGCAGGTTAAAAAAAGTCTTAGATCGGCAGCTGTTCTGCTTAATTACGTGCAGTTTTACTCGTCTGTTTCCATTTTGCTGTTACGGATGGACAGCTCTTCGAGCTTGTTTCGAACAATTGTAGAAGTGAACCATGGACGAGTGACAAAGACAAAGCCCACCCGACTCACTACTAACAATGTAATTTGACGAGTTGAATAAAAAACGTCTCAGATACTTTTATCTGTCGAAACACGCGGACCTCAAGTGGTAATGGAAAACTCTACGGCATATACAGAAAACAACAAGAATCTTCAAGTTCTTCTTTGCACAGCCCATTCATCAGGAAAACACTGGTTTTTCTTTTCTTCTTTGGACATTCTCTTCTCCATTACTGCAATCACAGGGAATACCCTTATTCTAATTGCGTTGCACAAGGAGTCTTCTCTTCATCCGCCATCAAAACTTCTGTATCGCTGCCTCGCAATCAGTGATCTTTTAGTTGGCCTCATTTCAGAACCAAGCGCTGCTTTATATCATGCATTCTTGGTAAAAGGAAACCTCTCGACTGATCTTTGTTTTTATTCGGCAATGTTTACTGCAGTCAGTTTTACAGTATTGTCTGCAGTGTCTTTGCTAACAATGACCGCAATAAGTGTGGACAGACTTCTCGCTCTATTGTTGGGGTTGAGATACAGACACTTTGTAACTCTAATGCGAGTTCGAGCGTTAGCTATCTTATTTTGGATTTCCAGCCTTGCTATTTCTTCAACGATAATTTGGAAATTCACTTTTGCGAAAAGTTATAACTATGCATTAATATTACTTTGCATTATTGTGTCAGCCTTTTGCTACTCGAAAATCTTCATCATACTCCGCCATCAACAAAATGCCCTTCAGCAACATCGAAAACAGTCAAACGGTAAAAGAAGTTACTTTAATGTAGAAAGATACAAAAAGACAGTGGCTACCGCAATGTGGGTAGAAGTTACATTACTGGCTTGTTACCTGCCATATAGTATAGTTATAGCTATAGTTACTTTTTGCGGATCATCTCCATTTGTTGATATCGTTTGGGAATTAACCGCAACTCTTGTTTATTTAAACTCTTCTTTAAACCCATTTCTTTATTGTTGGAAAATAAGGGAAGTTAAACAAGAAGTGAAGAACTTGATAAGACGGTTCTTGTGTAAGTCGAATTAGGTCAGCTTTTTTAACTATAAAGAAAAAAATCCCCATAGTTTGGCTTCCTTGTTTCGAACTACTCTCGGGTACCTGAAACTTAACGTGTACCGTATGCGAGCCAATCCACAGTAATGATGTAAAAAGAATGTGTGTTTTTGTTGATACCTTAGTTGTTGTTATAAGGGAAGTATTTTATGTTATATTGCCTTCTGAAATGAGTTAATCTAGAGAATTTATCAGATCAGTTTGGTACAACTTTCTCCAAAACAAGCCGCTATTGCTCATTTCTTTTGAGGCTTCGTTTCTTAACTGTAAAATGAAGACGCTTCACTTCAACAGTTTATCGAGGCTTACTTAAGTGGAAAGCAGATTCTTTGAAGTCGAGAACGGCGCATTTTTTTTATTTATCTTTTCTAAAGAGGAATCACCAGTTTCCATGTTCGATAATAGATCAGTAATATTTACTGCTAAACTTCACAAACAATAGATAAACAACAACAACAACAACAACAAATTAAAATAATGTATCTAACATATAGTTATTAAGGTGGCTCGACCCAGTATTTTTCTAGCGATACCTACCAGCCATGTCACTTTATATTCAACGACACGCAAGGCGATACTCTTGCTACATAATACACATTTTTTTTTATTCATTTCTAAGTACAAGTTTATCAACTGCACGATAACCTGCAACTCCTAGACAAGAATAATTTTGCAAAAAGTTGCTTCTTTCTTTGTTTTCTTTTACTTCCGTCTGCGTGAAAATATATTGCTTGTATATTAATAGTTAATTAAATAAAGTTAGTGAGCATGGATTCCTGTGTGTCCAAAACAAACAGTGAAGTAAATAGGTGGTTTGGTGGCTACGGGTATAAGGCATGGATCGTTTTTTTTTATTATTTTTTGAGGGGGGCTGGGCAAATCTTTTAGCTCCATTTTTTTCCCTTCTCTTTTGTCGACGAATTTTTTTTACCTTCAGCTAATACAGCTTCTCATTTGGCGTGCTGATCAGACCTTATGCTTTTGGCAAAGCGTTTTAAGTTTTCAATTTGCTTTCGATATGAAAGAAACGAGAGGAAAATCTCACGAATTTCCCCAAATTATAAAAGTGAGAATTTTTTTATACGTTTAATCGTATTTATAACAAAATTCTCCATTTTGATTGGTTCTGCATGCACCTATTTGTCGCGTAATCGACGCGAGATCACGTGGGTGTCCAATTACAGGTATCCAATTTGAGAACACGTGCGCCATTCACGCGTCAATCACGCGCATATAAATGGGTTCTTTCTTGCTGTTTTCCCACTGTTTGCACAACCAGTTGAATTTACCGTTGACTTTTTCACACTAAAAAAGATTCTCAAAGACTTCCTAACCTCGAATTTTGTTATTGATACGATTAATAAGTAATTGGACCTCGTGTCGTACAATTCAGAGAGTAATCGTGCTCGTAATTCAAATCGTCCTCGCGCTGCGCACTCGGCCGATTTTGAAATTACTCGCCCGACTACTCCCTTGAATTGTACTCCACTCAATCCAGTTACAATTACTAATTAGTTGTGGCTGCATTCTAGCTTCTAAAATGAAACCTTTTGCCGCTTCAAGTGCCAAACGTAAGCCAACAATAAGACTCGAAGATTTAAAGAATGAGTAAGTTTTCTCACATTGATGCCGATACTTAATTGACCTGGTTGTAATTGTAAGAAATGCTTAAAGCAGGGGTATACCCGAATTTGAATGGAATTTTAGGAGGTTTAGAGAAGGGGTTGAAGAAAGAAAAAATTTGAAACACCACCAGACAGTTGACCCTCATTCAAGAGCACTCCAGGTTGTCAGGGGGACTAGCTTTTGTCCGTCTACCAATTTTTAACTTCAAATTCTGATTTTTTAATCACATTAAGTCTCCAATTTTTCTTGTTTCTCTAAATTTTACTAATCCAATGAAAGAAACTATCTCCTCCCAAACATCCCCCCAAAACACCCAAACATGTACAAAACACCACAATACATAGATCTGTGTTTTGAGCATAGAATTTTGGATTGCTTGAACCGCGAACATAATATTCGCATAAAACCCAAGTTAAGCGGTGGATAAACGGCTTTCAGGTGTACCCTCATCTTAATCGGATTCTATACGTGCAAGAGTCTTTGTCTAATTGGTTTCATATGATCATAATTTCAAGCTCAGTACGAACATCCTTGGTAATTTCTAGAAGGTTAATTTCATTCAAGACGTAACAATGACTACGACAAAACGTCGGATGATTTTACCATCATTCCATTTTTTGCTTGTCTGTATAGCGAAATAGGAAATAAGTATGGAATATACTTTCCACAGAAGGTAATGCACTGCGCGCGTTAAAAATTTCCTCTGTTATCGTGCAACCAATTATCTCAGGTGTCAACAATTCGAAAAATTTTCCTCAATGATTCTAAAGGGAAAATAATTACCATTTTTTTTTTACATTACTTCTACTTACTCGAATATTGCATTTTAAAAAAGAGTACTTTGTCTTTAAAGAAATGTTTTATTACGTTTTGATTTCGTTTTATTCACGTGTTTCTTGTCACTCTTGACTTAATTTGCTTTCTCCGTACCATTGAACCACACAATACTGAAAAAAAAATGTAGTGGAGCCGCCCTGATTTCGTAAATTTTGTTCTTTACATCCAGTGGTATTATGAATCACCACTTTGGACAAAAAAAGGAAATTTTTTAATACATTTTCAATAAAAAATGGTAATCCTTTTAACGAAACTAAAGTAGAAACACTGCATATTCTGTCTTCACCTTAGCTGTGGGAAGACAACTACAAGAATAATTTTCTAAACTACTCCCATATGTATACATTATAACCATGTATGCAGTACTAATAAATCAGTTGTCTATTTGTTAAATGGTAAGGAGAGGCATAAACAACCTATCAATTTTTTCTCCTTAGAGTACAAAAGCGCATATGCATTTTTTAACCAAATTCGTGGTATAACACAGGCACACGGATTTTTACCCTGAGAAACATTATTTTCCAGACATGTTTTCCCATATCGTTTTTATGTCTGCATCGTTTTACAAACAAGAGACATATCGGACATCAGAATAAACAAAGTCACGTATCTAGTGATGTGAGTGCTAGACAATTATTGCGAATTTTAAATTGTTTGAATCTGTAAAGCACCCGATAGTGCCATTTGCCAATCTGAAAAAGAAAGTGAATTGCGCGAACGGTCTAATGTCTGGCTGGTGGTGTATAAAAAAATTAAAATTTCGTGCAATAATCCTTATTTGAATAGCCTGTTTGACAGTTTAAACTGCTGTGGCTACAAATGAAATATGTATTTTATGAGAGACTCGCGATATCAGCACACCAGATCAGGTGTGTTAGAACAAAAACTTCAACATTCAAACCCTTCACGCTTTCCACGTTCATTCAGTGTTTGAACTTCCCAAGATGGTTGACGGTATTTTCGATACCGTCTGATGCTCGTCTGGCGGTGGTGTATAAAAAACTAATTTCTAGCCGTGATCTCAATTTGAACCGCCTGTTTGAGGGTGTAATCTGCTGTCGCTTCATATCAAAGATATTTTATAAGAAACTCGCCGTATTAGCATACCTGTACAGGTGTATTAAAAGAACAATTCGAACATTTAACATATAAATTCTCCCCATTTTCAACGTCCATTCAGTGTTTCAACTTTCTCAGACAACTGTCACAGTTAACTCCGAGACCCCATCTGATGTCATCTCTTGTCCTGATTGTCTCCAGTGGTGTTAAAAATATCATCTCTTGTCCTGATTCTAGGGTGTATTGTGCTGTAGTTACAAATCAAATATATTTTAAAAGAAACGCGCGGTCTTTATACAGCAGAACAGGTGTATTATTAGGTTAACAACATCTAATATTTAATATATAAAACCTTCACATCACCAACGTCCATATTCAGTGTTGAAACTTTCCCAGACAGTTGACGGTTAACTCCAAGACCGTCTGTTGTCTGTCTGGTGGTGTATATAAATTTCATCTCGTATCCTGATCCTTATTTGAACAGAATATTAGAGGGGGTAACCTATATCAAAGACATGTTATGAAAAACTCGAGGTATTTGTACTTCAGAATTCATCTCGTGTCCGGACCCTGATTTGAACAGCATGTTTGTAGGTGTTATCTGCTGTGGCTACATATCAAAGATATTCTATGAGAAACTCGCGATATAAGCACACCCGCGCAGGTGTATTAAAACAACAACCCCAACATTTAACATATAAATTATTCGATTCTTCAATGTCCATTCAGTGTTTCGGACAGTTTTCAGTCAACTACGAGACCGTCTGATGCCTGTCTAGTGGTGTATAATTCCGTGTCCTCATTCTTGTTTGAACAGCCTGTTTTAGGGTGTATTCTGCCGTTGTAACATAACAAACATATTTTATGAGAATTTTGCAGTATTAGCACATCAGATCAGGTGTATTATGAAAATCATCTAACATTTAACATATATAATCTTCCCATCTCCAACGTCCATTTAGTTTGCCGTCTTATTTTGGACCGTCAAGATGGTATCCATAAAGATATACGCCATTATCGCCGTAATTGCAGTGTTCCTCAGGCCCTCCGAAAGTAAGAGACCACGACTTTCTATTGCATTCAATTTTAAGTTTTTCACATAGCTAGATATCATACCCAGTTTTTTTTTTTAGATTTAAAACTAGCTCGTCGCCAAATAAAGCTGAATCTTCATTTATCCCTCTAAAACGCACATTTCTTTACAACAGCAAAGAAGACTTGTTCTGACTGCCTCGCACCGGTCATTACACTTAAATGTTATAAAAGACAACACCATACAACGGCCACCTCCTAATTCCTTCTCAGGGTTACATTGCTGTATGCAATCTTTACGGCAAGGTGTAAGAAGTACCAGCCACAAGAAGAAAAAGAAAAAATGCTATATACATCGTTAGTTACAATACAATTTCTTGGCTTTAGAGGTATAATATAATGCATAACCTTTCAGGAAACCTTCTGGAAAGGGTTAAGTTACAATTATTGCACTTTTTCTACTGCAAAGCTTACTCAGTTTATACTATAAAAGTTTTTTTTAGCACGGGGTGATCGCTCTAATACACATTTTATTGTTCTTAGCAACATGATATGACCTTCACTTTCTTCTGTTGGGCCAGAGAAAAGCTGAAAATGTAATTAACAGAGAGATGATAAATTAAATAAATGTCATAGGAAAAAGGACGGAGAAAGACACCTCGTTGTACAAACCACAGAAAGGTTGAAACACGCTGGCCTGATGACTGTCTTACATTGACTTGACTTGTTTACTTTGCTTGTTTACTTTGCTTTTAAGGCTGCGGACAACGCATGGCGTCGAGAGTGGTTAATGGAGTGAATGCAGAGCGTCATTCCTGGCCCTGGCAGATTTCCCTGAGGGTGAACGGCCGTCACATCTGCGGGGGATCAATTATTGGCCCCTATTGGATTCTGACTGCAGCACATTGTGTTGAAAGCTACCCATATCCCGGAGGATACACTGTAGTAGTCGGTTAGTGACGTCCTCAGTTTCTCATTTACGATTGTTTTAATGATTCACAATGTTTCCCCTTAAATCAATTTTCTTGCCTCCTCGCCAGATATATCAAAATATCATACATCTTATTAATATTTTTCTTATATTATGTTTCTTCTTCCCAATCTTGGCAGGAAAATGTTTAAGGAGTCCTTATCTATAGTTTGCACTATGTCTTGATCGCATAAACGGGCGAAGTGGGTAGTTGTTCGTCTACTTCCCAGCCTCTTACAATATTAATTTGCACAAGATTATTATGAAGTTTTTTTTTTATGATTTTTTATTGATCGCATAAACGGGCGAAGTGGGTAGTTGTTCGTCTACTTCCCAGCCTCTTACAATATTAATTTGCACAAGATTATTATGAAGGTTTTTTTTTATGATTTTTTATTGATCGCATAAACGGGCGAAGTGGGTAGTTGTTCGTCTACTTCCCAGCCTCTTACAATATTAATTTGCACAAGATTATTATGAAGTTTTTTATGATTCCCAATGTTTTCCCTTAAATCAATTTTCTTGCCTCCTCGCCAGATATATCAAAAGAAGATTACAACACAATTTGATTTTCTCTAAAATCGGCTGTATCATTTACTTCACGCTGTTTGAAACAAATCAAATACAATGAGAATTTACAGTGGCATCTTTCACATAGCGGCTCTTTTAATTCGTGTGCCTTAGTGCCAACTGATTTTCAATTGCGTAGAATGAAATTGAAATGTATTTCTCTTACAATATTAATTTGCACAAGATTAACGTTTAAGGACATATAACGCAAATGGAAGTAAAAGTTACTGCTGTCGCCTTCCTCCTTTGCCTTATACCATCTAACTTTCCATTTTTTTTAACAGGAGCACATGCTCAGAGTGAAAGACCGAGCAGAGATGATGTATTTGGCCTAAGTAGAGTGATAATGCATGAGCGATATGGTCAGTTGAATTACGACGTGGCTCTTCTCCAGTTAAACAGGCCAATCCGGATGTCTTACAAGGCAAGACCGGTGGGGGGGGGGGATCACAATGTTATATCACAGGTTAGTGACACTTTTTAAGCCGATGCGGTTATTTATTTCTTATATCTTTTCAGTTGCATATACTATAAATATTTTCACGGACATAGTTCTTTCTTGGTGTCCATTTCGGGAAAGGATCGATCTTGATAAACATTTTAAAGGGGATTTAAAGGAGCTGTGTTACGGATCTTAGCCAAATTCAGGCATAGGAAATAGACACCTAATTCGATGAAATATAAAAATAACCCCTTAAAACAGTGAAGGGGCATTTCAATAACACATATAGAATTCAAACGAAGGTACGAATTATTTGACTTTTTTTATCTGCATCCAATAAATCTATTTTAAATCTCTGGCTTCCCTTAAGTTCGCCATATCTGGAAATTCCGGAAATTCTTATGTCCCATGAACTGAAAAAAGCAAATCTCGATTGAAATGGGTGAAAAGCAAACATATTTTTAAGCCGTCATTTTTTTTTTTTTTGATAAACCCAATAGGGTGAGGACGTACAGTTGGTGGAGGACAAGGGGCTAACGTGCTTCAACAAGCAATTCTGCCAGTCGCGGATGATAGAAGATGCCAGTCAGTAAACGGAAGGATTGGCCCCGTCTATAGCAGCACCATGATTTGCGCTGGAGGACTAGGGCGAGGAGGATGTCAGGTTAACTTTGACTTGGAATTTAGAGAACACGTGGCTGAAGATTCGAAAAATAAAGATTTGCCACGATTGTTAGTTAATATTGTCACCGCTTAGCAAAGCCAAAAATTAAAATAGAGAACTAAATTAATATCAAAACAGAAAATGAAATCACTAGGAATAAAAATGCTTCTTTTAAAAAATAAGGCTCAGATTTCAAAGTACCTTCTAAAAATGGATGCTATCTGGTCAATTGTTCCTAATATCGAGGGCAGAAACAGTGAAGGTTCGAGACCCATAGGACTTTAGATTAAAATTAACAAGATTTAGGTGTAAAATAAAATGTTGGTTGGGGACTTATGGTATTGAGCCTGGAATGTGAATAACAAAATGTTGAATTTGATACGTTGAGTAACGGAAGCCAGTATAGTTCGTATAGAATTAGAGTGATGTGATCGCACGTGCGGGAACATGTAATTAGACGAGCTGCAGCATTCTGGACAGACCGAAGGTTTTTCACAACATACCTCGTACGACATTACGTTAAACTTTTTATATTTGACCCCTGTTTTACTTCTCAGGGAGACAGTGGCGGACCATTCGTTTGCAAAGAAGGTGGGAGATGGGTCCTGCGTGGTGCTGTGAGTTGGGGTCACAAACACTGTAGGACCGACTACTTTACAGTGTTTGCCAGAGTCAGTACCTTTGTCAACTGGATATATCAAAGGACGTCTTAAAGTAAGTAAGCAACTTACTATTTTTTCAACAGATCATATCAAGTTTGTAAATATGTAAAAGTGTCCTTTGGCGCGGATATAAATATTTTGCTTGCTATCAACTCGGAACAGAGTTGATCGCCATGGACATTGCGAATTTTTGCAGTTGGTGGTTAAACATTCTTTGCTTTACCCACTAAATCAACAACAACAACAACAACAACAACAACACAACAACGGCAATAAGCAAACAACAGCCAAGCAGAGAGATGCACGTGTATCGGATGGGTAGTTATTGGGCCTTGTCGTGTTCTCAGTTTCGTTGTTGGTAAAGATGCCACAACCGCCAATGCCTGTTGTATTTTTAATTACTTTACCTTAAAATAGATAAATGCTTAAAATTATTAAAAACAAGTTGAAGTAGAAGTGATCTTTTTTTTTTATTTGCGGTAGCGACGACTTGCAAAAGTGTTTCTTTTTTATTGGCTCTGCACGTGTAAAGCATGCGCAGTTTTGGATCGACGTAAGCTATAATCAGAATAACGCAATCGCCATTAAGTGTGTTCGCGCTTAACTCCTTCTTAGGAGAATAAGCCTATCAACAGTTTAAATCTATAACCTACTGTTCTTTGTTTCAGAGTGAGGGGGAGGGAGAGATCTTCCTTATGTCTTTCTGGGGGACTATTCCATTTCATGGAATGATTTTCAACAGTTTATTGCGCTTGCATTTGGAAATGCTTAACTAAATCTTACCTGAATGCGATGACTGGTAAAGGACGTCGCAATGATAGCTCCGATAATTACAATGGGTCCATTATTTTCATTTAGACACTATACTTTGCAAATTCTTTATATTGTTATTTTGCTATACTATTTTGTACTTTCTGTTTGTAGAGCAGATTTGAAAAAAGTTTTATCATATACGTGCAGTTTCGGTCATCTCAGTTCGTGAGCAAAATATTTATGCATTTCTTACTTTTCACTTTGCAGGTGGACGATAGAAGTGTAACATCACTGATATCTACACTGGAATTGACAACAATTAAAATATCAGAATGATTAGCAGCCAAAATCGTGTACATGAAAGTATCAAATAACCAATTAAAAGCACGATTAATCAAATTCATTGCGAGTCTTTATTCCCTTGCCCAGTTAAAATCTTGAGACCGTGTTACTGTTGCGAAGTATTACGAAATGTTACGATTTTTTTACCAATTATTTCCGTTTCTTCCTTCCCAGGGAATTCTGCTTTCTGTCTTCTCTTCTCCCTCCAGCGAAAAGAGTTCTAGACCCTCTCCATTTCCAGTTTCTCCCCCTCTCTTTCCTGTGGAGGGGTGGGAATGCAAAAGAATGGGCCATTTGCAACCCTTTTAGCAACGTTATATAAAGTCCATATAAATGTACGTTTTTGTTTCGTTTTCTCGTAAACGAAACAATGTTGTCTTCAGTGAACTATCGGTGGATGTTTTTACACAGTGTAGGCTACTCTCCAACCAGAAGAACGCTCGTTAACACAAATGTCAACACGTTTTAGCAGAGGGAAATAAAGTGGTTAAACATGTTCTTCGAATATCGAAAAGATAACCATAAGGAATGCACAAAGATTGTTATTTCTTACGTACAAATCGAAATATCTGACGACGCTAACGTTGTTAAGAACAATTGAAGCGATGTAATGTTGAAAAACTGAATATGAAGCAAGTTCTTTCTTTTTTTTTTTGTTTAATTGTTATGTTAATATCAGTTCTGTATATATTTTAAAAGAAGAAGACAAAATTTCCAACAATAAAAGCGCTTGGAATCAAACAGCCAACAGCACTGCTGTTATGGAAGAACTACCGCTCAAGGGCAAATTGACAGGAAAGTGAAGGGCAAAAGAAGTTGCTAAAAAACCCCACTGCTTCGCAATTCTTCTGAAATCACCATTCTCGCCCCAGGATCTTCTTAAAAAATGAGCAAGCCCTTCTTTCAAACTGTCCCTCCATTTTTAATCGTTTTGTGATCCGAAAACGAAAGCCTATTTCTTTTTGAAATAGCTCCAAGTGAAACATTCGTATTTAACTTGATAAGACTTCCTACCTGCGTGAGATTTGTTGAATATCAGGTAGTTAAACTTTTTTGCTATATTATTTGTTTCTAGAACATTCCTCAAACTATTTCAAGAAGTAACCACGTGTCTCAGACCAAACCCACGTGACTCGCTACTTATAAAACTGACACACAATGTGCTACTCGTATCAGTCGCACATAACCGACTTTCTTCTTTCATATAACACAAACCTCAACTGAGAATAATGGAAAACTTCACGTCCAATCAACAAAACAACATGGACAACATGCAAGTTCTGCTTTGCGCAAACCGTTCATCAGGAAAACATTGGCTTTTCTTTTCAGCTATAAGCTTTTTCATTGCCATAACTGCAGCCTCAGGCAATACGCTAATTCTAATTGCGCTGCACAAGAATACTTCTCTTCATCCGCCATCAAAACTTCTATATCGCTGCCTGGCAGTCACTGATCTTTTAGCTGGCCTTATTGCACAACCAAGCACTGCTTTGTATAACATCTCCCTGGTAGCAGAGCGCCGCTTGACTGATTTTTGTTATTACTCCGGAGCAGCTTCTACAGTGAGTTTTACAATATTGTCTGCAATTTCTTTGCTAACAATGACCGCCATTAGTGTGGACAGACTTCTCGCTCTGCTGTTGGGGTTGAGATACAGACACATTGTAACTCTGAGGCGAGTCCGAGCGTTGGTGTTCTTCTTCTGGATTGCCAGTATCACTCTTGCCTCAACGTCTTTTTGGGAGTATTTGATCGCGAAAATTTATAACTATATATTAATATTACTTTGCATTATTGTGTCAGCCTTGTGCTATTTGAAAATTTTCCTTGTATTCCGTAATCATCATGTAAGTGCTCACCAACATCAGGAAGAGACGAACGGAGGTGGAATCCCCCTGAATATAGCAAGATACAGAAAGACAGTGTCTACGGCAATGTGGGTAGAAGGTACATTGGTGGCTTGTTATTTGCCATACAGTACAGTTATAGCTGTAATTACAAGTTATGGATCATCTCCAATTCTTGATGTCTTCTGGAAAATATCAGTAACCCTTGTTTATTTAAACTCGTCTTTAAACCCGATTCTTTATTGCTGGAAGATCAGAGAAGTAAGGCAAGAAGTTAAGAACACGATCAGACAGCTCTTCTGTTTGTCTAATTAGGTTTCAAAGGTAATCAAGGTGTGGCTTTTAGAAGAAGAAGGCGTTTCATTTCTTTAGCCGCGACTTGTTTTCTCTTTATTTCGAACTTAATCTGCGTGCTTGTTAAAATGCATTGGCCACATAATTTTTCACAGTCAAGTTTCAACTTGGACCAGAAGTCCGCGCAAGAAAAAAATCATTTCCTCGAAAATATGTTTTTAACAAGGTAATTCTCGATTAAAAAGCTTAGAAGAAGCATTTGCATATGCAATTTCGTTTATGATTATTAAAAAATATGATGGATGTAAAAACGAACTGTGTGGATGATTGATTGTTAAAGTGTAAACTTATTTGTCTTGATTGCTGTTTCAGTTCACCATGGATTAATTAGTTTTCAACCGATAGACTATTAAAATCCTCATAAGAGGGAGCAAAAGTCTTGAAGGATGTGTATATATGATAAATTGAAGGATAGGTGGGAAAACGAACGGTTCTTTAACAAGGAAATTCAAAATCATTTCAAAACGAAAAGAAAATAATAAAAGATATCATGACATTGTTATTACTGGTACATTTATTTGAGGTGTTGTGAAAGATTGACCGTCAGGAAACTCCATTCAATAAAGCTTTGTTTATTTCACCACAACAGGTGAATTTCAGCTGTTTGCTTATTTTATGAAATGTGTCTGCCGGCCTTTTCACAACCTTTCTTCAAAGAAAAAATGACTAAAACAAAAGAGCAGCTTCAAGGAAATGACATTTCTTTTATTGCCAACAATTTCATTACCGGCTTTTCTTTTCTCAAATCGAAAAAAAAAAGTCAACATAGCGAGGCCAAGTGATTATTGCTTATAGAAACCAGGGAAGATTATTCTAAATGAATGAAAATACTCTTAAGCCAACTTATTTACAAAGGGCGAGAAGTCAACCTCACGATTTGGAACGATTTGGAATAAGAAAAGATAAAAACGACTGCGTCAAGAAATAGGCGATAATTATGTAGAACTCAGACATTGTTTTGTTATAACAGACACCTTCAGCACAATTTTGTGTTCTGGATAGCCTGAGTTCGTCGCAGTACCATGTACAGAGAAAACTCTTCTTTCTAACATTTTTTTTTATTTATCATCATCATCATCATCATCATCATCATCATCATCATCATCATCATCATCAACAACAACAACAACATTTATAATCCTGCAATGTAGTTTTAATTTTTGTTTCCCGCTTGTATAACTCTTTGCCCCACCAGCATTACCTGAGCATTATTTTCCCCTAAAAGATTGACAGAGAACAGAAGTTTATTTAGCAATAGATTTCTCTCTATTTGAGTCAAATGGATAATGTACATTTTTGTTTCCTGAAGTAAATAAAGAATGCGCTATTGATCACGTTTTAATTATAGCTACGGTAAACATTCGTATTCTGTCAAATATGGGCAAATCTTCACTCACGGCGGTGCACGCTGCCCTTGAAACAGAAAATGCTCTCACTTTCCGCTTAGAAATCCCATGCAGTCCTGCGGAGTGCCTAATAAATCAATTTAACTACTATTCCTTATTTTCCATGAGCGATAATCAACTTTGATGCCCAAGCTGAATATTTGTTTATAGTGATTGTTTAGAAAAACTTGTCATTCGATTCCTCTTTAGAACTGCTTGTTGGAGGGGACTTTTAATTACTTTTCTTACCTCCATGGAACGACAATGAAAAAGGCAGTAGACACATAATTTGATGCAAAGCGGCCAGGTGTGGTTGAACCTTATTTTTAATTTTAAGCTGGCGGGAACAACAAAGCTAAACTAAATGAAGTTGCCTTAAAGTCAACCTTTCACAACAGAATGTGACGTACGCCACTTGATAAAGTTTTTTCATAAAAAAAGGTTCCTCCTGATCGTATGGAAACAGTACCTCTGCTCATTTTATTCTATTGGTTATCAGAAATCCTTACATTACGTCATTTTCTATTTCTTTCGATAAGGGATTATGTATTTTGTAGGCTTGAGACTTCAATCATGTGTAGTGTCCATAAAAAGCAATTTAACTACTATTCCTTGTTTTCTATGAGCGATAATCAATTTGGCTGCCCTCATTGAATATTCCCTCATAGTGTTTATTTTAAATAACTTGTCATTACTCTTTAGAACTCCTTGTTTGAGGGGACTTTTAATTACTTTTTTGACCCCCATGGAATGACAATGAAAAAGGCAGCAGTGGACACTTCATTGCATGTAAAGCGGCCAGCTGTGGGTGGAACTGTTTTGAAGCTGGCGGAAACAACAAAGCTAAATTAAATGAAGTTTTCCTACAGTCGGCAATTCAAAACAGCTCAATAAAATGTAGCGTATATCACTGCATAACGTACTTTCATAACAAATTGTTCCTCCAGATCGAAAACGACAAACTCAGTTTAAAAACGTACTTCTGTTATTTGTTTTACTGATTATAAGGCATCCTTACATGTACAACACTTTCTGTTTCTACTTATAAGGGTTTTTTTTTTGTCTATCATAATCAGTTGAAAACAACATTAATGATATGTCAAAACAGAAGTCAAGACAAGTTTATTTAGCAATAGAGTTTCCTGCATTTGAGTCAAGTGGAAGCGCATTTTTGTTTCCTGGAGTAAATAATTAATGCGCTATTGACCACGTTTTAATTATAGCTACCGTAAACAATCTTCGTATTATATTGGGAAAGGGTGATGGTTGGTTCGTCCATCACGGTGAAAATTTTCAAGATTTTTTGCCTAGAAATGTCAAATATTTTAAGTTTTAAGTTGCAATCCTGTGGAGTATACAATAAAAAAACAATTAATCTACCATTCACCGTTTTCCATGAGCGATAATTAATTTGGCTGTCCTTGGAGAACATTCGCATGTTAATAAAACAGTCATCCACGCATATACTTTGACGTGTATTTTAAGAATTATAATTAAGTCAACGGGACATGCAAATTTTTCTTATAGCCTATTGAGTCTACAAGTTACCCTTCTATCTTAAAAACAAGAATCCAGAGACCATTCTGAACAAAGTCCGAAAATCAGAGCATGTAAAAATAAACAAAAAAACTCTTAACTAATGGGGGAAAAATGATGTAGTTTACTCCATTTCGAATAAATCGTTCAAACCTAAGTTGACACACACAAAATCTGTATGATCGTGTTCTTCACTTGATGTCTTACTTCTTTGATCTTCCAGCAATAAAGAATCGGGTTTAAAGACGAGTTCAAACAAACAAGAGCTGTTGTTAAATCCCACATTACATCACGAAATGGAGATAATCCGTGACTTGTAATTGCAGCTACAAAATATACTGTATGGCAGATAACAAGCCACTAATGTAACTTCTACCCACACTGCAGTAGCCACTGTCTTTCTGTATCGTGCTATATTCAGGGGAATGTTTCCAGCATTCGGCTGTCCTTGATGTTGGTGAACGTCATTTTGATGATGTCGGAGTGCGAGGAATATTTTCGAGTAGCAAAAGGCAGACACAATAATGCAAAGTAATATTAATGTATAGTTATAACTTTTCGGGATCATGAAATTCCAAAACGACGTGGAGGCGAAACTTATGCTGGTAATCCAGAAGAAGATAGCTAACGCTCGGACTCGCCTCAGAGTTACAATGTGTCTGTATCTCAAGCCCAACGAAAGAGCAAGAAGTCTGTCCACACTTATTGTGGTCATTGTTAGCAGAGACACTGCGGACAATGTTGTAAAACTAACTGTGGCAATAGCTCCGGAGTAAAGGCAAAGATCAGCCCAGCGATGTTCTGTTTCCAAGGACACAAGATTTAAAGCAAGGCTTGATTGTGAAATAAGGCCAACTAAAAGATCAGTGATTGCGAGGCAGCGATACAGAAGTTTTGATGGCGGATGAAGAGAAGACTCCTTGTGCAACGCAATCAAAATCAGCGTATTTCCTATGATTGCAGTTATGGAAAAGAAAATGTTTATAACAGAAAAGAACAACCAATGTTTTCCTGATGAACGTTCTAAGCAAAGCAGAACTGCAATGGTCTTGCTGTATTCTTCCTTGGCCGTTAAATTCTCCATTGGCAATTCAGGACCGCGTCTTATCGAAAATGAAACTAGTCTGCGACCTTAAGATAATCTCACTTTATTATATAGGCATCTGTCAAGTCACGTGGTTATGATTTGAGTCACATGGTCACGTGGTGAGTCAGGTGCAAATACAAGGGAGTGTTGTGTTTGGGTGAGCGTGCAAGTGAATCCTACAGAAATGCGCCATTTGCAAGCCTTTTAGAAACGTTTCCTTTAATTCATTACAATGTCATATTTCAACACGAGTTAGTCGCGGGACATTCGTATCTAACTTAATAATCCGTAGAATCTGCGTAATTTTTTCTCACTTGTGTGTAAATTAATTTCCTTGATTCACCATTCGCTACTGATAAAACGTTGTTTGGAAAGTCTCAAACAGAAACCACGTGACTAAGATCAAACCCAGGTGACTTTCTAATAAGATAAAAATTATATTGTAATAGTCGCACAAAACCCAATTTTCATCAAAGAAAAACCTCAACTGGGAATGGAGAACTTTACGGCCAAGGAAGAATACATGACAACCATTCAAATTTTGCTTTGCGCCAGCCGTTCATCGGGAAAACAGTGGTCATTCTTTTCAGCCGTCCACTTTTTCTTCTCGATAACTGCAATCCTTGGAAATACGCTGATTCTAGTTGCGTTGCACCGGGAGTCATCTCTTCATCCGCCATCAAAACTTCTGTATCGCTGCCTCGCAGTCACGGATCTTTTAGTTGGCCTTATTACAGAACCAAGCATGGCTTTTAATCATACCTTTTTGATAACAGAAGGCCGCTTGAGTGATCACTGTTTTTACACCGCAACCATTGCAACAGTCAGTTTTACAATATTTTCTGCAGTGTCATTGCTAACAATGACTGCAATAAGTTTAGACAGACTCCTCGCTCTGTTGTTGGGGTTGAGATACATACTGATGGTAACCAAAGGGCGAGTCCAAGCATTAGTTATCTTCTTTTGGATTCTCAGCATCAGTTTTGCCTCAATGTCGTTTTGGAAGTACACGATTCCAAAAAGTTATAACTACACTTTAATATTACTTTGTATTTTTGTGTCAGCCTTTTGCTACGCGAAAATATTCCTCGCATTCCATAATCATAATATTCAAGTTCATGATCATCACCAAGGACAAACAAACGGAGGTGGAATTCCCCTGAATACAGTACTATACAGAAAGACCGTGTCTGCTGCAATATGGATAGTAGTTACGTTAGTGGCTTGTTATTTGCCATACAGTCTAGTGATAGCTGTAATTACAAGTTATGGATCATCGCCATTTCTTGGTGTCATTTGGGATTTATCAGTAACTCTTGTTTATTTAAACTCGTCTTTAAACCCGATTCTTTATTGCTGGAAGATCAGAGAATTAAGACAAGAAGTGAAAAACACGATCAGGCGACTTTTATGTTTGTCGAATTAGGTTTGAGAGTCAGTCACATCACATCACATTACCTTTATTTCACTTCGGATTTATAAGGGTAGCTGAATAGCTAATTTCTCCTAGAAAGAAAAGACGAAGAAAAAAACAGTAAGACAAGGGAGTGGCTTTCTTTTTCTTTTATTTTTTGCGTGCGTGTTTAGCTTTCCGTTGTCGAACGTGATCTGCTAGTTCAGTTTGATTCGTTTGTCGCTATATTCTTCGAAGTCGTTTTTCTGCTTCGAAAAAAATCCTAACCAAGAAACTGAAATAAGTCTCACGAAAATGTTATTATTTTTCTTTAAGGTTTCACGAAAATGTTATTATTTTTCTAAAACGTTTTAAGTCAATCTCTCGATTCAATGTGATATTAAAAAAAAATGCAAATCCGTTCAACTTATCTTTATTTAATACATATAAATGTACTTGAACACAAACTGTGTAGATGATTGATTGTTTCAGTGTAAACTTGTTTGTCTTGAATGCTGTTTCAGCTAATTATGCATAAATTAGTTTTTAACCAATAGCCAACAAAATTCCCCAATAGTAGGAACAGAAGTTACGATGTGTTTCCTTGACAAATGTGACGAAGTGTGCAGAATTTCTTTTACAAGTAATTTTAATGTCATTTCCAGACAATAAGATGAGAAAAAAACTTTGTTAATGTTTGACGTAAAATACGCTACATTTATTTGAGGTGTTTTAAATGGTTGACAGAAAGGCAACTCCATTTTATTAAGATGTGCTGTTTCTTCCAATTTCACCCGGTCGCTTCATTTAATTAATTGTCTTCTGGCCTATTCACAATAGTTCTATTGAAGAAAAAATAATTATAAGTCCACCGCAAAGAGTAAAATGTAAAATTAACAATTTTAATACTCGCTATCGTTTTTCATAAGCGAAAAGTCAACATGGCGATCGAGGCCGAGTTGATTAATACTAATAGAAAACGGGGCAATAATTTTTATCCAACTTGTTTTCCAACGCGCGAAAAGTCAACTTCACGATTTGGAATAAGAAAAGATTAAAGTATTGTGTCAAGGAAGTAGGCGCAATGTAGATCCCTTTAATGTAGACCCCTTTCCAACGCGCGAAAAGTCAACTTTACGATTTGGAATAAGAAAAGATTAAAGTATTGTGTCAAGGAAGTAGACGCAATGTAGACCCCTTTAAATAAAATAACATAAATTATATGTTTTCGTCTTATGGACTGTTTCTTGGCGTTCCTTAAATTTCATCTTACTCTATTCTTGTTGTAGGTGTGGAGTACCAGCCTATTTCTCGAGCGTTAGAGCTCTCTCGGACCTTTGCATAACTCGAACAAAAAGTCGTTTCCGTTGGATTAGCTTCTTTTAGTCGAGCGCTGCAAGTTTAGCCCCGATTTTTCATGCTAATTTGGAAGATTCGATAAATCAGGATTCCATTTTATTTTAATGATAGAACTAGCAGACAACGTTTCCTTAAATAGCAACCGTGCATAGATACAACCCTTCGTCCTATTTTTTTTTTAATTTCTATACTTAAATAATTTTTGTGCTCTAGTATATCTCCTTGCCCCACCTGCATATCCTGAACATAATTTTAAGGTTGTCTTATTTTGTTTCAGGAGTAAATAACATTTGCGCTATTGATTAACTTGTAATTATAGCTACAGTAAACACTGTGCATGTTCCGTTGGAAATGGGTGAACCTGGTTGGTTCTCCCTTCGCGGTTGTCGGTTTACTGATAGAACACGACCTCGTACACGTGTGCGGTTTTCTGTTGAAAGGGAGAATAACACATACAAATGAAGGTATTGGACTTAAATATTTTGGAGTATCTGATAAAACAGCTATTCCTCGTTTCTTAGAGCAAAAATCAACTCGGCTGCACCTTCTTGAAAATTCGCTGATAGTGTTTGTTTATACTATAGTTGTCATTCATCCATTGAACTCCTCCTCGTAGAGGACTTGTTATTACTTTTTCCTCCGTAAAACAAGTTAAATAAGAAGCGACTAGGTGTCGTTGGACTTCTCATCAAGTTAGCGAAAATAAGAAAGATAAGTTTAATCAAGTTGACTTACGGTAAACCATTCAAAACAGTTCAATTAAAGGTGGCATAATTCATTGCTATGACGTATTATCATAATGAAGTTTTCCCCCTGGTAACTCTTCACATTTTATTAACTGATTATAGAGACATCCGCACGACAAACAGACACATTCACACAGATTGTGTTTCTATACATTTACATGTATTTTAATAACGTTAAAAACAAGCAATTTTTCTTATAGACTATTGAATCTCCGGCCCTATACCCACCTAGGGTTATGGCCATAAGTCAAGTCAAAGTCTATTGAATCTAAAGCGCATCCGAGGGCCTCAATTAGGCAGTGGCCTTTACAGTTAACGGTTAAAATTTTAGTTTTATACGGCTCACGGTTAATCTGTTTCCATTACAGCTAACAGAAGTTGAAAATTAATTTCCCTTGTTGTTGAAAGTTGAAAATTAATTTCCATTATTGGAAAACATATTTTAGGTCTTAGGACCATTCTGGGGCGATGAACTGATCTAGTCTGGCTTACTTGTAATTATTGCCGTTAACATATTTTACGGCTTCCGGAGTTTTCCAATTTTTACGTTTAACGGTTAAATTTTTGGCCGTTGTACGGCTAACGGTTAACCCCATTGGGACCGTCTTATCCTTTCACCTTAATTTTTTTTTTTAAGATTTTTTTTTTCTTTTGAACCCTGATCGCAATAGGAAGATTGCAAAGACTCCAGTGACCAACAAGTTGAATCGTTTAAATAATCGGATCGTGATTAAAAGAAAATCAACGTTAAACTAATAGCGGGAAAATGTACTTTGCGTTTTGAATAAATCTTTCAGACTTAAGTTGACAGGCACAAAAACTGTCTGATTTGTTCACCTCTTGCCATAATTCTTAGATCTTCCAGCAATAAAAAGTCGGGTTTAAAGACGAGTTTAAATAAACAAGGGCTAATGTCAATTTAATAGTTAGAGGGCTGCTCCCGTATCACAGAGTTCAGGGTTCGAATCTCGGCAAGACTGTTTTCGGCCTTTCTTTTCGCAACTGCATAAGTTGCGTTAACAGTTGCGAGGATCTTCTTTTCATTTATTTCTTCATTCCGTAGGTCAAATATATGAATTTCGTATATTCATAATTTTACCTTTATCTTTCCCGAGAAAATTAATTACGAACCAATTTAATTAATGACCAGCTCCTAGTTGGCTTGTTAGCTTAATTGGTTGGAGTGCTGCACCGGTATCGCAGAGGTCAGGGTTTGAATCTCGGCAAACCTGTTTTTTTTTTTTTTTCAGGCTTTCTTTTCGCAGCTGCATAAGTTGCGTCAATAACTGTTAACAACTGCATAAGTTGCGTTAATAACTGCGAGGATATTCTTCACATTTAAAACTCCAATAGTAGTCGCAGTTAATCGTCCACTTACCTACCAGTTTTAGAAAGCCAATGATACCGCTTGTAACCACATTGCTGCTTAAAACTGTCTTTTTGTATCGTGCCAAATTCTTAGCATTTCCTCCTATCTTCTGTTGGCTAAATATGGCGTTGACTTCAGTTTGTTGATTGCGGAGTGTGAGGAAGATGTGGCCAAGTTAAAAAAAGCAAAGTGATATATTATTGTGTAGATATAGCGTTTTGGGAACGTGTGCTTCTAACATGGCATTAAGGGAAACGAATACCAAGAATCCTAAAGTTGACAACTGACGCTCGAACTCGTCTTGGAGTTACAATGCGACTGTATCTCAGCCTCTTTTCTTGACGATATAGCGGTGCCCGGCAGCCGGGAAACGGTACAAGACTGTGTCAATCAAGCCGTTGCTAGGAAAGACGTTTCTTTTCACAGAAAATTTAATATTTAAATATCAATGACTGCATACGTGTGAAATACGAATAGCTTGACAAAGTTCTTTGACTTTCCATTGTTCAGTTAACATGGTTTAGACTTGACCGTGCACAAAACACAGTAGCTATTTGCGTTTTGTTTGCTCCTTTGAAGTTTTCCGGACATCAAAACAACAAACAGTGATAACGTTGACCAGTCTGGTAAAAGTAAGTCTTGCAAATTGTACTAATAGAAATAACTCCAATGATTCCGAAATGATGTACCATTTTTATGGTGTTAAATGTCAACCGCGATAAGTTTTTGTTGTTATTCCACGCCGCCAAAACATTCCCAGTGACGTGAAACATCAGGTGAGAAATCTGGCTGAAAGGCAAAAACATCTCAGCGGCGTGAAACATCAAACGCAAAAACCGCCACTATACACTATGCCGTTATTAACCATTCGTTAGGTACTGCGCACACGCGGTTGCCCGGCACCGCAATGCCGCATTTTGAGTCGTGTAACAAAGGAAGTTTCTCCCTTCCCCCTGCCTCAGACTCACATTCTTATTGGTCAATCCACGTTTTAAAATATTTCTTTTATGTTCATAAAAGTTAAACTTGTAAAATAACCCTCGCCTCCAATCCACCCTCTTACACTCCGCCCCAAGTAGCATCACAAAGGTTTATAGCTAGACAAGGCAATGCATGTAATGCACGTTTTAAGTTTCTAAAACATCCCTGAGATAAAAGGAGATAAAACACATTTTTTCGTGATCACAACTAAATACGAGAGGCAGAAAACAAAAAAGAAAACTCAAAGAAGAAAAATCAAATCCTTCCTTAAACACGATAAGTGTAAATTGCATACGAATCGAAATTTGTTTTTGCTTAGTTTGAAAGTGTAGAGTTTAAAAGAAAATATTACAAAGTCTCCGTCGCAAGGGTCGCTTCTTCCCTAGTGAAAACAAGCCTTTAGAGTTTTCCCCTTTTTTGGGCCAGGCCATTTGGACAAAAATTGTACAAATGCTGTTATTTTTGCAAAATTTGTTGCAAAAATTGTACGCAAAATCGGGAAACACTAGCTTTCGTCAGGTTAATTCAAAGGAGAACAGAACAATTAACGTATGCCGTCTTATGTGAATTGGGTGGATCCAACTGGAAACAACGATATTTCAAAAGCAAACGTCCACAAATTAAAATTTTAACCTTATTAAAAATAATACAAACAAAACATGCACTAGTTCAAATGCAAGGTTTAAGCCCCGGGCCAAACGAGGATGACAGTTGATGAGAGTTGACTCTCATGAGAGTTTACGTCAACTCTCATCGACAATCATCAACTCGGGCCAAACGAGAGAAAACTCTCATCGACTCTCATGAAAAATTTGAACACGTTCAAAGTTGATGAGAGCGCACGAGAGTCGATGAGAGTGCATGAGAGTTCCATGCCTAACGGGAGTGAGAGTTTGAACTCTCATCAACTCTCATGCTCGTTTGGCCCGGGCTTTACACGTGCATTCAGAAATCTTTCGCTCCGACCACCTCTCACTTCTTAAATACCAGTTGTTTATCAGGCTCGCTTTAACTTATTAAATAGGCTCAGACAGGAAGCAAGAAACCTTTATACTCTAAGGTATATTTGTCATAATAACGGTTGCAATGTTTTGGTGGATATTTGCAGTTAGTTGTAATTGAGCCATTTTTCGTTGTTGTAAGCAATTAACATCACAATCTTGATACAGTTGAGGCGCCAATTATCAATCACAGGTGGACCGATCTAAAATAATTATATAGATAGTAACTTTTGAGTTTAAGAAAATAAAACAATGTTGAATCTGCTCAAAAATGTTAGACTTTTATTCATAGTCAAATGACACATTATTTCTTACCAACTATGGAATAAAACAGTAACAACAGTCAACTCGTCATCTCTCAAGTTAATTTGTAAACCGACATTTATTTCTGTATTGTCAACCCTACAAATTGGCTCTCTGCCAACAATATTTTTTTTTTCGATCGTTTAAAAAAAAAGTTCTGAAATATAAGATGTGTTGTTGCTTAGTACTTTTGATAGATTTTTGATACTGTTACATCAATTCCCTAGCTCACCAATGATAGCCGCTCCAAAACCAAATAGCAAAAAAAAATGAGACAAAACAAATTAATACGCACAAATTAGCAGCCTAAACACAACATGTGTCAATATATATTAGAAACTATGTACATTTTCCTTTTCTGTAATTCGTGAAGAAATACATTTTTCAAAACGAATCGCCTTTTGAGTTAAGAATATGTCACTCGTGCTAAAAACAAAACGCAATTTTAAGAGGAGCTTTATATGTAAACCCTTCTAGCAGTGAAACGATTACAAAGAATTCTGTGCCGATAGTAAAGTAAATTAATCATTTAGCAGGTGAAGTTACCCATATTTAGTTTTCGGGAAACAGAATAAAGCTAACATCTTATCTTAATCCATACTTACAACTAGAATATCAAATGAATCGTCAAAAAACCCGACTTAATTTAAACATAAAAGATACCTGATCGTGTTCTTCACCTCTTGCCTTACCTCTTTGATCTTCCAGCAAAAAAGAATCGGGTTTAAAGACGAATTTAAACAAACAAGCGTCGATGTTAATTCCCAACAGACATCAAGAAATGGAGACGAACCATGAATTGTAATTATAGCTATAACTACACTGTATGGCAGATAACAAAGCACTAACGCCACTAATACACACACTGCAGCAGAAACTGTCTTTTTGTATCGTGTCAAATTCATTGCAAATCCCCCTGTTCTTGGTTGTTCTTGCTGAATATGGCTTTGAACTTCAATTTGATGATGTCGAAGGAGAAGAAATATTTTCGAGTAACAAATGGCTGACACCAAAAGACAAAGTGATATTATTGTGTAGTTATATTTTTTTGGGATCGCGTACTTCCAAAGCGACATTGAGGCGAAGGTAATGCTTGGAATCCAAAAGATTATAACCAAAGCACGAACTCGCCCCAAAGTTACAATGTGTCTGTATCTCAACCCCAACAACAGAGCGAGAAGTCTGTCCACACTTATTGTGGTCATTGTTTTCAAAGACACAGAAGTCAAAATTGTAAAGCTGACGGTAACAATGGCTGCAGTGTAAAAACAAACATTCGACCAGTGTTCTTTTTCGTCGAATGTAAAATAGAAAGCATTAACTGGTTCTGTTATAAGGCCAATTAAGAGGTCCGTGATAGCGAGGCAGCGATACAAAAGTTTTGATGGCGGATGAAGAGAAGACTCTTTATGCAACGCAATGAGAATAAGCACATTCCCTAGGATTGCGGTAATGGAGAAGAAAAAGTTTACAGCGGCGAAGAAAATCGAATGCTTTCCCGTATGACGTGCCGTACAAAACAGATATTGAATGCTGTTGCTGTACTCTTCTTTCATCGTAAAGTTTTTCATTTTCAGTTGAGATCCGCATGTAAAGAAAGATGAAATTTTATCTGCCAGTGTTCACTGTTTAATGAAACAGTATTCACTGTTTAATGAAACAGGTACTCTTGGCTTGATGACACATGTCAGTTAACCCGGTAAAGAAGCTGTCTTCCAATAGTATTCGTGTTAAAAAAAAAGAAAGAAAAAATGTGCCCTTCAGCAACATCCTTTGTAATCCGACAGGGAGCCATCCGATAATAAATTTGTCAGATCCTTTTTATCCTCTTGATCATCTACTTTGTATGAAATATATGGGTAATAAGTTAACTCGGTGGAGCCCTTTCTACAGAGCCTATATCTAGTTCACAAATATTGAAACTGTCGAATTGTTTTCCTGTCTGTCTATCTTCTTTTTGGCAGCTAAATATATTTGATAGAATTTTTTTTTGGGCGTAAAATTGTAAAGTGGACTTATCGCTGCTTTAAAATAATTTACAAATCTATCACGATCATGACATTGAATTTTAGTTTGAGAAAGCAGCGCCTTTGTTTGAATTGTATATTTCTTTCGTAAGCCTTTAGCTGAAGAAATGTACGTGAACTTTAGCATAAAACTTTCTTGATTGTTTACACTTCGTTTACTCATAGAGAAATATAATGTTGAAAGCTTTCTTTTTAAGATTCACCAACTTTAGTCAAGCTTGCGTGCGTTTTATCGTCAGTATGTTACTTACAACAGTTAGGTTAAAATAACTGGAAACCAAATATTATTGTATTATAGATAGATGTACAAGAAAAGCGTGGGTGCAAAAACTGGTCAATGACCGAATAGATCAGTGACGTTCAAAACTTTATGCTAATGTTGAAAAACTGTCTGAATACTGTTAAATGTTTACAAGGTAGCATATTGTGTGACAGATCTGTTAATTTTAGTGGGTGACTTTAAACGTTTCTTATTTTCCCGGCATTCATGCTCGTCATATTAACTTATATTCATACAACTTACGATACGTACAGTATATCTCAACCGATTCTCCACTATCATATATTTATTATTCGTGATATAAGCTTAACTCAGTGATTACAATGAAGAAAAAAAAACATACTAAAGCGTTTCTAATTGTCAATATATAAAAGCAACTTTGACAAACGAGAAAAAAAAACTATCTTACTTTACTTAACGTCTCAATTTACTGATTTCCCAACAGAAAATTATAATTAGGCTTCACATCCTGAGCAGGGTATTTAGTGAATGGCAGCAAGAATGCTGAAAACATACAACGATAGGAACTAACAAGCCACTGATGTCACTTTTAGTGCAATATTTTTCACTTTCGATCACCATGTAAACTAATAACCTGTGACACATCTTTTGAAATAATAAATTAGACCAAAAAATAGTTACCCTCCTCCAGAATGACATTTTTTAAGAGTCAAGTTGTTTCTATGGCAGAAAAGTAGGCAATCTACCCGGCTTACGTAGATGAAATGCGTCATTGAAGAATATAGAAGCGTGGGAAGTCAAGGGGAAGTTTTAGCAGATTTCTACAGCTGTCGCTGCTACGGCGCTGGTACTGAGTGATGTCCCAGTGGTCTGCCAAATTTTATGCAAGCAAAAGCAAAATACGAAGCATTGTAACCTAAGAAGCTGAAAGTGTCAAGCATTTAGTATTTAGCTTCACTTTCTTAACAAATCATAATCATAACAATAGGCAAAGTTTGGGACATAAAAATGACATTCATTTGTTCCTATGATACATGGGTTATTTCTTAACGAAAGCAGTGGAATTCTATACAGGCAGCAAAGGCACAATAATATCCTAAAATGTTAATGGCATGAATATCTCAAAGAATTTCGAGTGAAGAGCAGAAATATATCACAACAGACCAATGCGCAACGAATATCGTATAGTATTTTGAGTAAGAAGCAAATAAAAAAAACAGTGGAACGCGTAAAATGCTGAGACATTCGTTGACAAATGACAGAAGAGCCAAATAAATCTGGCAAAAAGTTTCGAATTTGTTTTTTTTGGCTGCTTTTTCGCTTTTCAATTTCCACGTAGCGCCAGCCGTAGCGATTTGTTTAAACGCCCTATTTTTTTAGCCAAATTCGACCTTTTTTAGAACTTAACTATAAACCTAAAATGGTAGGAAAGTGCTATAGTGAAAAGGTATAACAAAAACATCTTCGAAATAAAATATTTTGCTCGACGAGATAGTGTTGAACGAATAAACTATACTGTAATGAAGGACACATTTACTTTTCACCCAAAGACGAAGCTAATTGTGGCGATATAACTGGTTTCCTCTTTAGAATTCTTATAAAATAACGAAAAATCTACATGGTTACTTACTTCCGTCAAAGGTTTTTACAATGTGAAATATTGAAAACACATTGATGCCAACTTCCTGTCATTTTTTTCTTCTTTTTTTTTTACAAATTTAATAATAAGCCACGTACTTTGTCCGGCCTTAAGAGGTTCTATTCTACAAGTAACACAGAGAAGAGAATCTTTAAAATCGAGTTTTAAAAACATAAAACCTGTCTGATTGTTTTCTTTACCTCTTGTCTAACTTCTTTGATCTTCCAGCAATAAAGAATCGGGTTTAAAGACGAGTTTAAACAAACAAGGGTTCCAGTTAATTCCCAACAGACATCAAGAACTGGCGACGATTTTCGAATCATGATTATGGCCATAACTATACCGTATGGCAGATAACAGGCAACTAATGTTGCTTGTACCGACACCGCTGCTGAAACTGTCTTTTTGTATCGAGCCAAGTTCATGGTACTTCCTTCTTTGTTCGATTGTCCTTGCTGAACATGGCCTTGAACTTCAGTTTGACGATGGCGAAGCGTGAAGAAAATTTTCGAGTAACAAGAAGCTGAGGTCAAAAGGCAGAGCAATATTAATGTGTAGTTATAGCTTTTCGGGATCATGTACTTCCAAAACGACATTGAGGAGAAAGTGATACTGGGTATCCAAAAGGAGACAACTAACGCTCGGACACGCCTCAGAGTTACAATGTGTTTGTATCTCAACCCCAACAACAAAGCGAGAAGTCTGTCCACACTTATTGCGGTCATTGTTAACAAAGACACTGCGGATAGTATTGTGAAACTGATTGTAGCGATGGCTGCGGAGTAAAAACAAAAATTAAACCAGTGTTCTGTTTCGTCGAATATGAAATAGAACGCATAAACGGGTTCTGTAATAAGACCGATTAAGAGGTCAGTGACAGCAAGGCAGCGATACAGAAGTTTTGATGGTGGATGAAGAGTAGACACCTTGTGCAAAGCTATTAGAATCAGCGTATTTCCCAGGGTGGCAGTAATGGAGAAGAAAAAGTTTACAGCGGCGAAGAAAATCCAATGCTTTCCCGAATGACGTGCTGTACAAAATAGAGCTTGAATGTTCTTGTTGTTTTCTTCCTCGGCAGTAAAATTGTCCATTGCCATTCTAGTGAGTTCCGCTTGTAACGAAGGATGCAAGCCAACTGCGACTTTTATAGTCAGTTCATTACGTATATCATAGTTTAGAACTGAGACACGTGGTTTCGACTTAGAATGACACGTGTCAATTAATCGCAATTATTTTAGGAAATGGGTCTTAAAACTGAACTATTACTGAATTAGTATCATTTCGTAAAAAAGGTATGTTCTTCCGCAAAAACGATCACTCTCCTGGAAATAGATAAATTATAAACTGAGTCCAATGTGGGATTTCTTAGAATGTCATCATGTGTCAATCAACTGGCCGCAATTATTTCAGGAAGAGAAGAGAAGTGAGCTGTCAATTAGTATCATTTTCGTAAATTCCGCAAAATCTATCGTTTTCCTGGAAATAAAAATAATAATGATAAGTAGTAGATAAAATATGAGCGGGAGATCTGTATGGGCGTTTACAATGGCGAGCCGATAGGCGAGCCATTGTAAACGCCCATACAGATCGGACGCGAATATTTTATTCTACTTGTGAAATGAAAACAATAAATTGAATGCAAAGTATTATTATGCGAATCAGTAGAGATCTGTATCAAAAGTTAATGAATACTAATTAGCTGAGCAGGAGTTTGTATCAAAAGTTAATTCTATTGATTGATTTGTATGGAGGTTTACAGCTGTGTACATGTGATCTGAATACTGTGCTGGGATTGGTTTGCACCCTCATGAATTATTAATGAATTTTACAAATAAATTTATCGGATCTCGTGTCTCCTCTTGACCATCTTTTTTGTATGGAAAATTGGTTAAATGCTTTGAAAAGCGTGTTTTTAATAAGCTAACTTGCCCACCACCGCTAAGGAACCTTATCCAGTTCACAATAAATAAATTTTCAAGTTGGCTTGTAACGGATATGGACTGCGCCCATTTACAACTCGATCACAGCAAAAATTCGCAGTTTAGTTTTCATAAGAAGTAACTACTTCCTCGTTTGATGACTCGGTGTGTTCTAAAGTCGGCTTTGCGTAACTTTGAGAACGCTTCTAAATTTTTGAAGGCCATGCCACAGGCTAAGCATCTTCTTTAGTCTCTTGAGTCGAAAAGTTCGAAGTACCACTTTTAGCTAACAGGGGCGGATGGAACTTACACAAGATAGAGTGCTATCAACACGCAAGTACAGAAAAAAAGAAAACTTGCCTCGGTTTCATTCATTCAGACGGTTCACAATTTGTCCACTGGTCATTTTATCGAGCTAAATATAGAAATATTATCTCAAAGTAAACAAATTTTAGCTACATTTTAGCTGTCTGATAAAGCACAACTTGCGCAATTCAATTTACACCAAATTTTTAATGATTTCAGAAAGCTATACTTTTTATATATTTTTAAAAAAAAAGACGAGATAAAAAAAAAAAAAAAAATAATAATATAAAAAAAAAAAAAAAGGGAGTTTGGCCCTCTTAATTGCTTCTTGTGTTTTCACCAAAAACAAGCCAAGGCTGATGATATTAATCGTTAATAGCATACGGCCCATGCTATAACTTTTAAACCATTTATAATCCGACACACCATGATAGAACTTATAAAAACAACTGAGCTCTAAAGCCGTTTCAATAAGTTTTCCGTCGTTGAGAATCAATAAATATGATTCTGTCGTAATTCATGACTGTACTCAAACGATGAGCAATTGTAATTACAGTACCGTGAGTGAATCAGGCTCCTGAGTATCCAGGCTGAAAGTTGCTTCTTTTAATGATTTATTGGTTTACAGATGATTGCAACAGAAGTTTTGATTGTCACGAACGATTGTAATGCAAACTTACTGAGGGTCAATCGTAAAAATGAAATTTTCCCGCCCACCGCATGTTGAATCACAGATACCAGGTGGTACGCGTCCATTCAACTTTGTCAAATGCATTGCCACTAACTAGTGGTGTCCCTCAAGGCAGTATACTGGGGCCGCTTCTTTTTAGTGTCTACGTCAACGACTTACCATCCGTCCTAAGAAAATGCACAACAGAATGTTACGTCGATGATACTAAATTACAGATCTCTTTTAAACTTCAGGATTGCTCCAATGCCGTTATTGACTTAAATGATGACCTTTTACTGATACGCAACTGGTGTTTCGATAACCTTCTTCTTCTAAATCCAGACAAAACAAAACTGATGGTTTTTGGAAGCAGACAGCTCACTTCCAAACTCCCTGACTTCAGAATAACTCTACTGGGGAAAGAACTTGTCCCTGTATCTTCTGCCAAGGACCTTGGCGTTATACTTGACCCGAATATAACTTTCGACGACCATATTTCGAAAACAGTTTCATCGTGTATGTCTAGTTTAGCTCAAATTAGTCGTGTAAAACATGTGTTTAAGCGTGATACGCTTGTAACAATAATTAATGCGTTAGTATTTAGTAAACTATTCTATTGCTCATCCGTGTGGTCCAACAGCTCGGGAAAAAATATCTGCAAGTTGCAATTGGTCCAGAACGTTGCCGCCCGCATCATCACAGGTACGAGGAAATTCGACCACATCACGCCAGCATTGAAAGATCTACGCTGGCTTCCTATTAAACAACACCTCTACCTTCGTGACGCTGTGTTAGCCTTTAAATGTATGACTGGATGCGCGCCTCGCTATCTTAGCGATCAGTTCTCCACCCGCAACAAAATCACCAAACGAGCGACCCGGAACTGCCAGCTTTTAAATATTCCCCTTTTTAAATCTGCCTCTGGTCAAAGAACATTTCATTATAGAACAGTGAACATTTGGAATAGTCTCACATCGAACTTAAAAACTCTTAAAACTATTTCATCTTTTAAATTTCATTTAAAATCAAAATTGATGGAGGAGTTTTTAACATAGATTAATTAGGAGTAATTCATTTTATCCAAATTTTTATCATTGTAATTTTTTATCATTGTAATGTTTATCATTGTAATTTTTATAATTTTAAAATTGTTATTTCTATTGTAATTTATTGTCACTGAAAAGCCCCGTAAGGGGATTGTCAAATTAAAGTATTGTATTGTATTGAATCGAAGGAACTTGAAGACAAAAGCGGAACAACAACGCATAAACAGAAATACTGAAATGACACAATGAACAGTTTCCGCTTAATTAACTGGGCTGGCATGATATTAATAACATGGATATCTTTACATTCAAAATTAATTTAATTTGTAAAAAAAAATAATCGCGATAAAAGCCTTCTTGAAAAGCTTGAAAATCAGTTTAAAACACTGGCTTAACGGCTCGTGATTTTGATGCTTTTCAGTGTTTTCCCAACAACCCGCTTGGGTATATTGCGCTGTTTCACTCATAGAAGGTGTGGTCTGTAATTTAAATAATTACACATGATGCTAAAACTGACTGGTAGATGACTCTCCTAGTGCACAGTCATCAATAAGCAATGGAAAACTCTACGAAGACCATTGAGGTTCTGTTTTGCACCGTCCATTCTTCTTGAAACCACATGCTCTTCTTTTCCACAGTACACTTTATTCTCTCCATCACTGCGTTTCTAGGGAATTCAGTCATCCCAATTGCGTTGCACAAAGATTCCTCCCTTCATCCGCCATCAAAACTGCTTTACAGCTGCCTCGCAACCACTGATCTTCTTGTTGGACTAATTTCGGAACCAGCCTCTGCTGTCTATCTTATGATATTGGAAATAGAAACAGACCACTGGAGGAACCTCTGCGTGTATTCTGCAGCTATTACTACAGTTAGTTTTACAATTGGGACTTCGGTGTCTTTGATAACACTGACCGCAATTAGTGTAGACAGGCTTCTCGCTCTGTCGTTGGGCTTGGGATATAGACATGTTGTAACTTTGTGTCGAGTTCGAGCGTTAGTTGCCTGTTTTTGGTTCCCTAGCATTGCTTTTGCCACGATGTCGTTTTGAAGGTACACTATCGCGAAAACTTATGGCTGTACATTAATATTACTTTGCCTTTTGGTCTCAGCCTTTTGTTACTCAAAAATCTCCATTACACTCCGCCGCTTTCATCAAGCTCATGTACATGATGATGTTCACCAAGACGAAACCAGCGCAGGAATATCGCTGGACATAGAACGATACAAAAAGACAGTTTCTACTGCAACGTGGATTCTTGTCACGTTGGTAGCGTGCTATCTGCCATACAGTATTGTTGTAGTTATTGTTACGATAAATGGATCCTTTCCAATGCTGCAAGTCATTTGGGTAATTACAGCAACTCTTGTTTACCTAAACTCTTCTCTAAACCCCATTCTTTATTGCTGGAAGATCAAAGGAGTAAGACAAGAAGTAACAAACACGATCAGACGATTTTTGTGTTTTTAAAAGTAGGTTTAAACGTTTTATTACAATATTTTAACTTAATACATCCATAGTGTGTGGGGGCAAAACAAAAGATAGTGAAAGGTTGTGGATCTTTAAATGTAAACCTTGACATCTTCATTGTTCCGTTCTTTGAAGTTTGACGGGCTTTAGAACTGAATGAAACATTTCGTTTTTAATATTATCTTCCGTTTCAGGAACAGAGCCTTATAAGGTAGAGCATATCTCGCCTTTCGAAATCTTTTCGGCTCCATCTTTTGGAGGCGATGACATAGTGTACTAAATTGCTATTGAGTTGACGCGGAAATAGCGTAAAGAAAAATTGAATCACCTTCAAAAATAGTACTGCTGTGCATATTATTTTTTTTCTTGGCGAAAGTAAAGAATAATTTTAAAATTCCATATTTACGGTTATATATATGGCTGAAGGTTACCACTATACTCCCGTTCATGATTAATAATAATAAGACTTATTTAATGAGGGTAATAGTACTGGTGGCCCAGAGTACAAATGGCCCCCTTAATATACAACTAACTACAAAATATAAACCTAACTACAATAAACTTAAGACAGTGAAAAAATTTAAACTTAATTTAATACAATGAGAACTAAAAAAAAATGTTGCTAATTTTAAAATGTTCTATATAAACCTAACTACATATTATATACTAAAGTGATAAAAATTGAATAGAACGAGAAAATAAAGGGAGTCGTTAATTTAACAAGCGGTAAGTGAAATTAAAATAAATAGGTTTGGGCCCTGCCCGTTATATCAGCCAGGCCTCGCAAATTTCAGCCAAGTTTTGAAAAGTTGTGGAACAAATCTGAATTGTTTGGTTCTACAGCGTAAAAAAATACTATTTCTATTTCAAATTATCTTTAACGGTGTGTGTTTTGGTTAACATAGGGATACTGTATTTTTTCAGTCACAATAAATTTTGTTTTAAAAGTTGTTTCTTTTTTTTTGAGGGGGGGGGGGGGTTTTTCTATTTTTTTTTTTTTTTTTTTTTTTTTGGTAACGAATTCTATACAATTCTTAGCTTGTGTTTCTGACGCCATTGAAAAATCACTGAGAAATCCACAATTTACATCCACATGAATTGAATTAGTATATAAACTCCACGGGGCATCAAACCAACTGTTAATATTAAAGAAAAATATCGTGCAAAGGTAAAAATACATGTTATTTAGATTTAGAAATTTCCGGCATTAAGTAATAGATCAAATATTAGAATTATGTCACAGTTGACTCAAATAATAAATGACATTAAGTAATAGATCAAATATTAGAATTATGTCACAGTTGACTCAAATAAATGGCGCATTGAGTTTGGCATAAAACATTCAATGGAAAATACCTGTAAATGTACAGCAAAAGTGACTAATTGAACATAAAACGGATAAAAGGTAGCAAACAATTTACGCCCTTGTTAGATACATGTACGCAATGATTATACCTAGACTGTTCACAGTCCCCTATTTTTCCTTCAAGTCTAAGAGATCGATCGTTGAGTTCGACGGGCCGCCATCTTGTTTCCTGAACGAGAGTAAAACCTGGGGAGAGTACAAATAACCCACGGACATTTTGCACTTTGCATTTTGCACATTTTGCCTTCCTCCCAGTTTTCCTCCAATAAGGAACCAATATGGCGGCCCGTCGAACTCCACGATTAATGATCTCTATGACTTCACGGGAAAAATTAATAGGGGACTGTGAACAGTCTAGATTATACCCAACTCGGCGCTATTCACCTCGTTGGTTACTTATCACCTTGTATCCAACGCGCTTATGAAATAAATGTAAACTGTTTCTTGTGTTTTTCAGAAAAGCAAGCTAAGCGTAATATTTATCTTTACTATCACTTGGACTCATGCTATAACTTTTAAATCATTATTAATGCGATATACCATGATAGAACTTATAAAAACAACTAAGCTCATTGTTTAGTAAAACGTTCGGTGAATCCATTTCAACAACTTTCCCGTCGTCGAGAACCATAATTCTGTCGTAATCCATAACTGTACTCAAACGATGGGCAATTGTTATCACAGTACAGTGAATCATGTCCCTGCGAATAATCTTCTGAATCAGTTCATCTGTTTGAGTATCCAGGCTGGACGTTGCTTCGTCCATCACAATGATCTTTTTACCGAACAACAGAGCGCGAGCGAAGCAGATCAACTGACGTTCTCCAACACTGAAATTGGCCCCATTTTCCAATACGTGACAGTAAAGTTGTTCCTCCCTTTTTTCAACGATCGACTTCAACTGAACTTTTTCTAGCACGATCCATAACTCTCCGTCGGCAAATCTGTTTGCTGGATCAAGACTTCGTCGAAGCACACCGTTGAAAAGAAAGGGGCTCTGAGGAATAACTGCGATTGCAGAGCGAACGTCTTGGACATTTAGGCTGGCCACGGAGATTCCATCAATGATAATTTCGCCTTCAGTGTTTGCAGGCATTCTCAACAAGCACGCGAGAAGTGAAGACTTTCCCGCACCAGTGCGTCCAACGATGCCAATTTTTTCCCCAGGATTAGCTCCAAAGCTAATTCCTTTCAAAACGGAAGGCCCATCCGCGTAATAGCGCAGAGAAACATCTTCGAAAGTTAAAAGGCCCTTCTCGGGCCATCCTTTAGGAATGTGCTGGTTAGATGTACCATATCCGGGCTCGGGCGGAAGTTGTGCGTACGTCAAAACTCGCTCAACTGATGTCATGTAATTCTCCGCGTCTCCAGCGGCTTGCAGCATCCACTGCACAGTTGTAGTTAGCTGAAGACAGTAGCTTATGGATAAACCAGATAGGGCTACAATAAGAAAAGACCACATTAAAGAACACTTTGCTGTGTCAAAAGTTTTAATCAATACTGGTTAATAATGTTTTGTCTATAAATGTAGCCTTATGTTCTGCGGTATACAATGTTGTTGTTTTTTACCCTCTTTTGAGTGATGCTTACCTTGGGGGGGGGGGGGGGGGGGCGCTGGGACTTGCTCCTCCAGAGAACTTTGAAATCTCTAGGCTCGGAAATATTCACATTTTCCATGACATATTTTGTCAAAAAATTGATCTCATAAGGTGTAAAATGGCAGGTTTTTTATTGCTTAATAAGAACATTCCTTCTGCACGATTTTTTCTTGCCTTCCCCTATGCATGAAGTTTTTCTTGGCATTTTTCATTGCATAAGGTACGTCCCTCAATGTATAAAAGCGTTCAAACAAGTAATTTACCTGCATCACCCGAGAGGAATATGGCCGCCAAAGTAACAACAGTAACAAGAAATGAGCTCAGTATGTCAAGACGAAGACCGACCCACGAGACGGAAGCGTAATAGCAGGAGCAGGCTTTGTTGTTCCGATCTTGATAACTGAAACAGTCAAAAGACATGGTAGAAGTTAGCTTGTGTGGCTTGAGACATTGCAATTAATGTTTCCAATCCTGGTTGTTATCCCAGTGATGTCACATTCTGTATAGACGATATTTCACGGTCATGTAAAGATTTGAATTATATTTTCGATTGATGAAAAAAAGTTGATTGTTATCCATCGTCTACACACATTCGTAGAATACACGTATTTATTTGGCCATTCCAAAAATTAAAATTCTTTTTTTTTTTTGAATTTGCAATTTTGCAATTTTTTTGTTTATTTTGTACCTGAAGGAGTTCCGCCTTACCCTAGGTCCAAATACTTACCCTTGTTCATACCTACAGAAGGGATATTGGATCTTCTTTCATTTCTATTTGAATAACTCCTAAAAATACTATAACATGTAACAAGGTATCCAGCCTCAAATTGTAAAAAAATAATAACAACGCCAAACCTCAGCTCCAAAATTAGACGTTCTTATAATTAAAAAGGGACTGTTTAGCGAAACAGAGACATTAATGCAAAATACAATGCTTGTCAAGTGCATAAATTAGAATAGGTGAATTTTTAAGGTATAAGCTTAAACAAAATGCTAATGTTTTACCGTGTTGATCAAGCAATTCATTCATGGAAAGTTACTTCACGCTGCAGAAAGCGAGAAAAACGCTGGCCGATGACCAATCTGGCATGTTTTATAGCTTGTTAATGAATGACAGCAACAATTATTGGTCAAAAGAACTTTAGATATATCAAACCTGTAAAAACGCTCTATGAACTCTTCTTGCCTCCTGTAAACACGGATTGTAGTAATACCATGAATCGTATCAGTCACGTGAGTGCATACCAGACTGCACGTGATCGCTTCCATTCTCTTCATCTCACGGGCAGCCCTTATATATCGGCTACTAAGATACAGCGACAGGATTGTGAAAGGCACACTTGCTCCAAGTACCCAAACGTTTGCCACTGATGCCAAAACCAAGATACTTACGGTAAACATGATGTATTGGACTGTTTGTAATAGCGTATACGGCAAGACTTCATCCATGTACCCAATGTCCATAGCAAATCGATTCAATATGCGACCGGCGGGATTCACATCAAAGAATTGAACCGGGGATTTCAACACAGAGGTCAGCATCGCCTTATGCAACTTGGACGAACAGTTGATGAGTGCTTGGAAAAAGAGGCAGGAGCGACCTAGAGCCGAGATCAAAGAGCCGCCCGCGAGTCCAATGTAGACATAAGCATTGTTAGGATCTTGTTGATCTATCCATGAGAGTCTGGTCCAGTGTGCAAGCCAAAAACTGGAAGCCAGCACTGCTCCTATTGAAAAGAAAAGTACCATTCTTATAATTAGATTTAGAAAACACTTTGTAGGAAAGCACGCGTCAAAAGTCGCACTTTTATAACTCTATAGAAACAAAGAACTAAGTACGAGCTGTTGACGTATTGATAGCGAGAGCAAAGACAATCAAACTAAACGAATAGTTTTTTTTTTCTTTTCTTCGAAGGTTTCTTCTATTTAAAAATAAAAACCATATTTTATCTGTTTTTGTCGAGTTATTTTTTGTTTTTTTTTTTTTTAGCAATTACAAAACGTTTCATGGGAGAAGAGGTGTGGAAACCACTGGGTGCGGCTCATATAATACCTCGGCATTTCTTGGTGCTCCAAACTTTATGGCAAACTAGTTCGTCCGTTCGTTCGCTTGGTAGAAACGCCAAAATTGTTTTCGATTTCTTAACTAAAAACTTTTGAAAGGTAAGTAAAAATTAAAAAAAAACCCGACACACTGCACTTACCCTCGGGAAGAACAAGTAAAATTACCATAAAAACCATGGACAACTTTATGACCCCGTATGCTAAGTAATTCCAGTACGTCAAGTAAGAAACAGAGCCTGTCGACCGATCTTCCTCCCCGATTTGCAGACCCGAAGAGTTGTGAATATCAGTAGTACAAGCCTTCTCGTATGTTTCCAGGGAGCTTGTAAAGCTTACTTCGCTTTCTTTTTCCATTGATGAAGACGCGGTGACTTTAGGGAAATGGCTCGATTTAAATAACTCCAAAATATTTCCTCTAGTCACTTTGCTGTCCTTGCCCATAGAAAGTATCAAATCTGTCTCCTGGAGACAAAAGGGCTGATGTGTTATAAGAAGACGAATCCGATTCGACAAAGCGCCACAAATGCATCTATTAAATAATTCATTTGACACTTTTACGTCAACAGCGCTAAGAGGATCATCCAGTAGATAAATATCAGCATCAGAATACACTGCGCGTGCCAAGTTCACCCGTGCCCGCTGACCGCCACTCAAACTTACACCGCGTTCACCGACACTGGTCATATCACCGCTTGGAAACGAAGCGAGATCTTCCTTCAACGAACAAACTTCAATGGCTCTTTGGAAAGCTTCATATTTGTATTGTTTCCCAAAAAGAATGTTCTCACGGATTGTTCCTGAAAACACCCAGGGTGTCTGGCAAACATATGCAATTCGTCCTTGGTGAGCAATTTGTCCTGAGGTTAACGGTATTTCGCCGATGATTTGGTGAAAGAAGGAGCTCTTACCACAGCCTACTGGACCTGTGATTCCAATTAATGGACTATTAGAGATACACAGGTTTAAATCGCCGGTCTCATCCCATGGAGGGAACTGCACGCTGTTTATACAAAGGAATGGTTTTCCTTGATTGCAAACATGGCTTGTCAATGGCAATTGCTCATTGTGAAACTTCCATTGGTTTCCATGTTTCTTATTACAAATGGGGATTGTCAGATTGCAATTTTGAATGCATTAAATCGATCGCTTTCTTAAAAGAATTCGATTCGTCGGAGGTATCATCGAGAAGAAAGGACTCGGTTCTTTTAAGAGTCGTAGTTGCCTGAAACAGAGCACGTAACTCATAAGCAAATAAGGTCGTTACTGGTTTTTGAAGCGCACCGAGGAGAGCCAGAGTGGTGAAGACGTTCTGAGGTGTCAGGCGATTTCCATCCATTATGAACGGAAATAAAGAAACAAAACTGGAAACTATAGGATAGCAGGAATAAGCAGAAGCGTAGCCAGCCAAGATAACTCCTTTCTTGTAAACAAGGTTAAGTTCAGACCTGAAACACATGAAGATACTCTATAGGTGAGTACTGACGTACGAACCGGGGGGGAATGATCTATATATTTTTGGATGGGATATGCCGCTGAGATTCTGAAACCCTTACCCTGAACCAGACAACGTCAGCTGATTTTCCAAACATAGAAGGAGTGAAAATCCCTAAGCTATCCCAGTTTTGCTTTTTTAGAACTGTAATCCTATTAGTGTTATTAATGGCAAACCAGCTATCGACAGCGTTACAGAGATGATTTTATTCACGTTAAGGAAAGCCTCTTTCTCTTCCGAGTTTCTATTCCTATCCTGGACTTATTTCTTTATACCTGTATCGTTTCCCGCGTGCCCTTATTCAAAAAATTTTATTTTATCCTCACCATACCCTTCACAGCCACAGCTTCCCATATAGCTGTACATGAGGCTCCCTTTTCGGGGGGGTTTTTCACTGTCAGTGGACATATACAACACAACCATTACTAGAATTGACTAATGGATCAATGCCAAGTTAGTTATGCGTTGGTGACTTAAATAATAGGGAAAAAAGAGTTACTAGTTGAGAAGAACAACATACCGCCTAACATTGGAAACCAGGTCACGGAAGCACCATTCCCATGCATTCATCTTCAGCACACGAATGCCAGAAACGACGTCATAGATTATTTGCATTCTTCTGTCGCTTAACTTTGCCACTTTATCTTCGAGTAGTTTAGAAACGTTTCCCAAAGCCGTCTGGCAAGCCATCAGAGCAATCGAAAAGACTACCCCTCCAATCGTCTGCCAGCCGACAAGTTTCCACAGCAGAAGAGATACGATCAGTATGTCCATGGGAGCGATGAGTGCATTCAATGTGATAACCGCTTGTTGGACATGGATCAAGTCTTTTGTGATCAAGTTTATTATATAGCCAGACGATTTCTCAGCCAGGAATTGTTGTTTTGTTGTCAGGATCTGCAATGGATAAGAGATGAATCGGTTCTAATTACAATTATTCACCGAAGTGGGGGTGAACAGTGGTGGATCAGTATTTACCGAGTCGCGAAGCGGCGAAGTAAATATACACCACATTCACCGGCACCGTAAGAAATATTTTTTTTTTAGTATATACCACGAAAATGGAATAACTAACGGACCAAAACATAACGTTCGGTAAACAAAGCTACTTGGAGGTGAATAGTACTTTGCTAATTACCTCCGAGTTATTCAATCAGCGCACGCGAAAAGCATGCATGAGAATAAGAGTGGTTTGTCTTGGGTCGCTTTCAATGTCATGTGGTGTTGTCACGATACGTCAACCGTATGTAACTCTAGGCTAACTCTCCAAACCCAGCCATTCTGGGTAAAAGTGCTTTTTATACATTTCTGTATAAACATTTATTGATATGACAAAAAAATAAACTCGGCTCGGGGGCATGGTGACCCTGGATGGAGGATCGCTCGCTTTGTCCATGAAAACACGTTGGACATAGACAACACATGTCGAACCGGAATGGCCAGTTTCTGGTTCGATCAGAGAAAAAGCCTTTTTTATATATAAAGTAGAAAAAAAAATGATTCGGGGACGAGGATAACCCATCCACCGGGAGATCATTTTCACCTACGAACAAGCTTTTACCTACCTTTTTGTAAACCAGCCCAATCAAGGAGGCCTTGACTTGAACCGACAGTGTATACAAGGCATAAACACCGTTATGATGAACAAATGACTGAATAAAAGAACTGATGCATATAAGCACTGAATAAAGACACAAAAAGCTGACATTGAAGGATGAGCCAGTAGCCATTTCGTCCAAAATAAAGCTGAGCACAACCGGTTGAAAAAGTCTGCAGAATGAGCTCAACATAACCAAGAGAGAAATCTTCACTATGAGTTCCTTGTTGACGGCTTTGCGAAGAGCGTTCCACAAACGCGGCTGAGAGCCGCGTTCTCTTTTTACTTTCACTTCATTTCGCCATTCCTCTTCTAGTTTCTCCGTCAAATATTGCGTGCCTTCAATATCTAGATAAAAAAGATCAGCCTCTTCCAGTGGCCTTTCGTTGCCCGTTTGGATTATATCGGAGACAAAACCAAGTGTTATTCTACTAAAGAATGTTTTGCTTTCATTAGATTTTTTATCCAACTTTTCGTAACGAAAGTTTGAAGCATGACAACCCATGCTTGTATTCGCTTATCGTGTGTTGACAATGGAGTCTATCTCCTTAAGTACTCTTATTGCTGCCGCTGTTATTTCCGTTTCTTTTACTCGTAGTGTTGCTTTTGCTGCTGTTCCTCTGAGCTTTTCGTTTGTGGGTCGTATTCTGTTAATTCTATCTGTAATTCGAGGAACACATGAATGTTATTAAATTAAAAAGAGCAATAATATAAATTAGCATATACATTATCACTATTTAACAAGGGGAGGGTGAGTCTTCCTGCCTGGAATTGAACAATTAATACCTTTTTTAGTATTCCAGTAAATGACACCAACCTTCTGACTGTTTACTGTTTCAACTTTAACCAGTAAAAGGAAACTCCGTTTAAAATCTCTTAAGACTTGCTTCAATTAGCTAATGAGAAGTTTGTTAAGCTCAAATAGAGTAAATAAATATTCACGATCCAGCAAAAAAAAATAAAACTAATGCTTAACTGTTTATTGTTCTAAAACAAAGCCGACGAACGCGCTTGAGTGACCTTGGATGTGAACATTACTATTTCAGCAAAAGCGAATCGCTAATTTTCAGCCGAACGAGTCGCGTGTAGACCATCTTAAAACATTGTGAATCAAACAAACATTATATTTTAATCGTCCCAAGACTCGACGCATTACACTGATGGAGTTTAATAACCTCCTTCTCCTAGTCATTGCTTGGTGGATAATATGTAACTTCCATGTCGCCTCGTATTTGTGTACGACGTCGCTTTACAATCATTACATTGCCGCAAGCTGTCTTTTGCGTGCTTCAATTTGAGAGGAATCTTATGATCACATATTGGACACATTTTACTGTTATATTCCCAGCAGCACTTTTAGCATTTCATACCACAGTATCACATACATTCGAAACCTCGCACTAATAATCACGTCTATTGTGAATTATGTTCCTCCATTTTTGCCCCGCCGGCCGAGCGTTTTCCAGAAAGCCTGTTCGCAGGCTAGAAGTTTCCCGATCTTTATGATAATAAAATCCGCTTCATGGTGAATATTCGTCTTCTTCGTCACGATGAATACATTTGTTTTGAAACTCGTGGCAGCTTGTTCTTTCTGAGTTGCTCCCCTTGCATCAGGAGCGCGGTCAAAAGCACGGTAAGCCTGGCAAAGCCCGGCCTGGCCGGGCTTTCCGGCCTTTATGCCAAGCTTGCCAGGAAAGCGTGGCCTGGGAAAGCGTGGCAACCATGGCCAAGGCCAGGCTTTCATGGCCTCCCTGGCCATTAAAGCCTGGCTTTCCTGGCTATGAAAGTTTTATGCCGGACTTGCCAGGAAAGCGCGGTCCTTGAAAAGTGTGGTAAGCTCGGCCAAAGCTGGGCTTTCATGCCCCTCTTGGCCACAAAAGCCTGGCTTTCCTAGTTTTAAAAGTTCCATGACCATTTTTTATAATGACTTTCCTAATGGAAAACCAGTGGTCAGAAGCCCTTAATTACTCTTGGCCATGAGGAGCTCAGAAAAGACAAAATAAGGGTCAATTAAAATTTTAAAAATCAATGACTTAAAGTGTCGCATCAAAACTGTAGTTTTAGTAAAGGATATATTCAGGATATATTTTCCAGTTAAATATCAACTAGAAAAGGTTATCTCTATTTATTCTCTGTGACTGAATGGGCTGTTATGCTGCATGAAATGCTGATTTAAAATGGGAAATAAATTTTTAGCTTTCTGGAGTTCAAAGAAATTCTTGGGATTTCTGTAGGAGCTTATTCTCAAATTAAATACTCAACTCGTGTATTCAAATGAATACCAATTTTAATCCTTGGATTTCTGCCATTGAATTTTTGGAAATCCCAACCTCAAACAAAAAATGAGCATTATTTCACAGCAAAACATTGCTTACCGAGATTGAGATAACAAATTTTAGACCGCGGAGTCCATTTTGCATTCTCACCAGCATCGCCTGCATCGCAAATGAAGTAAGGCTTTCCACCCTTCGAATTCTCGAAAACCTTGGCGGATGAACTGACCACTCGATGTGTGTTCCATTCTCACCATTTATTTCTTTGTTGAGAAACCAATCACGTTACGCAAATCATTCCATGTGACTTCCCACGTGACTATTGTCTCGTTGAATCGTTACTTTTTTTTGGCGCCCGTTCTGTTTTGAATTTATCTCTTGCTGTAATGATCGCTCGTGAGAAAATGTTTTGTATTCTAAATTGTTACAGGTCAGCCATTTCGCTTACAGTATTTATAGAGAACAGGTTTTGCTTTGTAAATGGCGAATAGTGTGCTAAAACTTGTGATTTTTGGACCTGATCGAAAGCCTGTTTATGGTGGAACGTCATGGCAGTCGAGCAGTCGTTTACAAAGTGCTTTGGTAAGTAAGAGTTCAACTTAGCTTGTATTTCTCTGGACTTTCATGGAACCGAAGGCTTGACATTTACAGAAGCATAACACTTTATTTGAGCGATGATCGGAACTGCATTTTAGCCGTTGGATGTAGGTTTATTGAAATTCTTTCCGCCGTGTGTGTGACGTCCGTTACACGAATTCTTGCTTATAATTTCGAGTGAGGCCCGGTATTGCAGAATAGACAGTTTATATCTCTGAGGTATAAAGTGTATAATTATACAACAATATATGTCTATTGCTGTATATTTATACACTCTTGACACGAGCTATCTATTCTGTATATTCTGCACAAGTTTTTTTTTACACTTTAGACATCTGATTAGACGTCTAATGTCAAACCTGTATAAAGTGTATATTCTCAATCTTAATCCAATATCTCCATGTCTATTCTGTATAAAGTGTATAATTATACACTTAAGACGTCTATTAGATGTCTAATGTCAAACCTGTATAAAGTGTATATTCTCAATCTTAACCCAATATCTCCATGTCTATTCTGTATAAAGTGTATAAAGTGTATAAAGTGTATAATTATACACTTTAGACGTCTATTAGATGTCTAATGTCAAACCTGTATAAAGTGTATATTCCCAATCTTAACCCAATAACGCCATGTCTATTCTGTATAAAGTGTATAATTATACACTTTGGACGTCTATTAGATGTCTAATGTCAAAAGTGTATAGTGTTATTTTTCAAAGAACGAAGTATATCAGTATACACTTTATACACTTTTGACATTAGACGTATAATAGACGTCTAAAGTGTATAATTATACACTTTATACACAATTGACAGAATAGACACGAGGATATTGAGTCAAGTCCGAAAATAATATACACTTTAGACATCTACTATGTTTCTAAAGTCAAAAGTGTATATTCTCGGACTTGCCTCAATATCCTTGTGTCTATTCTGTCTATTGTGTATAAAGTGTATAATTATACACTTTAGACGTCTATTATACGTCTAAAGGCAAAAGTGTATAAAGTGTATATTCTCAGACTTGACTCTATATCCTCGTGTCTATTCTGTCTATTGTGTATAAAGTGTATAATTATACACTTTAGACGTCTATTTACGTCTAAAGTCAAAATTGTATACAGAGTGTATGTAATGGTAATTTCGAGAATAGACACCAACGTAATATACCGGTACATTGTAAATTGACATTTGTCTAATCTGTATATTCTGCAATACCGCGGCTTAGTGATAATTTCGCTCAGGAATTGAAATAATCTCCAAACCGTTTAGGTTTCAAATTATAAGACTGTTGTAGATTGTGGGAAATTTTCTACAACATTTCTTGTTGGAACTCATCTAATTGCAAGCTCAGTACACTGTTCATGAAGTTCATTGTGCGTACAGTTACTAAAATACCGAGAAGTTAATCGGAAATGCATTTAATTTTTTTACAGGCTTAAAAGAACAACGAGGAAACCTTCAATTCTAAACTGGACAATCCAGAGAGAACTTTATCATTCATCTCATGCATCAGAAGACAGCTAGCAGCTAAGTCTGTTTCTTCCTAATGTCTGAGTCAGAAACCATTAGTCACAAGTGTTGAATTTATATGCCAATTCAAGATATCTGTGTTTAAAGACATTGTTATGAATGCGCAAAGGAATTTAATGAAAGTGTAAACATCCGAAAATAATAATAATAAAAAAAATAATACCGATATAAAAAATAAAAAAAAATATGTTACAATTGAGTCAGAGAGTGTTTGCAAAAAGTTAATTTTCTGAGTTTAAAGCATGCTTATATTGCTTGGCCAGCCTGGCGTTCAGGCCAAATCCTGACCCCGGTTTCCCTGGTCTGGCCAGGCCGGGCTTGCCCTGTGGCCGCGGCTTCCCCGGATTTTTTATCCCTTGGCTAGCCCCGCCAACGCCCGGCTTGTGGCCGCGCTCACCCCGGCTTTTGGGCCGGGCTTTGACCCCGGCTTTCCCCGGTCTGACCGGGTTCCTGATGCAAGGGTCGCGTCATTTAATATAAGCACGTTACGGAGGAAGCCATTTGAATGCAAGTGACCGGAAGGTCCTGTTTAATAGAAAAATAAACAAGCATGGCTCGAGTGCCATATAATAAACAACTTACTAACCTAGCTTGCTCGAGCCGTACTGGGGAATATTGGCCCTCGGTCGTTTTTGTACGGACCCCGCTATGCTCGGTCCTTACTGCCACGACCTCGGGCCAATATTCCCCAGTACGGCCCTTGCGCTCGGTTAGTAAGAGATTATTATTTTTCTAAAACAAATAACGGTAAACCATCATTGCAGTTAGTCGAGATAAGCTGTCAAGGAACTAATGGTCAAATTCAATGGTCATTCATTTTACAATTTGGTATTTGTTGACTTCTATTGTGAATTATGTTCTTGGGCTTACTATATGCGTAGATTCTCGCTTAAAGAATCATGTATTCAGAAACGGATATTTTAAACAAACGCATTAGTTCTTTGATAGCCAAACATATTTATTAATATTTATTTAGGACTTACTTGGGTTTACTCGTAAGTCGATTGCATTTATCGACATTTATCCATTTTGTCGTAATTTTCAGTGAAAGAGTGTTTATTCTTGGTTGTTTACATTTGGCTTTGGTTGAATTGTTTTATAGATTCATAAATTAGAATTAACCCATCAAATATTAAATTATCCTACCCCATCATTGTGCAGGTAGATGTTGCTTTTCCTAGGAATCAATTCTTCAATGATAAATGTGTGAGTTTCTTACAGTGTTACGGCGTAGGAAATTGAGCACTGTTATTTAATTATTTAAAATGAAAACCTTATTTGGAACTTAAAAAACTATTCCTCGGTAAAAATGGGTTTATTCATACTCTTTGAGCATCACAGCTGCTTTGACATAATTTGTTTCTACTTTCCAGCTGCGTTACCTTCGAAATTTGTTTATGCACACACGGCCGGGTGTCGTTGGAAACAATAAGAAAAAATTGAGGAACTACTTTTTGTAACCGTTCTTTTTGTAATAGTTGCTTTAGACTCTACTACACACTAGTAAAGTTCTGTTTAATTTTCTGTCAAACTTTACCCGTTTTACTGACTTTTTCGCGTGTTTTAGTTGCAATGTTTAATTACATATATAACTCATTACTTGGCTTCACACTAGAGCTTAAAGTATAGTCTAAGTGCACTTGGAACCTACTTTGAGTGTGAAGGGGTAAAACGTACTTACTTGAAATTTTCTTGGTGACCATGGAAACTTTCGTAGTTCAAAGAAGCCGAAGTACGCCGCCAAGTATGGTCTACACCACACTTGAGAACGCACTTGACCAATAGGAAATGGAAGCCAAACGAAAGCGGCGTGCAGCGTTGTTACGATTTTTAAGATGATTGACAGCTTTCACCTCAAGTAATATATTTTGTTATCAAGTGTGAAGCCAAGTTTTGTAAAATGCGAGTTGAGATTATCAAGTGCGCTTGAATCAAGTGCTTACTTGAAACTAACTTAGCTTCTAGTGTGAAGCCAAGTATTCACACTTCGCACAAAACAAAAACAAAGCATGGTGCCTTATAAATATGTTTGTGCACAAAGCGCGTACGCAAAATAATATGATATGGATAACTTTCACGAAGCTGGGATTTTGCAATCAATTAGCCATGTTCAAAACGAGCAGGGGACTGGGTACGAATATTCAATATCGATTGCACTGAAAAACTGAGCCCGTCATCTGAAAGAGCATCCAAAAATTAGTAACTCAACCAAATTTGAGAGTTATTGGTTTAAACGCATAGGTATGGTTCACTTTTAGAAACTGCTAAAATAAGAGAGCTTAGTATGGATTGGAGGGACAGCTGTCCATCCAGCCATACTAAGCTCTCTTATTTTAACGATTTTTAATAGAGTTCCATGCCTTTGCGTTTAAACCAATAACTCTCAAATTTGGTTGAGTTACTAATTTTTGGATGCTCTTTCAGATGACGGGCTCAGTTTTTCAGTGCAATCGATATTGAATATTCGTACCCAGTCCCCTGCTCGTTTTGAACATGGCTAATTTCTCGTACTGAAATGTCATCAGTAATAACAGAGCAGTTCTCACAATGGCCACAAGCAGTTTACGCTTGTACGTGAATTATTGTTCTTGAGTCAATTGACCAGAACATCCATTCACATTTTAAAATTTCTTTCTTTAGTGGTACTAAACTCATTCTTTCTTGATTATTGGCATAATTTGAGTCACTTGATTTTCGCGCCATGTTATGTTTGCGAAACTTATTGTTCCCGTCGCTTTAATTTGGCGATTTGTTTGGAATCGCGAAATTCGCGAAATTAACGTGTCGCGAAAATTTCATGTAATAAGGTATTTAACGACTGGAATAAAAGTTTCGTGCCATCCACGATCTGTGTGTGTGTGACTAATTACCTTTAATAACCTTCATGCGACTCTTTCTGTACATAAGCGCTAAAATCGTAATGTTTTAATACAAGGCTGAGGTCACTCAAGCGCGTTCCCCGGCACTGTATTCGATAAATGAAAACTTAAGCCTCAATTTATTTTTGCCCGATCGCGAATGCCTTTTCACTCTATTTGAGCTTCACAAACTTCTCGTTAGCTAATGGAAACAAATCTTATGGAATTTAAAAGAAGTTTTCTAAATTCTCCTATTCTTCAACAGTAGAACAATTTGCTTTGTCAATCAAGTAAACTTGTCGTGTCCTGATCATGTTGGCTGCTATAGCTAATCTGTCATCTTGCGTCGTTACATCGCAAAAATTATGCTGCATAAATTAAAACGATTATCGTGTATTTTTATTTTAATTCATTCCTCCTCGTCAAAGATTCCCGCGCATTTTGTTTTTATTTTATATTCCACCTCAAAAGCTAGGCTATAATCATTTGCCTTACACTACTGGCGTCCGTAATAAGCGAGTTACTCTAAGAGATAATTATATCGTCGGGACAAACGAAACTGTCCGTTATATCAGGGCGTCCGTATGACCGTAGAGTGGGTTTCCACTGTACTGTGAAGATCGTTATCTCTATGATCACGACAACACCACACAAACACTAAATTTGTTTTTAGCGCGGTTTTCTCCAGCGAGTAAATTATGGCTTTTACATTAAGTTGGAAGGAGGGATCAGCTTAGATAGAAAATAAATTGCATGGAACGGCCATTTGGCATTGATTTTTAAAAATCAAGAGCCTAATGACCCTTGTTCTGCTGGTTCTGTTTGTATATAAGTTAGGCAGCTTATATATGACAACACTGTTTTGCTGCCATGCATATCACCGCCATGTAGTTTGATAATCACTTGCTCGATGATTTATATATTGGCTAAATTTCAAATCACAAACAGCACATTAACTAATTACTAGTACTGGTCTCCAAAAGTGCTTTAAGCCTGGTTCTTATATGATCGTCCCGATCGTCTCTGTCGCTTCTGTCGCTTTAAAAAGTTTGCTTGCTCCAATCACCTCAGACTTTGCAAACGACAAAAGCGACAGAGACGATCGGGGCGATCATATGAGAACCAGCCTTTAGAAACCATGACTCACGGTTATTAATCAAACATATCTTACCTTTCGATTGTTAGGAATGTTGTGAATGAAGTTTTGCCGCACACTGTTAATGCATAGTTCATAGATATTATGAATAGATTAGTTTTTCAATGGATTTTCTTGTCGCGAAACGATAATGGAATGAGAAGCAAACAATAATAGTCAGAATGCTTCAGTGATTTGCTAAGTAATCGAAGTTTCGGTTCAGAACGTTTTTATAAAAGCGGGTCAAGATGATCTTTCTCCATAATATGACAACATATTATTACTCGTGAATGTGGTTTTCAGGAATTGGCGTTTGCAACCTAGCAAAACCAGCAATGGAAGTTAAAAAATGCGTAATGTTAAATGGAAAATTACATTTAATTTAAAGAGTTTTTACTGCGAATAGGGCTCCTCGGGTCGTCAGTCTTTTGAGTGCTTCTTTAATTTTCGATAGAATTCTTTTGACCGAAGTTTGCATTAATCAATAAAAAAACAACGCATGCATTCAATGCTTTAAGAGCATCTATCTTTAAAAAAAATTACGTAACGTTGCCATCTTATGAAAGCTCGAACTGTATTTGCTAGAGAGTTTTGCCAGATTTGACTGTTTTACGTTCACTTAATTGCTTATCGAACAAAGCTTTGGCGGGTAAAGAACTAGTGTATTAATTAGTCAACCTTTTAAAAAAAAAAACAGCTCACGATGCGAGACCTATATACTCGTTTCACATGTTAGTTGTATTACTAATGAGAAAAGAAGGATACGAATCAATGATTTTTCAGCCGAATCTCTTTTGAAGCAGTCTTCATAAAAATCTTGGGCAAGATTTCCGTATAGCCCTGTACTTAATTATGCATACGATTTCCGTGGTCTTGTTCTTTTCGTGACTGCTGTTCATGTGAGAAAGAATATATCGACGCAATTGTATGCATTTACACGGGTTCCCAACCCTGCCGTTTAAAGGGGCCGGTCGCACTAGGTCGATTTAACGTCGGGGTCGAAAGGAAGGAACAGAAATGTCGTCGAATTTAAATAAACCTCCAAGTAAACCAGGCGTGACTCTTGATTTCTTTCAAACCCATAAGATACAATTTTTCATGCGTGACTGGTATAAACCGGCATATTTATTTCTTTACTTGACCTTAACTTAAATTTGACGGCTAAAACTATCTGCGTTCTGCCGTGAATACCCTAAGGGATACCGCTATCACTGAGTAATTTACACCACTAAACAAGACGAGTAGATCGGCAAACCCTCAAAGCACTGCGACTATATTATCGAGAGTTCGAGTTTGCCTTGACGTGCACGTTCAAGCATTCGCAAAATCCAATAAAATCACTAAATGCTCGTGCATGCGTAACTTATTTCAAAAGCGAGACAAGTATTTGCATAAAGAGGGTGATTTATTTTGATGTTACCTGGTGCAAACACAAACAAATTACTCGGCCTAGCTCACAGTTTGCGTCATAATCGCGTGCCCCGTCAACATCTTCCACTGTTGTTTTTGACAAAATTACGATGCTACCTGATGTTGTTGAACAGTTTGCTCTCCCTTTGCGTTCTTCTCATTGAAGTTTCTTATTAATTTTGGTCCTAAACACTAGTCAAAGATACTTGCGACAGTCACTCAGCCGTTTATTAAAGAACGAAAGCTCCCATGTAGCTTAAAATTCTGAAAATAATCATACAGAAACGCATATTTACTACATAAGATGATCTCTCTAAACCGTGAAAGAGAGCGAAAGGAGTAATCAAGAACAAGTGTACATATTTTGTTTCATTTCATTTTTTTTTTCGCAATCACTGATCTATTAGTTGGCCTTATTTCAGAACCAAGCACTGCTTTATATGACTTGTTCTTGGTGACAGAACACCGCTTGTCTGATCTTTGTTTTTATTCCGCAGCCATTGCTACAGTGAGTTTTACAATATTGTCCGCAGTGTCTTTGCTAACAATGACCGCCATTAGTGTGGACAGACTTCTTGCCCTGTTGTTGGGGTTGAGATACAGACACATCGTAACATTGAGGCGAGTTCGAGCGTTAGTTATCTTCTTTTGGATTCCAAGCATCACTTTTGCCTCAATGTCGTTTTGGAAGTTCACTATCCCGAAAACTTATAACTATATATTAATATTACTTTGTGTTTTTGTGTCGACCTTTTGCTACTCGAAAATCTTTTGCACACTTCAACAGCAGCAAATTCAAGTTCATCAACACGAAGAACCAACGAATGGAGGAGGAAATTTACTGAATATAGCACGATACAAAAAGTCAGTGTCCACTGCACTGTGGGTAGAAGTTACATTAGTCGCTTGTTATCTGCCATACAGTATAGTTGTAGCTGTAGTAACTATTCACGGATCATCTCCATTTCTTGATGTCATTTGGGAATTGACTGGGACACTTGTTTATTTAAACTCGTCTTTTAATCCAATTCTTTATTGCTGGAAGATTCCAGAAGTAAGACAAGAAGTCAAGAAAACAGTGAAACAGGTTTTATGTTGGTCAAATTAGCATTCAGAGTTCGATTTCGCGGTTTAGTTGGGTGCGGTTTTAAATAAAAGTGCTTTACTTTCTTTAGTTCAAAAATATTAAAATCAACAGTCTCCTCCAAAGCACAAGTAATTCATTCAAATAGGATTTTAGTTGTGTGAAATGAAAATTAATGTAAAAGAGGAAATATTTGCATGTTCCATTTGACAGTTTTTAAAATATATATAAATACATATGAACACATCTTGCGCAGATAATTGACTTTTTCGACCGCTTTTGATCTTCAATATATTAAAAAGTAATTGCTTTAAAAACTTGGGAGCATTTAACTTTTTATTTAAGAAAATGCGGTTTCATAATCAATTAATTGTTGAACGCAACAATAATAAGTTCTATAGTTAAAGCGGTTTCTTGTAAATGCTTTCAATGGTCTCATTTTAATGGTTTTTATTTTTTGAATAATTTTTAATACATGCAGAATTACTGTCGCCTTAGAATTAATTTTATTAGATAATTCATGGACAGATGTTTCTTCGAAACAGCTTGAAAATAAAAGAATCTTAAAATTATTCCTTTTAATTATAAAACCTACCGTCTTGAAGTTTGGAAAATATTAAATGAGTAAAACAAGTACAGGAAGGTAAAAGATGCAGACACTACAAACTTGCTTATTTTAGTTACAATGCCGTCGTGGTCACATAGGCATCATTATTTAATATTACAATTTCAGTTTCAAGCTCTTGGCGGTTCTAAACCTGCCTTTGTTGTCACCGTTGCTCTAAAAGTTATGTTTGCAATTGTCGACGGCTATAAAAATAATAATAAAACTTTCAGATAATTATGTCGTGACTGAAATACATTTTCCAAAATCAGAAATCCACTTGGAAACTGGAACCAAAGCACTTCAGTGTGCTTGCGGTTAGTTCCACACTGCTTTGCATACGGTCAGCTTTTATTCAGGCCCGGCCAGGGGTTTTGGGTATACGGTATCGTGGGTGTTTTTAACCAAGGTATTCGGTATCTTTTTGCTGAAATACGGGTATTTAGTATTTTGTTTTCCTTAGCGTAATGTTTTTTTTAATTATTTTTTTAAGTGTCTTATCCTCAGTGCTTGTGTCACTTTTAAAATAAACGGCACGCAACGCATGCAGAGGCGATGACGTTTCCCATGCGGGTCTTAAATAATAAACAGGAAATTTGTCAAAAAAATAATGTATAATAAATAAAAGTAGATGACAACTTCTGTATCGAATGATTTTTCAACAAACGTTGCGTTATCTTAGCTTGAAGCGTGACATCTGGTATAAGCCTGATATACGATACTTCTCCTCGAGCGACCAAGGTCAAAAATTAAAATTAAAATTGTTTACACAGGCCAATTGCAGAAATGTCTGTTCACTGAATATTAAAGAACTCGTCAAATATAATTTGTCTCTTTTGTTTATATTTCTGTATTAGTCCTTTCTAAATTCCCAGGAATATTTTGCTTTGTGTTCTTCGCGGCGATTTTTTGTTGTGCTAAACTTATCTCTAGTTACGACTCATTTATTTCTGTAGTTAGTTCCCATCCGTGTCTCTAGTTTCCTATGCTCTTCGGTTAGTGGGGCATAAAAACGGCCAAACGAATTTCGCTCCCCGGCATTCAGCCATGACGTCATCGCTTAATAATTAATTAAGTAACCCTCACCCGAATCCTCCATCGTTCCCCAGCTTATAGGCGACGTCATCGCCTAAAAATCATGAAAGATCTTCAGTTATTGCATCACTAAATACGCATGCGAGTGCATGCTGCGGGTGGTCATGAATGGTGGTTTTGACTTTGTCAAAGCTGTTAATTAGGGAAGGACAATTATTTTTTTGGAGATGGGGAAGGGAACAAAAATCCTGAAAAAGTTGTTTGCAAGAGCAAAAAGGCTCAAATAAATTGTTGCAGACATGAGAAGGAGAAAGGAGAAATTAATAGTTTGATGACAATAGATAGTCAGCCATTTATACATCATGATATATGATCAACAGCACTCTTTTTGATGCCCAGAACGCTGGAAATTGCATTTCCGATCTTCTAGATTTCAAAATTCTCTGGGGGAGAATGCCCTCAGACCCCCCTAGGCTGAAAAGGGGCCTTACGGCCTCTTCTTTAGTCACATTAACTTATTCTCAATTGCAAGCTGCTTATAAAAATGTCATTGAAAAACCGGAATTACTTGTTTGTGTAACTCTAAGACACCCTGATCAAAAGAGGTGAGTGCTGGTCACATGAAACACGTAGCAGACAAAAAAAGAGGAAAAGGAACTGTTTTGTTTTACATTCTAAACATAAATAAACAAACAAGGCCACTATCTGGACAAAAAAAAAATTGTCTGCCGGAAGTCACAGCCCAAAAGAACTGTTTACACAGATAACAACACAAAAAAAATTGTTTGTCTTAAAAAAAAATTGGATCCCTCCCGTCCAAACAAATCATTGTCCGTCCCCTAGTTACACCAGCCTTTGTTATCAGATTTATTAATTTTAGGTATTTGCTATCAACGTTTTTTGCAGTTTTCAGGTATATTGGTATCCCAGGGGGAAAAAATTGGGTATATTGGTATCCCACTACCCCCCCCCCCCCCCTGGCTGGGCCTATTTATTTCTTAGTAACGGAAGCATAATATGCAAAATGAGTTCCAGTCTCCAAGCGGATTTCTGATTTTGGAGTATCCATTTTAGTCACTACTCTTTCAAATGGATTTCAGCAGGAGGCTGCTAAGCACAAACGTAGCAATTAGTCGCCACAATGAATAAATTTAAAATCCAGATAATATAAAAAAACAACAATTCATAAAAAAAGGATGGCATTGGATAATACACACTGAACTTTTCCATAAACCGTCTTCGGTGAATATATATCCTGACCTTTCCCTTCACTTCCATGACAAATTTCCTCAGTCGACAATTCATAACCATTTCTTCAACAAATGTCGATAGCTATGCAACCTTGTGTAAATCGTAACAGATCTCGGAGCAACTGCAGAATACCCCGCAAATGAGATTCATCGAGATTCACCAAATCGGAACTCTTTGAAAAACGAGGCAGAAAACATAATATTGTTTTTTAGCCCAGATCTCTGGGATGCAGAACGGAAACTTTAACCACCGGAATAATCTGTTATTCGTTAAAAACTGTTAAAGTTTTCTTTGTTAAATTCTCTTCTTCGTAGTCAGGTGTCTGTAACTTGCCGCTCCTTTTCACACGTGATCGGACGCTAATGAATCATGCATGCAAGCGCTTTCCCGCGTAAAGAGGCATAAATTTAACAGTGCATAGTTTCTTACTATTTCATTTAAGAAGACATGTCAAAAACACGGGTTTCTTGCTTCATATATAACTGGTTCGAAACAAGACAAAATAATGAAAGCACGAGGCCATTGGCCGACAGCCGACAGCTTTAATCTGTTTCTTGGTGTTTGGAAGCCGGGATAAAGAACTCACCCTCGTTACTTATAATTTTCACACATTAACCCTATTCAGACCGCTTTTTTTGGATCTTTGCAGACCGGGGGGGGGATTCCGCCTCCGTAACATCCAGAATATTAAAGCAATCACATTGACACTTACAAGATATATAGTATATCCGAAAATCTATCTTTTGGTATACATCACGTGGGCTTATGACGTCCCATCACGTGACAATTACATCATGATGTCAAAACAGCCGCCATCTTGGATCCGCCATCTTGGATTTCAAAATTTTTCCAAAACTTCAGAAAACGGGCCAAAATTACTGCGAAGTACTCAAAATCAATAAAATTGTGCTTAAATACAGTAAAAAGGTGAAATTTATTTATTTATTAATATGTCAGATGCTGAATATTCTATTTGCATGCTGATTGGGGACAGGGTTTTGAAGAAGTGTGGTGGGAAGGAATCTTATTCAAAATGGGTCGTAATAGTTTTTTAGAGGGCAGGTATAATTTTTTAGTTCCGACCTTTATCCTGATTATGAGAAATACCAAGGGATTGAACAACGGGTAGCCGTTTCCAAGTATTTAAGACAGCTTATTTTAAAATACATTTAAATGTCGCATTTTAACCATCGGACTTAAGTGCAAATTCATACTCCCTTCTGTTAATACACAACGGGATTACTTCGCCCGACCTGCGCACACATAGTTGACAATTAAAAATTTCCATGAACGTCAACTACTAGAAGTTTCAGCATCAGAGGGTAATTTTCTTTTTCACAATCAAGAAAAATCATCACGTGGGTCCCCCCTCCCCCTTACCATTTCTACTTAAAAGGTGATCAAAAGCGCAAACGTTCTTTACTCTAAAAACATATATAACAAAAATTTGCATAATCCATTTGACTCAAATGCAGGAAACTTTATTATTAAATAAACTTATGTTCTCTTTTAACTTTACATGGGAACATTATGCTCAGGAGATGCAAGTGGTACGAGGAGATAAACTGGAGTGCAAAATTTAATATATTGCAAGACTATTGAAAAAAAGAAAAGATCTCTTGCAAAAACAAATTGTTGTCTCTATATATGGTTGCTACTGAAACTTAACCCAAATACAGTTGAATGCTGATTTTCTGCACCTCCAAGGGGGGAAACGGAAGTTTGAGAAATCGGTGCCAAAATTGCAGAATAGTGTTCGACTGGCCAAAAACAACAAGCTGTTATAAACAAAGAGCAAAGCCAAGCCGCGCAAATTGTGGTCATCGATTTCTTTTCTAAGGCTTACGAAGGAAATTCCTGCTGGCAAACAGATCATCATCACGCACAAAAAGGAGCTTTGCAAGCTTGTACGCAATGCCACTTTGCCTTTCACAGCAGAAGAGATTGTTACCGACTTGTTCTCCAAACTTGCAGAAGCTTCTGCCGAAAAGTGTTTGTAAAGTTCAAAATCTTCGTGTTGTATCTAAAACTAAAGGTAGTAAATTTAAGGAAATACTTTATAACTCCAAATATAATGCTAGCTTTGTATTCGTAGTCAAAACGATTTCTATTTTTTCATTATTTTCATGCTTCATAAAAAAAAGGAACACCTGTTACCTCATTTCCTACAAAGCTAAATTCTAGGCCGTCATCAGTTTATTCCTATAATGACCGACAACATTACCACAAGCTTTTCATCGTTTGGAAATGGCTGATTGATTAATAAGGGAAAACACTACTATTAAAAAAATTTGCAGCCTATCGATTGAAAGCCGCTACATGATCAAAGAGCAATCTAGGCACAAGCTGTTTTAGGTAAAATGTTATTCAATTCAAAAGCGGCCTGACAAAATGTCAATCACAAACATAAAGATGTGTTTAAATAAATGTATTTATACATATTTATTTGTGGTTTAATAACGATAACTCGTTTGCCCATATGTTTTTCTGTAGTTCACGAAATAAAACATTTTGCAAAAGTAATCCCTCTTTGAACTAAGAAATTCTCATTCCTACTAAAGAATAAACGCACTTTGAAACGATTACAATAAATACGGTCCTACTAAAGTAAAAAAGGGCAAACAGGTATAGTTGCGTGTAGTTAATTTATTCATAACAAGAGTGTAAAATGAAGATCTTTTACACATTTTATTTAAAGCCACGTTCCCAAATCGTTTCTAAAACTCCACCTAATTTGACAAACATAAAAACTGTCTGATTGCGCTCTTTACTTCTTGTCTTACTTCTTTGATCTTCCAGTAATAAAGAATCGGGTTTAAAGACGAGTTCAAACAAACAAGAGTTACTGTTAATTCCCAAATGAAATCAAGAAATGGAGATGATCCGTGAATAATAATTATAGCTGTAACTACACTATATGGCAGATAACAAAGCACTAATGCCACAAGTACCGACAACGCGGCAGAAACTGTCTTTCTGTATCGTGCAATGTTCTGGAACATTCCTCCTCCGTTCGGCTGTCCTAGGTGTTGGTGAACTTGAGTTTGATGATGGCGGAGTGAAAAGAATATTTTCGAGTAACAAAAGGTTGACACTAAAATGCAAAGTGATTCTAATGTGTAGTTATAAGTTTTTGGAATAGCAAACTTCCAAAACGACATTGAGGCAAAAGTGATGCTTGGAATCCAAAAGAAGATAACAAATGCTCGCACTCGCCGTAGAGTTACAACGTGTCTGTATCTCAACCCCAACAACAGAGCGAGAAGTCTGTCCACACTGATTGCGCTCATGGTTAGCAAAGACACTGCAGACAATATTGTAAAACTGAGTGAACCTATGACTGCGGAGTAGAGACAAAGATCAGTAAAGCGGTATTCTGTCGCCAACGAAGTGTTATATAAAGCAATGCTTGGGTCAGAAATAAGGCCAACTAAAAGATCAGTGATTGCGAGGCAGCGATACAACAGTTTTGATGGCGGATGAAGAGAAGACTCCTTGTGCAACGCAACTAGGATCAGCGTATTCCCAAGGATTGCAGTAACGGACAAGAAAAAGTCTATAGCAGAATAGAAAAAGTAATGCTTTCCCGATGAATGGGCTGTACAAAGCATATATTGAATGCTCTTGTTGTATTCTTCCTTGGTCGTAGAGTTGTCCATTGCTTGTTTGTTGTGCTGTTATGAGGGACGAGAGTTGTATGTGACTTTTACATACAAGCAGCTCATTGTATGTCATAGTGAAGTGCTTAGTCATGTGGGCTTCGTCTAAGTCACGTGGTTCTTGCTTGAAACAGGTTCAAACAGCTGACTTTTTGTCGGCAACAAAATAGAACAGAAGAGTTAAACTGCTCGCAATTAAATAGAATCCATGCTGAACTTTTAGGTTTATTCAGTTTGCATAAACGAATATTCTGTTTTAATGACGCTGCTATTTCGGCTCAAAATGCGACATTCTGAGAATATAATTTCTAAAAAGTTGCAAACGCTATCTGGTGATTGCTGCATTTTATCGGTATTTATGTTCTTATCCATAAAAAAGGTTCTTATCAAACTATGAAGTAAAATGTGACATTTAAATACGGGAAATACTTTACATATTTAATGATTTTAGACACCTGCAATGAAATTTTCTTCCAGCGAAAAAAGTTAATTCAGACTCTACCGACATTTTTTAAATCTAAACTATGCTGCCGGTATTTTATTAATAAGTTTGTCTTTTATTTTCTAAATTTGTTTTACCTTTGTACGCTATTTTTCTCTTAACAGTCGGTGTGGTGTCCGTATGAAGTTTTTCAACTAGTTAATGTACTGTAGATGTGAATCGTGGATCGGTTATATCGAATTTATTGAATTTTCAATGACGTCGGAAAACCACAAGAACTGTATGCGAAATAACTTATGCACATCGTTGCTAACGACGGTTACCGACCTGTCCTCGCATAATTTTGCAAAAGTTTCTGCCGAAAGATGTTTGTAAAGTTAAAAATCGTACTGTTGTAGCTAAAAATTATAGAAAGTAACTTTTAAATATTTAACAATTATTCGCCGAAGACGAAGTGATTATTGTTGAATAATCCCCGAGACGAAGTCGAGGGGATTATTCAACAATAATCACTGAGCCTAAGGCGAATAATTGTTTTAGTATAATTTTTAGAGCTGATCATCAAGAACTTAAAAAAATAACGATAGCAAACAAGAAAACAGCAAACACAAGTGTTCGCTTGCATACGGTGTAAACCAGTATGCAATTCATCGATTACAATCAGAATTTATTTAGTTAAAGAAATAAAACGGAACAAAACAAACGCTATGAGAAAGATTGATGTCCGGCATCTTTGTATGATTGTTGAAGACTTCTAAGCGAATGTGGGAATCCTCTCGAAAATGAGTAGCTCCGGTGAGAAGAGAACTATAAAATAAGCTTAATGTTTGCTCAATCGATCTGACTGAGTTTCTCATCGATCGCCAAAACCGCCGTGTTTACGATCATTTCTAATGCCTTGAGAACCATCTCTTGAAAATATTTTCGGTCTAAATTCCCATTGTTTAAAATATCCAGGACTTGGACTGGTTTCTTTCAAATCAAAGAAATTTTCATTCAGCAAAAGCGGCCATGTTTACTTGCCTGGATGTCAAAGGTGGCGTGGCTAAGTAACCAAGCCTTCAAAGCTATAATCACCTCGCGCGTGGTGAATATAGCCTCATAAGCCGAGCTTCTGGACCAATCAGAATGCTTCAATTCTTATAATCACCTCTGAAATTATACTAAAAGAAAATAAAACAGTGTTTCATAACCTTTAAACGTTATGTTAGCTTTTAAATCATAGTCTAAAACATTTATTTTTTTATCGTTTTTATTTTTAAGCTTCATTGAAAAAACATACATCTACCTGTTACCTCATTAAGTTCACCGACAACATTATAAAAAGTGAGTGTTTTGCGATCGTTTGGAAATGGCTTGAATATAAAAGCAGGGGAGGACGCCTGTATCCCCTTGTATAAAACCTTGCCGTTGCTTTCTTCTGTTAATTAACTATGAAAATTACCAGTACTCTTAAAAGAACTGTTGTCCATTGATTGAAAGCTGTTAGATGATCAAAACAGTTACTAAACAAAAAAATTCAAAAACGGAATGAAGAAATTTAAATCATCTGCACAAAGATGTGTTCCTTTGTATATTTATTCGTGTCTTGATAGCGATAAGTAAAATACAGTATTTGATTTTTTTTTCCTTTGTCTGTATTTCACGGAGTATAACATTTTGTGAATGAAACTTATCCCCTTTTGAAATATGAATTTACCATTCCTGCTATTTAAAAATTAGACCATGAGCCCAAGTTTTCTATGAGGAAATAGCCAACGAAACGCGGCTGAGGTGGCTATCGCCCATAGAAAACTTGGGCGTCTAACCTAATTGTTTTAGTAGAAGCTCAAAAGGATTACAGTCAATTCAAAAAATTACAATTTTCTGCACTTTTAAGCCAAAAATAAAAAACAATTGTCATTTCAAAGAGCAACGCGCACGTGATTGATTTCTATCAGCAAATATAAAACAGTAGGAGAACCAATCAGATTCGCGGATTTCCAATAGAACACGGCTGACGTTTAACTTAAATTGAAAAAAAATCTCCGTTGAGAAGAATTGTTAAACAAATCTGGTGCCCACTGAAGTAAATCTATCAAAGAGGTGAGGTTAAGCGTCTTTATTTGTTTGAAAAAAGAAAGTGGAACTTAGGGTATAATAAAGCCTGTTTTCACTTATCATTTAAAGTCACACTCTTAACTAAACAGCTAAAACAGACCTGATTTCACAAACATAAAAACTGCCTGATAGTCTTTTTTACTTCCTGCCGAACCTCTCGGATCTTCAAGCAATATAGAAATGGGTTTAAAGAGGAGTTCAAATATAAAACAGTCCAAGTTATTTTCCAAATAATATGAAGAAACGGAGATGGTCCGTGAATAGTAACTATGGCTATGACTACGCTGTATGGCAGATAACAAGCCAGTAATGTAACTTCTACCCACATGGCAGTAGACACTGTTTTTCTGTATCGTGCTAAATTCAAAGAAATTCTTCCTGCATTCGATTGCTCTTGGTGTTGGCGAACTTGCGTTTGATGCTGTCGGAGTGTGTGGAAGATTTTAGAGTAACAAAAGGTTGATATAAAAATGCAAAGTACTATCACTGTGTAGTTAAAAATTTTCGTGATCTTGAACTTCCAAGACGACATTGAGGCAAAGATGACGCTTGGAATCCAAAAGAAGATAACTAGCGCTCGTACTCGCCTCAGAGTTACAATGTGTCTGTATCTCAACCCCGACAACAGAGCGAGAAGTCTGTCCACACTTATTACGGTCATTGTAAGCAAGGACACGGCAGATAATGTTGTAAAACTGACTGTAGAGATTGCTGTGGGGATAAAACAACGATTATCCAGGCCGTGTTTTGTTACTAAGAACGCGTAATACAAAGCAGCGCTTGGTTCTGAAATAAGGCCAACTAAAAGATCAGTGATTGCAAGGCAGCGATACAAAAGTTTTGATGGCGGATGAAGAGAAGACTCCTTGTGCAATGCAATAAGAATTAGAGTATTCCCAAGGATCGCAGTAATGGAGAAGAAAAAGTTTATTGCCGAAAAGAACATCCAGTGTTTTCCTGACGAAACGGCCGTGCAAAACAAATCTTGAATGCTGTTTTTGTACTCTTCCTTAGCCGTCGAGCTTTCCATTGCTACTTGCGATCCGTGTGACAGTAACTGCTCCCTTAAAAATGACAAGGCTCTAAGACGATTTACGAATGCAGCTAACTGTAACGTTGCATTTGATATTTTTTCACCTTTATGAGGTTAAATTTATAGGAGACTCAATAGAGCCATTATCTTCAACGTTAACATCCGACATTTTCGTTTACATCCGCCTTTTGCAGTAGTGCCCACTCTTCCTTCTTCTACGTAGGTGTACAAATGTAGCAATTTAGTGCCATCGAATGTCATAAGAGACTCCATGTTCATCCGTTAAAATAGCCTAAACGGAAAAATCCATTACCTCCGCCGTTTACATCCGTCAATTTTTGTTTGGTTTTTATCAGCCTCTTAAAGGAGCTACGTCACGGACAACACAACTTAAAAAAAAAATTGGTAAATGTTTTCAAGCTTGTCGTTCGTAATTCTTCTTAATCTTCGTCAGTAAAACCAATCATTGTTTATTTTCGGCGTTTTCATTTTTCCTTTGGTGTTTTTCCATGTTAGAGAACTCTTATTTTAAGGTTTCATTCAATTTATAACTGATCCAAAAAATTACTTAAAATACGGTGACTTAGCTCTTTTAGTGTCATACGTTAACTACCTCTTCTAAGGTGTAAAAAATTCACCAATTTAGTGATAGCCCAAGTCGAAACATGGCGACCACCCATTCTCACCAATGTACAATACTCAACTTGCAATGGAAAACTCTAACAACACCATTAGCAAAACCATCCGAGTTCTGCTTTGCACTAGATCTAGCTAGAAAGCAAACCTTTCTCGTCCTGCGTTTGTCCTTGCGTTTGGCAAGGACTCTTAGCGAAGGACCAGCCGCTGCTGTTCAATTTTTTATTTGAAGGATAGATTTGGACAAATGGAGAGACTTTTTTTGTTTGCACCCTGTAGTCACTACTAAGGTCAGCTTTGTTGTTTTGATTTCTGTGTTAAGTGTGAACAGACTTCTTGCTCTATTGTTAGGGCCGAGAGAAACTTGAGCATTAGTTATATATATTTTCTGGATTCCCAGATTCCTTTTCTTTAATAATGTTTTGGATTTCTATGCAAAAGCATAGGCGTAAAGTCTACAAACAATTCTTTCCTTTGAATCATTTTTTTTTTCTACTCGAAAATCTTCCTGACGTTTCACCGCCATAAAACGGAAGTACAAAACATTTCACACCAAGAAAAGACGAATGATAGAATATTACTAAACATAAAGGATGCAGGAAGACAGCAATATTGGTCCTGAAGACGTTGTTTAGTGGGTGGTTATCTTCCATATGCTATAGTTACAACTATATTCACAATTAATAGATTTTTTTCACCATTTATGGATCCTTTTTACCTCTTCAATTTATTTGGAGGTTGATTAACAGGTGTTTTTGCTATCTTCAATACGTACGTCTCGCACCGCTTCTCTTTTGCTGGAGGATACAAGAAGTGAGACAGGCAGTAAACATAACAATAGGGCAGGTGTTGTGTCTGTCAGATAAATTAATTTTTTTGGGATTCATTGCATGGCTTCAGCCTGTTAGTAGCTTAAGCCCCATCCTTGCTAATGTGCGTCTGTTTGAAAACGCATGTTTTTATATATATAATGCCAGTTTTAGCCTATTCTCCCCTTTATACTGTTGATACATGGAGACCGCTTTCATAGAAAACGTTGTATTTGGTAAACGCTTCTGCAAACGCAGTTTTGTTCTTATTGTAAAGACTTGTGAATGGAAACGAGGACTTTTTAAAGCGCTAAAGCAAGTTCCTGTCGCATGGCATCCAAATTGGAGTATCTGTCGGAGTATCCAAATCGGATTGTTTTTCACTGTTTTAGTGTAGACTATAGTAAACACTTATCAAAAAGTATGTGTTTCTAGCGGAGCTCCCAGCGGACCGAAGGGCCGCAGAGCAGAGCCCCAAACCCATGGAAAATTAACAGACCCATCCCTTTGGTTTTTCATGGTCATCATGGATAGCGGCATGGTTCGCGGGCGCGTGCCCACGACGTCGCCCCAACATGGCGGCCATACTTCAGAAATAGGTTTAAGGTTATGGTTAACGCAAGCTTACATCTTTGATATTGGACATCCATGTCATGGTGAATTGACAGCTGTCAAAACAAGGTATCCGCTGAACAATATCACATGACCATATCGCGGGCTCACATATAGAACTCATCGAGGTCGAATGTTTTTTTTTTGAAGTTTACCGCTGACCAATTAATGGTTTACGATGGATCTCGGGCTCAAGTGCTATATTTTTTCCTGTTATCGGTCAGTAAATTCGGATTTACGAAAAGGGCGAAGTAAATAATCGGGGAGCTTTGCTTTTAGGCTTGGCTAAACCTATTAAATAAAACAAAACGCATTAAAGTGGACCATCAAAGAAAAATTCATCATCTACTCGTGAATTGCATGCACTATATTACACGCATTTATCCGGCGCCTCACGATTCGAGAGAGATTATTGCCTTGAACGTAAGAAAGACTTTTAACGACAATTTGTGTATTAAGGCTCTTTGTACATATTTGTTAGTTTCGTATATATTTTTAGTTTAATGTAAAGATCTTTCCCATTTTATTGCAGTTTTTAAAAATGTGAATAGTTTTAATCGTTTTGTTTTATGTAAGTTTGTGCAAGAACCTCACAAGCTGAAAGCTGTGACTTCATCGTAGATAAATAAAGGCTATGTGTCTATGGATCAATGATAAATGGTAAAATAAATTTCCGTGCCTATGGATGTATGTTTTACCTTAAGATGTTAGTTATAGTTAATTTTACTTAACCTTAAACTTCCATTAATAATGCCATTTGGGAATATAACCGAATTGAACACTATTTAACATAGGCTTTATATTCGTTCGTGAGCTTCCCCCTTTCACTCTCATACCTTTTTTGCCCCGCCACCACCCCTTACCCCCCTCCCCCAGCAACAAAGCAGCGCTTGCTGTTTTTGTGCTCTTCCTTGGCCGTCGAGTTTTCCATTGCCACTTGCGATCCGTATGATGGTAACTGCTCATTTGAAAATGACCAGGCTCTAAGAAGCTTTACATGTGTTAAAATATGATGATATTCAGCTAGCTACGACGTTCCATTAGATATTTTTTCAGCTCTGTGACCTATAAAGGGTTACACACTTTCATTTAATGGTTAAATATAAAGTAGACTCAATAAAGCCATTACCTACGACGTTGACATCCGACATTTTTTTGTTCGTTTACATCCTCCTCCTTTTACAGTAATGCCAACAGTTATTTCCTTTACGTAGGTGTACAAATGTAAAACCAATCATTTTTTTGTTCAGGATTTTATTTCTCCTTTGGTGTTTTTCTATGATAGAGAACTCTTATTTTGAGGTAACTGATCCTTTGAAAATGAGTACACCAAGAAGATTTACATGTGTTAGTATATGACATACAGCTAACTGCAACGTGGCATTTGATATTTGTATCGGCTCTGTGTCCTTAGGGTCACAAATTTTCATTTGCGCTGAATAAGTATTAAATTATTATTATTATTATTATTATTATTATTATTATTATTATTATTATAAATAATTATTAAATTTATAATAGACTTAACAAAGCCATTATCTACGCCGTTAACATCCATCATTTTTTTTTCGGTAGTAATGACCACTCTTACTTCCTCTAAGTAGTTGTACAACTGTAGCCAATTTAGTGTCACCCAAGTCATTGTTGACTCCATATTCTTACCAATACTTCAAAAGGGCTTTTTATAATTCCATCCGTTCAAGTTGCCTCACCGGAAAAAAAAATTATTATCTACGCCGTTTACATCCGACTTTTTTGGTTTGTTTTCATTCGACTTTTAATGCCATATGCTAACTGCCTCTTTTTAAGAATAAAAATATAAAAATCTAACCAATCACTAACACTAAAGTTAGGTGTCAGCCAGAGTCATTGCATGGAGACTCCCCATTCTCGCCAATGTGTCATACTCAATTTGCAATAGAAAACTCTACCAAGACCATTAGCACTAAACCACCCCGTTTCTGCTTTGCACTAGATCTAGAAAGCGTACGCTTCTCGTCCTGCGATAGGTCCTCGCGTTTGACAAGGATTATTTGGAGAATAGATTTGGACAAATGGATAGACCTTTATGTGCACTCTGCATTCATTACTAAAGCCGCTTTTACTGGTTTGCTTTATGAGAGCATTATAAGAGTTTTAAGTAGAAGCAACGATAAAATACATTTTAAACAAAACAATACACTTTTAAGTTTTGCAGACATGTTTTTGTTATTTTACTTACCATTTATATTTTATTGTAACCTTTTTCAAATCGCACTGAGGATGGCAGATTGGTTTTCTTCCAAAACATGTCTGAAAAACTCAAAAGTGTCGTGTTTTGTTTAAAATTATATATAAAAGTAATCTTTTTCAGAATTTCTGTCATTGCTTATGCATTAATAATGATGTTTAGGCATTATACTATCAAAGTAGTATATGTGTACAGTTTGAAATCACTTTTTATCCTTTTTCTCTTTGTCTGAGCTTTTTACTACTCCAAACTGTTGCTCGCTTTACCACCATCAAACGAACGTGCAAGAAAAAAATACGCCAAAAACAGAGGACGATACAGGAAAACACTAAGCTACATTATCTACAGCAATATTGGTCCTGAAAAAGCAAGTGGGTGGTTATCTTCCATATGTTATAGTTACAGCTAAATTCATAATACATGGATTTTTAACCATTAAAAGATCCTTTTTACTGCCCCTTCGAGCTATTTGAAGATTTATTAACAGATATTTTTGCTATCTTTAATTCGTCCTTAAACCCGGTCCCGCTTCTTTATTGCTGGAGGATCCAAGAAGTGAGGCAAGCAGTAAAGATGACAATAAGGCAGATGTTGTAACGGGATTCATCGCATGACTTCAGCCTGTTAGAAGTATAGGCCCCATCCTCACTAATGCTCATTTGTTAAAAACAAACGCATGGCTTTTTTTAAATATAATGCCAGTTTTAGCCCATTGTCCCCTTTTAACATTCTGTTGATACACGGAAACCGTTTTCATAGAAAACGTAGTATTGCGAAAACGCTTCAGGTTTTTATTATTATGAAGACTTAAAAGGGAAAGGAAGAATTTAAACATATGCGATATTGTAGAGGAAGTAAATTTTTATGTGAATTAGCTTATTATTATTCTGTGTATGCATTTAAATGTTGCTTCTGTTTAAATATCAAAATGCAATTATGACCCATTTTCTCGCCTGTTTAAACTATCGTTTTTTTATATGTTTAGCATTAGCACGTCTTTGCTTCGCAGGGCGATCAACAGTGTGAAGTAATAACCTCCGCCTCTTCAAAATCAAACTATTTTTTTACTGTTTGAAAAGAAAGCACAGAATAGTAAACTGATCTTTACTTAAGTGGTTAGATTATTTTGCGTGACTTTTGGGTAAGGGGATTTCCATTTTCCCTAAAAGCCTCGGTGACACCATTAAACACTAACTGAATGTTTTCTTCAATGTGTCATAAATTTAAAAGCCCACTTAGCTCTACCAAGGTTAACACCAAACTTACAGTCGGTGACTAACCATTCTCAGCGATACGCCGTTCTCGATTAACGAAAAACTCTACCAAGACTATGGAAGATGACGAGATTCAATTTCTCGTTTGCACAGGCTATTTTAAAACAACTGGAAAGTATATGCTGCTTTTTTCTGCGATATATTTTTTCCTCTCCATTGCCACAATTCTGCGGAATGCATTGATCCCAGTTGCGTTGCGCAAGGATTCTTCTCTTCATCCAGCATCGAAAGTGTTGTACAGCTGCCTTCTCAAACTCATTAATTATTCATATTGTTATTAGCCAACCAGAACGCCCCATTCTGGTCAGGTGGATGAGTTTAGAAACCCAATGAAAAAACGAGTTGAAAACCACACGTGTTTGGAAACGATTTTAAACCCGTGTGTAAAATGTTTCATAATCTGCATATTCATAAAGCAACACAACAACGTTTAATAAATCGCTTTTCCGATGCAGACAATAAATTTCACCATTAAACATTTCATTACGAAACTTACACACATTTCTTTAAGTGAATCGAACAGTTATTCAAGTCCACAAAATAAAAAGGGCTTACTGAGAATTGACTGCTTTCTCGTTCGATGCTGTCTCTTCTGTAGGTTTACTTTCTTTGAAGAAGCCACGTGTTTCCAACGTTAGCACTTTCAACGTCCACCACTCTATGCCGTTCCAAAAAATGAAGCCGTCCATTTGTTTTTGCAGAGGCTACACTTTGGAACCGGGCCGTTTCTGTGCAAAACTCTCCTTGTCTAAATCTATTCGCCACGGTGAAGCAAAGTACTAAGCAGAGCGTTTGTTTCGATCAAACAACCAACGAAGCGGGAGATATACAATCAATAATTATTACAGAAAGTTGTGAAAATCTAACAAGTGGGTGTCAGATAGCCTTGACAAAGCCAACAATTGCAGGATGGCCTAGCAAGTATGTGACATGATCGAGTTCCATTGTAAAAATATAACAAACGAAAACAAACCTGTCCGAATAGGCACTGCTAATAACCGTTACATAGAAAAGTTATCTAATTTTCTTTGTTGGAGAAGTAATTTCAAAAACTCGTGCTTCGGGTTTCACCAGGTTTCCAAACGCTCGAAAACAATAAAACCACTCGGCCTGCGGCCTCGTGGTTTCAAAAGTTTTGTCGCGTTTGGAAACCTGATGAAACCCTCGCACTCGTTTTTGAAATAGTACTTGCAATAACTGATCTTCTTGCTGGTCTTATCGTGGGACCAGCCGGTGCTCTTAATCACATGAATTGGACAACAGATTTGAGGCGAGGTAAAGACCTTTGTGTTTACTCTGCAGCCATTGGTGCAGTCAGTTTTGTAATTTTGACTTCTGTGTCATTGCTAACTTTGACTACAATAAGAGTGGACAGACTTCTTGCTCTTTCATTGAAGTTTTGATACAGGCAAGTTGTAACTTTGAGGCGAGTCCAGGCATTTGTTGTCGGTGCTTGGATACTCGGCATTGTTTATGCAATACTGTTGTTTTGGGAGTATAGTATCGCGTTAATTTATGGGTACACTTTACAGGCACTTTGCATTTGGATCTCAGCTTTTTGTTACTCAAAAATCTTCCTGACACTCCACCGCCATACAACTGAAGTACATGTTCACCAAGAACAACCAAATGAAGGTGTTCCACTGAACATAAGGCGATACAGGAAAACAGTATGGACTGGAATAATGATCCTGATGACATAAGTGGTTTGTTATCTTCCATACATTATAGTTACAGCCATATTTACTAGTAATGGGCCCTTTCAACTTCTTCCAACCCTCTGGGGATTAACGGGAACTCTTGTTTTCTCATTAAATTCGTTTTTAAACCCGCTTCTTTATTGCTGGAGGATCCAAGAAGTGAGGCAAGCAGTAAAGATGACAATAAGGCAGGCGTTGTGTCTGTCGGAATGATTAGTTTAACGGGATTCATGTAATTTCATAGCTTGGGCGTCGTCCTTAGTTTAAGTACTTTTCGATGCATTTTTGCATAACGTCCACTCTTGAGGATCAAAAACGCTTGTTGTTTGGGAAGTGGAGTAGTTTGAAAGCGCTCTTAAAGGTGAACACTTTTGATTAGGAAGCTTTGTCGCTTGAAGGCAACACCGATTCCAGCTGGCGTTTTTTGCCGCGAAAAATGGGTTCCGTGATCAGCCGCCATTTTGGTTTTCAAACCCGCGCGCGCCCCTCTGTGTCCAGCTGTCTCCTGTGAGCCAAAGAAGCGACTTGGAGCAGTCTATAAGGAGATAAGCGTCCACGGTTCACAAAGAAAAGAAGCATTTTGAATTTTAACTTAAGAAAAATTCGGTACTTCTTCGTTTCCAGAAAGCTTTCTAAAAAAACACATGTATATATGGTGATGTCAGATTTTCATTCTAAACTGAATGTGGCAGCCAACATAGAATAGACAAGAGTTGGCTTTGTGTTTTATTCCTTTATTTCAAAGTGAATGCGCAACAATAAACTTACATTACATCCGACATCTTTTTTCGCTTTTACCTGTCTTTCAATGCCGTACGCTTACTACATTTACTTAGGTGTAAAAATTTAATCAATTTAGTAATCGCCCAAGTCATTGCATGCATGAAGACTCCCCGTTTTTACCAATGCATCATACTCAACTTGCGATGGAAAATCCTACCAAGGTTGTGGACAGAACCATCCCAGTTCTGCTTTGCATAAGATCTTAAAAGCATACACTACCCTTCTCTATACTTTTCCCTCTCTATACCCACAACTATTCGCACTTCATAAATTATCAACATCGCAGATAAATACTACAAATCATGAATAAATTGAGATTGTTCAAGTGCAGCGGCTCCCGGAACATGCCTGTGCCTTTTCTTCGAGCCTTCATCGGGAACTGCAATTCAAGCCTTTTGACCTGACTGCGGAATAAGGCCTATCAGGTTGAGTGTTACCGCAAATGTGTATTTCAGTGCGTATTTACTGATTGTATACATACTTGTGCGAGTTTATATTCGCCAGTCAATGTTGAACTTATGTACTGAATCGCTCGCAGTAATAGTTCGCGCGGGGACCTCGAATGCGGGTTTTATCAGCTCTATCAACGCGAATTTTCAGCAATACCGCAACAAGAAGCAGTTCAGATGCCTCAAGACCCGCCGGGCCTTCTTTAATCGCAGGCGACACAAGGAGCAAAAGCACTTGGACGTGATAAACCGCATGGCGGTGTATTCGTGAGGTAATATTTTGTCCAGGGTATTGTTGTTTCACGTTGGTATAACTCTGGCAAATGTTATTGTGCGTACGACGGAATGACAGTGTTGGGTCGGCTGGGTGGCTTTTTTTCTTTATATGTTACTTTTTCTGTCTTCGTTGCTTGGCTAAATGGAGGCGATTCTTATAGCAATTTTTCCACATGGTTGGGCTATGTAATTTACGAAGCACTACTAATTTATGGGGCGTTTAGTGTTCTTGTTTTTCATGGCGGATAGATGTTACGCCCCAAGGGAGTGGCTCTTTTGTTGTTTTTTCACGTGGTTTTGGCATCGCGATTGTGTCGACTGTGATAATGTTATGGCTAGCAAGGCATGTAATTTGCCTGTTATTGTCTTAAAGTGTTATTTGATAGATGATTACGCCTGTGAATGTTATGGCCAGTGAGGCTTATATTTTGCCTGTTTTGTCGTAAAGTGATTCGTTCAGCGAGATGTCTGATCGATGATTATGATTGTGAGAATGTTATGGCCAGTGAGGCATACAATTTGCCTGTTTTTGTCATAAAGTGATTCGTTCAGCGAGATGCTTGATTGATGATTATGATTGTGAGAATGTTATGGCCAGTGAGGCAGACAATTTGCCTGTTTTGTCATAAAGTGATTCGTTCAGCGAGATGTTTGATCGATGATTATGACTGTAAGAATGTTATGGCCAGTGAGGCATATAATTTGCCTGTTTTGTCATAAAATGATTCGTTCAGCGAGATGTCTGATCGATGATTATGATTGTGAGAATTTTATGGCCAGTGAGGCATACAATTTGCCTGTTTTGTCATAAAGTGATTCGTTCAGCGAGATGTCTGATCGATGATTATGATTGTGAGAATTTTGTGGCTAGTGAGGCAGACAATTTGCATGTTTTGTCATAAAGTGACTAGTTCAGCAAGATGTTGATCGATGATTGTGATTTTATGGCCAGTGAGGCATATAATTTGCCTGTTTTGTCATAAAATGATTCGTTCAGCGAGATGCTTGATTGATGATTATGATTGTGAGAATGTTATGGCCAGTGAGGCAGACAATTTGCCTGTTTTGTCATAAAGTGATTCGTTCAGCGAGATGTTTGATCGATGATTATGACTGTAAGAATGTTATGGCCAGTGAGGCATATAATTTGCCTGTTTTGTCATAAAATGATTCGTTCAGCGAGATGTCTGATCGATGATTATGATTGTGAGAATTTTGTGGCCAGTGAGGCAGACAATTTGCCTGTTTTGTCATAAAGTGATTCGTTCAGCGAGATGTCTGATCGATGATTATGATTGTGAGAATTTTGTGGCTAGTGAGGCAGACAATTTGCATGTTTTGTCATAAAGTGACTAGTTCAGCAAGATGTTGATCGATGATTGTGATTTTATGGCCAGTGAGGCATATAATTTGCCTGTTTTGTCATAAAATGATTCGTTCAGCGAGATGTCTGATCGCTGATTATGATTGTGAGAATGTTATGGCCAGTGAGGCAGACAATTTGCCTGTTTTGTCATAAAATGATTCGTTCAGCGAGTTGTCTGATCAATGATTATGATTGTGAGAAAGTTATGGCCAATGAGGCATGTGATTTGCCTGTTATTGCCATGAAGTATTGTTATGCTCAGGGAAGCATGTCATTTGCCTGTTGCTGCTATGAAGTGATGTCTGATTGATGATTATGTCTGTGAGAATGTTTTGGCTAGTGAGGCATATAAGTCACTTATTTTGCCATGGAATAATATAGTTGCTTAAATGATGATTACGACAGTCTGTGACAATGTTGTAGCCAGTGAGGCATGTAATCTGTTCGTTGTTGCCATAAATTATTCCAGTTGTTTGATTGATAATTATGACAGCGAGAATGTTATGGCCAGTGAGGTGTGGATTTCGTTTTTGATCCTTGGTTCAGGGGTTGCTTGGAGTGACAGTTGTGAAAAAGAGTATCTAAACAAACTCCCCCGGCTATGCTGGGTCATGACTGTCACCCCTTGCTGGCTCCATGGGTTCCCCCATCAACGTTTGGTTTCCTCCTTTCGTGTATCTACGAGACTTCTGGTTTTCATCCCTTCTTTTCCTGAGAAATCTCGATGTTATTTGACCTAGGATTGGAGTGCGACTCCAAGTTTGAGGGAAAACTGTTAGTCTTTGCATTATATCCTCCAGAGTCAATCGATTGGATTGACCAGCTGGGGAACTCCATTGGGGTCGGTAATGGGGTGACAGTCGCGGTTTTCCTCGAAGAGGTTGACCAGATACAGAATGGTTATAAGGTCACAAGGTTTGGTAAAATAAGTGTATTATAACGTTAGGTGTGAAAATGAGACTAGGAATGAGGTTTTGGAGTAAGATTTGGAAGTAAGGTTTAGGAGTAAGGTTTGGGAGTTAGGTTTGAGAGTGGTGTTTAGGGATTAACGGAGTGTAATGCTGATATGATTGGCGTTGACATGTTTTATTACCACTGGGGAAGGATGCAAGTGTTGTCTTGGTATTTTGTATTTGTGTTGGTGTGACTTGGCCTCCATAGGAGACCATCAATGGTCTCTTTGTTTGGATATCATTATGAGTATTGGGGTATAAAGAGCCTATTGATGGTCTCCTGATCAATGAAGCATAGGTGATTCTAGGTGGAGCCGAATTTTACCCCCAATCTTAAATGCGATGCGATGATTGTTGCAGTGCAGAATAGGATACTATTCGCACTGCATAAATTATCAGCATCGCATATAAGTACTGCAAATCATGAATAAATTGACATTGTTCAAGTGCAGCGGCGGAAGGAACATGCCAAGTGCGATTAGTAGCCAGCTGGTAGGTTTGGTGAATATTTTTGGGAGTCTTTTGTATGGTACAATTTTACCTACCCACCCACCCACCAATGATGAACTTAGTTTGCACTGCGACTCTTGTCGGGTCGCCGAATTTTATCCCCAATCTTAAATGCGATGCGATGATTGTTGCAGTGCGGAATAGCATACTATGAGGAATGCACTGATATTAATTGCGTTGCGCAAGTCGTGTTCTCTTCGTGTCCCCCCCTTCCCCCCCCCCCCTCTCCCAATTGAAACTGTCGTACGGCTGCCTCGCAGTCACTGATCTACTTGTTGGTGACCAGATGCAATAAGTAGAGAAAAGATTCGGACATGTTAGTAGACCTTTGCGTGCACTCTGCAGTCATTGCGACAGTCAGCTTAACTGCTTTGACTTCCGTGTCATTGCTAGCGTTGACCGCATTAAGCGTGTTAAGTCTGGACAGACTTCTCGCTCTGTTGTTGGGATACAGACAAAGTGTAACGCTCTTAGGCGAGTTCGAGCAGTGGTTTTCTTCTTATAGATTCCCGGTGCACTTTCCAATCATTTTGTTCCTTTTTCTCTTTGTCTGAGCTTTTCACTACTCGAAACAGCTGCTCGCTTCACCGCCATAAAATGGAAGCAGGAGACAATTTACACCAAGGACAGACGAATGAAATAAAGAATGCAGGAAGACGGTATCTACAGTAATATTGGACCTGTTGTTTGTTATCTCCCATATGTTATAGTTACAGTCATGTTCACTATAAATGGATCCTTATGGCCTATTCGCGTTATTGGGGGATTGAATAGGTATTCTTGTTATCTTAAATTGGTCCTAAACTCCCTTATTTAATTTTATAGCTGGACGATCCGTGAAGTGAGGCAAGCAGTAAAGATGACAAAATAGCAGGCGTTGTGTCTGTTGGATTAATAAGTTTTAATCAATCAATCAATCAACTTTATTAAAAGAGGGTAACGGCAAACAGTAAAAACTACTGACAAACAAGCGGCCCTCGGATTACAAATTACAACTACATAATATATACAATTTAAAATTTGAATTAAAATACAGAAATAATAACGGGATTCATTGCATGGCTTCAATTTAATTCAATTTGATGCACGTGCAATGAATATTGATGCACACTCCAAAAGGAAAAACTTCTTCCTTTTTGACAAACATTCTGAAAGATTTCCTGTCAAAGTCCTCGTGTGCATGCTTAAGGATTGCTGTCCCTTAATCTACTAAAAGCACACGTGTGTTTACTTTAAATGGAAACAGAACAATCTAGAAAGAAACTCATTGTTACAACTAGCTAATTGACGTTCCGTGTATGAATTTACATCCTTAAATGTTGCTTTCGTCTTTTGTAAAGATGGAATTAGTCTATGGTCAATTTTCTCTCTTGTTCAAAATATCGTTTTAAACGACGATATGTTTGGCAAACGTTTACTTCGCAGGACGATGAACAGTGTAAAGTATTTATCTCCGCCTCTTTTAGATGACAACAATTCCCATGTCCATTTTCACTTTTTATTATATGAAGTTAACAGGAAGACATCTGGCTTGACAATTGACAGTCTTGGCTTGCCTTCAATTTTAAATTTATGGTTTCTATCGTTCACTTTAAGAGACCTATTTTTAGGCTAAGAAGCACAGAAAAGTTTCCTTGCTGAGTGGCTAAATTGACACTTTGCGGACTTAATTTCCCTTAAAGCCTCTGTGAAGCCATAAACAACGTCATTGCTTGTTTTCTTAAATGCGAAATTTAATTTAAACGCCCACTTTATCTACTGAGGTACTTATAAAGCTAACAAACTTTCTACAAAACACAGCCGATGACCTACCATTCTCAGCGGTACGTTGTTCTTAATCGACGAATAAAACCCTCCCCACTACTATGGACACTGACGCAATAAGAGATCTGGTTTGCACAGGCTATTTTAAAACATTTGGAAAGTACACGCCGCTCTTTTCTGCCATATTCTTTCTCCTCTTCATTCCCACAGTTCTGGGGAATGCATTGATCCTAGTTGCGTTGCGCAAGGATTCTTCGCTTCATCCGCCATCAAAACTTCTGTACAGCTGCTTTGCAATCACTGATCTTCTTGTTGGTCTTATCGTGGGGCCAGCCGCTGTTTTTCATTTTATAAAGTGGAGAATAAAGCCATTCCAATCGATATAACTTTGTGTTTACTCTGCAGCCGTCAGTGCAACCAGTTTTACATTGTTGACTTCTTTGTCGTTGCTAACATTGACTACAATAAGTGTGGACAGACTTCTCGCTCTGTCGTTGAAGTTGAGATACAAACACGTTGTTACTTTGAGGCGAGTCCGGGTACTGGTTGTCTGTGTTTGGATACCCGGCATTGCTTATGCTTTAATGGTTTTGTGGGACAACGTTATCGCGAACATTTATGGGTACACTTTACAATCACTTTGCCTTTTGATCTCAGCTTTTTGCTACTCGAAAATCTTCCTGACACTTCACCGACACAAAACCGAAGTACAAGTTCATATTCACCAAGGACAGCCAAGTGGGCGTGTACCAATGAACATTAGGCGATACAGAAAAACGGTATGTACTGGAATATGGATCTTGATGACATTAGTCGTTTGCTATCTACCACATATTATAGTTACTGCTATATTCACTAGCACTGGGGCCTTTCCACTTCTTCCAGCACTTTGGGGAATAACAGGAACTCTTGTTTTCCTAAATTCGTCTTTAAACCCGCTTCTTTATTGCTGGAGGATCCACGAAGTGAGGCAAGCAGTAAAGATGACAATAAGACAGGCGTTGTATCTGTCGGATTAATTAATTTAACAAGAATCATTTTATAGCTTAGGCCCCGTCCATACGAATACAATTTCATGCTCATTGATGCGTCTTTGCCTACGCTATTTTTTCACGGGAAACGAAGTATCTCGAAAACGCTTTCAAAAGATAAAATTTTTTAAATACGCAGCTTTGTCCTTTAAAGGCAATATCGCACTGATTTATTGCCTCGCGACGTTAACAATTTTATTTCCTGAAACATGCATTAGTCAGAGATATTCTAAAGGCGGGGGTGTAACATTATATATATACTGTGACATAAACGTAGAAACGTCAAAGCAAAGGCGGAACTTTACATAATATATTTTGTTCTTTTAGTTGATTTCAAAGCAGCTGCCTGTTTAAAAGTATTATGTCTAGTAAATAACAGGTACGTAATGTGTATGTCTCTTCTTTTAGCGACATAAAACTTATTTACTGACAGAGCGAAGTTTTATTGTTCTTAAATCAGTTTTGTTCTTGCAAGGAAAAGGGTTTTTTTACTTTTTTTAACACTATTAGTAAAGTTAATCAGTTCTTCTTTTTGCAAGGCCAAAAAACAAAATAGAAGTGCCGTGTTTAACTTATGGTGTAATTTAAACAAAAAAGCAAATAAAATCAAGCCTTGGGCTATAACCACATGGGCCATTTGGATTGAACATATCCCTAGCAATGTTTCTATTGCTATTTCTGTTTTTATGGAACAAGATTCGACTGACTTCAGAACTAGTACGACGCAGATGCCCGAAACAAGGATGCTGGCCAAAATTTTCACCACTATGCAAATATTTCTCCACGCTTCTCTACGAAGAAGATGTTCGAGCGACTCAAAGCCAAACAACGCCTTTCTGGAGATCGGACGCTTACTTCAAAAGACGTTGCTTCTTCTGAAAATTTTTTACATAGTTTAAAAAGGAAGAAGGTTAGACCTTGCCTCAACCCTAAAGAACATAAGTCGGAAATGCTACTACACAAGAACCATCGATGAAGTCATACCACTGCACCACTAAAAAATAATTTCTCCCTTGTTGACTAGTGATCAGATTCCTAAGCAACATTACAGCCAAGCCATATGCAATCACTTTACAGGCGTCCTAGCTGAATGCGGACCACCAACAATGATTTTTTCCGTCTTTGGCACGCACCACACGAGCGTACATTTCAAGAACTTCCATATCACAACCAAGCGTCCGAAAGAACGATTGAAACTTGCAAGACTGCTAATCGATGCTAACAAAAGGGATCGAAAGTGAAGAATGTCCCTTTACAGCTTTGTGGGTGTACCACACCACCAAAATGGACAATAAGATGCCATCATCGTAGGTATTACTGTTCGGTCGCAAACCCAAAACCATGCTATCAAGCATTACCGTACCCAAATTCTCAAGTAGCCAATCAGAAGCGCGATCTACTGTCCTGATATCCTACGATATCAAGTCACTGACCTGATATGCCACCATATCACGGTCACTTTGAAGTAAAGTAGTATTACCGAGCGATGAATTGAAAAGAGGTTTTACCAAATGAAACGAAACCTCGTAATTTAAATTTAGCCGGTGTTAATCGATAGTAAAAGGAGAAAAACTTTTCCGCCAAAACTAAACTTGAGCCCACTCGCCAATTGCGCGATGTTTGCCGACGAGTACTAAAACATTCAGACTGAAACAATGGAGTTGGAATTTTCACATTTTTTGCTTAATTTTGATTTTGAACATTTAGAGAATGAAACTCCAAACGAGTGGAACAAAAGGCAGAAGAGGAACTTGATAAAAGTCTTGAAGAAAACAAGGTTTCAACACAATTTGCACTACGTACCTGGCAAGCATGGCTTCAACAGAGCGTTAAATATAACCGAATTTTTGGCTGAATTTGGGTACGGTAAATACCTAATCGTACCCTTTTTGGTACGCTTCGGCTACATATCGTTTGGTCTCGACATGGGTATTTTGGCTCGACTGCGTCTCGCCAAAATACGAACCATGGCTCGACCAAACTCGCCTGATATGCTGCCGAAGCGTACCAAAAAGGTACGATTAGGTGTAAGAATTGCTTTAATGGTTTTGTGGGACAACGTTATCGCGAACATTTATGGGTACACTTTACAATCACTTTGCCTTTTGGTCTCCGCTTCTTGTTACTCGAAAATCTTCCTGACACTCCACCGCCATAAAACTGAATAAAAAGTCCATGTTCACCAAAGGCAACCAAATGAACGTGTACCATTGAACATAAGGCGATACAGGAAAACCGTATGCACTGGAATGTGGATCCTGATGAAATTAGTGGTTTGTTATCTACCACATATTATAGTTACTGCCATATTCACTAGAATGGGCCCTTTCCACTTCTTCCAGCCCTTTGGGGAATATCAGGAGCTCTTGTTTTCTTAAATTCGTCTTTAAACCCGCTTCTTTATTGCTGGAAGATCCGAGAAGTGAGGCAAGCAGTAAAGATGACAATAAGGCAGGTGTTGTGTCTGTCGGATTAATTAGTTTAACGGGAGTCATTACATAGCTTAGGCCCCGCTGATACGAATACATTTTCGTGTCCCTCAATGTGTTTTTGCCTACGCTAATCTTTTCTTGAGAACCGATGTATTTCCAAAACGCTTCCAAATGGTGACGACTTTTGAACACACAGCCTTGTCGTTCAAAGGCAATATCGCATGGACTTATAGCTTCACGATGTCAAAGATATCATTTCCCTTAACATGTATTAGTCAAATATTCTAAAGGGGTGTGCATTATTTCATGTACGAAAATAAGGAAATAGGTTCGGCAGCTTCTAAAATTTTATGTATATTATGACATAAACGTAGAAACGTCAAAGCAAAGGCGGAACATTACAATGATATTGTGTTTTCATAGTTGATTTTAAAGCAGCTGCCAGTTCAAAAGCATTAGGTCTTATAAATAGCAGGTACGTAATGCGTATATGTCTCTTCGTCTTTTATGGACATTTAACTTGTTTAATGAAAGAGCAGCATTTTATTGTTCTTGGAACAGTTTTTGTTCTTGTAAAACTGAGATGTTTTAATCTTCTAATCACTGATAGTTTTTTTTTTCTTTTAAGGCTTCGTTTAGTTTTTGGTGTAGTTTTAAACAAACAAACCAACAAATAAACGCCCCCCGATCATTCAATTAAGACTTGAGTTGCATGGGCAATTTGGATTGAAAATAGCCCTAGCAATGTTTCTATGGCTATTTCTACTTCTATGGAACAAGATTCAACTGTCTCCAGAACAAATGCATTGCAGATACCCGAAACAAGAATGCTGGCCAAACTGTTTCACCACAATGTAAACAGTTATTCACGCTTCTCTGACGTTCGCATTTCTTTTTAACATTCAATATGAAACTTGATATGTTCATGAAGCCAATTTCATCATACTATTATGGTAGCTATAAAACTAAGAGCGTTCCCATAATGCGGTAAAAAAGAAACGTCTACTGTTGCATTAAGGTCAACAAAATTTGAAAAGGGGATTCGCTGTTTCTTTAGTGTAGACGATAGTATATAAAGACCCATCAAAAGGTTAAAGAGGACAATTATGCATTAAAGAGGACAATTACAGGAAAATTCATAACCTGCTTGTGAATTACACGCACTATATCGCATGCACTTATGCTGCGCTTCGCAATTCGAGTACGATTATTAACTTTAAGGTAAGGAAGACAACTTTTAATGTTTGTTAACTTTGTATATACTTCTAGTTTAATGTCAAGATCGTCTGCTTTTTATTGCAGCAGTTTTCAAAATTTGAATAGCTTTAATCGTTTTGTTTTATGTAAATTTGTACAAGACCCACAAGCTGAAAGCTTTGACTTTATCGTATATAAATAAAGGCTGTATCTATGTATTTATGTTTTGTGTTACGATTTTAATAACAGTTACTTTTACTTTGCCTTTAACTTTTCTTTTTTACTAAACAAAAATTAACGGAAATAGAGCAACAAAACAAAGCATCAATGCCGTTTGGGAATGAAGCGGAATTGAATTTTAACGCAGGTTTTATTTTTGTTGGTGAGCTGTCCCACCCCTTCACCTCCCCCACCCCTTCCCCTCCAATAGCAGTTACTTTTACTTTGCCTTTAACTTTTCTTTTTTACTAAACAAAAATTAACGGAAATAAAGCAACAAAACAAAGCATTAATGCCGTTTGGGAATGAAGCCGAATTGAATTTTAACGCAGGTTTTATTTTTGTTGGTGAGCTATCCCACCCCTTCACCTCCCCCACCCCTTCCCCTCCAATAGCAGTTACTTTTACTTTGCCTTTAACTTTTCTTTTTTACTAAACAAAAATTAACGGAAATAAAGCAACAAAACAAAGCATCAATGCCGTTTGGGAGTGAAGCCGAATTGAATTTTAACGCAGGTTTTATTTTTGTTGGTGAGCTGTCCCACCCCTTCACCTCCCCCACCCCTTCCCCTCCAATGTATATTCAAAACCGTCCAAAAGTATTTACGCCATTGTTAGTTTTCTTCCAATATATTCCTGGACCCTCTTCTCTATATTCTGAAGAATTGCGACAACCGAAAAAGATTGATGGCAAGATTGCCTAGCTGATAATTATGTTCCTGGAAGGTCTCTGCCTGCAGTGCAGGCGTTTTTCGTCAGAGACAAATATTAAATGAAATGAAAATAAGGAAGTATCGATTCTTGTTGTGTACCGATCTACCAAGTGGTTTTTAATTGGTCGTCCAGTATCTACCTTAACTAATAGTGAAATAAAGATAGCGTGCCAAAAAGAGTCACGTTTTAGCGCGACGAACAAAACAACTCGACTTAAAACTTCTTTTCAACACGAAACATTTTTTTGGTATCGCACATAGTGACACCTTTTATATATCGAAAAGTCATTTCACAGGCACATAAACCATTGTTAAACTTACAACAGTTGTTTCATGCCGTTTCCGTTTTGTTGTGAAATTTTATTTCATGAACGTACAGTGAATCTTAATGCCCACATGAAAGCAATTTTTTTTTGGCAAACATTAAGAGATTTCCAGTCAAATTCGTCGTTTGCATAAGGACGTTTGTCCTGTTGGACCCAAAATGACACCAGAAAAGCTAGAAAATCAGATGTTCCGTTGACAGGGCCGTAACTAGCAAGAGGCAAGACGAGGCACTTGCCTCGTCTAGATTTTAACCCAGAATTGAAAACAAAATATTTTTAGTTCAGCAAGTCCTGGAACAAGCTTCTTAGTGTCAGCGCAAAAAAGCCTGAAAATGTCAAATTCCTCGTGACACAGAGGAAGACAGGCTCGGCAACCAGATTAAGTACGTAACAGCGGAAGATCAGTGCTGGCGATGTTACGGAACATTTTTCGGTAAAAAGGTAGATTTATAACAACACAATCTTCTGTTATCGTAAAGCTAGTGTATAGGTGTTTTACACCTGCTCTTAGAAGAAAGCCTTC